>NC_080387.1:63434980-64166814 GCF_028751815.1 Salvia miltiorrhiza
TTTTATTTTAATCGTTATTTCATTAATTATTTCTACATCATCATTATACTCTACAAAAATATTTTATGCAGCCTATAAAAAATATATTTAGCGTGACATGTATGTATGTGTTTATGTTCGATATTTTACGTGTCGGTAAAACACTTTCTTCCCTTGAATATATTCACACTTGTTGACATTTCAATTATGTATGGATAAAAAATTATATTGGCTCAAAAATATATTTCAACCACACATATATAGATGTGTGGCCGTGTGGGTAAAATCCTTAATTTCTTGTAGTGATATCTATGCTTGATGCTCGACGTGCAACCAATTAACTCGATTTGTACGATAATTAACTCAGATATAACGTACGAAAATAGAACTATACATTGAACCAAATTAAACAGTAAGTAGTTCTCATTTCAAATAACTCAAACAGACAACCAATTAACTCATTTCAAATTAAAATTTTATTTTTATTTTTTATAAAATATATCCGTACATTTTATTTGTATAGGAAAGAAAAATGTATTTTTCATATCTAAAAACTTTATTTGTTTAAGTTTCGTCAATAATAATAATAATAATAATAATAATAGATAAATTATGAAATTAGTAATGCATAGATGAAGAATTTAGATAAAGAACAATAGAGGATATAATGTTAAAATACATTAGAAATCTTTAATTATGTATTAAATTTATAATAATTTAAATCGAGTGAAGAATTCATATAAATCACCTCATTTCACATTGATTTTTTTATAAGGTTTCACTAAAATAAAACTTATACAAGAAGCTCGTGCTCTCCAAATTAAAAATCTATATTTGATTGGCGGAATGATTGAGACTAATACAGTTTATATTGCTCTACGCGAGATGATTCTCGAAACCCAATTAAATGATGATATTCACAAGTTAAATTTGTTCTTTCAAACTCCAAACGAGATGATTCTTGGAAACCAATTATAATATTTGAAGATAATAATGCATAAAAGTTTGATGCATAAAAGTTCATTTTTTTGTATTTTAAGGTCTAAACGAGATAATGCTCAAAAGTCTGGTGTTCAAACATTAGATGTCATGCATCTTCCGGGCTTTAGATGCTGATATGATCCTACAGGGTGGTTCAGACGAGATGATGCTCAGATGAAATAAAATTTTCAATATTGACATTTTTTCAAAATATTACTCCCTCCGTCCATGAAAGAACTTCCTAGGAGGGAGTGGCACGGGTTTTAAGAAAAAATATTGTTGAGTGTATTAAGAGTGGATAAAAGGTAGTTGAGTGTATTGGGAGTGGTGAAAAGGTGTTATAATTAATATTGAGAGTTGTGAAAAAATGAAAAGTAAGAGGATTATAAGTGGTGAGGTATAGTCCAAACATAGGTAGAAAGTTCTTTTGTGGACGTCCCAAAAAGGAAAGATAGGAAGTTCTTTCGTGGACGGAGGGAGTATTAAATAAAAATTTATATAAAAAGGATATTTATTATTCTAACAAAAGGTTAACATTTAATTGAGGAATATGATTCACATTAATATAATTTCAACTATATTACCTTAAATTAAATTTAAAAATAATTTATATATAAATAATTATTTATACAAAAATAATACTCCTCTGTCCTCCAAAATTATGCATGGAAGTTTGTAGTAATGATAGTGGAGAAAAGGTCCCACAGTGAATGTATTGTTAAATAGATTATGAGTAAATAGTGTAAGTTAAAATGGTAAAATTGTAAGAATTATATGTAGGGTAGTGTCTAAAATAGAGTATGCATAATTTTGGAGGTTATACTAAAAAGAAAAGGTATGCAAAATTTTGGAGTATGGAGAGAGTATCATATAATTTAAAATAATTTTTTATCAAATTACAACAGGTTGCGCTCTAATTTAATATATATGAATTGTTGTCTAAAGTAAAGACCCTATCACCAATTTAATTGAATTGTAGGAAAATTAGCTTAGAAATTGCGAACTCAAAATTCAAAATATCTAGATCCCACCAATATTTATTTTTTTGCTTAGGAATCGTTACTATTTGTAAAGGATTTATTACTTGTGTCTTGTATTTTTTCGACACAATTATTTAAGAAGATGTTAATTAGATTATTATTTGGTGTGACGTAGAGTTTAAAAAGTGATGTGGACCCCAAAGAGTCTCACTTTTTGAGGTTAATTTTTTCCATAAAGAAAAACAAGACATTTAAAGTGGGACAATCCAAAAAGATAAATAAGACACCTGAAGTGAGACGGACGAAGTATCATTTATATATATTTTTTAAAAAGATTATTTGTCAAAAAAAAAAATCATTTATAACATACTTTATGTGCATGATTTTCTTTATTATTAATAAAAGTATCATTTGCTACTAGTTAAAGAATCATTTACATAATATAACCAAATAATGAAGCGAGGCGAGCCAAGCCGACCATGATGGACCGGGCCAAATTAGCTCACCGAGCATCGATCCGCACAGCTGTGGTGTCCACTTGCCCTCCTAGAAAAAGCATTCTCCAACCCTCTTCTTTTCTTTTTGTTTTTTTTTCTTTAGAAATATCTGCAATCGTTAACTCTACTTCTACGTGTGCGCAAATCATTCCTGCTTGACAATAAATGACAACCCTCTTTTTTTAGATAAATTATGCAAATAAATTAAAAAAAATTAAAAAGAGCATAATAGTAGACTCGAACCCAAAATCTCAATACTTGAACATTAATCTCATACCACTTGATTAACAAGCGCACACCTTGCCAACCCTCTTTGACTACAAGTGACGTGAATTAGATTTGATAAATTGCTAGGTAACTCAAACTCTATAATTCAGTGGTATTTTTTGTTATACGTGTGAGTCACTAAAATTTGAATCTTAATTTTCTCACAACTCAAAAGTAAAAATAAAATAAAATTGTGAGGGTATCATATACTCCATTCGTCTCACTTCAAATGACTCAAGTCAAATTTATAAATAAAATTAGGTATTTAACACTACTTTGTAGGTTATTTATTAATTTTTGTGCCTAATTTTTCTGGATCATTTAAAGCGGGGCGGAGATAGCAATATATAAGGGAAACAAATACGTTGTGAAGTAAATAGTTTAAAAGAAAAAATCACCAAAATCTATTCGACTCAAATGGGGGGGAGGTTCCTCCGAAGAGTCAAAGACTTCTTATGGGCGGCAACAGAATTAACTTCCCCACTCCGTTACTTCACTTGCAATTGGCTTATGCTCCCTTCCTCTTATTGCAAATCTCTCATTATTTTTGAGTTTATGAAAATTATTTAAATATTAGATATGAAGTGAGAATTTATTGTCAAAAAAGAAATGATACATTTGTAATGTGACATCCTATTATAAAAAGTGATACATTTGTAATGGAACGGAGGGAGTATATATTTTACATCAATTATAAATTTCAAAGTGGTAGCTAAAAAAAATAAACTCTTAACAATAACAGTCATTTCGTTTTATTAATTTATAATATAAAGCCGCATTATTTTCCACGCTCACACAAGGCTAAAATTACCAAACGTAAATAACTAATAAATAAATAAAAGCAAAAAAAAAAAAAAAAACTCAATACTCACCAACAATCCTTCAATCATCACTATGGCCACATCAACAAGATTTATGCTAATACAACGCTGAAAACTGAAATATGAAGCATGTTGTTTGTCACAGTGGAATTCTGACTTGTTATAATACTACGAGGACATTGTCGACTACGTTGGAATATAAGTGAAGCATGTGGTTTGCAGATGACATCCCATTTGTGTTGTTTGTGATACTGGAATTCAACTTGTTATAACACTAATACTGGTGCTGGTGAGCACGCATAAACTATATACTTCTATCAAATAAATTTACACTATGTAACGTGCAATATGTGCATGTTGTAACCATCACTACTAGAAAATACGACTTTAACGATCGAAAATGTGCATACTTCAGTTTTCCAATGTTGTATTAGCATAGGCCTTGATGATGTGGGAATATTGACATCATCAAGGCTTATGCTAATACAACACAGGAAAATTGAACTATGAATTCCAAGAATCCACTTTCTAATATCAATATGTGGTCACACAGAGACAAACCGGCCATCTTTATACTTTCTTGCTTAAATTTGTTTTCCAAGTTTCTACAAATTGAGCAGTTATGGCTATCTTGCAGGCAAATTCAAACATGCTAAAGCCTGCAACTGACAAACAGAGGAGCAACTGATTCAATAAAACCCCCTCCAAACAATAACAGATCAAAGGCCTAGTGAAAGAATCAGCCCCAAACAAAATTGATAAACATTCAAGTTTGGACAATCATGGCAAAAGAGCTTACAGGAGTGGTAGGGAAACTAGAATTGCTGCAAATAAGGAGTCACAAATACATATCAGAAAGGATAGTCAAGACAACAACAGATCATTAAATATTCAACAACTCAAAACCATAAAGACGGAAAGATGAAAACCAAAACTAGAAAGCCATGTTCAGACTAGCCAGCCAAACTCTTCATCCATTCTTTTCCAAGTTCTTTTTGTTTTTCAATTTTTTCGACCTATAAAAGCTTGTCCAGACTTACTAAAGGGCGAGCTGATCATTTGGCCATCATCACCTTGACAAACTCTTCGTAGTTGATCTGTCCATCACCATCAACATCGGCCTCCCTGATCATCTCATCGACTTCCTCATCAGTTAGCTTCTCCCCGAGGTTTGTCATCACATGGCGCAGCTCAGCAGCAGAGATGAAACCGTTCTGATCCTTGTCAAACACGCGGAATGCCTCTTTTAGCTCCTCCTCTGAGTCAGTGTCCTTCATTTTCCTCGCCATGAGGTTCAAGAACTCAGGGAAGTCAATGGTTCCATTACCATCAGCATCCACCTCGTTTATCATGTCTTGGAGCTCAGCCTCAGTGGGGTTCTGCCCCAGGGACCTCATGACGGTTCCAAGCTCCTTCGTGGTGATGCAACCTGTCCGATGAAAGTAACAATGAGACTCTAGAATGATGATATGAGCAAATCCTAAGTTGGGAGATTCAGATTCTACATTGAGATTATTTCATTCAGCAAGGGATATGTCAACAGATACCATCTTAGATATTGCACATCCTGTGTGGACCAACAGCTACAATGGAATCCACAATCAAGAAATCAAGCTAACTCCCATAAATAAAGAGACGTAGATCTAATCTTGAGCTAAAGGAATAACACGACCACGTTTCCAGATGGATCAATCACAAGGTAAAAGTTGAGCAGTATGGTAGAGCTCAATCACAAATTCACAATCTACGATCAGAATTAAGAACCAACAAAAGATGAACTCTGAAACCATAAACATTCATTTCCCAACACCGCAACTTTCTTAGGGCTTACGCAGCAAACTATAAAAACATCAAAATGCATTAATGCGATGCCTTAATAGCCTCGAATTCGCCATTTTGACCGAAGATTCGCAATCAATTTAACCTAATTCGCAGCCGTACTTCGGATCAACCAAACCAGACATACACAATAACCAATCAGATCCGTGAAAGAAATCAAATCCACATAAGAAGAGCAGGGAGGAAAATGACGAAAAAAGATCATGAATAATCACAGAAACACACAACACGAAGTGAATAACAACGAGAGCAAGGATGTACGAGATCACGAAAAAAAATTAGGGGAAAAGAAGAAGAGGAGCTACGCACCATCGCCATCCTTGTCGAAAAGGCTGAAAGCCTCCTTAAACTCAGAGATCTGTTCATCAGTCAACTGATCCGCCATTACTCCGCCTGTAAATGCTAAATAATTTCAAGGATTCTTTTCCTTTTTCCTTCTCTTGATTTGTGGGTTTTGAAATGGATGAAATGAAAGCGGAGATGATGTGCAAAAACGAGATGGCCTCCTATTTGTAGGAAACAAAAGTAGAAGACAGCGTTATTTACTAATCAGCTAAATTGGAGATTTATTATTTTGAAGGGGGAAGCTAAATTAACGACTTTAAAACGGCAAAAGAAAGAGAGTAATGCTAAACAGCCACGCCGTCCATAATTTACCTAAATATAAAATAATTTAATTTATTTAACTTATTTTTTAAAATAAAAATAAGATTTAGTTATTTTTATCATATTCTCTATATTGTACTAGTTATTTTTTGCAATTTTTTTATAACTTTTTTATTTTTATTAAAAAATGCAAAAAAAAATAAAAAAGTAATAATAAGTACAATGTAAACAATATAATAAAATAACTAAATCCAATTTTTTATTTTAAAAAATAAATTAAATAAATCAAGATTTTCCTTATTATATTATTTTGTGGGTGGCCACAATGTGGCTACATAAATTTATTGAAAGAAAAAAGAAAAACATTAAGATATATAATCCGGTAATTTCGTTAGTTATTCATTATCATATATTCATACAATTTTCATTTTTTAAGGGCATTTCATATAAATAGTCACTCTCCTTTCTTTTCATTATCATATATTCATACAATTTTCATTTTTAAGGGCATTTCATATAAATAGTCACTCTCCTTTCTTTTTTCCACTTCTGCAAAATTTAAATAAAATAGATCGATTATCACGAAAGGGCAGTTGATGATATTTGAAAAGCAAAATTAAAACTTAAATCATTTTTATGTTTCTTGAATTTCTTATGCTTTTCTGTTCTCTTTCCTGCGTGCTTCCATGTTACGTACTATTATTATTACATTTGAAGATTACATTTTCAGTCGTGAGACTTTGAAAATTCTAAGTTCGAAACTTATGTATTTCTACTAATAGTGACAGGATTTGTTGAGAGTTACAACTCACGCACCATTCTTTTAAATAATTCGAGACTTCAATTTATTGGATGAAACAAATATATCTTATTAATTAAACTGCATTTCGTCGTCAATAACAATAGTCAATATTATAAATTCAACACAATTCTATTATAATCAAATATTAATTATGTGTATCCTATAATTATTGGAGTATGGAGTCTGAAGTAACTAAACGCTAGAATCTCATCTCGAGTTCAACTTGTAAATAGATTTAAGATTTAAATTGTTCGTACAATTTATTTTTGAGCATGGATATAATTCTAATGGACTTAAGATTTAAAGCTTAGGTAATTGCTTATAACTTATAAGTAGTTCTGTCATTATATTTTGTATTCGAGAAGCATAATAAAAAGTTTATGGCTTGATATTGCTTCAAACATAATCTTATATAGACGAACTAAGTAACCAATTCTTCTATTCTTTTAATTTCATGATTGTGTGTTTTCTAGCAATAACAGCCATAGCATTTTTTTGAGTTTAGTAACCTTTAAAAGTTCGAAATAGAACAACCCGCATATTGACCTTAAAACTTTCATTCAATATGTTATTAATTTTTATAAATTTAAGATTTAAGATTTAAAAAAAAAAAAAAAAACTGTTGGAAGCTAAAGCCATAATTTATTTTTTTTGTTTTTTTACAATTTGAAGTACACTAGGAAATGGTTAATTCGATTTCCCTCCTCCAATTCTTGTTATCACTTTAGCGCATTATTCTCCTATTTTGGTCATAGTCTCCTTCAAATTGTTTGTCTTTAGAACATACAGTTAAGAGTACATAATTATAGTTTAATATGAATATGTTAGTAATAATTTAGTGATTATCTATCATGGAGGATGGTTTTTATGCAATCATCCCCACGATATACATTATTCACATATTTTAATAAGACATTAATAAATATTTTATTAATATGTGTGACTTAGGAAAATTTGTCTTTTATGTTCTCATGACTAAATTGAATTCAAGTTATTAATTAATCTAGTAGGCGTTTTACTTTGAGGTAATGTCATTGATGTTGTATCTAAATTTATGGGATATATATAGAGATGATTCAATGAAAATACTATCTTTCGTGAGAATGATAATTTATATGAATAAATTAGTATATAAATTAAATTAGTTATTTGTAATGCACGAATAATCATTTAAATTTAGGTTTGAATCCTAAACAATTTTTTTGGGCCCCAAAATTGTTCTGAGATGTAATTTTTTGGGCCTCATTATTTTTTCCAATGCTAGTAGTATACACACACACAAAAATTGGGCTAATAATAATAATAATAATAGGATATAAAATTTTTTGGGCCCCTGAAAATGATGGGCCCTAGGTGGTCGTCCATGCTGGCCCGCTCTCAGAGACGGCCCTGAATGAGACGAAACTTTCGTTAATTAATTGATCAATTACTGTTATTCATGCATTACAAACAATTTAATCAATCCTATTTATCGGTTGCTGTCATTTTAAATGAAAATAATCTATCTATATATATATTTGAGACTATGGTTTATATTATATTAAAATATAATTGTAAGTTGATTGTTAGCAAATATTTTAAAATTGGAAATGAAAAAGCATATTCTTTACTCTTGCACGAGCGTTACGCGTTTTACGCGGTTCCAACGCGGAACCTTCCTGTTGACTTTCTGCGCCCGCCACGTCGGTACTACTCTGAGCTTGCTTCACTTTGATCGGATTGGGCTTCTTCCACATTTTGTTTATGGGCCCAATTTCAGGCAATAAGATATTTTTCTTTATTTTATTTATTGGAATTAGGGTGAGAGAGCTATGTGGATTTAACTCGATTACTCATGCAACTTACAACGCGAACAAGAGAACCATGTGATTTTTAAAATTTTATTTATCCCAAAAAAAAAAACCCAGTCCCATTGATGATTCGTAAAATACCGGAAAGATGTAGTAATTGATAGGGAAAAAACCCCTATCAACCGACCCACAAAGTTTGCAAACAAGACTGAAGGAAATTCGAACTAGGAAATCATAAATAACATAAATAAAAGAAAACTCTTAGACTACCTTTATTGATGATCGATCATGACAAGTCAAAGACGTTAAAAAAATGTTGAAATTGCAAAAAAAGTAACAAATCGATTATTAAAAAGATTGCAGATCAACTTTAACAACCTTTTTTCTTGCTTTGACATGTAGCACAACTTGCCTCATGTGCAGTGGCAGAGCCAGGAATTAATTTGGGAGGGGGCTGAACTTACACGGGGTTCAGGGGTGGTAGCCCCTGAGAATTTATTTTTGACATTCCGTATATTTAAGGTATTATTTTATTAAAAGATAAGCATAATAGTAATAATAAAGAACAACATTTTCATAGATTATATAGTTTAAATATATAACAAATTAGTTTCAATACATTACAATTTTTTTTGGGACATTCTGTATTTTTAAAGCATTTTTTATTAAAAGACGAGCATAATAGTAATTATAAAGAACAACATTTTCATATATTATATAGTTTCAATATATTACAAATTAATTTCAATACATTACAAACTTTTTTTTTGGTCATTTCTTACATTTTAGGCATTTTTTATTAATAGACAAGCATAATAACAATAATAACGAACAATATTTTCATAAATTATATATTTTCAATAAATTACAAGCTAGAATCAATAATAATAAAAGACAAGCATAGTAATAATAGCAAACAAATTTTTTTTGGGCATTCCATCCATTTTAGGCATTTTCTATTAAAAGACAAACATAATAGTGATAATAATGTATAATATTTTTATAGATTATATAGTTTTAAATAACACAATTATCCTTAAATTAATTATAAATGGAAGAATATAACAAGCTAATCAACTTTTGTAAAACAAATTTCTTTTATAATATAAACATATATCTATATATATTTTAAAAAAAACTCAAAATTGGGAGGGGCCGGGGCTTCAGCCCCGGCTACGCCCCTGCTCATGTGTCATCATTTAATAATAGTATAAGTAAATATATTTTAGGTTGAAAGAGGTAGTTAAAATATAGATTGTGTATGTAAAAGAGAAATAAATAATTTTTTTATTAAAAAATTGAATTGGTATAAATTATTGATAAACATAGTCTTAAAGCATGCAACCTTTCACTATGTTATGCGTAACGTGAAGAGATGATGAATGGCCAAGAAAGTAACTGCAACTTGAGACAATGCCTTATATGCTTGGCCAAGAAGGTAACTGCAACTCGAGACAATGCCCAACCATGGTCTCCTCACCTAACAACGTATGGAGATGGAAGGCTTTCATTTTCAGGTTTCATCGGTGAAAGTATATTCGTTAATATCGAATTCTCATCCTTTTCTCTAAGGCCGTCTAAACGGTGAAAATATATTCGTTAATATCGAATTGAATCGTAATCGGATTGAATTTAGTTATTCAATAACTGAATTTTCGGTATTCGATTCGATATCAGTTAATGCTTTAAAAGATATTTTGGGCATTGGTTAACCCAAATAATCAAATAAGTTAATTGATTAACCGAATTTATATGTATAAATAATTCTAATTTTTTAATAATACGACTAAATTTAAAATCAATATTCAAAAGTAAAATAAATAAACAATTCTATTTCTAAAATCTAAATCCTAACGTCTAAGTTCTAACTAATGTTGATGATAGCAGTAGGTAAATATAATTTTTTTTATACGATCATTGATTTGTAATTTTAGAGTATTATTGTGCTCACTATTGTTATTTTTAGGATTTAAATAACTAAGTTGGAAAACAAATGCAAAAAGTTCTTTTTTTCTTCAGTTATTCATGATAACCAGAATCGAATCGAAATAACCGTAATCAATTATCAGATAATCAAATAACCAATTCATTCAGTATGGGTTATTGGATTTAGGGGAATTTCATATTCGGATAACCAAAATTTTTGTATGTGTACTCGAACTTGACCCGCTCGACCCTAATTTTCTCTGTTAAAAATAGTAATGCCTTAATATGTAGGCTATGTTTCCTTTGATGGAAAATGAAAGTAAAAATATATTTTTATTTTTTTTCTCATCATTTTCACATGTTTACTATAATAATAATAATAATAAGAAGAAGGGTGTAAACCAGGGGCGGAGCCAGGGGGGTGCCCGGGGGGGCTAGAGCCCCCCCCCCAAATTTTGAAAAAAAAAAAAAAACTTTTTTTTTTTAATAATATGTCTAAAAATGTTGTTATTATTATTATTATATTTGTATTTTAATAAAAAAAATGTCTAAAATGTATTGAATGCCCCCAAAAAAAATTTTAGCAAATGTTTTGAACTATATTATCTATGAAAATGTTGTTATTATTATTATTATTATATTTGTATTTTAGTAAAAAATGTCTAAAATGTATTGAATGCCCCCAAAAAAATTTTTAGTAAATGTTTTGAACTATATTATCTATGAAAATGTTGTTATTATTATTATTATTATTATTATATTTGTATTTTAGTAAAAAATGTCTAAAATGTATTGAATGCCTCCAAAAAAAATTTTAGTAAATGTTTTGAACTATATTATCTATGAAAATGTTGTTATTATTATTATTATATTTGTATTTTAGTAAAAAATGTCTAAAATGTATTGAATGCCCCCAAAAAAAATTTTAGTAAATGTTTTGAACTATATTATCTATGAAAATGTTGTTATTATTATTATTATATTTGTATTTTAGTAAAAAATGTCTAAAATGTATTGAATGACCCCCAAAAAAAAAAAAATCGGGGGCGGCAGTTCAGCCCCCCCCAAAAAAAATCCTGGCTCCGCCACTGGTGTAAACGCACCCGTAGGATAACATAGTAATATTGAAACACATATAACTCCTGTAGTACATAATGCATAGAATCAGTGTATGATTTTGTGAACTGATGCTTCTATAATACAGAACAGGAAATGGTAAAATGCAAGAATTCTATCTAATTCGTGCATGAAATTACCTTGATGAAACAAATACGAGTCACAAAATACACAACACAAGGATAGTGAGCATATCACAACCATTACACAGAAATCGTTTAAGCATTCAAGGGCTTAAAAGTTAATGGTCTAAAATAAAATGATAAAAAAGAAGAAACCATTGCATTTTTTTTTTAATTAATAAATTCTATGTTTGCAAAGGTTTTCTAGGATGGTAACAGAAAGATACATTATTTGGCCATCATAACCTTCACAAACTCTTCGTAGTTAATCTGTCCATCACCATCAACATCGGCCTCCCTGATCATCTCGTCCACTTCCTCATCAGTCAGCTTCTCTCCTAGGTTTGTCATCACATGTCGCAACTCAGCAGCTGAAATGAAACCATTCTGATCCTTGTCGAAAACGCGGAAGGCCTCTTTCAGCTCCTCCTCAGAGTCGGTATCCTTCATCTTCCTAGCCATGAGGTTCAGAAACTCGGGGAAGTCGATGGTTCCATTACCATCGGCATCCACCTCATTTATCATATCCTGGAGCTCGGCCTCAGTGGGATTCTGCCCCAGGGATCTCATAACAGTTCCGAGCTCCTTGGTGGTGATGCAACCTGTAAATGATGTCCAATGCGCGTTATGTTCAAAAGATCTCAGTAGTAAATTCCCACATAGAGATTTTTATTTTACCCCTATTACAGGTAATTCCCTGTTTGAGCATAGTAAAAATATTGAACCAATAATCAAGAAATTAAACTTTAAACTAAATGCATCAAATTCATAAAAATGAAAGGGTGGTTAGAAAATGTTGGATATGACAAATAAGAAATATAGGTTATGTATGTACTTTGATGTACAAACAAGAAAACAGATGAATAAGGCATACCACCAAGTTGCAGAAAGACTAATCCTTATATATGATAAGATTCAAGCACCAACTAAAATTAACTCTGAAATCTTAATCAGATTTAAGATCAACCATTCCATTTCCCAACACATAAATTCACTTAGGTTGCATTTGGATGGAACAATTCTGAGGATGTGTTTGAAACCAATATTGACAAATTCACTAAGGCTGGTTCGATGAGCTCGTTCTGTAACAGATTTGTCATTGTTTACCTTTAATTTAGTTTTCGAGGAACCCCCAAATCCACATGTAAGGAGTATTTAGAATCATCATCTCAATTCTCTCCCTACATAAAATCCTTCAATTTTCAGGCAATCTAATCATTTTTTTATCTATAGACTGAATCGTAAACCATCATATGATCCAGTCATGAATTTAGTTCTGTTAATTAGAGTTTAAGTCTGCTAGACCACAGTTTTAATCCCCATAACATGCAACATCTATGTCCAATCGCCAATCTTTACCAGACAAAGAATAGATTAAGACAACGACAAAACTACCATTCAAGGATGCTTTCAGTGTTTCTACAATCAATTCGACCTATTTCCAAACATTTTCAAGACAGAAGCAAAACAAACTGTGCATTCCTTTTAAAGACTCCTATCATCATCCTAATCCAATGATGAAGGCATTCAATTTGCTCCAACCCATGATATGCTAATTTCCACATGTAATCAATTAATCACGTATGTCTTTTCGGTAGACGAGTTCGCAACAATCTTCGAATAATCCGTCAACAACAAATCATCAACTCCACAAAAAGAATGCATAAGTATCGCGTAACAGAGCTAAAACATATAGTCAAATTCAACCAACAGCATCCGTTTAAGACAAACAAGAAAACTCGTGCTGAAACACACTCACGAAAAACACATCGGATCTGACGAAGTAACAGAAATCAAATCCAATACACTTAAATATGCGCAGAAAAATTTGCAAAAAATATCACATAAGAATGGCGAAATAAAGAAGAGCTTCGCACCATCGCCATCCTTATCGAAAAGGCTGAAAGCCTCCTTAAACTCGGAGATCTGTTCATCAGTCAACTGATCCGCCATATCTGCTTCTCAAAATTGATAGACAATAATTTATCGGATTTTGTACTAGTCTACTCTTGATTGAGGATGGGTTTTGAAATGGAAGAATTGAAAGGGTATTATTCAGGAAATAAGACTCGTTAGTTGTCAGCGAAATAATTGACACTTCGTTACTGGTTGGGTCCGGCTTTCAAATCAGAATAGTATAAACATTTCTAAATTAGACCAAATTATTTTCAATTTTATTACACTTCAAAACTAGACAAGAAAAATGCGATATCTAGTCTTTGATTGAAGAGCTTGTTACTTTAGACATTGAACCGATAATATTTTCTTGTTTACATATTTACAATTGATATACATAATTTACTTTTCTAACTCTACATCAATTAAGCTAAAAATATTAAAAAATTCAAAGAACATAACTATTCATACATCGATAGTGTTCAACTCAATATTTCCTGATATATTTTTCATATTTCGTTCCGATAATAAGCAATACTGCACATACACATAACACATCAATTATTATGATAATATATTATACTTTAAATGTGATTTCGAAAACAATACAAAAACTACTTGAGGCACTCTCAACTGATTTTTAAATGACACTACTTCAACATACAAATGACACTTGAAGATTTTCAAGTGTCATTTAGAAATATTCAAGTGTCATTTCTCGAATGTGTATCATTCTGAAAACCAATTGCACGGTGCAACTGATTGCACATGAGTATTTGTGAAACTACTTCATGATATATATCAGTCAGGATAAGTAGTAAATTGTTAATGAAACATATGCAAAAAAGAAATACTTATATCAGTAATATATCAGATATTTATTTTAGCTAATCATATAATTATTTTTTAAAATAAGAAATTTTATACTCCCTCCGTCCCATAAAAATATTGACATGTTTTCCTTTTTGGGTTGTCCCATATATAATGGCATGTTTCTAATTTTAGACATAATTAGGACTCAATTAACATTCACACTAATCAACCTATAAATACCTAAAAAAATAATCTAACCTTAAATCTCAAATATCATAACACGCCACTCTTTTTCTCTCTTCAACTTCAGCATCTCCCTTTCGCCGCCTCCATCCTCCCGCCGCCCATGTATCGCCTCCGCGCTCCCACCTCCGCTGCCCTCATGTCGCCTCCAGCCTCTGCCCTCCAGCCTCGCTGCTTTCACCCACCGGTTCGCTCGACTCCAGCCTCCCCTTTAATCTTCAGAAATGTGCCGCCTCCGCGCTCCCACCTCCGCCGCCCTGTCACCTCCGACCTCCGCCGTCTAGCCTCGCCGCTTCCACCCACCGCCTCCGCCTTTCTCTTTCCTTCTCCAGTTCGCTCGCCTCCACCCTCCCCTTTAATCTTCAGAAATTAGGTTGCTTGACAGAGTAGGGGGAGGGAGAGAGCTTAGGACGGAAATTAGGGCTACTCCAGTTCGCTCGCCTTCGGATCTGCGACGTCTCCTCCACCTCCGTCGGATCTTCGCCGCCTCTTCCACCTCCTCCGGCTCTATGAAAAATCAAAGAACAAAGGATTTTGTTAATTTTTTAATTTTTTCTTGCGTGAAAGATGGATTTCTTGAATCAATTGCTCTGTTGATTTTTTTTTATTTTTTGATTTGTCTTCTGTGAATCGATCCATTTTTGTTCGGATCTGTGGATGGATCCATTGTTATTTGAAATATTTGTAGATGGATTTGGGGGTGGAGGGAGACGACGAGGTGAAGGGAAGGCGGCGGCGCCGCCGGCCTCGTCGGTGATGAGAGCGCCGGCGGCAACAACATAATTTTATATGAAAAGATTTTTTTATTAACAATATTTAAAACTAATTAACCATAACATTAAAGATGTGGGTCATACAACTTATCTCTTAATATAACTCTCCTTAATACCCGTGCCGAAAAGAAACGGACCATTAATTGTGGGACGGATGGAGTGCTTAAAAGTACGAAAGAAAAACCTGATAAACTATTAACATTGTTAGTCAGAATATCTAAAAAATATTGTTAGTCCGATTAACTACTTTCCAAAAATAGAAGTTAGTGAGAGGAAGGTCGTAAAGGTCATAGTTAAGATTTTTTCTTTTTTTTTTTTCAGAATTACAGGAGGGTATCTAATATAATCTAATAATGAAGATATGAGATAATTGTTAAAAAAAAAAGATATGAGATAATTTTAAAGATTAAAAATTGATCAATATATGTTAGGGGTTAATAGTATTTTATGTCTCGAACTTTCAGCATTTTTCACAAAATATTCCGAACTTTCATTTTCTCCTAAAAAATGATGAACTTTCAGTTTTTTCCATAAAATGTGCCGCTGTACAAAATTCGATGACGGAAAGATGATAAAAGAAACACCGAACTTTCAGCGTTTTTCAACAATGGTGGTTCCCAATATGGTTTTTCAACGGCAGTCCCCAAAATATTTATTTCGGCGAGATAATTCATCTTTTTGTCACCAAATTTTGTATAGTGAGACATTTTATGAAAAAAATTGAAAGTTCAGGGTATTTTAGGAGAAAATGAAAGTTCGGGATATTTTGTGGAAAACGCCGAAAGTTCGGGACATAAAATACTATTAACCATATATATTAAAATATACCCCCACTACAAGAAAACACGCCTATAACGACCGGAAATTTTGATCGTTAATTTAGCGGCCCTAACCACCAAATTACAACCATTTCACGATCGATTTTTTTAACGATCGAAATTTCGGTCGTTAATTAATTTTTTTTTTTAGAAAATTGGATCGTTAAAAATAAAATTTCAGTCGTTAAACTTAACAACCGAAAAAAACGATCGTTGATGACCGGAACGACAATGCAAACGGCGACCACTGTGAACAATCATTGACATAGTTAACAACCGTTTTTTGGGAATAATGACCAAATTTTCGATCGTTAGAGCCGCGTTTTCTGATAGTTCCCCCGTCCACAAAAAGATGACATAATTTGTCATTTTGTTCAGTTCACAAAAAGATATCTCCACTAACTAACTCGCAGGCAAACACCTTTCTCCACTCACTAACTTAATTAATTTTTTACATTTTTTTTAATTTGTGGTTCCTTTTCCTCCACTCACTAAATAATTGGTAACATAAATTTTCTTAAAAATATTTTTCGTGAATATATATATAAATTGTAAATTTTAAACTTTAAATTATCAATATTTTCACATGTCAATCACCACGTCATCACTTGAGATGGTCATACCTAATCTAATTGTTAGAGATATCTCTTTCTTCATTTATCCGTATATAAAAGTAAATGAAAATACATCCGGTTGCTCAACCTAACTACAAGTACATCTTTTGCAACTTCATCTTCTCCCATTATTCATGTGAAAGTCGTAAAAGCCAAAAATAAGAACTACTCTCACCCACAGCGGCGCACTCTCTCTCTCTCTCAAATATCCTTCAGCATTGGGCAAAACAACACACTAAAAGATGCTCAAGAGACAAGAGAGTTCACTCTCAGCGTCTCGCCGCCAAGCCGCCGCCGCCGGCACCACCCCTCCGCCGCCGGAGACTCACCATGCAAAAGCCATCGGCTGCATGTCAGGCATCATTCACCTATTCTCCAAGTATCAAAATTCCAACAGACGCCTCACATTTGGTTAGAGATTCATTCATTCAATCACTCAATTCTCCCACCTTTTCCCACTGTTCATTCCTTATTTATTCTACGCATAATTGCGGAAAATTTATAACCGCCACAATTTCAGGTAAAAAGCAAGAGAAAAGGAAACCGCCGCAGTCACCAACTAGATCGGCCATTAATGGCGCGAAAAATTCAGCCCGAGACGAGAATTCCACGAAGAAGCAGGCGGCCTCCGACGCCGCCAGCCGGCTAACGTGCGCTGTTAAAGTGCTGAGGAGCCCCACGCTTCCGCCGGAGATCCGGCGATCAAGCGCCACGGGATCGCCGGAGAATTCTCGGACTCCGCCTTCCTCGCTGGTGGCGAGGCTCATGGGGCTGGAGGATCTCGGCGCCGCCTCGAAGCGGCTGGGCTTGGGGACGGAGGATGCTATTACGGAGAAGCGGCAGCGGCTGATGCAAGCTCTGGAGAAATGTAACGAGGATTTGGAGGCGCTGAAGAGGATCATCAAGGCGGTGCAGACGGCGGATGTGCGCCTTCAGCCGCCGCGTGGTGATTCTGTGGCGGCGCAGCCGTGCATGAAAATGTGTACGGAATCGGCGGAGGAGAAGCCGAATATATCGGCGGATGAGTCAAGTCCTTCGCCCGTCAGCAGCCACTGCCTAGAGCAAAATTCTACGGCAGGTTAGTCTCTTTTTCATCCCCTCTTTTGCAGAAATTAATTTTCGTAATAAATAATGAATATACTTTTGTTAATAATTATCTAAAGTCATTTTAGCTGCTCTTGAGATTAGCAATAGGAATATTTAATAAGGAGGA
Source organism: Salvia miltiorrhiza (assembly GCF_028751815.1). Classification (NCBI taxonomy): domain Eukaryota; kingdom Viridiplantae; phylum Streptophyta; class Magnoliopsida; order Lamiales; family Lamiaceae; genus Salvia; species Salvia miltiorrhiza. The sequence goes on from NC_080387.1 coordinate 63,453,077, forward strand.
AATTTTGGCTTTTTGGGGGTGTGTCCAAAACAGAAGATACCATTTGATTTTTGGTTAAATTTTTGTTATATATATATATATATATATAATTAGGTTAGAGTGATATTGCTATTTTTGTTGGATATGAGAGTATTGAATAAGTCATTATGTAGTGATGAATAAGGATATAGTATTGAATCCCACACGCATGACGTTTCTCGCCTGCGTGCGGTGATGTTTTCCCACCGTTTGGGTGGTGGTGAGGTCCCGTCTGCGTGCGAGTTGAATAATTGATTATATTCAGATACCTATTGTAATTTCTTTTTTTTTAAGAAAAAAAAGGATATAGTATTGAATAATGATATTCAAAATTTCAACTCCAAGTAAATATCAGCCATATGATACATTAAATCAACACCTATAAATTAATCTAAGATCTCACCATACATGAGGGATACATTAAATCAACACGTACAAATTAATCTAAGATCTTACCATAGATGAGGGATGTCATTGGAACCATTCCCTATAAAATAGGAATAGATTTACCCATAGTCTAATACTCCCTCCGTCCCAATATTCAAGTCCCGTATTCATTTTTGAGTCGTCCCATGTAACAAGTCCCCTTTCCTTTTTTGGCTAAAATTAGGGATGAATTAGTAACTTAATTACCTATACTATAAAACACAAAAATTAACCCTAAAACCTACCCACCTACCCGCTCTGCACTCTCTCTCTCCTCTCCTCTCTGAAATGAATCGTCCCCACTCCCCCCTCTCCTCTTCTTCTTTCACCACCTCCAATCCCTCCACCTTCCACCCCCACCATCCTCCTGCGACGCCTCCACCTTCCTCCTGCTCCGCCTCCAACGCCTCCGCCTCCGCGGGCTCCAACGCCGCCTCTGCCGCAACAGCCGCTGCCCTCCGCCTGGCACCTCCGGCGCCTCGCGCCTTCGCCACCATCTTCCTGCGCCGCCTCCACCATCCTCCTGCTCCGCTTCCAACGCCTCCACCGCCTCGCGCCTCCGCGGGCTGCAACACCGCCTCTGCCCTCCGCCTCCGACTCTCGCCCACCACCTCTTGTCGTCGGCCGCTGCAGAGAGGATATTTGCCCTCCGCCTCCGGCCGTCGCCCACCACCACCCAACTCCACCATTTTTTGTTGTTTCGTCCAAAATGATTAGGGCTCGCCTCCACCCTTTCAATTATTTTTGTTGTTTTAATTTTAGAAATTGAAAGATTTCCATTTCTTGATTTATCTGTGGTGGTGTTTTGGTGGTCCGGCTCAGAAATTGAAATTGTGGCGGTGCGGTGGTGATTTCTTGAAAGATTTCCGTTCACTGTTCTGGCGGCTACAGTGGTCCGGTGGTGCGGTTCAGAAATTGTGGTGGTGCGGTGGTGCACAGGCGGTGGAAGAAGGCGGTGGTGCACAGTAACTTTTTTAAATATACCATTTAACTCTTAATTTTAGTCTCCTAAATACCCGTGCCCAAAAGAAAGGGGACTTGATTAACGGGACGAAGGAAGTATTTGAGATTTAATCTTAGATAAATCATATGAAAATGTATGAATTTTATGTAAAACATGTATAATTCACTTGTAAATGTTTGAATTGCGAAATTTAATTTTTTGCTACCCCATAGAATTCGAACCTCAGGACCATGAATTTATCAAACAAAGTGATGAGCTGAAAATAGTTTATATTTTATATTTTTAAATGTGTTTTTATTTTAGCCTCCTATATATATATAGGAGGCATGAATATATGACATGATGTGTTGATGACATAAAATATACTCATCTTTGTCATCACTTCATTTATAGTAATAGAGTTCACATTCACATACTCGATTCATAATAATAGTGAGATCCAAACTACATTCACAATGATACTCACTATTATCAAGTATCAAACTATTTATTATTTTTTAAAAAAAAATTGTGTCCTCCGTAAAATAACAATGATATTGTAGATGGAGGAAGTAATTCGATTGTGTAACCAAAAATTGAACGTACTATATCTTTACTTCTAATTAAGTTGTGTAACCAAAAATTGAACGTACTATATATTTACTTCTAATTAAGTTGACGCTCTACTTCCTATATATATTCATTTCTTTTTATCAAACATATATTCATAAGTAATATGATACACAATTATATGCCATGTACATTATTAAAGCAAAGCATGAAAAAACTAGTAAATATAGAATATTGGGCAACATATATGAATCATAAAAAAAGTTGAATATATTAAAATGAGAATTTGTATCGTATTTATAGTATGTATGTTATAAAAATGTTGAAGAAAATAGTTTAAAACAAAAATAGAAGGATTTAGTAACATAATAAAATACCTGTATTTAAAATTATTACTACGTGTATATATCTATTCATAAATATATCCAGAGATGTTGGTAAGTATTATTGAGAACAAGGTAGTAATCAGTGATCACTAATCACTAATCACTAGTCACTAGTTCACTATTTCAGATGATTAAGAGGGTGTTTTTGGCTGAGCTTATAAGCTCCTCAAAACAGCTTATAAGCTGTTTAGGAGCTTATAAGCTCATTCAAAGTGTTTGACAAAATAAGTTTTTAAACAACTTATAAGCTCTAAAAATAAGCTCCAAGAGCTTATAAGCTCTCCAAAAAATAAGTTCATCTACCCCAACTTATTTTTTTATAATCTCATATGCAACAATCTTTTTACAAATATTTTTCAACTATAATTTATTATTTTCATCATATATCATTCAAGTTTATTTTTCTTCGATTTTCTCTCTCTAAAAAAATATTTTCTCTCTCTAGCAAAAAAAATCTCTCTCCAGCTTATAAGCTCAATTATCCAAATACTTTGACAACTTATAAGCTCTAAAAAATTACATCTTATAAGCTCTTGAAATATCTTATAAGCTTCAAGAGTTTATAAGCTCTTTGAAATAAGCTCAACCAAACACCCTCTAAGTCGAATGGGAGGGAAAATAAACGACTAAATTATAAGAACAAGCAATTAAATTTCTTAGAAATTTGTATGAGTAGCATATAGTATTACTATATTATTTTCTTTCTTCTTTGGTGGGAGGAACATTTAAAACTTAACAGATACGTGGGCTTGAAGCTTTAACCTGAGGAGAATGATATTTTCATGTTGAAGGCGTGCACAATTTCATCATAACATAAAAAAATATTTCTCTACCACTCCAAAAATATATCCAAAAAAGATTAAAATTAAATTACTATAAAATTGATTATTGCTAAAATTATAAATATATCGCACTATGATACAATTAGCAGGTCAATTTACAATTTAACGTCATAACTTTTTTTTTTAATGTTGCATAAGGTCATTAATTTGTCTTCTCTGGTTTGACACTAATTAAAATACTCTATAACAATACAGATTTATTTATAACACTATAAATATTTATATGTACCACAGATCAAACTCGTAATGTAGCAGTCAAAGATGACTAAAGGTGAATGGAAAAATAAAGTAAAAACAGAATGAGTGAATGTGGGTGCAGTTCCAACAGTAAAGAAAAAAAAAGTTGCATCATTGTTTATAAGAGCTTTTGCTTTTACAATGACACACCACTTTCTTTGGTTTTCTTTATAGTATAATATTTGGGTCCACCCCCTCCACTTTCATCTATTTCACACTTTTTGTCCTCTCCATAATTTCATTCATTAATCTTGGCAACGGTTACTTTTTTCTAGTAATTATGTCACGTAATTAATGCAATCACGGAGATGATAATCATTTTGTATTGCTAACAAAAGTAAAAGGAAAAAACATTCTTACATAAATGTAGAATATATTGTGCTGGACTCCATATAGCGAACATCTGAAACGTAATTACCATAAGTTTATCAAACTTCGTGTGGGTCTATAAGGTTGCTAAAAATAGCAAAACCATAAGGAAAAGACAATAAGCTACTTCCTTTGTTGAAAGATATTTTATTACGTTATTGTGAATTAGTAATATGCTCGATATTCAATTTATTCTTCATGTATGTGGAGAATATGCTTTCGCGTAAAGTTGTGTAAAATTGTTGAATGAATTAATATTTACCAGAAGATACTAAGAGCACTCCCAGCAGAAATCCCAAAATTATGCTCCTATATTCCTCCCTAAAGCTTCCCTATTTAATTTTAGGATCTCAATTTTATAAATGCATACACCAGATCTCCTATTTTCTACATAAAAAATAATAGTTATGTGTGGGCCCTATTAATTATAAGCTTAAAATAAATTTAGGGTGGGTGTAAATTTAAGATAGAATTTAGGTAGGTGTAAAATTTTTTGTGGGCCCCATCCAATTTAGGGGATCTGCTGAATGCATTTTTTATCTCATTTTCAATTGTTTTAGCCTAAATTTAGAGTTAGTGATGCATTTAGGTGATCTGCTGGGAGTGCTCTAAGATCCAAATTATGGATTTGTCAAATCTGATACAAAAAAAAAAATGTGTTTATATGTGAAATTTTGGTTATATAATCAAAACATTTGAATGTATAGTCTTAACCAATATATAGGGATTGGTTAATGTAAAAACTATATTTTTTGTGACAATTGGGAATATTGCATTGAACGTATAAAGTTATTGTATTGGTCATGAAATTAATTTTATTTGTAAAAAGAAATATTTATTTATGGTATTTGAACTCCGATGTTGCATTCATACATTAAAGTAACGCTTCCACTATAGATCCTGGTGATCCAAAGGCTCACGTTCACATTTTAAAAAAGAGTTATCATTTATATATTATAAGAACCATTTTCAACTTATTGAGTTATCATTTCAAATGAATTCGACTATTTATCGTATAAAATAAGAATTATTTTGAGGCTTTAACTTAAAAAAACTCACTATGAATTAATAAAGGGTTAAAGTACAGATCAGCCCCTAAAAAGGACACCCCTAGAGCGTTGGGCTCCCCATACTCGACTCAGGCTCAAATAACTCCCCAAAGCCCATAAAAATACTACACTTAAGCCCACAGTCAAGCAGCCCTTTCACGTCGTTTATTAAATTTTTATTATTTTTTTAATTTTCGCGTGGGGAGTCAATGACAAATGCATATAATATCAACACACACACCCACACACACACACACAAGAGCTTATCGGGAGCTTCTTTAGTCAAATATCTGAATTTTTTCGGCATGCTGCTTTCTCCACGAATCTCCGTCTCTTCATTCCTACTGTTATCAACTGAGCCGCTTTCATTTTGGACTTTTACCGAAAACCCATTAAAGGATTTCTTGAATGAACCGTAAAAGCTGTGGGAAATTTGGAGTTTGTTCAAAGGTTTCGCCTTTTTGGTTAACGGTGAGGATGTTATCGAAAATGAGCTGCTGCTGTGGTGAAATCGAGGGGGATTTTTAGGTGGGGAGAGTTTAACTGGAGTTTTGGAGAAGAGGGTCGAGAGCGTGGTCGACATGATTGAGGGGAATGACGCCGGAGAAGGCGTTGGCTTGTAGCCAAACTTGGGAGAGCTGCGTCATGTTGGATAAGACATCGATCCCGCCGGATAAGCCCTGCAGCTGATTGTTGAGCCAGAGATTCTGAATCTCGGAGCCGGAGAATGAGTGGGGTAGGGGTCCGGTGAGGTTGTTGTACGACAACTGCAGCTTTTGGAAATTGGCAGCGACGCGAAGATGTCGGGGATGGTGCTGGTGAGGCTAGCGTTGCTGGCGAAGAAGGAGACGAGATTAGTGCTTTCAGTGAGGTAAGGCGGGATCTGCCATGGAGGGAGATTGGAGTTATCGCTGATGCTAAAAGATACAAGATTTGAGAGGCCTAAGAGGAAATTTTCAAGGACGGTGGAGAAGCTATTGTCGTCGAGGTAGAGTGACTTGAGGGAGGAGATGTTGTGGAAGGAGGGGAGGAGCCGAAGATGGAGTTCTTTTGGAGAGAGAGAGACTGAAGATTGGAGAGAAGGTTGAGGGTGGAGGGGAGGGAGCCGGAGACGGAGGCGGAGTTGTGGTTGATGGATGTGACGAAGGAGGAGGTGGAGTCGCAGATGACGTTGGACCACTCGCAGAAAGGGGTGGAGGAGGACCAACCTGTGGGGGCGGGTGAGAGGGAGGAGAATGCGGAATTTCGCCATTGATGATTTGGGAACGGTGATGAAGGATAGGGGTTTTGGAAGAACCGGCAAAAGGGTATTATTAGTATTAAAGCTTTTAATTATTTTCAAAAAAGAAAGGAAAAAATGAAAACAACGATTTAATAAATTTCAGAAACGGCATGAAAGGGCCATTTGACAGTGGGCTTAAGTGTAGTATTTTCATGAGCTTTGGGGAGTTATTTGAGCTTGGGTCGAGTATGGGGAGCCCAACGCTCTAGGGGTGTCCACTTTAGGGGCTGATCTGTACTTTAACCCATTAATAAATTATTAATGTATAGAGGATTTATTGTACAATAATGAAGGGAGGGGACATGGGGAGCGGTTGGGGCCCACTGAGATTTACAAACAAATTATTTTCTTCGTCCACGAAAAATTTGTTAAAATTTTATTTTTTGGGCCGTTTATAAAAATTTATCACTTTCAGTTATAATACTCCCTCCATTCCAATAGTAGTGTTCCATAATTTTTTGACACGAAGATTAAGAAATGTGTAAAAAATAGATAAAGTGGATTGATAGAAATTATTTAAATATTAAGTATAGAGAGAAAATATATTATCAAAAATAGAATAAGACACTTGTATTGAAACGTCCCAAAAAGAAAAGTGAGATATTACCAGGGGCGTAGCCAGGGGGGGCTAGAGCCCCCCCCAAATTTTGAATTTTTTTTTTTAATAATATGACTAAAAATGTTGTTATTATTATTATATTTGTATTTTAGTAAAAAATGTCTAAAATGTATTGAATGCCCCCCAAAAAAAATTTAGTAAATGTTGAACTATATTATCTATGAAAATGTTGTTATTATTATTATTATTATATTTGTATTTTAGTAAAAAATGTCTAAAATGTATTGAATGCCCCCAAAAAAATTTTTAGTAAATGTTGAACTATATTATCTATGAAAATGTTGTTGTTATTATTATTATTATTATTATTATTATTATTATTATTATTATTATTATTATTATTATTATTATTATTATTATTATTATATTTGTATTTTAGTAAAAAATGTCTAAAATGTATTGAATGCCCCAAAAAAAATTTTAGTAAATGTTTTGAACTATATTATCTATGAAAATGTTGTTATTATTATTATTATTATTATATTTGTATTTTAGTAAAAAATGTCTAAAATGTATTGAATGCCCCCAAAAAAAAATTTTAGTAAATGTTTTGAACTATATTATCTATGAAAATGTTGTTATTATTACTATTTTATTTGTATTTTAGTAAAAAATGTCTAAAATGTATTGAATGCCCCAAAAAAAAAATTCGGGGGCTACCGCCCCCGAACCCCCGTAACACTTCAGCCCCCCCTCAAAAAAAATCCTGGCTCCGCCACTGGATATTACTATTGAGAAGGAGAGAGTAGTAGAATTCACACAACTTCATTCACATTTTAAGTGAAACTCTTATTCATATACTATAAAAGTTCACTTACTCGTATATATTGTCAAAATAAAACACGAGATATTAGATTGAGTACTTTAATTAGTAGGTTCATAAGTTGATTACTAATAAAATATACATTGACGAAATAAAAGAGGAGATAAAATAGACAGGTTGTTAATTTCCACAGGTGGAGAAGTGCGCGTTCGGAAGCCGACAGCCACAAAGAAACCCGGAGAGGATGACGAAGCCATAGCCATACTCACCAAATCCACAATCATGGAATCATCACTGGAGATGCGGCGGCGGGCAGCGCCGTGGAGCAGCAGGGCCATGGTTGAGAGCGTAGAAGAAGTGTGCAGTGACATTGCATGGGGTGAAAAGAGGGAAATTGGGAGAATAGGCCTACTGCTGCAAGATCATGTGTGCAGAGACTTGATTGAAGAGCTTGTCAAAGACTTGAAATCTTGCTCCATTATTCAACCACTTCCTCTTGAGGCCTGCAAAAGGAGGCTTTGTTTTTGAAATGTGTTTTGCATGTGAATACAATTTCCAGATTTTAATGTTGATGAGAAAATTGTCGATTTTTTTTTAAGTTTACTTATATTAAGGGATAATTGGATGTAAACTATGTCACTCAAATATCGATTTTTTAGTAATGGGATTGGGAGGCAGGGGGAGTGTTCGATTCAACCAACGTGTGTGATGATATATAGGGGTGGACTACCGTGTGAGCACATCTTAAAATAAGAAATAAGAGTAATTTTTAACGTATGAATTTGCTGTATAAAAGGTATGAATTGTGAAAAAATAAATTTTTGCTACCTTTGGGATTCGAACTCAGGATCATAAATCCATTCAACACGATTACGAATCAACCGTAGATCTTGATGATCTAAGGCTGAAAATGATTCTTATTTTATATCTTAAGAAATACTCTTATTTTAGCCCTTCCCATTAACGAGGTATTTATAAGTATTAAAGATATACTCTAAAATAAGTATTGAAGATCTGCGAGAAGAAGTAAAACGGTTTCAAACAATATGTGTGGGCTGGGCTACCTTGAGCCCAGTAACAGTAAGCCCCTTTTTATCAGTACTGGATAAATATTCAATATAAAATCGTGGCCCAAGATTCTTTTTTCTATATGCAAATCACAACACACAAATACTATAATTTAGGAAAATTTTAAGCACATCCACCATTTTTTCACTATAACCCCTTATTTAAAAAATAAATATAATTATAAAATATCCTCCATTTTAAATTTATAATAAATTAATGAATTTATCAAAACTAGTTTGAAATAATAATATGTACAATTTATTAACAGATAAATAACGTATAAGTTATAACCTTGATCTTGAATCTAATATTGAAAATACTTATAAATAACCTTAATAACTCTATCAGTATCATCCCCAACTCAAAATTTTAAAAATGTGAATCTTGTAGAGAACGAACATCAATCTTGTACGTATTATTTTTTCAAATTAATTTTGATAAGTTTATTACTTTATTAAAAATTTAAAATAAGGGCTATAAAGGGAAAATAATATCATTATAATTATTTTTATTATTTTCAAGTGAGGAGTTATAATGAGAAAATTGAAATTTGGATTTAAAATTAGCCAATTAAGTACTCCCTCCGTCCCAAACGAAATGTCCCATTTCTTTTCGGCACGGAGATTAAGAAATGTGTATAAAGTAGATAAAGTGGGTTGATGGAAATTATTTAAATATTAAGTATAGAGAGAGAGTATTGCCAAAAAAGAAAACAGAACATTTCATTTGGGACAGCCCTAAAAGGAAAATATGACATTTCATTTGGGACGGAGGGAGTATATCATAAATTACAACTGTACCGCTAAAGAGACTGGAATATTAATATTCATTGATCACTAATTAAGCATCTAAGCCACCATCTGTGACCAAGTCAAATCACTAATCTCAGTGGAGCATTATCAAGTGAAAAATAAAAAAAGGAAACCAAAAATGTTGATGTGATGGAGCAGAGAGCATTGGGATGAGGAACCTTAAGCCACGTCATACAATTATTAATGACCAACCACTATTATTAATAGTGGAATTTGACTTAGAAAAAGGGCAAAGGCTTAGGTCTTCCTAATCAAACATTTTATCTAATCCACTACGTTAACTACTCTCGCACACGGCACACACCATTACCATCAAATCATTATGATTATGAAACTTTTAGAGATGGTTATTATTATTATTATTAGTGTACTTAGTGGAATTTAGAATAATCTGATCCGACGTTCAAACGAAAACATTAGAATAATTTATAGATGTTCAGTTGACCACCTTAATACACCTCATAAATGTTTAGTTGCTATAGTGACGAAGTAATAACAATATACTTCGAATTAAAAGAAAAATGATTTTTGTAAATGAAATGCATGAATTTATGATTTGTTTGAATTTTCCTACAAATTACTTCCTTCGTCCCAATAAAAGTGGCCACATTTCTTTTTTGGGTGTCCCATTAAAAGTGGCTACTTTCTAAAAATGGCAAAAGTTTATTTTAATTAAGTCAACAATTACTCACTAATTTGGTCAACAATTGTAGGCCACTTTCTAAAAATTACTCACTAATTTTGGTGGGTCACATTCAATTAAAACATAACAATCCCCTTCTTAATCTCCGTGCCCAAAAGAAAGTGGCCACTTTTATTGGGACGGAGGGAGTATTTTTTTGTTCAAATTGATATTATTGAATAAGTCGAAACTATTAATTTGGTCGAATCGATCGATGATCAAGGTGGCACTTTTTTTTCTTCTTCTAAAAGTAGTAGTTCTATATAAGTGGAAAAGGTTAGAAGGGCACCAAATTCATTTAGAGTAAAATTTTGAAGTAGCCAAAATGAAGCATAAAACACAATTTATGGCCACACATTGAAAAAACACAAATTTTGGCCATTTTTATTGATTTTGACGTTTTTGCCCTTAATGAGGCGGACTGGGTAGGATCAGGCACGCGGGTCGCGTGCCGGGTCGGGTTAGGCACTTATGGCACTAATAGTGCCATAAGTGCCATCGGAAATCCAAAATAAAACCAAGTAAAATAGTCATTTTGGCACTTATGGCACTATTAGTGCCATAAGTGCCAACGAAAATTTAAAATAAAACTAAGTAAAATGGTCATTTGGGCACTTATGGCACTAATAGTGCCATAAGTGCCATACGTGCAGCACAAATACAGAAACAACAACATCATTTAAACCCTAAATGGAACATCTAAACCCTAAATGGAACATATAAACCCTAGGGGGAAGTGTGCACTTATGGCACTTATGGCACTACGTGCAGCACAGATCAGATCAGCACAGATCAGATCAGATCAGATCTGCCACCGCCGCCGCCTCATCATCCACCACCTGACCAATCCCTCCTCCACGCGTTTCAGAGGATCGGATCTCCTCCATCGCCGCCGCCTCATCCTCTACTCCGACGAATTCTGCCGCTGACTTCGCTGCGATCAGATCTGCTTGGCACCACCGCTGCGATCAGATCTGCTCCGGTGACTTCTGCTCGGCGCCGCTGCCGCGTAGCCGCTGGAGAAAGAGAGAGGGAGATGAGAAGGAGAGAGGAGATAGCGCAGCCGCTGGAGAGAGAGAGAGGGAGATGAGAAAGAGAGAGGAAAGAGAGAGAAGGGTAGAATAGTCATGACATACAAAAAATGGCTAAAATTTATGTTTTTTCAAATGGTGGACAAAAGTTGATGTTGTATGTTGAATAGGGCCATTCGGCCCTATTGTTTCATTCATTTATATGAATTCAAAAGAATTTACAAAAAAAAAAAATATTGAAAATTGGTGAAGTTACCTGCAAATGACCATTTATTTAATGATGTCCGTAAAAGGAAAAAATTAAAATAAACTACAGCACTATGCCACTCTATAACAAAAAGAAATGCGGAATTGATATTTTTCGCAATTTTTGTTTTTCTTGTTTTCTACCATTCCCAAAACCGATTCTCCACTAACAATTTCCTTCTCTTACATCAATCAATCAGTCAATCACTCAGCAGACTACCAAGTCTTCAGAGAGCAAGAGAGAGAATCCCCCAAAATTGAACTGCAAAGGAGGAGGGGAGAATAACAGAAGATTGAGCTAGAAATCTACTATTGAAAGAAACAGAGCGTAGTTCAAACCGACGGCGAGAGCTATGGCGGGGAGAGATTTACTGGTGGTTTGGGCCCTAGCTATGGTGTCCTCGTCGCTGCTTCTGCCGCAAGCTCGCGGCAATTCGGAGGGGGACGCGCTCCACGCGCTTCGTCGGAGCTTGACCGACCCTGACAACGTGCTCCAGAGCTGGGATCCGAACCTTGTGAACCCCTGCACCTGGTTCCACATCACCTGCAACCAGGACAACCGCGTCACTCGCGTGTATGTATCTGTTTGATGAAATGCCTCTATTTTTTCCTTCAATCGTTCCTCTTTCTGTTCATTATTTTCACCTTGTTCTGTTACCTGTTTGGTGGATTAGTAGTCTGTGTTCTTTGTTTCTCGGTGCTGTTTGGCTCTTGATTTAGTGAAACATGGAGAAGTCTGTTGCCTTTTTGCTGTAATTTATGCTTTACTTCTGGTTTAGTTGCTGAATTTTGAATTTTGGGGTGGTTATCGAAGAACGCTATCTTGATGAAGTTTATCTTGTTTTAGGGCATGAGAAATTTGTGTGATTTATGGTTACAAGATTTTCTAAACTTGTCTAAAAATGTTTCTCAGGGAATACTAATTCTTTTGATTGAATACGATGATATTTTATTTGATTGTATGTTTCTAATGACTGGCAAACAAAACTCTCATGTTTTTCATAGTATTCGGTGTGAAGAGCTTGAGGTAGAACACAGGTTGAGGTGTTTATTGTGTCGTAGATTTAGGGACTATGTTTTGTACCTCCTCTGATTGAAGTTGTGGTTGGGTTAATGGTGTGTTGAAGAGAGGTTGCCTCTGGAAGCTAGGAGATCGCCATGATTATAGACACTGTTCTAACTGATATTATTCATTGGATTATGTTCTTATTGAAACTATTAAGACTTACACAATGGATTTGGAGTTAATAATCTGAGGAATCATAATTATGGACAAAAATTCACATAGGACTACCAAATTATTCAAAGAAGTGTTTTGGAGTTACTGTGATGAATTAGTGTCTGAATTGAGCTAAATCCTTCATTCCATTTACATGGTACAGAAATTGAATGACAGTGGCATATTGTTATCTTTTTGTTTGTGTTTTTAGTTTTAACCTTCCTCTCTTATATAATATTTGGAACTCTCTTCGAATGCATTCTGATGATTGTGGAATAAACTTACACTTGGTTATCACTTGGATAGGGATCTTGGCAACTCGAATTTGTCTGGCCATCTTGTGCCTGAGCTTGGGAAACTTGAATATCTCCAGTATCTGTGAGTATCATCATGTAACTCTCACACTTTATTTCCAAGTCGCAGATATGCTTTTTTCTTTTATTACTTAATTCTGCATAAAGATGCATGCCCATAATCCATGGTTATGTTGTATTTCCTTCTTTCATGACAACCATGTTTATGAAAATGTCTTTAGATTTGCTTTGCAGCCTACTGTCCCTGTTACTGTAGCCTAATAACTACTGACCTTTTCATCTAGGGAACTGTACAAAAATAACATCCAAGGAGAAATTCCTGCTGAGCTGGGTAACTTGAAGAGCTTAATAAGTCTGGATCTATACAACAATAATATCTCAGGGAAAATTCCTCCATCACTGGGAAATCTGAAATCCCTCGTCTTTCTGTAAGCCTTACTTCACTTTCTTATCAGTTATATATACATTTTTCATTTTGAGATTGACTGTGATGGTTTATTTTGTTTACCATCACACAGCCAAAAGACTGCTGTGCTCATTAATGTATTTTTCATTATTCAATTTGAGATTGATGTTGATGGTTCATGTATTTGTGAGATTATTTAAACACTTTTTTTCGATTAAAGCTAACATTTTCTCACATTAAAGTATTACCTCTTTTCCCCGAACGTGATGCAAAGTCCTTGTAAAATTTTGAACGAGTTACCACTTCATTACAATATAACCTTTTCATTCTCTCCCAGACGTCTTAATGATAATCAGCTACATGGACCAATCCCAAGGACACTTGCTGGTATATCTACCTTGAAAGTTGTGTAAGTGCTACTGATTTGACTAGTACTTAGTTCTTTTAGTATGTTTCTAGCTATATGTGTGAGAGTATTGCTAATATTTTCATTTGGTTTTGTAGTGATGTCTCCAATAACAATTTGTGTGGTACAATACCGTCCAGTGGTCCATTTGAGCACATCCCTTTGAACAAGTAAGTTGTTTGAGTCTTGGACATTGTTTGGATATCAATTTCAACTCTTTTTATTTGTTTTATCTATTGCTGTTTAATTATTTTAGTTCATTTGAACTTCTTTGCTGAATATATCTCGATCTGGTGTCGTCCCCTTCTGTCCTGCCTTGCATGATATCAATACACCTTATCTTCTTCTTTTACATTATCATCACAGCTTCTAACTGCCGTTAGACCCTCCTTTATATTTACATCTAATGTGAGTCTGGAATTATGGATACATGGCTTCAATATTCTATACATTTAGAATCTCATTAAGCTATAAGATTTGAAAATGATCTTATAGGCTTAGTAAAATGTCAGTCTAGGAGATCAAAAGGAGGAGAATTTTTGTTCGTATGGTTGTTCTCCCTTTCTTTGTCTGCAAACTGGTTCTGAAGGTTTGGTTACTTCTCTATGTATTTTGCAGCTTCGAGAACAACCCCCGACTCGAAGGTCCGGAGCTGCAGGGACTTGCAAGTTATGACACAAACTGCTCTTAATCAACTGATACGAGACACAGAAGTTTGCAGTAACATATCCTGGATGGTGCTTTTTCCTTCTTAAAAATATATGTATAAGTTGGAGTGTGTTTTGGTAAGATGCCTAGTCTTGTAAGCTTGTTTATATTTTCCGTTGTAGGTGACGGCAATAAACCGTGGTAATTCATGAATATCTGTAATTGGAACTATAATTTATCATGTATTTTTTCCTTACTCTACTCACTTGGAGATATATAGAAAGGTACAAAGCCGAATAGAAAACACATTTAATCACTCAAGACGGTTAACCTCCTCTAACTCGATCAAACAGCACACACTGTACAGATTTAATCACAAAAAACGAACCCTTTCCCCTCAGATAATCACCAGTCTGCACATATATTACAGCACATCCCATAATTAGGATAGTTCAAGACAAAGTTTCAACTCAAAACTGCCCTCAAAAGAAACGCTAAATTTGAAAAAATAAGGCCAAAAAGAAAAACTTCGCCAAACCGCAAAAACTTCAAGAAATCAAATAAATAACTCATTCTTGAAGAAACCATCTTGCTAGCAGAATGAAAGAACCCCACTTGTATCGAGCACGAAAATCATATACGATCAAACTCACGGAGAAGTACCCGACACACTTTCTTTTCCCCCATCTTCTCTATCGGAATCACTGGAACTCGAGTCGGAGCTAGAGCTGGAACAGGAACTCGAGCTTCTGGAGAGCTTACCTTTTCCTTTACCAGAAGATGGAGAATGCAAGTCTTCAACTGCTTCGTCGTCGTGGTTGGGCCTTTCACCCTCAAAGGCACTGCTAAGGCTAGACTTCTCTTCAGAGGGTCCTACCTTATCGTCAGCCTTGACTTGGCCTGATTCATCATCCGACTTCAGCTTCAGCTGTTCTCTCGTTTCACCATCCGAAACTGCACCCTCCAAAGGAACGGCCTCAACAATGTGCAGTTCAGAAGACGCTCCTTGCGTTTCTCTAGATTCAACAACAGGCAGAGCATGATCAACTATAGCTGTTTGGTTACCATTCGCCTCAGCACCATCACTTGGTCCAACTTCAAGAAGTGATGCCTTATTAGTAGATACTGGCTCACTCATATCACTGTGTGGTGCTGTATCCTCAGCATCCTCGGTTATGGTTTCCCCAACATCACGATCCTTGATCTCGTTGGTACCGATATGCTGGAACGCCTGATGAATAGCTTCGACTGAACTAGCCTCAATTTCAGGCATCCCGGAAGTAGATTCCGTATCCACTGGCTTAAAATCAACCGGCTTCTCAATTGCCTTGGAAATGATGTGCTCAAATGCCAGATCAATTTCTTCAACTGTACTAGCTTCGATTTCAGTAAATTCAAGAGTATGGGCTTGATCTTGACTGGATACATCAGCACTTGCCACGGCGACTTCAGTATGCTTGGGAACATCTTCTGCCAATAGGACTTCCTGCTCAGGTGTTCCACAATCAGTATCCTCAGCTTGGGGTGGTTCTAGAACGACGTGCTTCTCAATCTCCACAGAACTGATTTTCGTGGAAGCAAGATCAATATCTTCTTCAGCTTTAGTATCTTCAAGTTCAGGAATCAGAGGTGTATCCGCATCAACGGGCTCCAAAACTCGAGGATTCTCACTTGCCTCGGAACTCATTTGCTTAAGTGCTGCCAGCTCAATATCTTCCACTGTACTAGATTCAGTTTCAATCATATCAGAACTGGGTACCTCAGCAACTGTGGGAGCAGCATCAACGTCAGATTCGGGTACTGCAGAAACAATAACTTCATGATTCTGAAGCTCGGCTTGGGGTGGATCCAAAACAACGTGCTTTTCAATCTCTTCAGAACTGGTTTGCTTGAAGGCTAAATCAATATCTTCGATGGAACTAGCTTCGATTTCAGGCATCCCGAAAGTGGTATCTGTATCAAGTTGACCTTGACAGGAGACCTCAGCAACTTCCACCATGACTTCAGTTTCCACAGATGCCAATTCACCCTTCGTGGCAACATCGACAGATTGCACTTCCATTTCAGGTATCCCAGAAACAGCATCTTCATGATTGTGATTCACAAACGAATCTCCGGGCATGAATTCATTTTCTGTGGACAGTGTTTCCTCGTCGGATGTTTCCTGATGTGGAGAATCAGGGTCCTTTTCGATGACCTCTGAGACCTCGAGATTTTCAGCTCTACTTGTTTGATATGTTTGTATCTCTGAAACATGTTCTGCAGCTTCCTGTGCATACACATCAATATTCTCCCTCGATTCCTCTGGAAGCAGAAATTGTTCCATTTCGCTGACTCCAACCGAGCGAATCACATGATGCGTTGAAGACAAACTTTCTTCTCCAACAGAATCTACGCGCTTTTCAAACTCATTCGTGCCAGATCCCAGCTGTCCGATGCTAAAGTCCCCAACGTTATCCAACTCACACAGAAGCCCTTCATCGATTTCCTTGATCTCATCTGCTTCTTCAACCACTGTCTGCACATCAAAACGATAACTATTTGTCTCGATAGCACTTGATGGAGAGTTGGCGTAGCCATCAAGTTCTTGGACCTCAGGCACGTTCAAATCATGTGTAAATTGATCATCCAAAAATGACTCAACTTGGGTGCTCGATGCCTGCATTTTGTTATCCAAGAGATCGTTGGCTTATTTCTAGATCTGAGGATGTTAATACATCACATGCTTGCAAAAAATTTAAACGATGATCAACACCTTAAACAGGACACGTCGCATGGAAGATACTCTTTAGAATATATGCATGTTATAATTCTCCACATCTCAGCTCAAACAGATAACACATATAACTAAGAAAGGAATTTTTGAGAAAACAAAAGATACAGTATAACTTACTTGCACTTCATTGAGATAGTTGAAATCTGGCTCTTGTATTGCACTCTCATAAAAGAGAGATGTGTTTCCCTCAGATGGGAGCATAGAGATTAACTTTTCATCAGCTTCATGTTCATTATCACCATCGGAATCCGATGGTGGTTCGACAGTCTCATCTATGGAATTTGAACGTTCTGCCGTTCGTGGTAGACCTTCAAGTTGTGTCTCACTGACTTCAATTAGGCCATGAATATTCTTATCATCAGCGGAGACGGAGACTTCATCCGATTCATGTTTCTCCACGAGATGTTCCTCCATCGAAGCCTCACCGTGAGATCTCGATAGAGTATTTCGACTCAAATCACTGCTCATATTTTCCTGATCTCTTATATCAACGACATCAGCTGGCCTAGACTCAGCTGCTATTGATTGGGACATTGAAGAATCAGGCAACATCTCGATGTTACGAGTAATGTCTGTCTCGATTTCCCGGGGATTCCGTTCAGATTCTCCCCCAACCGGAAGCACATCACAAGGAACGGAGGAGGAGGATTCTCCCCCAACCGGAAGCACATCACAAGGAACGGAGGAGGAGGATGGTGCATTCTTACCGAGTCCTCGGGGGCTAGAGTCGTAGACAGGAGCCCGTTGTGTTATGTCGATTGCCAATGCACTTGTGATATTCAGATCACTACTTCCTAAAGAAGTTTGGCTCGAGATGCTTGGTTCTTCGAAATCTCTGCTTCCCTCTACCATTGATAGCCCTTCGCCTTCTGTATCAATGAAGACCCTCTCACTCACTTCTGAAAGTGACGAGGAGCTCGAATCTCTACTGTATCTCGACTCAACAGCTCCCAAGGTCGAACCATGACCAAAACCCTGAGCTTCCACGTTTTGGGATTCTCCAACTTGATCATCCCTCTTCTCGACTTGGGCTAACTCTAGATAATCTTCGTCTCCTGAAGATTGACTTCCATGTCCAATATGCTCGGAAACACTCTCCATCTTGGAGATCATTTCCCCGGTGTCTTCCTCCTCTCGGCTAATCAGCTCTGGATCACGAGAGGGACCCTCCTCAGCGATGTCTCTTGCTTGTTCAACAACCTCTCTCTCTGGCAGACTGTCTGTTTCTGGAAGCTTCTTGTCCTCCATATCTTCAACTGAAGTAAATGATTCAGTTTCAGGAATGGAGCTCACCTTTGAGTCACTAAGTCCACTCGACTGTCTCTGAAACAGAGAACTGCTCGACTCTTCGGAGATTGTTCTCTCTGGAACAAAGTAAGGCCTCATCTTGACATCTTGCCTCTTAGGTGCAAACATCGAAGGTCCGACATTGAAGCTCTCGTGTCTCCGGAAAAACGGCTCCCTGGGTTGGGACGTGAACTCCTCTTGAAACACATCTCCCTTAAGGTCAGGCTTCTCCTCACTTGAGTCGTAAGGAATGTCGAAAGGGTTCCGCCTCTGTAGCATAACAGAAGGAGCTGAACCAGGAATGGGAGGCAGTCCTGAATCATCATAAGAATCTTGAGGGAGATCGAATGGATTCTGTCGTCTAGTTGAAATAGGAGCAATGTTGAAAGGGAGATCAGTACTCTCCAAGTCTATCAAGTTCCTCTCTGCAAACAAGCTTGAGTTTGTGCTCTTCCTTGCTCTCCTCCTCATAATCAGATTCTCCAAACGTTGGTTTCTCTCGATCTCAGAGCTTCCGAGATCCATGAGATTCTTCTGGTCCTGCTCCGTCCATGTAATGGCGGACTTCGTCTCCTCGTCCTTGTCCCCGTGTGCATCCTCTTCTTCGTCTTCTCCGTCTTCATTTTCATCATCATTAGCTTCCAAGTGCTCATGATTTTCAGACTCATCATCCGACTGGTGACTCGATTTTAGTGACTTCTCTGATGCCACATCTGAGCTACCACGAGAGAGACGAGCATTCTGAGGGCCGCCCTCCTCATCCAGCAACGGATGGAGCTCATCAAGCATTGGCATTATGTCAGCCATCGAGGCATCCGGAGAGGAACTCTCAGCACAATCAGACCCAGAATCCAAGCTCTCCTCCTCATCCTCATCTCGCTCCTTCTCCTCCTCCTCCCGCTCCTCGACTCGTGCCCACGGGGAGAGGGGAGGCGAATCCAGAGAATCCACATTCACCTTCTCGGAATCAAAAGAATCTGCTTCTGATTTCTCATCATCTGATTCAACTTCACCATTTACCTTTGCATCCCCATTGTTAAGCCTTTCTTCAATCCACTCACCTTTCTCCTTGTACCTCAGCTCATCTAACTCTCTCTTCCCTCCCCTTTCCTCACCACCACTCGCCTCACTTCCCCTCGATCTCTCCTTAATCAACGGGGCAGTATCATCCAGATCCTCCTCTCTACGAACTTGAGCCGACTTTCCTGCTTCATCCCGCCAACTATTCTCATCAAATCTATCAACAAAATGGTTCTCATTCTCCTCAACAACAGTAGCATCACCCAAAACTCCACTCTTAATCGATGCAGCCTCTATCTTCTCTTCGAATTCGATTTCGGGTATATTTGGTTGCCCAAAACTTAAAAGGGTTCCAAGCAAAACAGCAGTGCATACAAGTATGGGAGATGTAGACACCAATAAGTGAAAAATAAAAGGAGATGATCTGTACAGAAATATCAAGAAACACAGCATGCCCACAAGAAATGGATGACTGCAAACTGTTCTAAAACATCCTCTGATTGTAAATATCACACCTTTCCTCACTTTAACCCCAATCTCCAACAATTCAACACCCATTTTTCTTCTACTTTCACCCAAAAAAAGGAAAAGGAAAGTGTATTTCGAGCTAAATCTGCCAAAAACCCCAATAACATCCCGTCATCAGATCAAATCAAATCACCATAAATAACAAAAACAACAGTCGCATCGATCAAGAACTTAAATTGAAGAGCTATAGAATGATAATTTAAAGAACTTAAAGAATCAGACAGTACCTGAAAACCAAAACAAGAATTCCCAGAAAGCTCAAAGTGGTTATCAATACCAACTTGGATAACAGATCAATCTAAGCTAAATCTTGAATTTTTTTTCTTTGCTTTACAATCACTCTCTGTTCTTTTTTGCCTCAGCAACAGCTACTGATCCAAGAGTCTGTCTATCTGTACACAAAGGCATCAAATCACATTGAGAAAAAAGAGAGCCCACAAGCAGAAAAAAGGAGAATTTGAAAAAGGGAAAGTTGAAATCTCTCTCTTTCTGTCTACTTTCCCTTTCACTTATTCAAATGGCTTACTAGTGTGTGCGTTTTTCAAAAAGGAACATTAAAGAAAAAGAAGAAAAACCTCAAATCATTTCACAAATGTAAGGACATGAGTAGTAACTTCTGGTATACGAAAATAGATTAAAACGAAGAATGTTGAATTCCAACTTCACCTCTCAAAGCAGAGACTAAATCAAAATCTCCTCTTGTAGTAAAGATCAATCAATGAAAGAGTCAATTTTTTATGTTGCTAAATCTGATACATTGGATTGAAGTATAAAGTGGTGAGATTATGTAATTATCTGATTTACAAATATAATCTGACAGCTGTGGTTTGAGGGCTCAGCATAAGTGCCGTGAGGCTGCGTCCACTGTAATTAAGCAAATTAATCATTGTTTAATTGCTGGTTTAGGAATGATGATCATCATTACTTTCTTGGATTAAGGGCTTTATTCTGACTTTCTTTTCCATATCTGTCGTGGTTGGAAGCACAACATAGGGCCACAACCACTTTACAGATTAATGGAACATTTTTTGCAATTTAATATTTCGATTTTTTTTCTGACATTGTAATTATAATTCTTGTTTAGTTTATCGCAGTTTTAATTTAATTAGTTTATTCACCTGGCCAAATGGATTTATATACATGTTCTACCATTATTGTGATCTTGATTTCAAGGAGACAAGATCCTTGTAAGAATATATGAATCAGATCCTCTGTTTGTTTGTATTTTTCATTTTTTTGTGTTTTTTTTTTCGAGAATTGGTAAAACTTTGTAATTATTTTTTGGTATCTTTTTTATTTTTATTAAAAAATAAATTTAAAAAAATGTAAAAAAAAATAAGTACAATGTAGAGAATATAGTAAAATAACTAAATCATTTTTTTTTAAATAAATTAAATAAATCAAGATTTTTCTTATTATACTAGTGTGTGGGTGGTCACAATGTGGCTGCATAGATTTATTGTGGTCACCCAATAAATCTTGGCCACTCACAATTTACTTAAATATAAAATAATTTAATTTATTTAGCTTATTTTTTAAAATAAAAATAAAATTTAGTTATTTTATTATATTATCTACATTGTAGTTATTTTTGTAATTTTTTGATAATTTTTTTATTTTTATTAAAAAAATTAATAATAAAAATGCAATTTTTTTAAGAAAAATAGTACAATGTAGAAAATATAATAAAATAATTAAATCTTATTTTTATTTAAAAAAAATAAATTAAATAAATCAAGATTTTTTTTATTATACTAATTTGTGGGTAGCCACAATGTGGCTGCATAAATCATTTATTGTAATTGTGAAATGCATTATTACATTAAAAATTGTCACAAACTTATGTGGTAATGAAGTACTAAAATGTAAGATTGAAGAGCATATGTGTACTTTATGTCTTTGGATACGATTTCCTGCCCAATCAGTGCATGTAACAAATTATCAAAATGATTTTTGAATTAATAGAAATGTGCTTGGAATTTCTGAAATGGAATACTAAATTTTATGATATAGTAGGATTATAGAAATTCATATATAACAATGGCCTCCATGCATGATTAAATTTAAGGATAATTAAGTGATTAACGATCTATTTAGTCCTTACGATTTAATTTAATCACAAGATAATAGTGTTGCCGCTGAAGCCAAATAATAATAATAGCTTTTGTATGATAATTTATGGGGTATGTTGGAAAATACGCATATGAATGGAAATATACAATAATATCTATATGACGTGCAATGTAGTATTAGAGAAGTCGCATGCAATAAATTTGTAATCAAAAGGTAATGGGATTTAATTAATTTGCAAAAATATTTATTCTTTACACGACTTAAATGGCAAATAATGATTAGCATATCAAGAATGGAAAAGGGATTTCCACATATGAGGGTATGGGTATAAATATAATTATAAAACCTGTTGATACTGTAATTATAATTTTCCAGTAATTATATATGATAATAAACTAATCATAAGAGGCAACTGAACAGAATTAACTAAAATGTACATATATTACTATTCTTAAAAAGATGTACATCTATACTAATACAAAATTTCCCTTAAAAAATAGCATTATTATATTGCAAAATACCTTCTACCATCGTCCAACTGGTTCTAAATTTAACCTATTGTGTGTGTGTGTGTCAAATGAATTTAAAAAATTAGTAAGCAAATTTGACTTATTTAATCCATAATGAGGGCACAAATTTTGTGTGAGCAAACACAGAGGCAGATATGCAATATTAAAACAGTATATGGGCTTAAAGTGCAAATTAAGTGAATCTATTGAGCAGCTGCCACACGTCAGCATAACCGCCGGCTCAGCTTAACTGTTTCAATGAACAGCAAAAAAAAAACTAACTTTTGTCATCAATTTTTCTCGTCTTATCCAATTCTTTTCTCTTCTCACAAATCAAACTTCTTCTTCACGCCACAATTTCTGGTATGTATCTCTCTCTCTTAAAGTCTGCAATTTTTTCAATGTGAAACATCATTAGATCTCAATGTGCGCAGAAAATCACTGTTTGTGATGCAAATTCACACAGTACACACAGTTGATCACATTTTCCCAATGTTAAAAAAAAAAAAAACAGTTGTAGATTTTACATGCTTGAGATTCAATGCTCTGAACCTGTTATACTTGAAATGAGTGATAGCGATAGAGATGAATGAAATCATTCATTTTAGTTGATTCATCACTCTGTGGGAGAAATTATGCTGCTATTAAACAATGCTGAGATTTGCTGTTATTCAACAAAATTTATGTTATATATAGATGATAGATTTATTTACCTTGTTGCGGATGAAATCAAACTCTTTAAACATCCAGTTTTTAATGTTAGGCGAAGAAATTTAAAAATGTCATTAAAAAAATCAGTCGTTGTGAGTCGTCGAATGAGGAGGAGAAAGACAAGGTTGTCTTCTTTATCTATTCCTTGTTCAATAACACAAGCATTAATTCTTCATGTTGAAGATGATGAACGAAATCAATTGCAGATGAACGTTCTTGCGAATTACTTGATATTCGAGACTGAACACATCCCTAAAACTCTAATTATATGAAAGTAGACTCGAATACAGAAGGTGGTTGCTCGCGAAAGTGTGCGAGGTGGTTCAATCGCCCAGAATCCAAAAAGGTGCATGCGGTTGAACTTGTGACATGTGCGTGCAGTTGGGTCCGAACGGGTGTTTCTCTAGACTTTGGGTCAGGGCACGTGCCACTTGTACACCAACTGCCGCTAGCGTGTCTGTCCTTTGCCACGTCACATGTCCACATACGCACTGAACCACACCATGTCTGGGAGCGAGCCGATGTTGAGCCACTGAGTCATCTTCACGAGTCATTTAGCTAAAACTTTTGGCTCCTCAATGCTTCTCGCGATAATGCGCACGTGCGAAGTGCAAAGTGCATCTTTAAAGAGTTCATTGCGACAAGTGCGACGTGCACATGCCTGAACTCGAACTTGGATGGTGTTGTGCACTATTCTCGTGGTCCAATCGCACGCACCCGCCCTGACCCAGAGTTGTCCAACTATACGGGCCCTAACCCACAGTTCAATCGCTCGCACTTGTCCAGAGTTCAACAGCAAGCAACTGTTTGGATTCAGGGTGGCTGAACCACCTCGCACACCTTCGTGAGCAATCACCTTTTGGTTATAAATAGGAGACACCCACTGGTCAGAAAAACACATTCACCATATCGAATCGAACGTATTCGAGTCTACTTTCGTATTTTTCATACAATTCGAGTCTTAGGGATGTGTTTAGTCTCAAATATCAAGTAACTCGCTTGAACGTTGAGTCTGTTAGTGTACAACACCTCAAGTTCACCGGACCGTAGTATCTTGGTGACATTTGTAGTACATATAGCGAGGTAATTTGTATTATGGAGATAGTGTCTAACACTAGCCTCGATTCTTCTGTACCGCTACTTGTATTTATTTATTATTGTATTTTCTATTTTCCAACGCAAAACTATATAGTATATTAGAGCATCTACAACGCGCGTCCTTCGCCCCGATTCGATCCGTGTTGTCATCGCCTTGCCTGCACTGGAGACACGCCCTGTGTCGACGTCGGGTCTCTACGGCGCAACGAGTCGATGGGCGAGATTTTCAATTTTCGTGCGCTACACGCGCTGTAAATAAATTAAAAAAAAACCAAAAAGTTGCAAAATGGAAAGAAGAAGAGAAATGAGGGGGAATAGGGAGGAAAGAGAAAAAAAGAGAGAAAATTGGAGGAAATGGTGGGACCGTGGGAAGGGAAAAAGAGAAAAAGTGGGGGTTGGGGGTTTGGGCTTTCTTTTCATTTTTTTTAATTTAAAATTTTTTTTGAAGCGTTAAATTTTAAAATTCTATTTTTTAGTTCTTTTAATTTTTTTACCTAATTTTTAATTATTGTAATATTTTTAATTTTAAAATTTTATATTTTAATTTAATTATTGTAATGTTGAATTTTAATTTTAATAAAAATTTGAAATTTTAAAATAGAAGTGTAGAATTGAGGATTTTGTGGAAATAAAGATTTAAGCATCAACCTAAGACACAAGGGCTGTAGCCTGTAGAGGGTTGGTGCTTAGGTGTGGACTACCATTTAAGCACCAACCTAAGTGATGAGCGAGTTCTCAACACATCAAAATAATCAGAAAATAATTGATAGAAATGAGAAGGAATTTGAACTGAGACCTGAATAACATACAACAGACTAGAGAGAATTTTACTTGTATTGATTTTGCGGATTAAGATAGCTTACATTACAAAGTGACGATTCCTCTATTTATAAGGACAATTTTCTGATGAGGACTGAAATATGCACCAACGCTGTGCACTATATAATGGGAACATTTCTATTTATGCTTATGATTAGTATTATTATTATTATTAAGCTAACCAGTGCAGGTTTAATTGAAGATTTGGAATAATAAAAGAAATAATAGAGCTTCGGGCGTAGTCAAGCAAGCATAGGCGATTCAGACCAAGGTCAATGTATTAAGGGGGCTTAAGCCCAATTATCTTAGTAAATGGGCTTGAGGCCCTAGGGCTTATTTACATGCTTATAAATAGAGACTTAGTAGTGGATTAGAGGAGGATCATCTCATTATTCATTCATCTCTTGTAAAATGTAATACTCTCTCGATTATAGTGAAAAACCCTCCAAAACCCCCGTGGACGTAGGTCTTCTCGACCGAACCACGTAAATCTTATCTCGTGTAAGCTTTCTAGTTTAGGTGTTGGTTTCTCATTTCACCAACTGGCGCCGTCTGTGGGAAAATCGAGCTAAGGCGTGAGATTCATTGTTTTTCCAGTCACTGTTCGGTACTGTTCATCGACACTGTTCATCAATGTTCATCATTTTTTTCGGGTACTGTTCATTGAGATGATTACTGTTCATAAAAAATTTGGGGAAATGGGGAATTTGGGTTACTGTTCATCGAAAGAAACAAAGGAGGATCGAGGGGGGTTCGGAGGGAGAGCTCCCAGATTCCGACGAGGGGAATCCGTTTTTATTATTCCAGCTTCTAGCAAAAATGATGGCTGCTCCAGCCTTTCTGATCCAAAGCCAGCCTTCTGCCTCTGTTCTTTTTCATAGATCTGGATCGAGTTCCTCCCTGTCGCCGGGCTTTATCCAGAAAATAAAAGCATTTCTCCGATCCAAAATCACAGATCAACATTCTCCACCTCTGATTTTACCGCCGACCATCCTGGATCTTTGGCAATGTCTGCGCTTCAAGGCCGGTGAGGCTCTGCCTGGAAACGTCGCCGCCGCCGCGCACTGTTGCTGCTTCTATTTCTCAGATCTAGTCGTTCCGTTCCTCACCAGTTCCGCCGAGATCGTGTTCGGCCGAAGATGACGCAACTCGTCATTTTTCTCTTCTCAAACCGGCAAATGGTCGACCTGGCCTCCGACACAGGTTAGGGTCCAGCTTCCTTCCCGCTCAAGCGGCTCACCGCCGACCAAGGATGCTCAATCAGCTATTCAGTGACGCCGTGCAATTTGGCAAAGATTCGGATCAGGAACGAACACTGCGAAGCTAAGTTTCTCATCTATTTTCGCTTTGATTGATTTTCTGTTGAATCAATAGCTTGCCTTCTACTGCTATTGTTGTCGATTGACATGTTGTAAAATGCATTTGTGGAAAAGTCTTCATTTAGCTTGAGCTGATGAATCAGCGTTGTTTGTCAAGATTGAGTTCGAATGTTCCCACGTGGTGGGTATATCGTTGGTCAAATTTGCATATGCCTACTTTGAATTTGCGAGTGTTTATCTCTAATTCAATTCAGCTTCGCGAAATCTCTGTTCGATATTTAGTACATGATTGTTGATGATTTGGAAAAATGGGGGAAAGCCCCAAATCAGAATGGGGCTTTAATGGTTTTCAACTGCCATTTTGATCAATGTTAGTTTAATATTTGATGGCTGGTTTGAATTGAGTAATATGAGGGTAAAACATGGAACGAAACGCATTTCTGGAAAGTCTTCTTTATACTTAATCTTCTGTGGGATTATGTTTATTTACATTACTGCTCTTGAGATCTGAATTTGCAGTTTACATATCAACCTTGATGTTTTTTCTGTGGTGTTTGCGCAAGGATTATATCTGCATATATGTACAGGTGTATGGGCACCGAGATGTCAAATATGATGGGTTTGACAAAATGTGTTATACTTTGATCATGTAGCAATTGACTTTTTTAAATTCATCATTTGCCCTGTGCTGGTGCTTGGGATTTTGAACTTGTTATTGTCATGATTTTACTTTGTTTGTCAGCTTGGTGTTGCTAGGATGCCAATATAGTTTTTGGGACGTGATTTAGCTATGATTTTTGCTCTGATTTTGGGGATTGATTCGATAATTTTGTTGCACTAACTTAGCCCTGTCGCATTGTGAGTTCAGGTCCACCAAGACGGATATTTCAACACTTGCTCGTTGTTGAAAGCACTACGATTGCCTAGCTGAGCCAAATATGGTTTATTCATGGGAGCTCTTGACAAAAGGGGACAAATGACAGCTCCGCTAGTTACTTGCTCGGGTCCTAAGCTCAACTTTTGGGGAATGTTATAGCATCAAGACAGGGCTGCTGAACACACTCACAAAAAAGAGACTAATCGTGACATGGGTTTTGGGTTAAAGACATTATTGAATTCGTGGTTTCATATCATATGCACTGACAAATAATTATTGTTTATCCATTATATTTTCTCTTTGAGAATCGTGATTTCAGGATTGTGAATTTCAGCCATTGGGATACAAATATTCTAATTTATGTGTCATTTTTGGGGATTCTCACAACTTTTATTCGATGGAATAAATGTTTAGGGCGGCACTGTTGCTTGGGAAAAGCAAAGCGTACACTTCTTTACTTGTTAATTGATTTACAGCCCTATCTCTAAGGGCTCTCATATTTTACTAATATATATGTGCTTAAGAATTTTTGTAGCACATGATAAACAAATTTGGGGAATGATTTGAACAATTATGGTAAATACCATAATGTAAAACAGGATAACCCACTAGTAAGTGGTAATTCAGGTATTTCGCTGAATTCTATCAATGGGAGGAGCATGATTGGGATATGTGATATTTTATCACTTGGGCATGATTTACATGATCTTTGATGGGATTTGAAATTTGAATGAATTCATCGGTATACGAATATGGGAATCAAGTTGTGGCAATGGATTATATAATCTAGTGTTCGAATTCTCTTTGCAGCCCTGTCTCAGAGGGCTCTCATATTTTACTAATATTTTCGTTCAAGAGTTCTTACAGCACATGATAAACAGCTTTGGGAAAAAACTTGAACAAGTATGGTAATCATCATAACACGAAAAGCTAATCCACTTGTAAGTGGTAATTCAGGTACTTCGCTGAACTTTGTCTCGTGGAAGCATGTGAGCATGATTGGGGAGTATTATGTTTTATCACTATGCAACGTTATGATCTTAGGGTATTTTTATGGGAACATGTAAGTATGATAGGGATTTGGGAAATATTCTACTCCCTCCGTCCACGAAATGAGTACCCATTTGTGGACGGCACGGGTTTTAAGAAATGTATTGAATGTGGTGTTAGTGGAATAAGGGTCCCACTTTTAATGTTATCTTTAATGTTTAATTAAATAAAGCACTTAAATTTAATTAAATAAAGCATTTAAATTAAGAAACTGAAAGGACAACTAATTAAACTAATCTGACGTGGATCAAAAGCTAAATTTGATTGGAATTAAATTGAAGGCACGAATAACTAAAATTAACATCACTTAAACTGATTCACATTTACAGACATGACCAAAATAGTGGAGGGAATTTTTCAACTAGTAATTCAAATTTCCCTCACTTAACACACCATAAATACAATCATTTAAAGGATAAATGCAGTCTGCATTCTAAGCTTCCCTCACTCTAAAGAACATAAATGCAAGAGAAGCTACAATGGCTGAACAGAGAAAGGGAAATCTATCAACACTAGAGCGTAATAAAGTCGCTCAATTTCTCCTTCAAAAAAGCTGCAACGGAAAGCTGAATCATGGAGCTCAAAAAGAGGCTTCTACATCTTTTGGTATCACCCGAAAATCAGTCTACAAGATCTGGAAAGTTGCAGAGCAGCAGCTAGTCTCTGGAAACCCTGTCATATTGCTGCCAAGAAAACAAGGTAATCAACACAAGGATAGAATGAAACTTGATGTAGAAAAAGTTAGAAACCTTTCTGTGCTTCAAAGGTCTACAATAAGAAAGATGGCAGTACATCTTAGTGTTAGCAAAAGCCAAGTTGGCAACTGGATAAAGGACAGGCAGATAAGGGCACACACAAGTGCAATAAAGCCAACACTTACTGAGGTGAACAAGCTTGCCAGGCTACGTTGGAGTTTGAGTCATTTGAGTCCAGATATATCAAATGGAAAGCTGGATTTTACAGGAATGCACAACACAATTCACATAGACGAAAAATGGTTTTATATCACAAAGTGCTCAGATAGGTACTATCTTCTTCCAGATGAAGAAGATCCCTACAGATCATGTAAGTCGAAAAGATTCATCACTAAAGTGATGTTCATGTGCGCTGTGACCAGACCACTATATTCAAGTGATGGGGAGCTCATATTCGATGGAAAAATTGGAATATTTCCATTCACTACAAAGGAGCCAGCAAAAAGAAATTCAAAGAACAGATTAAAGGGCACATTGGAGACTAAACCAATTCAAGCTATCACAAAATCAGTCATAAAGGACTGTATCATCAATCAGGTAGTAATTTTCTGTTTATGAACTACTATCAGACAAGATTTATGTCATCACTTAGTTTATTCAATTTATACTCCAGATTATACCTGCCATTAAAGCTAAATGGCCTCCCTGTGCAAGCAAACACATCATCATTCAACAAGATAATGCAAAACCTCATATTGATCCAAATGATGAGGATTTCAAAGCAGCTGCAAATGAAGATGGATTCAGTATGAAACTGGTATGCCAACCACCCAATTCTCCCGACTCAAATGTGAACGATCTTGGATTTTTCAGAGCCATACAATCACTGCAAGATGACAAGCATGCAAATGGTGTAGATGATTTATTAAGGAATGTCAGCAGCTCATTTGAAGAACTGTCAGCAGAGAAATTAAACAACGTTTTTCTGACCCTACAATGCTGCTACAAGGAGATTATGATGGTGAGGGGAGGAAACAATTACAGAATTCCACACATGAACAAAGGGGGATTGATAATGCGTGGCACTCTTCCTCAAAACATTTCTGTTGAGGAAAGACTTGTAAGGGATTGCTTGGAGTATCTAATGCAGCCTGAAAACAATGATGGTACACTCTACAACATAAACCATCTGGTAAGTTCATTTGGTTACTAGCTAGCTAAATAGGATGGAGTTAGTATTCTCCACTTTTTGGTAAGGTCATGTTTACATCATAAGCAACAAAATGGTCATTTTGTATCTGTTGTTTAGAATGTAAACACTTCTTGTAATTAGTGAATGGCAACTTATCTCATTTCAATGACACCCCTCAGAAAAATGCATCAAAAGACATCACAGGGCATATTAAGGCAGCTTATCTCATTTCAATAACAAACCCACAGAAAATGCATCAAAAGACATCACAGGGCATATTAAGACAGCTTACCTCATATCAATAACAACCCTCAGAAAAAAATGCATGCATCGTTCATCACAGGGCAAGACAATCCACCAACATAAATCTCATCAGACAATCACAGGGCATAAAATAAAATTTCTTAACCTGAGTGTAGAGGGCTAAGACTCCAGGACACCAGACGTCTAGCAATTTAAGGTACCGTATTTTTCTATCATAGGACCAGTCAACGGCCCAACCATCAAGTAAAGATGGTGGAGTTTCAGGCTCCACACTGGCAGATTCGATTGGAACTCAAATCCCATCACCGGCGAAGCCATCAAGAACGAAACTCGGAGTTTCGGGCACCACCGTCTCAGATTCGACTGCCTGAACTCGAATCCCATCATCGGCGAAGCCATCAAGAACGAAACTCGGAGTTTCGGGCACCACCGTCTCAGATTCGACTGCCTGAACTCGAATCCCATCATCGGTGAAGCCATCAAGAACGAAACTCGGAGTTTCGGGCACCACCGTCTCAGATTCGACTGCCTGAACTCGAATCCCATCATCGGCGAAGCCATCAAGAACGAAACTCGGAGTTTCGGGCACCACCGTCTCAGATTCGACTGCCTGAACTCGAATCCCATCATCGACAAAGCAACCAAGGACGAAACTCGGAGTTTCGGGCACCACCGTGTCAGATTCGATTGGCTGAAGTCGAGTCCCATCGTCGGCGAAGCCATTAAGGACGAAAGTCGGAGTTTGGGGCACCACCGTGTTAGATTCGTCTGGAACTCGAATCCCATCACCGGCGACGCCACCAACACCGAAATTGTCCATGGAAGAGAGTAGATCTGAGGTAGGCTCTGTATCGAAGGAGTTGGATTTGAGGCGGCTAGGGTTTGTGTTCTTCAGAAAGAGAAACTCGAATTTGGGTGAGTTTCTTAATTCAGCGGACAAAACTAAATAGAGCTGAAATGGTTTTTAACTTAGTTGTAATTAGGAGTAGTTGATTAATTTTTGTAGTTGAGGTCGGTTAAGTAATTGTAATTAAGGTGGGACCTACAATGGTAGCTATGATAAATAAAGAGCAATATTAAGGGTATTAATTATGTGGGGTCCACTTTCTAAAAAAGGAAAGGAAATGGGTACTCATTTCGTGGACGGACGAAAAAGGAAATACGGGTACTCATTTCGTGGACGGAGGGAGTATTTCTTTACTTGGGCAAAACCATGACTTATATGATCTGTGCTGGGATTTATGCAATAGTAATTATGTCTTGGAAGCTGCACACCTTCTATGTGCCTAGGGCTGGATTATGAATTGACTAAGTACACGAAGCTGCACACCTTCTGCATATGTGCTAGGGCTTGAACTGCAACTTGAATTATGTTACTTGGGAGCTGTAATTATGCTAACTCTCTCACAATCATCACAAGCATGAGCACCAAACACACACACACTTAACATGTTCATGCAGGGCATTGCACATGTCACCAGAGGGGGGAGTAGGGTGTATACCCGTAGTCCCCAATTTACAAATTCAAAATTGCTTTTAAAGCAAGTCAAGGGAAAAGCAGAGGGATGCTATCGTAAGCCACGAAAGTTGGTTGTGCCACCCGGGCCTTCCATGCTCCGCGCAGAGGGAGGGAAGCGCTCGTAAGCCGCGAAAGTTGGTTGTGCCACCCAGGCCTTCCATGCTCCGCGCAGAGGGAGGGAAGCGCTCGTAAGCCGCGAAAGTTGGTTGCACCCCCCGGGTCCTCCATGCTTCGCGCAGAGGGTTACTATTTAATCGTAAGCCGCGAAAGTTGGTTGCACCCCCCGGGTCCTCCATGCTCCGCACAGAGGGTTACTATTTAATCGTAAGCCGCGAAAGTTGGTTGCACCCCCCGGGTCCTCCATGCTCCACGCAGAGGGTTACTATTTAATCGTAAGCCGCGAAAGTTGGTTGCACCCCCCGGGTCCTCCATGCTCCACGCAGAGGGTTACTATTTAATCGTAAGCCGCGAAAGTTGGTTGCACCCCCCGGGTCCTCCATGCTCCGCGCAGAGGGTTACTATTTAATCGTAAGCCGCGAAAGTTGGTTGCACCCTCCGGGTCCTCCATGCTTCGCGCAGAGGGTTACTATTTAATCGTAAGCCGCGAAAGTTGGTTGCACCCCCCGGGTCCTCCATGCTCCGCGCAGAGGGTTACTATTTAATCGTAAGCCGCGAAAGTTGGTTGCACCCTCCGGGTCCTCCATGCTTCGCGCAGAGGGTTACTATTTAATCGTAAGCCGCGAAAGTTGGTTGCACCCCCCGGGTCCTCCATGCTCCGCGCAGAGGGTTACTATTTAATCGTAAGCCGCGAAAGTTGGTTGCACCCCCCGGGTCCTCCATGCTCCACGCAGAGGGTTACTATTTAATCGTAAGCCGCGAAAGTTGGTTGCACCCCCCGGGTCCTCCATGCTCCGCGCAGAGGGTTACTATTTAATCGTAAGCCGCGAAAGTTGGTTGCACCCCCCGGGTCCTCCATGCTCCGCGCAGAGGGTTACTATTTAATCGTAAGCCGCGAAAGTTGGTTGCACCCCTCGGGTCTTCCATGCTCCGCGCAGAGTGCTCAAAGCTTGGATGGGAAGCAGCAAAGGAATGCATACAAAGGAGGGAAGCAACTGAGGAATGCTCTGCCATGATTTCACTGCTCTGCCGTGATTTCACTGCTCTACCGTGATTTCACTGCTCTGCCGTGATTTCACTGCCCTACCGTGATTTCACTGCTCTGCAGTGATCCCAATGCTCTGCCACCGTCCGTGATCCCAATGCTCTGCCGCCGTCCGTGATCCCAATGCTCTGCCGCCGTCCGTGATCCCAATGCTCTGCCGCCGTCCGTGACCTCAATGCTCTGCCGCCGTCCGTGATCCCAATGCTCTGCCGCCGTCCGTGACCTCAATGCTCTGCCGCCGTCCGTGACCTCAATGCTCTGCCGCCGTCCGTGATTCCAATGCTCTGCCGGGATTTCAATCCTCTGCCGGGATTTCAATGCTCTGTCGGGATTTCAATCCTCTGCCGGGATTTCAATGCCCTGCCGGGATTTCAATCATCTGCCGGGATTTCAATGCCCTGCCGGGATTTCAATCCTCTGTCGGGATTTCAATACTCTGCCGCATTTCTCTGCTCTGAAAGGGCATTTCTCTACCCTGACCGGGCTGCTCTGAGGTATATTTCTCTACTCTGAAAGGGCATTTCTCTGCTCTGACCGGGCTGCTCTGAGGGACATTTCTCTGCTCTGAAAGGGCATTTCTCTGCTCTGACCGGGCTGCTCTGAGGGACATTTCTCTGCTCTGAAAGGGCATTTCTCTGCTCTGACCGGGCTGCTCTGAGGGACATTTCTCTGCTCTGATCGGGCTGCTCTGAGGGACATTTCTCTGCTCTGAAAGGGCATTTCTCTGCTCTGACCGGGCTGCTCTGAGGGACATTTCTCTGCTCTGAAAGGGCATTTCTCTGCTCTGACCGGGCTGCTCTGAGGGACATTTCTCTGCTCTGACCGGGCTGCTCTGAGGGACATTTCTCTGCTCTGAAAGGGCATTTCTCTGCTCTGACCGGGCTGCTCTGAGGGACATTTCTCTGCTCTGAAAGGGCATTTCTCTGCTCTGACCGGGCTGCTCTGAGGGACATTTCTCTGCTCTGACCGGGCTGCTCTGAGGGACATTTCTCTGCTCTGAAAGGGCATTTCTCCGCTCTGACCGGGCTGCTCTGAGGGGCATTTCTCTGCTCTGAAAGGGCATTTCTCTGCTCTGACCGGGCTGCTCTGAGGGGCATTTCTCCGTTCTGAAAAGGCATTTCTCTGATCTGATAGGCATTTCTCTGCTCTGACCGGGTATTTCTCTGCTCTACTCTACGGGCTACACTGTTTTGCGCCTCTGCTCTATGGGCTGCTTTGATCTATTTTAATTGCTGCTCAGCGAGAAATAAGCCGCCTTTTGGCGTGCTATTGTCATCCGTCGGGCTTCTCATGCGCTGATGTTCCTATGCACGGATTGTCTATTGGTTTTCTCATGCGCTGGATTTTTTACGCGCTCAACAACAGGGTATATTGTTCAGACTTGACAAATATTTATGACGGGTTTCTCTCACATGATCAGAGTATCATATTTCTCAACTTCGACATGGGTCTCCCTATGTTATTCGGGTATTCTTGCAGCGGTCTTCTGATTCATCCAACACAAAACATTTATATTGCTTATCTATGCAAAATATTCAATATGGGGTATTCTCAGCGTCGGTCTTCTTATGCGC
The DNA here is from genome assembly GCF_028751815.1 of Salvia miltiorrhiza. Lineage (NCBI taxonomy): Eukaryota > Viridiplantae > Streptophyta > Magnoliopsida > Lamiales > Lamiaceae > Salvia > Salvia miltiorrhiza. The sequence goes on from NC_080387.1 coordinate 63,487,886, forward strand.
CCAAAGAAATGGAAATTATTTATCTTTGTCAACATTCAACAAACAAGAAGGAAATCTAACTTGGAACTACAATTCCAAAGTCAAGGGGAAAATGCTTATCTTTGCTTTCTTACAGTATTAAAACTCTTATGTCTTCATAATTTGCAGGGATTAAGGAAAACAGCACAGCGCTGGCTTTAACAATACTTGACTGGCTGAACACGAAGAATACCCGGTTCAACCAGACCAGGGGGGAGTAGCTGATGAGGACTGAAATATGCACCAGCGCTGTGCACTATATAATGGGAACATTTCTATTTATGCTTATGATTAGTATTATTATTATTATTAAGCTAACCAGTGCAGGTTTAATTGAAGATTTGGGATAATAAAAGAAATAATAGAGCTTCGGGCGTAGTCAAGCAAGCATAGGCGATTCAGACCAAGGTCAATGTATTAAGGGGGCTTAAGCCCAATTATCTTAGTAAATGGGCTTGAGGCCCTAGGGCTTATTTACATGCTTATAAATAGAGACTTAGTAGTGGGTTAGAGGAGGATCATCTCATTATTCATTCATCTCTTGTAAAATGTAATACTCTCTCGATTATAGTGAAAAACCCCCAAAACCCCCGTGGACGTAGGTCTTCTCGACCGAACCATGTAAATCTTGTCTCGTGTAAGCTTTCTAGTTTAGGTGGACGTAGGTCTTCTCGACCGAACCACGAAAATTTTCAAACCAAACCGCACCGTTTTCGCTACAAAAATCGAACCAAACCGCCCGGTTTGGTTTGTTCGATTCGGTTCGATTTTGCTCAGCCCTAGCCAGGACCAAGATCTTGATTGAGAATTACCTTGGCCAGGAACACGATCCTGATTAAAAATTACCTTGGCCAGGACTAAGATCCTGGTTGAGAATTACCTTCTTCATCATTCCACCGTGGCAAGTAGGGTCTAATAATGTAGCTCCAATCGTAGCAAGAGAGGCTCCATTATGACAGAGAGAGAAAACCCCATTTTGTGAAAGCTCATGCTCCACGATGGCAGGGATTCCACCGTGGCAAGTTTGTGTGACCCGGTCTTGACCCTTTCACCGTGGCAAGGGAATACTTCTTAAATCATCTTACTCCCTTTTTGGCATCCTGAAATTCTTTTTAACTTTAAACTTTAAATATTTATATTGAGAGATGGGATTTGGTAGGCTGATGTAGGATTTACTCCTCATCACTAAGATACAAGGGTCGTGGATGCTCTTATTATATATAACAGGAATGTGTCGAGCACATCATTGAAGTTGACGCGGAAGACTGCTCGGGTGTTGCCCCGAGAGGCTTGGCCTCGCGCTCTTGTACAATCCCCCTAAGGTCTTCGAGTCATTTTGGTCGGCGAGTAGCACTAATGTACTTATCGAGGGGTGGATAAAATTGACTCGAAATTGAATTCCGGACAGTTATTTTTGGCCCAATTCAGTTTTGGGATCTGATCTCTGTTCGAACCGACCAAAATTTAAGGGATTTAGTTTATTTTCTTTGTTTAGTTGTTGGGTACTTCATTCTTGGATTGGTTTGGTTTATTATGATTTTTGGGCACATTGTTGGCCTTCTCCAAGTTGTAGTTGGAGCGGTTGAGTGCTAATTCAATTATTCATGTTGAAAAATCGAAGAGGCCGAATAGTCACCCACTTGCATCTTCTCATATGTTGGATATAACATGTAAGATATAATGTGCAGATGGTGAAACCAAGACATACAAGAAAGTAAAGTTGATGAAAGCTCTCTTCGAGATGAACAACTTGGAGTTTGAAGATTATAGCAAGTGCCAAAATGTAATATGTTAGCTCTGTGTCGTCGCCTAAGTTTTTAACGATGATGGCCATGGCCTACCAACCCAAAACCCAAGTGTGATTGGATTGAGAATAGAGGGAGTTGAAAGATTGTTTTTTTCATTCATCTAAATATTCAATTACACTATCATCAACCCAATTACTGCACCAAACATTGTTGATTTGCCTACTTGAATACACTTTTGCTTCTTGTAGATTGCTGATTTGTTTTTGTACCCTTGTTTTCACATTGTTGAAACGTCAAAATATGTTCTATCCAATTTATTATGATGGTTGGTGTTCTATTTTTTGTTTCACAAAATTCAACTACACCAACAATATGAATCATGCTTGTACCAAGTTATAAAAAAAATTATAATTATTCAGATATAATATATTTTCATAATTAGTCTACCAAAAGTCTATCTCTGCACAAGACCAAAAAATATTTCGAATTTTTTTTTTTTGAAATTACAAAAGGCATCTAAATATAATCAATTATGCAATCCGCACGCAGGCGGGACCTCACCATCACCCAAACGGTGGGAAAACATCACCGCACGCAGGTGGGGAAAAATATTTCGAATATTAATCAATAGAGAATTGTTTTTTTTTCTTTTCAAATCAATCGACATAGATGTTAATCCTAATGAATTAGTATATTAAAATTTAAATATTAAATTATACACATCTATACTATATTAAAAAAGAGAGTTTCTAATTTGAAATCAATTTCAAATGGATTTCAATGGTAATTTTGTGATTTCTTTAAAAATAATGACTTATTGTATATATTCAAAAATTGAGTAAATAACTTAATTAAAATTGCAATCCCACGTTTAAAAGAAAGGCACCAAAAACTGCTTCTTTCCTTTTTAGCAATAGATTGAGAAATTGCATTTGGATTTAAGAAAATGAAAATAGCAAATAATTTTGTGCATAAAAAGATCAGCTTTTTTAATTTATTTTCTTTAATTTTATTATTTTTTTTAAATCTTCGTTCATAAAATTATATGCAATATGGATCTTGAATTAAAGATCAAGATACAAGCTTTAATTTGATATATCTATACTATATTAAAAATGTAACTTTCAATTTGAAAATTGATTTCGAATTGATTTAGATGAAAATTTTATAAATAATAGAAAAATTAAAGTTGTAACTTTTACAAAATTCAAATTAATATAATTGTAAAGTTAGTTGACACGTTTAATTATGCCCAAAGAATTAACTGTGATTAACTTTTTTTAAGAAACCGCCATTATTTTCTTAATATTCCATTTACATACTTCCATTTAAATATGCTATAATAAGAAAAATAAAAATAAAAATAAAAATTAAAAATAGATTAACTTTTCAACATATTTAAGGTGTGATTTAAAATTACTATGATAAAATGAGAATGAACAAATTTGGTAAGAAATGAAAATGAATTATTAGTGTTAGATTTTCAAATTATATGACTCATATTTTATTTAGAGGGGCCGAAAATTTACCTATGTTCGATTTTTGGAAGGAGCGCGCGCAAATTTTATCAACTACTAATTGAATAGCATTATTCAGTCATTACAAGTAGCTTATGCAACACTATAACTGAATTGTGCAGTTTTCTCATTTCGCACATAAAAGACCATTCTCACTATAATCTAACTAACTGACTAACTAACTATATATAGCCCTATATATATATTTGCTATTGAAATTTGTAAATTTATAATTTTAGGTTCTTTACGTACATCATCTATATAATTTTATATATAATTTAAAGTTTTTAAAATATAAAATATTTTTTTGAGATGAATTCAACAGTTTAAGATTATTTAGACTTTGAATTAAGATTGTAGTGGATTGGAGTACACCAACTATGAGTCTATCTATGACTTATTTCACCAACCACATTTGAATTCAGCAATTCATTTCTTTGAGGTTATCGAAATTAAAGAGAATTATATGCTTGAGCTGAATACTACGTAGCTACACCAATTGATCAGAATTGAGCAACCAAAAGCATGGCGGCGGTGTGGCAGACTGTGACGGAGGCGATCAACAACTACACGGGTCTGTCGCCGACGGCGTTCTTCACTATCCTGGCGCTCATGTACGTCACTTACAAGGTGGTGGCCGGCATGTTTGTGGCGGCGGACGACTACGCCGCCGTCAAAAGGGCTAACGAGATTGCCCTCCGCGAGCCGGTTCAGATGGGCGATGTCACCGAGGAGGATTTGAGAGCATACGATGGCTCCGATCCCAACAAGCCCTTACTCATGGCTATCAAAGGACAGATCTACGACGTCTCTCGTTCCAGGTCAATTATCCCCACCTTAGTAATCAATTTTCTGTCTCTCTCTCTGTGAAGAGTAGTACAGCGATTGCGATTGTAGTATTTTGACAAATTGGGGGTCGGGTAGGGCTAAATCTCGCCAAAGTTTTCTACAGACTTGCATATAAGAAGATAATGGAGAGTTGTCGCTTATTTGAGCTGTGTTACTTTGTGGTCTTCTCAAGTTGAATTGAATGTTTAGTGCCCTTGACTCAGAACGTAGTCGAGATAGGGGTTTGTTTGATTAGGGATTTATGAGATGTGGATTGGAATTGGAGAAATCTTCTTGTGTCACTGTTCATCTAAGCTTTATTTGTCAGCTGCAATGTGGTAATGTGTTACCAGCAAGATAGGAATATAGAAACTAACGGACATCAATCAGCGACCAGGAAAACCGTTTGCCCTTTTGATCTTTCAAAATCGAGAGAGACAAATTCTTGCTGCATTAACTTTCACGTTTCATGTATAAACTGGATTTTGATGCTATGTATGCATCTTTCTGCAAGTGTCAACATCTGTTGGGGATTTTTAAGTGTTGTAATGTAGTGTTATGTTATTATCATATTCATATAGCACACAAGTTATATTTGGTTCCATGTGCGGTAATAATTCTATTTTCCCCCTTGTTTGTTCATAAGAATAACATAAGTCTGTTATGGCAGGATGTTCTATGGGCCCGGTGGCCCGTATGCACTGTTTGCTGGTAGGGATGCAAGCAGAGCCCTGGCTCTCATGTCGTTCGACCCCAAAGACCTTACTGGGAATATTGAAGGCCTGAGTGAGTCAGAGCTGGAGGTTCTGCAGGACTGGGAATATAAGTTCATGGAGAAATATGTTAAGGTTGGTCAATTATTTTCCAAGAATGCCTCATCGGGATCCAAAGAAACTGAAAATGTTGGTGATGAAGATAAATCAGAAGAAAACAAAGCAGAGAAATGAATTGCAGCAGTAGGAGACATCGATGACCAAATACTTCTCCTCGCCTTTTTGGGCTAACAGCATAGTCTCGCATATCTCCATCGAAACTGTCTTGATATTTTGTTTAGAATGCTTTGATCAGTTATGGTGACTAGACTGGTTTGTATGGAAAATTGGTAATAAATCTCACTATTTCCTCTACATGCATCAATGGTTTCACTCATCATCATTACGATGCAACCATCTAGACTTGAAGTTGAAGATATAAGTTGTTGGCTGCGTACTGCCACTAAAAGTAAAGAAATCACTTAGGATGACTTTGCAAGCAATGCATCTAAAAGGTTCAACAACAAGGAACTGGCATTCCTCGACGTATAAAGGACAGCATCGAAATCATCTTTATCTAGAACATCATGTACCAGGATCGAACTAGATATAACAGCGTAGTTACTTGAATTTCTGTCTTAACCTTGAACTACTCTAGTTTCCACATAGGTGTGCATCGTGCTACTATCATTTAGAGTCATTCCAAGTTTCATTCTCTCAAATGATCATAGCACCATAAAATTAACAGAGAGACAACACTATGCTGATGAACAATTTCCGCTGATTGCATTTTCAAGACAAACATATCAACAATTTTTTTAGGAATCAATGAACAAATCAGACCTGTGATTGCAAGAAGTTTTCCGTAAGTGTAAGAAATGGGGCGGAAGCATTCATTGTTACATATGCCCCTTAAATCAGCAAAAGTTATCAGAACATGATCAAATTAGTAGAAGCCCCAACAACGAACGGCTCCATGAACAGCCTGGTCAAGAAGTAAAATACGACCCCCAAAGTAATCGAAATAGGAAGTGCTGGCAATGCATGACGACAGACAGCCAGCAATATGAGCGTGCATCCGAGTCCTGATATGATGGCGAGATAACAAGCATATACAGTCATCAGATCATACATTGCCGCCCTTCCCACAAGCACGCTGTAGAAGATGAAATCCCCCATACCCAGCTTTATCCCTCTCGGATTCAAGTCCTCCATTTCAATCCCTTGTCTCTCACTTCCTCGCCACAATCTACCATTTGGATGAGACCGCCTTTCAATTGAATCGCCATCTCCCATCAACGCTGCCATCTCTCCTGCTTCTTCTCTCACCTCCTCAATCTCACCTCCACTACTCCTATCATCTTCATCAACACCAATCACCAAATGCTCTCTCTCAATTGCAGTGTCGTTCCTATCCCCATTCCTCAATAATTCTTGTAACTCTACCGAGCCATTAGAGTTATCACTATTACTAGTGTTGTTATCACTACTCATACCAACCCCTGCTGCTACCAAAAACCCCAAATTTGAAACCCTAGCTCCAGAATTCCTCCCTACATTTGGTCTACACTCGTAGACCAATGCAGGCAATTCCTCTTCCCGGCTAGATGCAAGCTCTACCAGTAACTTCAGCGGCCCGCCTGGCGCCAAGACGGCGGCCAAATCGTACAATGCCAGCGCCACCAACACAATCCACGTCGTCCACTCCGGCAGCCGCGAAAACCACGCCGCCACAATAATCCCCAACACCACCATAGTGCTCTGCTTCACAATTATAGGAATCCCATCCGAGAACACGGAGATCGTGCCCAATACGGTGAAATTGAACAGCAAAACGTAGAACGTGGCGGCGTCGATGGGGATGTTGAATCTCTGGACGATGGAGATCAGAATCGAGCTGCCCATGGCGGAGAAGATCAGGAACACGGAGAAGCGGGTGTAGTAGAGGAGGAAATTGTTGAAGCGGTAGTAGTAGAGGAGGACTAGGAGGAAGGTGACTAGAGTTATGATGACGATGAAAACAACGGCGTTGAGGATGGCTCCCTCGAGCTTCTGCGCGGTGGAATCGGTCGGGGACTCCATGTAGACCAAATTGGCGGCGGTGCGGATGGTGGTGGCGGCGGCGGAGGAGGAGGGGTTGTAGACAGTGTAGACGAGGAGGACGACGAGAAGCATGCAGACGGAGACAGGCGCCATCACGCCGATTATCTCTTGGCCGATGGTTTCCAGAACGCTTCCACTCTCCATTTCCGCTGTCCGTTATCGGCGACGGGGAGAGCGGCGGCGGGATCGGTGAGGGAGCGGTCGAATTGGGGGCGGATTGGAGGGGAAATCTGTAGCGGATTAAATTAAAAAAAATCAGAGGTTTTGGAGCTTTTTTGTCTCAGGGGGTAGGAACGAAGACTAGTACACAACTGCGGTATTTATTACTGTTGAAAATATAGATCACACATATTGGGAAAGCTCACTTTGCTTATTTTCATTCTGATTATTAATATTAATAATAGCTCCCCTCTCAAATACAATTGTGAATTAATACAATTGGAAGTTTGCTTGCTTCGTTACACAGAAAAATTCATGGCGAAAAAGTACACTAGGCATGACATGAAGTAAAAGTGGGAAATATAGATTAAAATAGAATCAGGAATCATAATCTTACATTAGTGTTGCAATCATGCTATTAAAGCAACTACAATTAGAGAGATATTAACTTGAAGTTCTGCTACAGATTAACTTGATAGAAAAATCAGCTGTTGATAATCCGCAGAAAGTAGCTGACTTGTTTTGTCAGATTAACTCCATAGATGATCTCTTGTTTTGTCAATGATGCAGCCACTGTTTCTCTTTCTATGAAGAGGATCCGACGACACAGATGAAGAAATTTTGTGACTAGGCAAAAGGGTTTCCACCAACGGAGGCAACAGGGCCTTCAACATGGATACTCCTGAAAGAACAAGAGCAATCTGATGAGACTAAAATCCTAAGAAACAAAACAATAGTGACAATCTAAGATGTATTATTCTCTTGAGGTTTTTCATATAATTCCTGCATTGTGTAATCTCCTTCTGCTGCCCACCCCACCAAAAATGAGAGCTGGCTCACAACATTTTGATTTAATTTGGTTTTTAACTGATATAACCTAACTCAATGTAAAATACTTAGAATAAAGGGGCTCACGCTATTGAGGTGTTTGGTGCTTGTCCTGCTATAAATCCCAAAGAGCCTGCAGAAGAAGAGCGTAGTGTGGAGTGATGGATAATAGGACTTTAAAATATATATATATATATATATATATATAGTTGTTGAAGAGGAACTTACCACCAGATGAGTCGAACGAAACTCCACCAGGGACAAAGGAGGGAACTGAATTTTGGGGAAACCAGGGTTGATTTATTCCACCATCGTAAGTAGCTGGTATCTGGAGATTTGGCAAAGCTACTTGCAAAGAGCTCATGTTCCAGAACTGAGACTATATACAAAACATCATATCATTATAACAGTACAGTGTCCTAATAGAAGTTTTCCCAATATACAAAAACAGAAACTGAGGCCAAATGTGATTGATTGATAGATAGATAAATAACCAATCCAAATAAGCTAAAGAATTGAGGAAGATTAAATATATCCAAATACATTTAAAGAATGGTCATTTCAAAATTTATAACATGCCCTAATAAGTCATGCAGCAAGCACAAAGTGTACGAACCATATTTTTAGATTCCATGTCTGAATCATAGGGCAGATCAAATGGATTGCTAGGCTTGTGATCGGTTGCAAATGAATCCACGCCAGCCTATACCAGTAAGAAACAAGCCATCAAATACTGAATGGATCACTAACGACAAAGGAGTCCACCAGATACGATTATTAAGCTCGATTAAAGAAAACAAAAGTACCACTGGTGAACCCATGGGAAAGTCATTTAGTGTTATATCGGAGTGTGACAATAAGCTGGAAGATGGTGGTTCACTCTCACTTGAAGTTGTTACCCTGCCATGATCATTCAAAGACTGAAATAAAGGAAGTTAGTAAACAAATCCAAGAAGAGAAACGGTTTTTTAAAGATTTAAAAGGGATGTGGCAACCTCATATCCACCATCGCCAAGCAACTTCTCAGCATCAGAAGCAGATTGCAGAGCAGCTTGTTCATTAATTTCGAGAACATTTTGGGTGGGATGTCCTTCATCCGCAGCATCAAATGTATTCCAGTACTGCAATATACATTTGAGCTAAATTATATCTACAAGTGTTTGTTTATTATTACAAACAAATTTGAAGTGGTTTCCATACATGACTCGAATGATGTCTTGAAATTCTATAAATTGTCAAGCAAAAAAGGGGAAAATAACTGCTAATTCTAAATTATAATAGGATAGTACTCACATCAGTGGTTTCAAAAGTAAATGTAGATGCCGAAGGTTCATGACCAGCAGTAGCTTGAAATGAGGAACTCTGATCGGTGGAAAATGGGTTAAAGTTTCCTAGAACACTTCCATCAGAAGATGGCACTGCAGTCGGAGCAGATTTTTCAGTACTGATGGGCACAATGTTCTGAGGCATATCAAAAGTTGCCCATCCTCCATCATTTGGCATCACCATGTTAGAGGCATTTTCCTTGTTAGATGCAGCAGATTGCTGCTGAAACGGTGAGGTGAACAAGTCTAGTGGTGAAGGTTGTAGGATTTCTGATGGTTGTTGCTTGGAGAACGATGGAACTGTAGAGGTGGCAGACTGTTGGATGACGTCAACAGATTGTGCCAATGATGACCCTGGAAATTGAGAATTACTACCAGTTGGAGGTGTAGAAGAGCAATTTTGTGGTGCAAAAGGTGAACTGAAGAGGTCCAAGCCATCAAAGGCCCCAGACACTGAAGATTGGGGTAGAGAAGGGACAGGTATAGATTTTTCATGGGAAACCTCAGCAGAATGTCCAAGTTCAGACCCAACTTCAGGAAAGCTCGTAGAATGAACTGATTTGAAAGACGTTGAACTGCTATCAAAAGATCCAAAGCTTCCTAAGGATGCAGTTCTCTGCCCAGAAGAATACACTAGAGTCAGTTACAAGTGTCTGAACTATTTGACCAAAATCATTATAAGTTAACACATAAGTGTATAAAAATAAGGAAATTCTTCAAATGGTTGGTTTCATCATAGAGATGTGTTTTTCTTGTGATTGAATCAGACCATATATAGTAAATGGTTTTCTCATTTTATCATAAATATTTTGAAAAGGACATAAAATGAGCCTTCATAAGGATATGTTAATATTTCAACAAATAAAAAAGCAAGATAACATTATTTTCTCAAAGAAAAACAGTCAAGATATTATTTTTGAAGCACCAAATTGTTCAAAATGCAGATGCGACACAGACAATATTACCTGAGGCTGAGGATGGAATTTGCTGTTAATTGCATCTGATTTATGTAACGAGGGCGCTTCATTTGAGATATCTCTTGAAGCTTCACTAAATGGGCTTCCAGTTTCTTTCTGGGAACTAGTTGATAAAACATCAGATATGAAAAGATCAATTCCACGATTACCAGAATAATCTGACATTCTGGAATAAGAACCGTCTTTCGAAAACCTGTCATTCTTTGCATAATCACTTAAACGGTTGGGACTCAAAAAACCAGCAAGCTTTCCCTCATAAAGTCCTCGATCTGAACCAGGCTTTCTAGTGAGTGAGGGTGCATGTTTCCCGTACCGCCTTTCTTCATATTGAAAATCATATGGCGGACTTTGAGAGTACGAATGATATGAGCTTGCTCGCCTCATTTCGTCGTCTTGGCTTCTTAAGCTCTATCAAATGTAAGTTCAGCGTAGTGTTAACGTTGATGGAAAAGGTCTTCACAAATTAAAAGGAAAACATAATAAAGAAAAGAAAAGAACAAAACATAGTTGTCCAAAAATCATACAGTTTTTGGTCCAGAAGTACAACCTGTGGATCTCTTGGAGGCCTATCAGAAGACTTCTCCATGGAATACTTTTTATCAACGTATACGTTCTTTATGAAGTCTCGAAGTTTATCAATATTGCTGAAAGAAAGAAACACAAGTTAAATTCCAATGTTCAAACAAGCAGTTCTATCATTTAACAAGATGATATAACTGTAACCTATTATCCACAAGTCTGTTCCTCTCAGGATCCCAGGCCTTCAAAAATAACTCCCTCGCACGCTGCAAGACCAATGTTCATATATAGTCAACGAAAGCCATCATCTACGTACAGCTAGATGAAGCTTAGAGAATTTCTTTACCTGATTACCTCCTTTCTGAAGAGCATCCACTTCTTGAAAAGTAAATTTGGCCATGGAAACTGACTTGACACGATGTGTGAACTCACGACTGCAACAGAAACAGAGTCAAAAAGAGTTTAGAAGATCGCAGTGGCAGAATTAGAAGAACGCAGATAACCATAGCTTGGTGGCTAGGGCAAAATCAAATCTATAAAAATAAAAAATCACAGGCCTATAACCAAATATCACACAGCACAATGATCTAGTTGTCTTTTATTTTACTTAAATTATCTTATGCTCTAGAATCCAACTACCAATGTTATCTTCATTCCAACAGAAAACGAGAATGCGGCCCTCAGCCCTCTAACCATATGCAGCATAAATTGTTAATGCAGTGATTCCCATTATAATCATTGACCATAAAAGGAAATGAAAAAAGCATTATCGATCATGAATAAACAAATTCTGAGCATTTCAAAACTTCCTAATTCACAAAACATAAAAAATTTGAAAATTACTTACTGTATTCCACTACATGTAGTACAAATAAACGTCCAAAAGTTTGTGCATACATATTGAGGACCCTGCACCCCACAAAATATAAGTTAAACGTCAATCTCCTTCGCACAAATAATTAACCTAATTATTCAATTTTTTTACTGCATATTCGTACAAGCAATGCAACTACATAATGAATTAGCAGAAGCTCAAGGAAACTTTAAAGGGAAACAATAATACCAAGCTGTTGCAGTTAATGCATCGACGATTAGGAGGAAGCTTCATGAGACCCCTTATAATCTTCTCGTTTCTCTCTTCTTCCCTTTTGCTACCCATTTTCGAAACAAAAAAAAATCGAATCCACTAAGAAGCCAAATAATCTGAAAGGGAAATTTGTTAAACTGATATTCGAGTGTGTGTGAGAGAGAGTTTCCTTTTGTTTTCAAATAGAATCGACAGAAGCTAGCTTTGAATCAGCTATGGCTCTCTCTCTTTACTATCTCACTCTCTCTCCTATGTCGGGTAATTCAATTTTGGGTAATGATGTTGATGATTGAATAATTATTGGCCGTTTAAAAACCCTAACGCCAGGAGAGATCCTGGCGTGCTGCGCTTCTTTTGGCTAGTACGATATGCTTTAGGGGTTGTGCGTCGGTCTGGAGGGAGGGGATTAGTGCTGGCAGTGGCAGATGTATATTTTTGCATGCCGCTTTAGTAAAAAGTAGGCGTTAATTAGAACCCAAATCTTGAACAATGCATCTGGATTCCGCAGGCTGGAGCTGGCAGTTAAATGAGACAGCTGTATTATTTAAAAAGATAATTGAATCTCCACAGCCATTTCAAAATTTTAGTACTAATTGTTTTGTTTTAATTATAAAGGTAGTGGAGTAAATTTTTTGGCCACCTATATGCAACATACTTTTATCAGCTTAAATGAAACTGTTAATAGGTAAAAATACCTTAATTCTTAAATTATGAGAACTATATAAAAAATGTGTTCTTATATAAATATAGATATACTTAAATTAAGTGGAAAAACGTAAATAAATTTAAATGATGATTTTGCTTGTTTTTTTTTGTACTCCATTTCTTAGTAAAAAGTACTACACATTTCTTATACAAATACAAAATCTAAAAATGAGAATTTGAGACCTTAATCTAAAAATGAGAATAATTTGATGGTTATCAGTCAAAGTGCATCTATTCGTCCAAGCATTCAGATCATTTGGTTGGATGTTAGATGAGCTAGTCGAAATGTGTGAAAAAAATCTGAAAAATAGAAAGATTTGGCAGCTATAAGTCAAAAGTGTATCTAGTTGATGAATGGATGACTAAACCATCTAGTTGCTCGAGTAGCAACTATATGTATCTTTTTATAGTTGTCAAATCGTTCTCTTTTTAAAAATTGATCAAAAATGTGTAAGGTATTGTTTATTAAGTACAATAATAATTGAAGCATTAGGGGTAACTTAGAGTGTGTTTGACTAAGCTTACTTTAAAGAGTTTATAAGTGTTTGAGTAATGAGTTTATGCATTAGAGAGAGAACTTTCAATTAGAGAGAGAATCTTTGTTGAAAATAGGTAAAATTAGAATGATATATGATGAAAATAAAAAATTGTAGTTGAGTTATTTTTGTAAAATGAGTATTGCTAAGATAATGAGAAAATAAGTTTGGGTAGATGAACTTATTTTTTTGGGAGCTTATTTTATAACTAATAAATTCTTTAAGAGCTTATTTTACCAAACATTTTAAAAAGCTAAGCTTTTTAACAATTTATAATCTATTTTAAGGAGCTTATAGGCCCAACTAAACATCCTTTTAGTCCATTTAGACATAAAATACATATATTTATAAAAATGAATATTTTTCATATAGATTTAATGAACATGGGCATTTTAAATTTTCAGATTGAAATAAAATATGTGTGTGGTTATAGTTTAGTGGAGTTATTAGTTAGTTAATTGCTAAATTAGAGATGGGGTTTAAATTTTAATAAAGTCGACTTCTCTAGCTGACTTCGTATTAATTTACCTGTGCTGTCTCTTTTCATAATAACTTGCTTCTAGATACATTTTCGCTATCTAAGAAAACTCAGACGCACATATTTTTGGCAATGTTTAATTAGTGCGTAAAGTGTTGCACTTTACTAACAATCTGAAAAGTGACCAATAGTTGACTTAATTTTTTTTTTTTTCTGACGCATGTATTTTTTGTAAAATTACGTTTGTTCTGGAAAATGTTACACATGTATTGCAATTTTTTTTTATAAATTAATAATATTAAATAAAAAATTTAAAGATCACGTCACATACGATTTGAATCCAAGACCTTTGGCCTTAAACATTAACTCCTTATCGTTTGGCCAACACACGCACACATGTAAGTCATTGTACTTTATTCATAGTTTGATAAGAATATGTTTTTCAATACTTTCAACAAATATATATCATCAAGATTTACGGTTGATTCGTAACCCTGTTGGATGAATTCGTGGTCCTAAGTTAGAATTTATTTTATACACTTAAGACTGTTTTTATTCTAGCCCACCCCTATATATATATAGGGAGAGGTTCAAGAAAGAACCATAAATAAAAGAAGACCGGAGAACCATTTTCAGCCATTCGATCATCAAGATATACTGTGGATGCATCATCTTGTTGGATGAATGCAGATTTTGGGTTCGAATCCTGAAGGGAGCATTTTTTTTTAATTTTTTTAGTGCATTACTTTTAACAGCGAATGCATTAATTTTTACAGTGGATGCATTAGATTTAATGGTTCTCCCGTTCTCACAAAGTAGTTCTCTCTAGAACCACACCATATATATATATATATATATATATAAGATAAATAAATCGTTATTATTAAATTAACAAACAAGTACACCCGAAATAAGGAAGATCAACGACAAAATTTGGTGGCTCATTCTAATGACTATCCATCTAATAAATTGAATAGTTGTTTCCGTTTTTTTTTACCCACAAGAAATTTTATATCCAATGACTATGCTTCCTTTTTTTGAGAATATATGTTGATTTCAAAGACAAACAAAAAAATTGATATATACCTACGTATATGCTAAAAACAATTAGAATCTTTAGTTTAGCATAATAAGATAATAATTATAAACTAATATATTTATGATAACTATTCTAATTTCGAAGGCATGGCTCACGCACATGATGTGAGGGGTTTTCACATTTAGTACTGATATATGTTCTTCAAAATACTGTTTAAATTCATGTAAAAAAAATTATATTATTTTTATATAAGCACTCGTATAATTTGCTTCTCAATACTCTTATTTTAAAAATAATGGTTAAATAGTTAATTTATCTATTGTCATCTTAATTACGTTCCGAAGTAACTAATATTTGATTGACTCGTTAAACTCTTTATTATATTAAGGGAGCCTTTATTTGAAAGATTAGTTTTGATAGATAAAAAATAATAAGGCTAATAATTTGTTTATTTTGATGAATTGAAATTTTGGGAATATTTCAAGATCTTTTATTATTTATATTATTTGAGTTAGTTTTATTTGATTCTTATCTCATTGAAAGGATGAAATTGAAGAAATCTTATTTTTGAAAATAAAAATATTCAATTATGCAAAGTAAACGCCCCTTGAACGAAACCAATCTAATTATCAGGAGATTAAGAAATTTTCGTTATACATCAAGGACTTATATATTTGGTGGGATAAAGTTTGACTAGATACATATTGTTGTTGTATGTTGTATAGAGTCAGATAATTGTAACCTAATGATAGGTGAATGATTCATTTGAAAAAAAAAATTATAATATATATATACATGTGTCATATTTATTTTAACGTAAACAAATTAAATTATCTAGAATAGCTTGAAAAAGAATACAAATCAAATCTAATGGGATGGATAAAATCACACGTCTTTAGGGCTGTAAACGAGTCGAGTCGAACCAAATACTAACAAGCTCAAACTTGACACGTTTAAATATTCGGGTGTTCGAGCTCGGCTTTAGCTCGATTCGAGCTTTAATATTGTTGATCGAGCTCGGCTCATCGCCTACTTATGGAGCTCGAGTTCGGTTTGAGCTCAGCTCGGGTGATGCTCGATAATATCGAATTCGAGCTTGAGCTCGAACTCGGCTCATTAGATGTCCGTATACATGATGTTCGAGTTCAACTCGCTAAAAATTTAGGAAAAACTTCTTAATTAATATGCTACTCGAGCTCGACTCGTTTAAGATTCGATTGAAGGTTCAACTGAATGTTCGTGAACAGACTCGCAAACATGTTCGCGAATAATCGAATTCGAACATATTCGTGAGCTCAATTAACAAGCAGAATTTAGTTAGGCTCGAGCTCGGAATCAGGCTCAAGCTCGACTCGTTTACTATCAAATCAAGTTTCGAACGAATTTTTTTCGAATCAAATCTCGAATAACTTGTGAGTAGCTATGTTCATTTATAACCCATCTCTTACTTAAATATTTGATTCATCAAAATAAAAATACCCTTTAGCTTTCACTAAAAAGTTGCAATTTTGTTTATTCCAAAGGGCAATGACCATGTAAATATATTAGTCGGATCACCTGACGTTTTCTTTTCTTTCGGGAAATTGGGTCAATGTTTTTTTTTTTTTTTAAAAGAAAGGTCAATGCTTTTTATTTCTAGATTTGATTAGTAATAGTGTGCTACCGTGAATCTGATGGAAAGTTGAAGGATACCATGTTGGGCCAAAACTAGTAATGGGCTGAACCATTGAACATAGGAAAGTTGATATACTAGTTTTTTGGGGCAAAATTACCGTTTAAACTCTAATCCTAAAATCCCAACTTTATTTTTCCAGGATATATATAAAAGGGGTAATTGCCCTTAAATACATTATCTTTTACCATTTTTTGAAATTGCACATCACCTTTAAAATCCGCCTTATAATTACATTAATATTTTTGTGTTCTTTGCTTGTGAAATTGCCCGATCGTGGTATAGTTTACTAGCCAACCATCAACCGAAAAAATGACGTGGATGCCAGAAACGCCACATATACACGCCGAAAAAAAATTAATTGATGTGGCAACCATGTAGGGTTTTTTTTTTTGGCCATTAAATTCGAATTTCCAGAATATAGAATTAAGGCATTAATTTATCAAATCCCCAATTTTCCCCTAGTTTTACAATTTCCCCATTCGCAACAAATTATCGAACGGACGGATCTTTATCGACTTGCGCCGAACCCAATGGTTGGCCTCCTGACATCGCTGATCGCAACCTTCCCTCACTAGATCCCACGAAAACAGCAATTTTCCATCACTCATGCAATTCTACCATAATCAACAACACGACAACAATAAATGCATTTAAACCAGCCAAAAAAGGATTATATCAACTAAGTTTTCAGCATAGTAGGCCCTGGATAAAGAAAGCAACCCACGCCAAATGCATAATGAATAATTCAAATTGTCGGCTTGTTCGCTTTAATTGAGTTTGTGGAATCTATGCAAATTAGCAGTTGATGTTAGGGGAAAGATCGCAATCTAAGTTAAATCAACGGCGACACGTTCGTCTCCCTGCTTGGTTCGTCCTGTGCACCAGAGCCTTAGTCGTCGGTTCGTCGCGTGCGCCGAAGCCTTCGCCTCTGGTTCGTGTTGGTGTAATTGCTAGAGCAAGTGTAATCGCCGGAGCTGAAGCCTTTCTTGGTGTTGGTGTAATCGCTGCAGCTAGGGCCATGTGGAGCAGATCGCTGGACGCTAGGACAATTGTGGAGCAGATCGAAATTCAAGTCTGGACGCTAAGGCAATTGTAAAAAGTGGGAAATTGTAGAACTAGGGAATTTAGGAGAAAATTGGAGATTTAAGAAATTAATGTCTTAATTCTATATTCTGGAAATTCGAATTTAATAGCAAAAATAAATAAAAAAAATCCTACATGGCTGCCACATCAATTAATTTTTTTTCGGCGTGTATATGTGGCGTTTCCGGCATCCACGTCATTTTTTCAGTTGGTGGTTGGCTGACCATGTGCAATTCCAGAAGAAAAATAAAGGTTATGTGTATTATGAGGCGAATTAAAATTTAAAGGTGATGTGCAATTCCAGAAAATGGAGAAAGATAATTTATTTATGGGCAATTACCCCTATATAAAAAACCTTTCCTTTTACCGTTGGCCAAGCCTTACGAAAAATTTATGTCAACTTTTTATGATAAAAAATTAGAGATATTGTGTCTGTGAATCTAGCGGTAAGAGATTAATGCCCAATACCTGAGATTTTTAGTTCGAATCATCGGTCGTGCGTGCGGTCTTTAATTTTATTTACTTATATAATTTTTATATAAAAAATAGAGATATTAATTTCATAATAAATTAAAAGATCTTACTATTATTTTAAAGGTAAAGTAAATGTTTTGGCCACCTATAATAACATACTTTTATCAGCTTAAATGAAACTGTTAATAGGTACAAATACCTTAATTCTTGAATTATGAATACTATATAAAAAAATGTGTTATTTTATAAAATATAGATGTTATATGCTTAAATAAACTGGACAAACTTAAATACCCATATAATAAATTAAAAGGTCTTACTATTACTTTAACGTTTCAAAATTTATGTTAAATTTTTTAAATTGAGTAAAATTTGTGAATTATTTGATAATTAATGCTTAAAAAAGCATAATTATTGTTGTACAGTAAATAAAAGAAAGACAATGATGTTAAAAAATGCTTAATTCAGAAGGAGAAAAGAAGATACTCCTCTTAGTCCTCTATCCCGTATAATATAGGCTTGTTTTCCTTTTTTTAGATGTTTCATTTATATAATCTTATTTTCATAAAAAAGGAATGCTTTTTTACTCTTTCATTATTATATTTTATTTAATTTTTAAATTTATTCTAATTTTAATTTATCATTAAATAATAAATATAGACATATTAGGAAGTTTACGTATATATTTTAATTTTCAATGATTTTTCTTAATACTCCCTCCGTCCATGAAATAAACTTCCAGTTGGGGATTGACACGGAGGCTAAGAACGCTGGAAAATGTGTTATGAGTGGGATAAAAGGGTAGTGTTAATGACTTTTGATTACTTTTCTTAATCTTTAATTAGCATATAGGTATTTACACATTTTTCATTCTTTTTCCTTTTGATTTACTTAAATTATTTACATTCTTTTTATTCCTTATTTATTTTAAAATCCACTGATTTTCTACCATTAAATAAACTTCATTAAATAAATTGCACATTGTTTTTATTCATTTATCTACCAGCTTCTCCAGAGCATGCGCACAGTGGACCATAATCGCTTCTTTTCAAATTCCTTAATTTTTCATTAACACACTGAAAATCAATAAAAATTGGATAATTGAAGCAGCTTCGAAAATTGGAGTTCGTTAACCAGAATCCCTATCAATCAATGGCATGGCAGATCGTGAGACGACTTGGTCGGAGCCGAGCCTCTGGTCCCTTCTCCTCTGTGAGCCCAAATTTCTTGGGTTGGAGTTTTTTTGTCAAGGGTCGAACCCTCTGGTCTCTTCTCCTCTGAATCCAACCTGATATGCGCCACTCTCTTCCCTGGAGATGGAATCGACCGGGGAACTCCGATTCGGACAAACAGGTTCGCAAATGCTTCAAGCCGATTTTTATTCGCGAATGCTTCAAGTTAATTCAGTCAAACAGAATCAGAGAAATATTGAACTGAGTAGAAGAAAGAAATATTGGAGAATCAGTCTCTATCTTTGACGAGAATCAAAATTGAATTCAGAGTTGCAATTTGGGAGAAAAGATCGAACTTAGATCTGAAAATTAGGGCTCACATCACAAATTGGATTTGAGATGTTGGGGACAGTTGGAGAAGAACCGCGTGGGATGGCGTTGAACTGAGCGATGGGCTTACGGCACTGATCGAACGTCGGCGGAGGCGCACCAGGCTTGCGACGAGGGGTGGCCGGAATCCTGTGCGGTCGGCGCTGGTAAATTGCTTGGCAAAGAGGAGAGTGATTTTGATGTTGGGTTAGTAAGTGAATTAGTGGGTTAGTTGATTTAGAGTGGGTCCCTCATTGGTAAGGGTAGTAAATGTATGAAATAGGAGAGGGTATAATTGCCCAAAAAATAGAGTAAGAGTTTATTTTGTGGACAAATTTTTAAGGGTAAGTAGGAGTTCATTTCGCAGACGGAGGGAGTACTTATTTAAATTTCAATCAGTCTATATATATGGGATGGATGGAGTATTTCTTTTTGAAAAGTAATTAGAAATTATAAGTTTCTTTATATAAATTCACATGATAACAAATTTCTCCAACCATTTTTTAAAATCTCTGACAGCACAATTAATTTGAGATACACAGTTTATAATATCTTTGCAACTAGTAATTCCTAAAATCCAAACTCCATATTAAAAAACTAAAGTTTTTAATTTTCCTTTTTATGAGCTGATTATATAGGAGTATTATATTTGGAAAATTTGGTAGATTCTAGACTGCAGTGGAGCTGTAGCGACTAAACCCTCAAATTCAATCCTCTTTTATTCCTCCAGCCATTTATCCTCTCCTGTCCTCAACTACTCTCGCTCTCTCTCTGCAATGGCCACAGCAATGTTAAAAACGCCACCAACCTTCTGTACGCCGGCGGCCTATCTTTGCAGTACCGCCGCCGGCGGTTCCTCCGTCAAACCTCACAATATCCCTCGCATTTCCTTTACATCCAGTAGGATCCCACTGCCTTTGATACGGTGTCGGATTCACCACTCCAGACACAAGAAGAGTGGCGTCAAATTTCCCAGCCGCTCCGCTCAGAAATTCTCGACCTACGCTGCTAATGGAGAAACCGCGGAGGCCGAAACCGAGATCCAAGAGAAAGAGCCAGCTCAAGGATCCGATTCGGGGCCTGAAATTGAGGTAGTTTTTGAATTTTTGGTATTATCTTGTTGTGGATTCGAATTTGTTTGTAACTCTGGTTTCCGTTTTAGCTGTGGATGAGCTATTTATGTGGACTGTCGCACCTGTTATTCAATTTTGATTATTTGATGTTTTCTACGGAGAAATTTAGACTATTGATGCAATTATTGTTATCACTGTTGTTGTAATTGTTATTCTGGTGAAGCAATCGGTTACACAATGCGAAACATTGTGAATGAAGGAGGTGTTGTGGTGAAATCTTGGAAAGTGAAGTTTGAAGGTCTCTGGCAACTTGTTAGTCCTCTAATTTGTTATAATGGACGATAAGTAGAGATTTTTGTGCAAAGATGTGTTTAGTAATTGAATTTGTTTCTTGTAAGATATACTCCATGTGTTACTTTTAGCTTGTATTGTACATATAAACTAAGTATTGTTTGTTTACATGGTCGATGATTTGATGATCATTTGACTGCAGAGGTGAATAGTTAAACGTATACTGGTTTTGCTGATTCAAGTTTCAATAGCCAAGGCTCCTGTTTTTTGGAATAGTAATTTGATTTGGTAGGCAATTCTGAATAAATATTTATGCAGTGAAAATGAGAAGTAAAGCTTATTAAAATGTTTCAGCAGCCAGAGGAATTTGCATCTTCTACTTAATGATTTACTAATTCTATTTTGTTGGGCAGGGGGACACTGATGGTGCTACTGACGTTGATGGTTCTAGTGAGACTAATGATGCAATTGCTGATGAACCGAATTCTGTGGTTATAGCTTCTTTAAAGGTATATAAGGAGGCTTTAGCAAATAACGATGATTCAAAAGCTGCTGAAGTAGAATCATTCCTAAAATCCATTGAAGATGATAAAAATGATCTCGAGAGAAAGGTGGCTACTTTATCTGAAGAATTACAATATGAGAAGGATCGGGTTCTTAGAATTAGTGCCGACTTTGACAATTTCCGTAAGCGGACAGAGAGAGACCGACTTTCCCAGGTGTCAAATGCACGAGGAGAAGTTTTAGAGAATTTGTTACCTGTCCTGGATAATTTTGAGCGGGCTAAAGCTCAGATCAAAGTGGAAACTGAAGGAGAAGAAAAGATCAACAACAGTTACCAGAGCATATACAAGCAGTTTGTGGAGATTCTAGTATCCCTGGGCGTTGTTCCTGTGGAGACTGTCGGGAAACCATTTGATCCAATGGTGAGTTCCTACTATTATTTGGGTATTTTTAAATTGGGAAGTAATTCTAATAGGCGGCATTGCATTAATGGCATTCCTATGTTATATACATATATGTATGTATAAAACTCATTGAGAAATCTTGCACTGACAACAAGTTGTATCAGTTTTTTGATGATGTTTCCCCCTTAGAATAGCAAGGGTTTTTATCCACAGAGTCCTTTCAACAGCCTTGTTATTTACAATCATTCTCTGGTCATTGGCTCGATGCAGGCAAGCTCCCGAGTTGGCTCAGAATTCAGTCGAGTTATAACTGATCTCTTTGAAAAGCTGTATAAAGTCGGTTCAGGTTTTATGAAGAACCGGATACGCTTTTAGGTCAAACAAATTATCAATTGAGTCGAGCCAACTCGGTGAGTTAGTTGACCAGAGATGGTATGGCATCTTAAATATTGCAATAGATTTCTCTCTTGCTCTCTTCTAGATTTAGGAGATGTGTTTAGGTGGTCTCTCTCTCTCTCTCTGTGCCCCATTTATTATGTATTATATTAACTAAATGATGCTTCAGTTTTGAATATCCTTTCTATATTGTGCCATTTGTCCTTGAAGATTTTTCACTTTTAATCTACATTGTATGAAGCAGGCTGTTATAGTCTGCAGTGAAGTCGAGCTGAAATTGGCATTGTTTTCTTCCTTTTTCTCCCTTTACTTAAATTATGGATTCTCTTTCATAACAGATTTCTGACTTTAACTCTCTTTCCAAAAAAGCTGCATGAAGCTATAATGCGCGAAGATTCAGCAGAATATGAAGAAGGTGTTGTTATTGAAGAATTCAGGAAGGGGTTTCAACTTGGTGAAAGACTTTTGCGACCCTCAATGGTGAAGGTGTCAGCCGGTCCTGGACCTGCAAAAGCCGATACTGGAGACCAATCTGAGGAAAAAGCAGGAGAAAGTGAAACCAGTGAAGAGGGCAGCTCCGAAACCACACCAACTGAGGGATAATTAGCCTGACAGCCAATTTTGTGGTAAAAAAAATCATCTCTTACTAGTTAAGTTCACCAAAGAGTTTGTGGGCTATCTATACCAGCTCTAGAGAACACAACAATCACCTCCCGACCCGTGAAAGTGCAACAGATAAGAATATGTGTTTTTGAATGGAAAATCCCCTCATGGCATTCATTCATTGTGACCTTAGAAACAACAATTCGACCGACTGTAATTTGTTAGTTTCGCAGGATTCTTACTATTTATGGAACAACAGGTGTTCAGTAAACTTGCTCTCTGTTTCTCAGGTATTTTCTTTTGGCTTTCTTGCATTTATTCTCTTATGTTATTTGGATCCTCCTCGTCCTCGCCCCCCTCCGACCTTTTGTCTTTCTGGACATCAAACATCGACTATCGTGGTCGATTAAGAGTTACTATATAGTACTCCATCCGTCCCAATATTCAAGTCCCCTATTCCTTTTTGAGCCGTCCCATTTCCTTTTTGGGTAAATTTTAAGGGCAACTAATTTCTAATTAAACATGATTTCCTTTTAATCCCCCCCCCCCAATCTACCTCACACACTACTTGGCTCTCTCTCTCTCTCTCTCTCTCTCTCTCTCTACTAGAGGTGAGCATTCGGTTATATGGTTCGGTTTTTGCTAAAACCAAACCAAACCATATTTTAGTTCGGTTTAAAAAAAAATCGAACCGAACCGAATTAACCGAACAAACCGAACCGAATTAACCGAATTTTTTATAATTAAAACCGAACCGAACCGAAAAACCGAATTAATCTGAAGAAAACCGAAATTTTCGAAAAAAAAACCGAAAATTCCAAAAAGAAACTATAAAATTAAAAAAAATATTAGAAGTTAGATGTTATAAAATTATAATTAAAATATTATATATTTATATTTATATATATATATATATATTATAAATATAATTCGGTTTTTCGGTTTTGTTCGGTTTTAAAAATTTCGAACCGAAAAACCGAAATTTTATGAAAAAAAAATCGAACCGAACCGAACCGAAAAAATCGAACCATATTTTAAAATTTCGGTTTGGATCGGTTCGGTTATTCGGTTTCGGATTTTTTGCTCACCCCTACTCTCTACCACCTCCTCCCTTCCCCTCTCTCTCTCCTCTACGAATCTCTTCTCTGGCGCTTCCATCGAGCCTTCCTCCTCTGCCGTCGGCGACACTCACGGCTATCCGCCGGCCTCGTCGCCCTCTCTATCTCAACCACCCAATTTCATCCCCACCCTCTGCTCTCTCTCTCTCTCTCTCTCTCTAGCCGAGGGGAAGCGACGAAGGTGGAGCTCCTGTTGCCTTGCCGGAAATCGAGCACAGCAGCGGCGGTTCGCGGAGCGAGGTGTTGTTATGTTGGCTTGTGCTGTTGGTGTTGCTGTGTGAGCGTCAGTCGAGGGAGAGAGGTGAGAGTCGGGAGTCAGGGCGGCAACGGCGGTGGCTATTAGCTGTTGCTGTCCGGCCGAACAATGGGAAGAGGGAGGGGGAGCTAGGGAACGGCGGTGCGGACGCCGGAAATCGAAGCTTGAGGGGCAGATTTAGGGATCTAGGGTTTCAGTGTGATTTAGAGAGATGAAGGTTAGAAGAAAGGGGGAGGCGATTGGCGGCTTTGGGCGTGCGGTGGTGGTTGGCCTTGCTAACTGCTGCGGCCGTTGGAGTTCAGAGGGAGGCTGGCAGCGGAGTTGCCGGAGGAGGCGGCTGCTCTCTGCTCTGCGATTGAGTGTATGTGTGTGTAGGTGTTAATTAAGAAATAAAATAACATTAATTAAAGCACTAATTATGTGGTCCCTACTAATTTTACATCTATTTTAACTCTCTTAAATACCCGTGTCCAAAAGAAATGAGACTTCATTATCGGGACAGAGGGAGTATTTCTGAACCAAAGTTACAGTCAATTGTTTGATAATTGCCATATATAAAAAGATGGGATTATGGTAAAAAAAAATGCACGAATTTTAGTGAAATTGTATTTTTCACGTGAACTTTTAATTAAGTCAAAAAAATACATGAATTTATATTTTAGTTGTAATTTTCATGAGTTTGATTTTCGCCGAAATTAAAGTCTAGTATGATCCGAAAAATCAAATTTAATTTAATATTTAATGTTTTGATTATTTATTTATTATATTTTGTATATTATATGAAAATTTGATTAGGGTTTGAATTAAAAATTGATTTTTTTTGGGTTAGATTAAGCTCTAATTTTGTCAGAAGTTAAATTCAGGTGAAAATTACAACTAAATTATAAATTTATGTATTTTTTGATTTAATTAGGGGTGGTAAACGGTTTGGTTACGGGTTAATTGAATTGAAATTTCGATTAATCGGAATTGAAATGGCTCGAAATCATTAACTATAATCGAAACCGATTTGTGGATTTGTGATTCGTAATCGAAATCGATTTGCGATTGATAATAAAAAACTGATTTTACAACTTGATAAAAAAAAAAGAAAAAGAAGTTGATTTTACAGGTTGAGAATTTGGATTGGTTCAACTATTTTTGGGGATGAGATGGGCTGTGTACAAACTGATTTTACAACTTGATCTGGGCTGAAAAGAGATTTATTGTTTAGTCGTAGAAACGAGTTGAATTTTGTTGGTGTTTCTTGTTTTTCATACAATTAAGGTTTGTCAGCAAACATGTTAACGTGCCAATCGCCAAACTTCGTTTATTTATGATGATCAAACATTAAATATAGGTATGTTTAAATTTTAAAATAAATAATAATTTTTAAAAATTAATCGATTAATCAATTTAATTGATCGGTTAAATTGATTTATTGAATTCCAATTAAACTTAAAATGGATAGAATTCGTAAATTTGTGTTATTGGTTAACCGATTAATCGAAATTTCGATTCGATTATGGTTATAATTAAATCCGTTTTACAACTGCCTAGGCTTAATTGAAAGTTTGAAAAATTGAAAACTTTCATTAAAATTTATGTATTTTTTTGCCATAACTCCTAAAAAGATCTTGTTGGAAAAATACCTTTTTGAAAATTGGAGTATCAATTTGTATAAAATTACTACTTCCTTTGTCCCATTATTTTATTGCATGTAAAATAAGAAAAAAAAAATTAAATAATTAAAAGTGATAGGATATATATATTCTTTGAATTAAATTTTATCTTTTATGCAAAAAATGAAACAATTCATAATAGAATATAAGTAACCAGCCACTATTAAACTTTTGACTACGACGCCTCTGTCTTGCTGTCGCCAGCTCTAACTTACGACATTGTTTTTAATGTTTGAAAATGAGAATTGAATTATATTTTTGGGAGTCATGGAGATGTAACTGAAAGTTAGGCCTTAGTAAAATAAAATTGATGAAAATAATAAGATTTCTTTTAGGTGTTTGACGAGCTGAGATGACCTTTAGGGCTCGTTTGGTTTTTAGTAAAGGATTGTGTAGGATAATTTGTAACCAGGATATTTAACGTGGATAATGACAGATTATTAATACTGAGTTGATGCTTGCTATCATGGCTAAATACAGAATATCCTGGTTTAAGTTAATCCTAGGGGGGATGTGGTATTATTAATCCTAAGAAATCTGGATTAATAATACTGGGTCGTGGGATTAAACCGGGTCATCCGCATTATTACTAAATAATATCAAATACTAGTCTGATCTGTACTAAATTAGCTAATACAGTGTATTAGCCAATATCAAACACGCCCTTAATAATTTCAGCAAGATTGTAGAAAAAAGGGGTGTCACGTTCCCCTATGTGTAGAGGTTTCAATTCAAAAAAAGAAAAATAGATAAATTTTCAGAAGATCCAGGATTGGAGCTGGATTTTAATATGGTTGATTTTCAAGGATATTCTATCTATGTTCAATCTTGGTATATTATTCAAAAGTTTTTTCTTCCTTCTTTTTCTCTTCACAAATCTGTTTTGTCTACAATCCTTTTCATTTTTGACACAGATTATAAAGAAACCTTTAATATTCTTTAAAGATTACTAGTATAATTTTATATGCAATTCTATTTTACCTTATTCATTACTCTCTCCGTTCTAATAAAATGTAATCTAATTTGTCATTTTCGTCCGTCCTCACAAAATATATCAAATCTATTTTTGGTAAGTTTTCAACTCATAATAAAATGGGATCCCTTACTCCACTATGTCATAACATATTCAACTATTTTATTAAAATTCGTGCAATTTACAAATAATTACTTTTTATAAGGACAGATGGAGAATTACTTTTATAAACACTAAATAAGGATATTTTAGTGAAAGAAAATTTTAATACAATTCAAATAAAAAAAGTACATTATATTTTGAAACATGTTTAAAAACGGATGATTAATTTTGAGTATAAGAATGTGGCTTCTGAAAAAAAGATTGAGTATAAGAATTAGCTCATCATTTAAGTTAATACTACTAAAATTAGTACGGCGGGGTGGTCAACTAAGGTTTTATTCCATTAGACACGACGATAGCCGAATCAGTCGCCAGAAACTCCGGTAATGACAATGTCGAATAAGAGTAATTTTCTTCATTTGTGCAAATGTTTCTTTTATGATATCAAAATTTATACTATGTCATTTTTCACTATTATAATTGTAGACAATCGATACAGTTACCTCGGAGAAAAGAATAATATTTCATTTTATCACATCCTTATATTACTATGCCTGTATTACAAATATTATGTGTTAATTATATTGGCTTATTTTACTTTTTCACATGTCATAATATATAGATTGGTTTTCATAACAAATAATAGTATATTTTTAACTTATTTATTAATATATACTTATTTTATTAACTCTTAACATTAATGCATTGTCAAAGAATAAACATGATTATATAAACAAAAATATAATTATGCACTTGAGGACAAAAGAAATATTTATATAAAATTAAATTAATTTATATAGTTAGAAGTAAAGAAATAATAATATCTATAAATACCAGCGGTAAAAAACTACAAGTGGTTGAGTCGCTGTGAAGAGTGCGCAATCGGCAAACCCATGGCTAAATTGTTGACCTAAAATGCTCACAATATGCGCCAACTTCCATATTATTTGTAGTACACTGTACCTTCCACGTTGAAATAAATAGGTCCACCAACGACAAAAAGCAGATCCAAAAGTATGTTATCACATCCACCAAAATGCATTTATGTACATCACGATATTTAGAAAACATCTCTATGTAGTTTTCTGGATGCATTTTAAACCTAACTAAAATACTCCATCCGTCCCATGAAGCATGACACACTTCTTTTCGGCACGGGAATTAAGAAATTGGTATTTTGTGTGTTAAATGTGATAGGTGAAAAGGTGAAAATGTGAATAAAGAGTAATTTTTTTGCTATTTCTAGAAACGTGTCATGCTTCGTGGGACAGACCAAAAAGGAAACTGTATCATGCTTCGTGGGACGGAGGGAGTATAAAAACAGTGTGAAGATGAAGCTCAAATAAACAGTGTGTCTTAAATTATGAATATTATATATATATATATATATATTGTTTTATAAATAAATTTATGGTGTTAGATTCAAATCCCATAAAGCACAAGAATTTTAATTTTAAAATTCATATATTTTTATAATGATTTTACGGATTCATAATCCGTATTTTAAAAAGGATTTGTCGCCTAACACTTTCCTAACGGCGCAAAGTGCCGCATATCTGCTCAAAAAGAAAAACACTGCTTCAATTATAATTTGACCAAAAATAGATTAATGTTTGATCGTAACTAATTATAAACATTACTTCCTCTGTTTAATAGATCATATTTTTTTATTTGAACGTCTCAATTCAATAAATCATTTATTACAATGGAAAATCATCTATACTACAACAAACTCGCTCAAATAACTTATTATTTACCTCAAACACTATTGTGGTCCGTACAAAATTATATCTTCTTTCATTTTAAAAATAATATATTCATTTATCTCTCCTACTTTTTAACAAATTTAACTTAAAAAAAATATTATCTCTTATATTTTATTATAAATTATTTATTTTTTAATACTTGTGATGGTCTATTGAATTGAGACAGAAAGAGTATATTTAGGGTAACAAAATGTGAAAAACGTTTTCAAAACCAAAAACGAGTAAATGAGTTTTCACTTTTTGAGTGCTATGACTAAAGGGGTGTTCACTTTTTTCTTTTCTTCTTTGAAGCCAAGGGCCAGGGGGGTGTTCATTTTTTGAGAGATATACCAGATAAAAATAATCTAAATTTATTTATTATTTATTTTGATAAATTTATTAACTTTGAACTCGTTTAATTATTTTATCCTTCAAATATTCAATTACTCCTAATATAAATTATAAGATCATTTTACCCTTCAAATATTCAATTACTCCTAATATAAATTATTTTACATTTAGATTATTTACATAACTTTGAACACACATAATCTGTTGACTTTTGAATCAGGATGATGAAGACCCTAAAAAAAAAGGGGAAAAAAAAGAGAGGAAGGATGATGAATTAAAAAAAAAAAAAAATCTGACATGCATGGCTGAAAAAAATCTTGATATATTTTCAGGAAATTTGTATTTTGCTATTCACGCATGAACTAGTGAGGATAAAAGACTGAGAGCTCAGTGTTGCTTCCTTCCACACGCTCAATTGTAAGTATCTCAACTCTCAACTTTGGCTTCTTTCATCCCATTTTTTTTCGACTTTGGTTTTTATCTTTTTAAAAGAAACTCGTGTGCTTATTTTGCTCATTCAAAAATTTGTTCTGCACCGGTGAAGATTTTTTTTTCTTTCTAAATTTATAAGACAAGATGAATTATGATGTGTGTGTGTTTGAAGATTAGTGAATGGAACCTGAGAATGAAGAATCGCTGCTGAAGGCAGTAGAACCGCTTGAAAATGAAGAGAATTTGAAGAGGAAGCTTTTGGAGGAGAACAAGAAAATGTGGGTGGTGGCCGGACCGGCCATTTTCACCCGGTTTTCGACGTTCGGAATCAACGTCATCACCCAAGCCTTCGTAGGTCACATCGGCGCTACACAGCTCGCCGCCTATGCTCTGGTTTTCACTCTCCTCACAAGATTCGGCACTGGTTTGCTCGTAATTTCATCATACCCTCTTTAATTCAGAGCCTTATTAGGTTACAAGAGAAGAGATCATGTGTGCGTGTGTTGGTCTTATGGCACTGTGATTATTGCTTGATGCCAAAGCTTACGAGTTTGAATTCACTGTCACGAGATCTTTAAAATTATTTGTTCAACAATAAAAAAAAAAGAGAGAGGAAATGATATGATGTTGAAAATTAAGTTTAGTGATCAAAGATTTTAGTTCCCCTTTTGTAGAATAGACTATTGAGGGTGTCTGTGAGAACATGTGGAATTTTGAATGTTTGTTGTTGTAAAAATGGGAATTGTGATTAGCTTGGGTTTATATCTGGGGAAAATTAAATAGTATGTTTTCTTTGATCTTTCTATATATACTGTTGGAGGCGTTTACTTATGATAATTTGCTTAGATAGATAAAAATAGTATAGGCTAATCCATTGTTTACTAAGAGGGTGCTTATTTTTTAGGATTAGCCTTGTTTACTTTGATGGGTTGAAACTTTGGGATATCACAAGGCACTCGATAATTTCTATCATTTGAGCTAGTTTAGCTTGATTCATATTCCATTGAAATGGTGAGATTGAAGAAATCCTAGTATTGAGGATAAAAATACTCAATCATGCAAAGTAAACGCCCATAAGTGATTAAAACTTGGGGATATCACTTTTCCTTGAATCATATCCGATTGAAAGAGTGAGATTGAAGATATCCCAATAATGATTGAGAACGAAAAATACTTGACCATGTGTCTTATCAATCATGAAAAGTAAACGTTCCTCTTATGTGCAGCTAGGAGGGGCGAGTGGGTTGGAAACTCTATGCGGGCAAGCCTATGGTGCAAGGCAGTATGAAATGCTAGGGATATATCTTCAAAGATCATGGATTGTTCTGACCTCACTAGCCACTCTACTCGTTCCGATCTACATCTTTGCAACTCCTATCTTAACAGCTCTAGGACAGGACGAAGTCATTGCAGAGGAGGCAAAGATCATCGCTCTGTGGTTCATCCCTGTGATATACTCATTCGTCATCTCATTTAGCTGCCAGATGTTCCTGCAAGCACAGAGCAAGAACATGATCATAACATATCTGGCTGTGTTTTCCTTGTCAATCCACATTTTCCTGTCATGGCTTCTGACAATGAAGTTTGGTTATGGTATAACTGGGGCAATGGTCTCAACTATCTTGGCTTACTGGATTCCCAATATTGGGCAACTAGTGTTTGTCACCAGGGGAGGATGCAAGGAGACATGGAGAGGTTTTTCGACCTTAGCCTTTAAAGATCTTTGGCCGGTAGTCAAGCTCTCGTTGTCCTCGGGCGCCATGGTTTGGTGAGCCTAACTTATTTATTTTTTATTTGATTGCATGATATATAAGAGCTAGTGTGTGTAGAATGAGATCTTTAATCGTGTGGCAATAATCGACAGTTTGGAGCTCTGGTACAATGCGATACTGATTCTCTTGACAGGATATATGAAGGATGCTAGTGTTGAAGTTGATGCTCTTTCAATCTGGTATTATTCTCAATCATAGGCTTTGTTAATCATAAAATGTTGCTTATATTCATTCTTCGATTGCAGCCTCAACATCAACGGTTTGGAAATGATGATATCTCTTGGTTTCTTGGCTGCAGCAAGGTGTGTATGTGTATAAACTAGTTTCACTTCAGTCGGGCCAAAAAGGGCCAAAACCTCATGAAACAAAGCTGCTTTTTATGACAGTGTACGTGTCTCAAATGAGCTCGGGAAGGGGGATTCTAGGGCTGTGAAGTTCTCCATTGTGAATGTAGTGCTAACCTCATTTGTCATAGGGGTTTTACTGTTCACATTCTTCCTGTTATTCCGGGGACGCGTAGCTTATCTGTTCACAGATGATGGAGACGTGGCTGCTAAGGTTTCCCATTTGTCGCCTCTCCTGGCATTTTCGCTTCTCTTGAATAGCATCCAACCGGTTCTCTCTGGTGAGACATGCTCTTCATCTTATGTTAAAACCATTAAAAATCAACAAAAAATGTGTCATTGAAAGAGATAGTTGTGTGAATAGGTGTGGCGGTTGGAGCTGGATGGCAGAGTGTGGTGGTTTATGTTAATCTTGGATGCTATTATTTGATAGGAATTCCTTTTGGAATATTGCTAGGCTATGTGATAAATCTACAAGTGGAGGTGAGTTTCCAAGTTTCCATTTATGTTGACTAGGTTAATCAATTAAATTAATGTGTGTATTTGCAAATGCAGGGGGTGTGGATTGGGATGCTGATAGGCACCTTCATTCAGACTCTAATGCTTTTGATCATAACTAAGAAAACAGATTGGGATAAACAGGTACTAATTTGATCTCTCTCCACTTTCCTTCTCTTTCAAGAAGAATCTCAACATCTGCTGCTCTAGGTTTGTGTTGCGCGACAGAGGCTCAACCGTTGGGTCGTGGATGATCAGTCTGATGTGCAGTCGAGGTCTTCCTGATGACGACTATGATCAATATATCGGAAAGTGCAGGCTGGCGAAGAACGCGTTTCTAGTCCAAAAATCGACCTGCGGCCTTCATTTCTCTGTGTTATCTTATGATATGTTGTTGTTGTTTTGTTTTGTTTTTTTATTCCATCATTTTCTTACTATACTTTTTTTTAGAACATGATCTAGAACTATATTATACTATTAATAAAGGGAGTCGAGTTTTGAGATGTTATAGTAACTATCATGTTCTAACTTCAAAAATCCACTCCTTGTAAGATCAATAGATTTCAGAATCCTCACTACTAACCTCAAATATCTCGATTTTATTGAATTAATTTCACATAATAAAATCCATATATACTTTCTTAAGACCTCTAATATAATAATTTTCTTAAGAAAATCAAAATATTTTTTTTGAAAGAAAAATAAAGCATTTATTGCAGGGCATACTTTCTATTTATGGTGATTGCATGAAGTAAGCTACAGGAGAAGAAGATTTGATCAGCTCCGCTCCTCCCTTTTTTCTACACTTATATAGAAATCAATCGACTGAAAATCTCGAGTTAGGGTTTTTACAATCAACCTCTTCCTTTCTTTTTCACATTTTTAAACGATTTGTGTCCGTGTGCTTATTTTACTTAATCAAACAATTTTTCTTCTCCTAAAAGTATTACAAATTCAAGAAAAGATTTGGGGCAATTCTTGTTACCATGCATGCATGCCATCGTGAACGTGCGTGTTTTCATGTTATTCATTTCGTGTTGTAAGATATATGAGGTCAAGTACGATTTTAAATTAAATTGGGGATTTGTAATTTCGTATTGGATATGTTCCCCAGTTCAACCTAGCTTTTCCATATCATCCCTAATTCATATATATGTTCCTTGATTTTTTAGTAATCTTGGAAGTGTTAAATAGAAACACGTACTATATATTTTTTGTTTTGATTTAAAACCCTCCATTATGTAACTCAAGGCAGAGGAAATTGGTTTGTGAGTGAAGAAAACAAGGCGAATAGATGAGCAATGGAAGGTAATAATACTCAAGAAGCACTAACCAAGGCAGCAGAGCCTGAAACAAATGGGAGCGATGAGGAGAGCTTGAAGAGGAAGATATTAGTGGAAAACAAGAAAATGTGGGTGGTGGCCGGCCCAGCCATCTTCACCCGATTTTCGACGTTTGGGATAAATGTCATCAGCCAAGCTTTCGTAGGCCACATCGGTTCCACTGAGCTTGCTGCCTATGCTCTAGTTTTAACACTCCTTACTCGATTTGCCAATGGATTGCTGGTAATTTGATACTCTCTCTATAGCTCTATCGACCCTCTTTAGGTAAACATAGATAGTATGGTTTTGAAAACAATGCCTCAAGATTATGTTTTCTTGAAATTATTCCATTTGTCATGGTTTTACGCTATCAAGAATGACACCCTTTAAAGGGCTTATGTTGTGTGTGTGTGTCCAATTTGATTGGTTTAGTGGGATGGAGAGAATATATAATAAGGTGTCAATCTTGATTGTATGTGTGTTGTGTTGGTGTCCAACTTGGTTGAATTAGTGGGATGGAGAAGAATAAGATATGTAACATGGATCATATTGGGATAATATGCAAATATTTCCTTCTGTTTAATTATTGAATTGCAATTTTTTGCAGCTTGGAGCAGCAAGTGGATTGGAAACTCTATGTGGGCAAGCCTATGGTGCAAGGCAGTATCACATGCTTGGAATCCATCTTCAAAGATCATGGATTGTTTTGATTATTATGTCTACTTCACTAGTCCCTCTCTACATATTTGCAGCCCCTATCTTAAGAGCTGTAGGGCAGGATGAAATTATTGCAGAGGAGGCCGGGAGAATC
This sequence comes from Salvia miltiorrhiza, assembly GCF_028751815.1. NCBI lineage: Eukaryota > Viridiplantae > Streptophyta > Magnoliopsida > Lamiales > Lamiaceae > Salvia > Salvia miltiorrhiza. The sequence continues at coordinate 63,521,934 of NC_080387.1, forward strand.
GCCCTCTGGTTCATCCCCGTGATGTACTCCTTCGTTGTCTCATTCAGCTGCCAAATGTACTTGCAAGCACAGAGCAAGAACATGATCATAACATACCTAGCAGTGTTTTCACTGTCTATCCATGTTTTGCTGTCATGGTTTTTAACTGTCAAGTTCCATTTTGGTGTGACTGGTGCAATGGTGTCGACTATCTTGGCGTACTGGATTCCGAACATTGGCCAGCTCATCTTTGTCACGTCTGGTGGATGTCCCGAGACATGGGCAGGTTTTTCAACCTCAGCTTTCAGAGATCTTTGGCCAGTAGTCAAGCTTTCTGTGTCATCAGGTGCCATGCTTTGGTAAGAAGGAACTAACTTCTTTGAAGAGATGCATTAAAGATTTGTTATTTTCCTCATTTGATCACATACGTTGTATTATTTGATGCAAAAAAATCCAAACTTTTTTTGTGGGAGTTGATCATTTTCTTTGATTCTTGGCAGCCTCGAGCTCTGGTACAACGCGATTCTGATACTTTTGACAGGAAATTTGGAGAATGCTATGGTTGAAGTTGATGCTCTTGCAATCTGGTATTGTTCAATCTGAGGAGTTGTTAATCTAATTGACAAAAGTTAGATGTAATAAATTCAATTTCGCGCAGTCTCAACATCAATGGCTGGGAAATGATGATATCTCTAGGATTCTTGGCTGCAGCAAGGTATGGTAGCTAGATAAAACCAAGTGCTATAAGCCTACATGATCAGTCTTGATTGATCCCATTATCTTCCCACAGCGTACGCGTGTCAAACGAGCTTGGGAAGGGTGATTCCAAGGCTGCAAAGTTCTCCATTGTGAACATAGTGCTGACTTCAATGACCATAGGGCTCGTGCTGTTGGCGCTCTTCCTAGTCTTTCGCACACGCCTGGCTTATATATTCACCGAGGATCATGATGTGGCTGCTGAGGTTGCTCGCCTCTCGCCTCTGCTGGCATTCTCCATCCTCATGAACAGTATCCAGCCAGTTCTTTCTGGTGAGTGAGGCCTAATCTATGTCTTTCTTCTTTGCTGCAACTCCGCACCATTCGCTAGAGCAACGAGACATCCTTAACAGTGGTCTGAGAGATTAGTGTTGTGATCCTAAACAGGAGTGGCGATTGGGGCAGGTTGGCAGAGTGTGGTTGTGTATGTTAATCTTGGATGCTACTACTTTATAGGAATTCCTGTTGGAGTTTTGCTTGGTTATGTCATGAAATTACATGTAGAGGTCAGTTTCTAGACCCCCTTTTTCTTTTTGTTGTTACTACAAGGGTGGAGTACTCGAAATTTGGAACCTTTTTTGAAGAATGACCTCAACTTGGTTTATTTTTAAAAACTTGAAGAAAGTTTCAATTTTGGCTTGCGGCTGAGAATCTAACATCAGAAAGCTAAATCAGTTGGACGGATTCTTTAACTGAGAAGCCAACAAGTTGATTCAGCTTTCTGATGCTCCAACTTTCTGCAGAGTTGAGGGTTTTAAAAGATAAATGGAAGTTGGGAATATTTTTAAAAATGCTAACCCTAACCATAATGTGTCTTGTCATCAAATTTGTGTATGGTCAGGGGGTCTGGATTGGAATGCTGATAGGCACTTTGATTCAAACTATAATGCTGATGATCATAACTGAGAGAACTGATTGGGAAAAACAGGTAAAGCCTCTTAATTTCCATCTTTAGTCCTCATTTCCACGAAATTCATATTTTTCGTTTTCTGGCCTTTTAGGTCTCCGTAGCCCGACAACGGCTTAACCGATGGTTAGTCGACGATCAACCTAATGATCGGTCAGCAGAGTCCGCCTGACGAGCATGCGTTCGCGTTCGTGTTCGTGTTTGGTGCATCAGAAACCTAGTATGACTGATAATCTGTTACATCCCCTGTTTTAGTATTGTGACATTCGCTTTTTTATAAGTTGCATTATTTTGTGTTGATTTAGAGAATGGCCAGCTCATTCTTGATGTGATCAGATATGTTTTGGTGATTTTCCATAACCATTGTATTAATTTCAACTCACAATCAGCAGTCAGCACCTGAAATTGTCACGTTTGTCGTTCAAGGTAAGTTGTATATCTCTTTTCAAGATGCCACATGCATTATCATTATGTCATGTTGTTTCTATAATTGAGAAGACAAAAGATACTTGTACATGGTAGAAGAAGTGTTACTTTCACCATTTGGATTTTTGTTGATGTTATAATTATTCATCTTATAGGGTGAGACCAACTCACACGACATTCAAATAATAAGTAAACGACGCAGATATCTATTTTACGTAGAAGAAACGGGATCTAAAACAGTGAAATGTTTAATTTTTTATGAGCCAACCGTCACATTTTCTTTCTGTAACTCTAATTTACGGTTAACTAGTATGTTCATCCGTGCAACGCACGACAAACATTAAAATTAAATAATATATTTAAATAAATAAATATTAATGTTAAGTATAATTAAAATATAAGCAAATGTATAATATGTTTTAAAAACTAAAATAAAATTATCCACGCTAATTACTCAATCTAAATTTGAAAACGTAAATTTTCAACTTTGTTTAAAATTTAATAATAATTATAGTTATTAAACAATTGAAAATTAGTATTTTATAATGAAAACTAGCATTACACATTATTATTATTATAAAGTATTACGCATCATAATAAATAGATAAATAAATAAATATTTTCATACACAAACATAAATAAAAATTTAATTTAAAATTATACTTTTAATATATATAACTAATTATTCATCTACAAAGTTATATTAAAATTAATACAAAAAATATTTTTTTAAAAAAAGAGTAATAAAATGAACCAATATATTTTTCTTTACCTCTATTACATTCTAAACTATAACAATTAAAAAAATATGTATAACATAAAATATGATATTTACTTATTTTCCCTTTAAAAACACAAAAGAAAGATATGAAAAGAAATTAAATAAATATAATAAATATATATAAAGTAAACATGTTATTAAGGAGGAAAAAAACACTTAAATAGAGTAAAGAGGAAAGAAAAAAACAAAAATAACTTTAAATTACCATAACGTATTCATTCTAAAATTATTTTTTATGCTTTTTTTAAATTAAAGAGATCTAAATTGAACCAATAAAATTTCGTTCTCCGTAATGGTACTAAAAACTACTTTCTCTGTCCTAATAATAACGTCCAAAAAAAATGGAGCACACAAATTAAGAAAATGCATAAAGTAATAAAAAGACAAAGTAAATGAGGAGATAGATAAAGAGTTTAGTGAAAAAGTAAGAGAGAAATAAAATAAATGAGAATAAAGATACAGAGAGTAGGTAAAGTAATTTTTTTTTGGGTTGAGAGATTATAAATAGGACGCTAAAAAAAAAATTTGGGACGTTATATTGGGACCAAGGGAGTATTATAATTAAAAATATATAAAAATTGATATAGAAAATAACATAAAATTAACTCAACACATAAATATTATTATGTTTTATTTTTAAATTTTTTTAGAGAAGATAGATAAATTTTGTAAAAAGTCTCATATATATATATATATATATAGGGTAGGGTTAATATAAAAACTCCTCTTAAGATGAAAACTATGAACCAATTTAAAGCCATTGATTTAAATAAAATAAAGGGTTGAGATTAAACTACATATGCACAATTTCGATTGCATAGATGCACAATTTCGATTTGCTTGAGTATTTTGCATTGTTGGTTTCAATTGCATAAATTGCATATTTTTTAAGTGCACAGTAAAATATAATAAATGCACAATTTCTTTTATTGACTAAATCCTAACCATTAGATCTAATATTTAAAAGGTCAAGATTAGGTTCCTAGTTCTCATTTTAACATAGGTTTTTATTAGAACCCCTTCCTATATATATATATATATATATATATATATATATATATACTTCAATGGAGACCACTATATATATAGAGAATAGAGGTCAAACTAGAGCCCTTGATCTCACCAAAATCAATGAATCAGATTAATCTGAATTCTTCAAGTTTAGGAAATCTTGTAAATTCCTCATTTTTCAATTATGGGAATCAACGAACATTATTATGAATTTACGAACATACTAATGTTCGTCGATGTGTTCGTGTAAAAAACAAATGAACATACTAATGTTCGTCGATATGTTCGTATAAAAACAAATGAACATACAAATAAACATACTTATGTTCGTAAGTTCATAATAATGTTCGTTGGTTCCCAGAATTGGAAAATGCGAAATTTACGAGATTTCCTAAACTTGAAGAATTCGGATAAATCTGATTCATTGATTTTGGTGAGATCAATGGCTTTGATTTGATCTTCATTCTCTATATAGGGGAGTGGTCTCCATTGAACTCTTCCATATACATACATATATATATATATATATATATATATATATATATATATATGGTGTGGTTTTAGAGAGAACTACATTATTTGTGAGAACGGGAGAACCATCAAATCTAATGCATCCATTGTAAAAATTAATGCATTCGCTGTTAAAATTAATGCACTAAAAAAATTTAAAAAAAATGCTCCTTCAGGATTCGAACCCAGGATCTGCATTCATCCAACAAGATGATGCATCCACCGTAGATCTTGATGATCGAATGACTGAAAATGGTTCTTCGGTCTTCTTTTATTTATGGTTCTTTCTTGAACCTCTCCCTATATATATATATATATAGGGGAGGGCTAGAATAAAAACACTCTTAAGTGTATAAAATATAAATGATTTTCAGCCCTTAGATCATCAAGATCTACGGTTGATTCGTAACCCTTTTGGATGAATTCGTGGTCCTGGATTCGAATTCCAAAGGCAGCAAAAATTTATTTTTCACAATTTGTAACCATGTTGGATGAATTCGTAACCCTGTTGGATAAAATTCGTACATTAAAAAACGTTTATATTTATATTTTAAGAAGTGTTTTTACTGTAGCCATCCCCTATATATATATATATATATATATATATATATATATATATATATATATATAGGGTGCGGTTATAGTGAGAACCACACTTATCGTGAGAACATAAGAACCATTAAAATCAATGCATCTACTATATAAATTAATGCATTCGCTATTAAATTTAATGCATCCGAAAATAATAAATTTTTTGCTCCCTTCAGGATTCGAACCCAGGATCTGCATTCATCCACCAAGATGATGCATCCACCGTAGATCTTGATGATCGAATGGTTTAAAATGGTTCTCTGTTCTAATTTTATTTAATGGTTCTTATTTGAACCTCTCCCTATATATATATATATATATATATATATATATATATATATATATATATATAGGGGGAGGGCTAGAATAAAAACACTCTTAAGTGTATAAAATATAAACGTTTTTTAATGTACGAATTTTATCCAACATGGTTACGAATTCATCCAACATGGTTACGAATTGCGAAAAATAAATTTTTGTTACCTTTGGGATTCGAACTCAGGACCACAAATTCATCCAACAGGGTTACGAATCAACCGTAAATCTTGATGATCTAAGGGCTGAAAATCATTTATATTTTATGCACTTAAAAGTGTTTTTATTCTAGCCCTCCCATATATATATATATATATATATATATATATATATATATATATATATATAGAATGACTAAAATAAGAGCATTTCTTAAGATATAAAATAAGAATCATTTTCAGCCATTAGATCATCAAGATTTACTGTTGATTCTTAATCATGTTGAATGGATTTATGGTCCTGAGTTCGAATCCTAAAGGTAGCAAAAATTTATTTTTCACAATTCATACATTTATACAACGAATTCATATGTATTCTACATAAAATTCATACATTAAAAATTGTTCTTATTTCTTATTTTAAGATATATGGTCTCCTGTATATGAGCAGAGATATGAATGTATATATATTAACCAAATGTGATTTATTACTAGCTAAGCACCTAGTTCGGTTGGTAGACGTTGTGGTAAAAATTCACAAGGTTGTGGGTTTAAATCCCACAATTTGCACATTTTCACAACTTTTTCATTCGGTTTGGGTTCTGAGCAACTCGCTCGGTCTAGTTTTTTTACTTTTTAATATATTTTATTTTTTAAATTATTTTATTTTAGTTTTATTTTTGGCTATACCTCTTTTTGGCTCATTCAAAAATATAATTTGCATTCATTAAAAGTTTCATTTATAATATATTATTTATTTTATCCAAAATATTATTTGATTTAAAAAATTATTAATTACACATATAATCATATTATTAAAAGAATAATCATATTATTAAAAAATAATCAAATTATTAAAAAGATAAATTTGACCTCAAATTTATTTATAAATTAATGATTATATAACTATCCATCCACAAAATTAGAATAGTACTCATTATATTAAACACTAACTCCTTAAATCTCGTGCTCAAAAGAAATACCGCACCTATAGCGGAACGGAGTGAATAACAAAAAATGATATATGAATCCAAATATATATAATATGAAATATGAATCATTAGAGCATTCATTGTGGGAGGCTCGGGTGCCGGTGGCCCGTTGCACACCGGGCCCATCCGATCCCCCTCCCTCGACAGGTTGGCGCGCTCTAGGCGTACTTGTGCGCTCCCGGTATAGAGACGAGGAGGATTTGGCGTGTACTTCGCACGGCACAATCAGAAAAATACGCCGAATTAAAAAAAATGTAACAATTGAAATTTTGAATTTTTGGCAGATTTTTTTTTATACTCCCTCCGTCCCAGCTTTTAGTATCCAATTTTTCTTTTTTGGCCGTCCACATTTTAGTATCCATTTCTATTTTTGGTAAAAGTAGGTGGGGCCCTTACTCCACTTTAATTATTTTAACTTTCACATAAAATATGAGACCCTTATTCCACTCACAACACATCAATCACTTTATTAAAACTCGTGCCGTTCTCAACTGGATACCAAAAGCCGGGACGGAGGGAGTATTTGTTATTAGTCGTTCCACGGCTTTGTTACTTTTCCTTTTTACTTCTATAAATACCACCCTCTTCTAATTCAAATTCACGCTAAGAGTTTTATTTAAATGAAATCTATGTTGTTAAATTTAATGTTAATTTTAATTGAAAACAAATCAAAATCAAAATTTAAGAGTCAAGCGGAGGCTCTCCCATTATGGAGAATGAGGTATTAAATGGTGGAGACCACTTTTAGGAGCCCATATTAACTCTCCACTATAGATGTTCTTATAAATTTATATAGTGAATTTATAATTATTCAGAGTTCGAGTTTCGACGTTGATAATTTTTTTAATTCATTACTACATATGTCTTATTCTAATAGGCTCATTTTTTTTGGGCAACGGAGATTAAGAAATTTAATTTTTAGGAGGAAAATGGTGTTGTCCATATCACTTAAATACATTTCTTTTTGCTCAAAATGGAAAATGAACCTATTCTAATGGATTGTTCCAAAAAATAAAACGAGTGGATTAAAATGAGACGAGGGGAGTATTTTTTTCCAACTCACACATTATATGTAATTTCATAGCAACATTTCAAAGCGATTCATTTTATATGATAAATTTAATTTGTATGATAATCATTTCGTATGTACAATAGCATGCATAAACATTCCTCGAAAACAAGTGAAGTAGATTCGTGTTATTCTAATTTCAAAGATTAGTCTTAATAATCCACTCATAAATGGACACCAAACTGAGTTAAAATAGTAATTACATATTAAATGACAAAGGGGAAAAAAGTATTTACACAGTAATTCATTAATTACATACTCATAATAGAGAAAATCTATATTAATATAAAAAGTGTTTTGAGCACCAATATATATTACCTATTATATTTCTATTACATAGTATTTTATTTTAAGGATAATTTTGTAAATTAAATATCATATATTTATAAAATATATTAAATCATTAGACATTACACTAAAATATATCTAGATCTCATGATATCATTATCTTAATTTTACATTCTTGATCGCGCGCTATATTAAATCATTAGATATTATACTAAAATATAATCATTCGATGAGAAACGTGAATTTATTAGCTATAATTAAACTAATATTTGATCGTTCTATTAAAAAATATATTTATGATTTCGCTTCACTTGTCTATTAAAATGAGAAGAATTAGATCCCAAAATTACTATAACAATATATTAAATTCATTAAAAATATAATAAAAATTTATCTTCAATTTTACTAACAATTACTCCCTCCGTCCACGAAACAAGTACCTACTTGGTGGTGGGCACGGAGACTAAGAAAGCTGAAAAAGGTGTTGTGAAAGACTAAAAGGGTAGTGTTAATGACTTTTACTTACTTTTACTAATTTCTCATTAGCATAAAGACATTTAACATTAGTTTTATTCATTTACTTATTTTGACTTCAATTTAACTTATTTGTAATTTAATTTTAGTATTCCTCTATTTACTTTATTTCTTTTTTTATTTATTCTTTTATTTTCTGGAAAGTGGCAGATTACGTTCAATTTAAAAGTGGGCAGATTACATAAAATTAAATAATGGCAGATTACATAAAATGAAAAAATGACAGATTTCATAAAATTTAATAGTGGCAGATTATATAAAATGGAAAAATGGCAGATTACATGAAATGGAAAAGTGACAGATTACATAAAACTAAAAAGTGGCAGGCTACACATAGGCAAAAAGTGGCGCCACTTTTGCCAAACTTTAACTCCAAAAGATTGGAGGGAAATTTAAAACTACAACTACCAATGCTAGAGTCAATAAATACAAGTGGGAGTTGGGTGAACACATTAATTTCACCCAACTCCTTAAAATGGCAGAAAATAGAGAGTCTTCAAAGTTAAATAATGATGAAAGAAATCAAGTTGCACAGTGGTTGTTGCAACGGAGTTCCAACGGCAAACTTCAATACGGCGCAAAGAAGGAGGCAGCCACACTCTTCAAACTTAGTTTGAAGACTATTTATCTCATTTGGAAATCGGCAACTGCCCAACAAGCGCTCGGACGACCTATACAATTGAAATCAATGAAAAGAGGTTCAACACACAAGGATAAATGGGCGATCGATTCAGAAAAGGTAAAGAAGTTAAGTGTTCTACAAAGATCTTCAATTAGAGTCATGGCATGTAATCTAGGAGTTAGTAAGTCACTTGTAGGTGTGTGGGTGAAAGACAAGAAACTTAGAGCACATACCAATGCTATCAAACCGCTTTTAACCCCTCAAAACAAGATATCAAGGCTGCGATGGAGCCTTAGGCAGCTTAGTGACATAAATGTGGAGGGATTTATCAAGTTTCAAACCATGTTCAACACCATACACATAGATGAGAAGTGGTTTTACTTAACCAAAAGCAAGGATAGATATTACCTTATGCCGGGTGAGTTGGACCCGTATAGGGCTTGCAAATCAAATAGATACATACCAAAGATTATGTTTAGTTGTGCAAGTGCACGACCTATCAAAGCCAAAGGGGACAACAATTACAAAATCCCACACATGAACAAAGAGAGGTTAGAAAGGATTGGCATGCTACCAGATGCAATTTCAATTTCACAACAGCTAGTGGATGAGAGTATGGAGTTCTTAGAGGGAAACAATCATGCTGACACAACAGAATACACAGATGGTCAAGCTGAAGAATTTCAACAGAATATGTCAGACATCCTAGAGGGTCTCACACATGTAAACATCAATTAGGAGTTTGGCTGAACATACTTTTGGATAGGGTTTACAGAACCAAACATACTTTTGGCTGAACTTGTTTGGAATGTAAACTTCTTTTATTGTGCTTTTGTTTATTAAATACGCATTTCAGACCATTTATCTCTTAAGTATGCATCCAATACTAGGTTACAAACCTAGTGGTTGCTCACTTAGTAGATAAACAATCACCCTCAGATAAGATATCATCACAGGGCACAAGTAGTAGTATCAATGTATCCAATATCAGTTTAATAACTTAAATGAGGGCATCACCAGCCACCAATAATACCAAATTTAATCACAGATTGCAAACAATGGCAGAACAGATGGATTCAGAGCCAAATGACATCACCCTCAGATAAGATATCATCACAGGGCACAAGTAGTAGTATCAATGCATCCAATATCAGTTTAATCACTTAAATGAGGGCATCACCAGCCACCAACACAATATAAACACATAACACAAACAAGTGACCAGCCACCAACACAATATAACCATAGAACAGAAACAATGGCATCACCAGCCACCAACACCCATCAAATGGCATCACCAGCCAAACCAACATGAACCAAGCGGCATCACCAGCCAAACCCACAACGAGAAAAAAACATAGGGTTTAGATATCACCTTATTAGCTCAAATCCGACAACATAGGGAAATAAACCCGTAGGGTTTGAAGACGGCGGCAGCGGCGGGCACAGAGCTCGGCCTCCACTGTCACGAACGGCTGCGGCGGCGGCTCTACATCAGGGATGAGGCCACCGGACGCCACCTACGAACAAATCGGTCTCCGGCACCATGGATTCAGTTGGAGGCGTCGGATCTACGAACGAATCGGTCTCCGGCACCAGCGATTGCGTCTCCATCACCGCCACTGATTCCGGCGCATCGGACGACACGAACGCCGCATAAGATATGACCACATCCTTCATGCAGGGGAGGCCGAATTCAACTGCGTTTTCAACCGATTCAAACTCCAAATCCCATGAACAATTGGGAGGAGAAGTAGGAGCAACATCCATTGGAAGAGAATCAGTGAAGAAGAAGATGAATCGGCGAAGCAGAATCGGCCAAGAAGAAGAAGCGGCGGAACAAATTGTAGGGTTTTTCGGATGAGAATGTTTTTTTCCCACTTTTGGGAATAAAAATCTAAAATAGTTGGATGGGGTTGGGCCGAAAAAGGCAAAAAAATTAAGGAGCCTTAATTAAGCAGCAGCCCACATGTAAGTAATTGAAAAATTGGATTAGTGATGTTAAATAAAAATGGGTGGGTCCAATTGGTAAAAAGTGTAGTAATTTTAAAAGTAAGGGAGGGTAAATGTGTCCAAAAAGCAGAGTGGGAACTTGTTTCGTGGACAAAAATTTAGAGGCAAGTAGGTACTTGTTTCGTGGACGGAGGGAGTAAATTATATTGTGATTTTTTTAAAAGAAGAAGAATTATGATTTCGCTTCACTTTCCAAAAAACTTAATATTATTAATAAATCTTTATATATTGTGAAATTTAATTATAATTATTCAATTTTAATAATTTATTAATATAAAGTTTATGAATCGTGTGCAATGTACACATTCTCTGCTAAAAAGATAATTTCTTCGTCCCAACTAAGTTGATCAATTTCGTTTCGATACTGAAATTTAAAAAATTAATGTTTTAAGTGTGTTTAATAATAAAGTGAATAAATGATTAAATATTTTTTATTTATATTTATTATATATAAAGAAATTGATCAAATAAGTTGAAACGATTAAAAAAATACTTAAGTTTTAAATAAGTTAGTTGGGAGTTAGAAAATAATGTATTTGAATTGGGGTAACTATTGATAATAGCAACACTTTAGATTCTTTGAGTCTGTCACTATAAAGCACCCATTTTTATTGAGACTGCATGAAAGGAGCTTCTGCTTGGCGAAAAGTAGTCCACAAAGCTCACCAGACTCCCTACACGTATAGCATATCTCTACCGCAAATCTCGAAATTCGGGTTTCCGATCCAACTCTAGGCGTGAACTTTTTCCTTCCCGAATCTACTTTTTCAACGATTTTTTTGCCCGTGTTCTTATTCTGTTTGAGTCCAATTTTCTTCTGCTGCCGGAGTTGTTGGAATCCAAGATTCGACTTTTTTTGAGTGAGAAATTAACGGTGTGGAGTTTGTTGCGTGGAACAGGTGAGTAAATGGAAGGTGATCCTCGAGAGGCGCTGGTGAAGGTAGTAGAGCCTGTTGAAGATGGGGGAAATGGGGAGAATTTGAAGACGAAGCTATGGGTGGAGAACAAGAAGATGTGGGTAGTGGCGGCCCCCGCCATTTTCACTCGATTTTCGACGTTTGGAATAAATGTCATCAGCCAAGCTTTTGTAGGCCACATCGGTGCTACTGAGCTTGCTGCCTATGCTCTGGTTTTTACTCTCCTTACTCGATTTGCCAATGGATTACTGGTACATTTCAAGCTATATTTTGAGCTTTATTAGCCCTCTGCAAACCCTTTTGTAGGAAAGACTAGTTCGTGTGTGTTGTTATGTCGAACTTCTCTTGATTTGCATAATCTAGGAAATGAAAAGTTCACATGAAACATTATTTTGACTTTGGAATTGGGAAAGAACTTAGGAGCTACTGGTAAATTTTATGCTCTGTGTAGCTCTATCGGTTTTGAATTTTCAGTAGGTAGCAAGAGATATATGATGTTCGAGTTGATGCTCAGTTATCAAGAATTTGTTGTTTTACAAAAGGCACCCTTTGAGCTGAATTATAGTTCCCCTTTGCTAGGGAGGGGTCAAAAGGGTGTGTGCGTGCGTGTGTATGTGTGTTTAATTGAGTGATGGAGAGTATAGAATATGGTTCATGAGGTGCAAAGAATGAGTTCAATCATCTTTTTGAACTTCTCTTTGAGCTTTGGATTCCGGATTTGCAGTTGGGGGCAGCCAACGGATTGGAAACTTTATGCGGGCAAGCTTATGGCGCGAGGCAGTACCACATGCTCGGGATATATCTCCAAAGATCGTGGATTGTTTTGTTTGTCATGACGACTGCACTAGTGCCGATCTATATTTTTGCAACCCCTATCTTGATAGCCCTAGGACAGGACGAAGTCATTGCAAAAGAGGCGGGGAAGATCGCCCTCTGGTTCATCCCTGTCATATACTCCTTCATCCTGTCATTTACCTGCCAAATGTACTTACAAGCACAGAGCAAGAACGTGATAATAACGTATTTGGCTGTGCTATCCTTAACAATCCACATATTCCTATCATGGCTTTTAGTTGTGAAGCTTGGTTATGGTGTACCTGGTGCAATGATGTCCACTATCTTGGCGTACTGGATTCCGAATATCGGCCAGCTAATTTTTGTCACTTCGGGAGGATGCACTGAAACGTGGCATGGCTTTTCGACCTTAGCCTTCAAAGATCTTTGGCCAGTGATCAAATTTTCCATGTCATCTGGTGCCATGCTCTGGTAAGGCTTTACTACTTTGTTGAGGAGCATAAACTTTGGTTCCTCGTTTATCGCATTATGTTTACCATTTAGGCATGATTTTGGATGATTAAAGCATTACCAGCCTACATGGCTTCTTTAAGCTTGTCTACAGCCATTATATGAAACCTTGAGCATTTCACATAAGGAAACCGAGGATTTTCATGGAAGTTTATTTGTTCATTATGCAGTCCTCAATTTGCATCTTTGATTTCTTTGTTTCCTCTTATGTCAGTCTCGAGCTCTGGTACAACGCCATACTAATCCTTTTGACGGGCAATTTGAAGAATGCTAAGGTTGCAGTTAATGCTCTTTCGATCTGGTATTATTCAATCTGAGCTCATGTTAATCTTCTTGACCTCAGCTGTATCATATAAATATTGCTTCATTCTTTAATTGTTGCAGTCTTAACATCAATGGTTGGGAAATGATGATATCTCTTGGTTTCTTGGCTGCAGCAAGGTATGCGACTTTTGCTTTAACAAGATTTCTATTAGGCCACAGTTTAATTGGATCATGTTCCTACTCTTTTGTCACAGCGTACGCGTCTCAAACGAGCTTGGAAAGGGGGACACCAAGGCTGCAAAGTTCAGTATTGTGAATATAGTCATAACTTCATTGACCATAGGGCTCGTGCTGTTTGTATTTTTCCTATTCTTTCGTGAACGTCTAGCTTACATATTCACGAAAGATGAAGATGTGGCTGCTGAAGTTGCTCATTTGTCGCCCCTGCTGGCATTCTCCATTCTCATGAATAGCGTCCAACCAGTTCTTTCCGGTGAGGCCGGCCTATTATCTTCTGTGATGATCCTTCACATCTTTATTGAATTGGAAATCCTCAACATTTGATGGTCTGGAACAGGTGTGGCGGTTGGGGCAGGGTGGCAGAGCATCGTGGTATACGTTAACCTAGGATGCTATTACCTGATAGGAATCCCTGTCGGGGTCGTGCTAGGCTACGTCATCAAGCTAGAAGTCAAGGTGAGTTTCCATCTCTCTCATTAATCGCGTCTTGCTCCGAATGCTAGTATGTTTTGTGTAGTTAATCTGTTTGTATGCACAGGGAGTGTGGATTGGAATGTTAATGGGCACCTTTATTCAAACTGTAATACTAATGATCATAACTAAGAGAACAGATTGGGAGAAGCAGGTACTAAGCCCTCCCATTTTACTCCCTAATTTCCTTCTCGTTCGAACAATCTGACCTCGTTTTGCAACTCTGCAGGTCTCCGCTGCACGAAAGAGACTCAACCGGTGGTTCGTGGACGATCAACCCCATGACCGGTCACCGGGTTCCAGCTGATTCCGGTCATGTATCTCATTTGCCCTAGCCCCACTTAATTTATGTTTGTTACATCAACTGTCACTACATTCCCCCGTTCCTTTTTTTGTCCCTTCATTGCTTGTCGGGGAAGTAGCTGGGTTTTGGCGAGGTTCCATCAATTTGCATCATCTTCTTTAATGACATTCAACTATTTTTGTGTGGTTTACTTTTACTCAGCCCCTCTACAATAAATTAGTAATGAATTGATGGGCTTCTGAGATCTGGTGCATTTTTGGTGGATCATAGTGTTCATCTTAAACTCGTCTAACTACATTTGTTGGTGTAATTGTTGCTAGGTATGGTATGGTCGTTGTTCTCATTATCACACATTTAACCTACACTCATTAGTCATTATTAGACTTGAATTATCAAATACTACCAATCATGCCACTGCAATTTGAATCAATAATCTCTTGGAATAGAGTCTTTAGAACCTTAGCTTTGCAGCTTGGGCTAGGCCTTCTCGACTCTTTTGTGAGATAACTTAAGATATAATTCAGTTTCTAAATTTAAATTGCACTAACAAATTCTTTTAATAAAATAGCCTTTATTTAATGTTTGTGAAGATAACATATAGAACAATAAATATAGACAAGACTATGGTATAATGTACTCCTTTCGTTTCACTTCAAGTGTCCTATTTTTTTTGGTACAATTATTTAGGAAGATGTTAATTAGATTATTAAGTGGTGTGGTGTAAAGTTAAAAAATTGATGTGGACCTCAAAGATTTCACTTTTTGAGATTAATTATTTTCATAAAGGAAAACATGACATTTAAACTTATGTAAATAATATATTAGTTAAATGTATTGGTTTAATTTAGGGTTAAAGATAAATAATATATTTATTATTGTTTTATTAAATAGATAAGTATAGTAGAAAAATGACAGCTATGGATAAAATTATTATAACCTAAATACAATAATCTGTAACATAAAGGGTGCACACTGCACAATAATATTCCACCGCAAAGAAAGGTAGAATAAGGCCAGAGGTGTCATCACCGCCGCAGCTAGAGACATTATATACTCCCTCCGTCCCGGTAATCTTGTCCCCTTTCTTTTGGGCACGGAGATTAAGGAGTGTTGAGTTAGTGTTGTAAATTGTAAGGGCCCACTTGTTTTAGAAAAAGTAAGTATGAACTAATTATCTTTGTGTTTGACTTCATTAAAATATTGACCAACTTATTTTAAATTTAACAATTTAGTTTATTTTTAAATTCAATTAAATTATAAATATAATTAAATTTTTTTTTGACTGAAATTAAATTACACTCAAACTGAATTAAAAAGTGTAACAGTTCGGCTGTCACCCTTTCTTTTCACCTGTAACTAAAAGACTTCAATACCAAACTGAATTAAAAAGTGGCGCCAATTGAAGACTTCAATACCAAAGTGAAATTAGAGAGGGAACATTTGGCTGAAAATGAAATTTTCATTCAAAACAAGGAACATTCGGCTGACAAGTATTCCCACCAAAACACAAGTTCCAACATCTATAAAATCTGCCATTCACAATGCCTATTACATTCACAATCTGAAAATTGAAGAACCTACTATAAAATCACCAAAATCACTTCAAAATCAACAATGGTGAGGCGCAACGATCTAACCACGGGAGAGAGAAACTCCATCATCCAATTTGTGCTTGAAGACAGCCACGGTGGGAAGCCAAAACGTGGCCGAATGAAGGAGGCTGCTGTCAAGTTCGGCGTTTGTCGGCGGACGGTGACTCGCCTATGGAACGCTGCCAAAAAACAGAAAAGCCAAGGTGAGCATATGCATTCTTGCAGTGGGAAAATCAACAAAACAAGGCGCAAAAGAGTTGAAATAGACTTGGAATTAATTTCAAGCATGGAGTTAAACAAAAGAGCAACTATTAGAAGGCTAGCACGTGGAATTAATTGCAGCAAGAGCACAGTTGGGCGATGGGTAAGCAAAGGTTTGATCAGGGCTCATACTAGTGCTATTAAGCCCGATTTAACAGCCCCTAATAAGTTGTTACGTCTAAAGTTTTCTCTTGAAGCAATCGAGTATGATAGAATACTCAAGGTGCTTCAATACAAGAGCATGCACAACACGGTGCATATCGATGAGAAATGGTTTTACCTAACCAAATCAAATCATCGATACTATCTCACACCAACAGAGGCTGAACCACAAAGGAGTTGCAAAAATAAAAAGTTCATCACTAAGGTCATGTTTATGTGCGCTGTATGCAGACCGCTAATTGCAGAGGATGGAACAGTTCTTTTTGATGGGAAAATAGGGATTTTCCCATTTACAGAATATGTACCAGCCAAGAGGAATAGCAAAAACAGGGAGGCTGGTACACTCGAGCAAAAGCCCATTCAATCAATCACGAAGGAAGTAATTAAGGACTGCATTATAAACAAGGTAGTTTACTCACATGAAATATGTCCTGTATGTCACTCTAGTATGATATGTATTGAATTAAGTTGTGTTTTAGATGGGTTGTCCATTAATTAGGGCTGAACTTAATGTTCAATTTGATGAACTATCTCATGTAACATTAATGAATGCTGAACTGTTATTTCAATTTAATGAATGATGAACTGTTATTTCAATTTAATGAACTAGAGCATGTAACATTAATGAATGCTGAACTGTTATTTCAATTTAATGAATGATGAACTGTTATTTCAATTTAATGAACTAGAGCATGTAACATTAATGAATGATGAACTGTTATTTCAATTTAATGAATGCTGAATCTTTATTTTAATTGTATGTTGGCAGATCATTCCTGCAATTAAGGCCAAGTGGCCACAGTTTGCTAGTAGGGTCATCTTCATTCAACAAGACAACGCAAAACCACACATTAAAGACAGTGATCCTGATTTTAGACAGGCTGCCAGCTCGGATGGCTTTGACATAAAGATTGTTCATCAACCACCGAATTCACCGGATACCAACATTAATGATCTAGGTTGGTTTAGGGCTATTCAAAGCCTACAAACTGAATCAGTTTGTACCAACATAGATACATTAGTGGAGGCAGTCAAGAGTTCATTTGATGAACTATCTCCCATAACATTAAACAATGTTTTCTTGAGCCTTCAAGGCTGTTTGACTGAAATTCTAAAGGTCAAAGGGCACAACACCTACAAAATTCCTCACATGAAGAAAGGAGCACTTATTAGACAAGGAGAGTTACCACTCAACTTACAAGTTCCCCATGATTTAGTTAAGGAGGCAATTAACTATCTCATGGAAAATGGAATAGTAAGTGGCATGGATCATCTAAGGCATTCACTTGGCATAAGTTCAATTTCTTTAGATGAAATTGAACTCCAAATGAATGGGTTAGGTATTGAAGTAGCATGACATTTTAGAGGCTGCCACATTTTGTAAAGAATAGCAGTTCATGCAGGCTGCCACATTTTAGAGGCTGCCACATTTTGTAAAGAATAGCAGTTCATGCAGGCTGCCACATTTTAGAGGCTGCCACATTTTGTAAAGAATAGCAGTTCATGCAGGCTGCCACATTTTGTAAAGCATAGCAGTTCATGTGGCTTTTTTGTAAACAAAAGGATGTAATGCAGATTGCCTCACACTTGAAATGCATTTTTAGTTTTGTAAACCTTAGACATTGTACATATGGGCACACACCAATCTATTGCACTACATATGGGCACACACCAACATATGTAAGCATAATTACAGCTACACATGGGCACACACCATCATATATAAGCATTTAGGGCACACACCAACATATGTACACCTATTAGGGGCTGTAAACCATGTTTTCTCATTGTTTTTTTGTTAATCATAGAATATTTTACTTCACACAATAATCGAGCATAATTTCATCATCTCAAACACATTATCCATCGCCCAACAACTCATTGACAAGCACATTACACATGCAAAGCCAACAAACAGAGGCTGCCAAGTGAGCCTATACAAAGCACACACACATGTAAAGCCAACAAACAGAGGCTGCCAAGTGAGCCTATACCAAGCACATATACATGAAAAGCCATACAAAACAAAGGCTGCCAAGTGAGCCTATACCAAGCACAAATACAGGGAAGACATCAAATTGGAAGGCCTCACCCAATATTCGGGAAAATAGAGCAGGCCATTCATGAAGGCCAACATCGCAGGAGAGTGCATGAACTTCCTCACAGGGGCCTCCGGACCACAATAACGAACAACCTCGTCCCAATTTTCCTCACAAAACAAGGAACCATCATCAAAATCAGAATTTTCAGGTTCAAATGAAGGGTTAATAACAAATATAGATGGATTTAAAGGCATGGGACGCCTAAACAAGGACCACCTTGGTTTCGCCGGAGCTAGGGCTCCGGGCGACTCACGCCCAGCTTCTGCCTCCTCCACCACTTCCGACTCCTCCTCTATCTCCGAGAAACTCGCCGAGAACGGGCAATCCACCGCCGGCGGGACACCCCACAAAGTGTAGTCCTCATCTTCCGTGTCTGGAATGTAAGCGCCGCTCAGGTAGGCTTCCCAAAGGTTGCTCATCACTGCGGTTTACCGATCTAAGCCGGCTTGGCTAAGATCTGTGTAGATCTGAACTCAAGCGAGTATGCCGATCAACAGCTACAAGAGTTAGATTTGTGTCGATCTGAACTCAATCGCTGAAAGATCGTAACGGGGCCGGTACACCGTTCGGTAAAACGGCGCGAGGCACCGTGTAAAGGAGGAGAATGGGAGGCGGCGCCGGTGGGAATGAGGGTTTCTGGAGGAAGGAGAAGTCGGCAGATAGAGAGAGAGAGAGAGCCGAGTGAGAATTGTGATAGACTAGGGTTAGAATTAATTAATAGATGTTGACTTAATTAGGAACTTAATTAAAATCAGCCTTCATTAAGTTAAGTAATGCTCCCCTAATTTTTACCCAAAAAGGAAATGGGACAAGATTATTGGGACAACCCAAAAAGGAAAGTGGGACAAGATTATTGGGACGGAGGGAGTACATTTTTTTAAAAAAAGGAAAAAGAAAAGAGACCTTTTTACAAGTGGAAAAGGTATGTTTTCTTGATAAATACTCTCAAAAGGGGTTTACATTTATGTTTTCCCTTTCTGAATAAAGTGCATGTGTATTATATGTGTGAATAATACTCCCTCCATCCCAGCTTTTAGTGTCCATGTAATACCCCGTTCCTTTTTGCTAAGTTTAGAATAATTTTTGAACTTAGATATTAAGTTGATTCACGCCGGATAAAAGAAAATGAATTTATTTTTAATTCCAACAAAAATGATTTACAAAAATATTTGTAAATTTAGTTATTGAATTTATATGCATTGCATATTTATTTAATTTAGCAATCTTTCACGAGCTATTTTTTTTTCGAACCCTGAAGTATTATTACAGTCCCGGTATTTTATGTTCCTAATAGCCACCCTATATCATGATTATTTTTTTTTCATACATGTCACAATCAAATCATATCTTATCAAATTTTCCACTTTCTTTCCTCCCACCATACCCCCTTCTCCTACTAATCCGACAGCCAAATCTCTCTTTTGTTTCCACTTTCTTTTGTTTTATGCTGTCAAATTCCACCTAACAAATCAGCCAAGTTCTCCTTCACTCACTTAATCCACCAAATTATTTCCATCGGCCCCAAGCTCATTTCACCAGAAATCAAGTATTGAGCAAACAAGCAGAAATCAAAATACCAACTGAAATCCTCGCCAAGGTAACCACTTGACTTTTTCGCCTACCTCTGTTTATACATTACGCCTCTAGCTCCAAATTGGTTTAGCAGAAACCACAAATAAACCTCACGATTTACACAGCAAAACATTTCAAGCATACCATCTGTGCAAAACCAATACCAACAAGATCAGACAAACAATTGAAACGAAACCTCTTAAGGTTCCCTCTTGAGTCCTTACCTTATTTGCTAAATTGAAATTCAGTTTCGTGTATCAAGTTTTTGAAACAAAATGACATTTACATACATGAGCATACAAATATGTATTTCTATATTCATGAAACATTCTTGTTGAAAAGAAGAAAGAAAAGTTTGAGCCTTGATTTTGTTTCCTTGTCTGTCGAGTCTGGGCTCTGGTCGAAGGCGGTGGCTCGGCGCCACTGTCGGTCGGCTGGCGAGTTGAGGGAGAAGATGACTGAGGCGGATGAGAGAATGGAGGGAAGCAGGGCACGGCGGCGGTGCCACTGCTGTCCGGCCAAGGGCGAAAAACTGAGAGGGGAGGGAATCATGGTCTGTGTGTGTGAGCGTCTGTGAGTCAGGCGAGAGTCGACGGCGACAGCCATGGCTGCTGTCGCCGGATGTTGCACAGAGGGAGGCCGAGGGAGGCGGCGGCGTCCGTCGTGGCCAAGGGAGAGAGGGAGAACAGAGGCTGTTCCCGCCGGGTTCGGTGAACAGAGGGGAGAACGGCTGCGGCCGGAACTAGAGAAGAGAGATGAGGATCGGAGATCTGAGCGGAGAACGGCGGCGGTCTGGGCTGCTGTCGCCGGGAGTCTGCTAGATGGAGGGAGGTGGTGGCGTCTCGCCGTCGCCAAGGAGGAGAGAGATCGACGGGTGGCTAGGTAGAGGGAAAACGAGGGAGAAGAAGATGAGGGAGAGTGAGAGGGCCGGTCGTCGGCTTCTCGCCGGAGGAGGAGCCGCGGCGGCGGAATTTCGAGGGAGAAGGGGCGGATATGGCGGAACTGAGGGAGAAAGAGAAAAGCTATGTGTGTGTGCGTGAGAGGCGTGTGATCTGTGAAGAAGAAGAAGGGGGGAGGGAGTGTGGGCTTTAGGTTTGGGTTAGGGGTTGGGCTTTAAATTTGGGCCGGGTTTTTAATTAATAGTGGGCCGATTTTAATTAGAGTGGGCTCGAGTTGTGGGCTGATTTTAATTAGAGTGGGCTCGAGTCATGGGCCGATTTTTATGAGTATTTGGGCCGAGATTTTATTTATTTTTGTTTCAGTTGGGCTATTAACTAATAAATTTGTTGGGCCTTATTTTATTTAAGGATTTTGAATTGCCTTCAATTAATTAAATTGGGCTTTCTTATTTTTAATTAATTGAACTATTATTAGTTTGATTAATTTATTTAAAGGATAATTTTCATAATAATATTATATTATTATTATTATGTGCATATTTTAAGTAATTACTTATTATATGCTAAGCATGACATGATTTGCATTATATTTTGCAATAAAAATATTTATGATTTAATTGGTTTTATTTATAATTCCAATTATTAATTAAAGATGAGTAAGAATATTGTTGGTGTTCTTAACTCAAGAGAAATGTTTTCAATTATTTATTTATTTAAATTTTGAAAACCCGGCTAAGTGAATCATAGAATATTAAGCACTACACCTTGACTTAAGATTAGAATTCAAGGAGACCTATTGAGAATAGATTTCTTGTAGGCTTTGAGCAACAGGAGGATTAGCACTGCTATTCCGATTCAGAGATAAGGTTAAACGACAGGCTTTGCCTAGACAAGTGGGCTTATTTTTCAAATGTATGATTTAGCTATTGAGCTTAAATATTCGTGTAATATAAACTGTTTATCCAATAAAATATTTTTGTGCACTCTACCATGTTTAAGGCTCGTACAGTTAATCAATTGAGGTTCTCTTATGACCTAACACGTTGTTTGAGAATTGTGTACACTTGTTAGCTGACTCGGTGGGTTGATCTCCATCGGGCACTAACCAGAGGCGTTATAAGGGTGCTCGACTGGATGTGTTCCGGAGCATAGTTATGATAGGCCTGTCTGGATTAATTTCCGAGGTTTATTTTACTTGACTGGGTTACGCCCTCAGTTCAAGTCAGCGGGAGACAGAGATCTGTCGGTGGCTAGAGGTCCGGGATCACAGCGAGTAACAGAATGGAGTGTGCAAACGCGCGCAAAATAATTAAGTATATATATATATGAAAATGTTTTAACATGCATAGAAGTTATTTCTCTTTAAAACCTTCTATGTCATGTCAGTAAGATTGGATAAACTGTTCTTCAGATTATGAAATGCTTTAAAAGTTGCAGCCCACTAAGTACATTAGTACTTAGCCCAAAATTTCTTTCAAATGTTTTCAGGTTAATGGCTGGTGATGACGGGGCAGAGCTGAGGCTAGGGTTCAACTCCGTATTTTGTCTTCCGCTATTGCACTAGCATTTATTTGTCTTTTGTTTCTCCAACTTAAGACTTTTATGTTAAATTCTGAATTATGTTTTTATCGAGCTTAAACTCTCAACTTCTAGCTCTATGTTATTTAACGTTGGTTATCGGAAGCATGAAACCGAACTTGTGATCCTAAGGCTTTGAATGTTGTTGATTGATTAGTATCACTTGATTTCTATCTTTCTTCATTCAAAGGGCATTGCCCAACATTTTATTCTATTATCTGAATTTCACAAGGTTCTTCCCTTGTTCATTTATATGATTTTAGTCGTACCCCAGTTATAGTTTATTCCTTCAAGAATTGGGGTGTGACAGAATGGTATCAGAGCATGAGTTTTCTTTCATGTTTCTGATAACCATAAGCTTTTAAATGTCGAGTCTAGAATAATACCTCTAGACTTCTAAGAAAGTTGTTGAACCTCAGCTCGCCGTCACACTGCCGCAAGAAAAAGGTACGATTTAAAAGTTTCAAAGTTATTAAATGTTTTAGAGTTTTCAAGAAGTGCGCGCTTCAGTAAATGATGCTATGTGAATTGCTTAACGCTTTCCATATGCTATAAGTTATGAATTGCTAATCGCTTTCATATTGTTATTTTGAGTCTCCGACTCATATAACCAGCTAAGTATCGTGTTTGGGACAACCCGAGCCCTTAACGATAAGATGAAGTAAAGTCGTGTTTAGGACTATCGAGCCTTTCACGAATACCAGATGTATGGTCGAGTTAGATTCTTTGAATCTTTCCGGCAATAGAAAAGTTTCATGTGACATTAAATGTCCACATGTTTCAGGTTTCAAAGAGAATGAACGAATAAGAAAGTTATGTTATTGTTTTAGGTTCACTGCCTATACGATCAGAATAATAAGAACTCTTACAACTGTTTGAGTACCACCCAAGAATGCCTTGGGAATGTTAGTCGTGACAGCTATGCTTGATCGATTTAAGTAAGGACTGGTAAGATAGAAACGTTTAACATAGATATGTTATAACGTAGCAGAAATGAGATAAGATTAAGGATTCACTTGAGTATTCCACCAAGATAGATCAGTTTCCACATAGAGTTAGCCTTTCATAGGGTTACACTATAGAAGTAATATACCTTAAGTATATCTATGTATGTATATATGTATGCATGCATGCAGAATAAGTCTCACTTTTGTGTTATTTTCGTTCGTAAATCAGAATGGAAGACGCACCAAGAAGACGCGGTAGGGGACGAGGACGTGGTCGTGGTCGAGGACGCGGCAGGGGATTTATCCCTGAAGAGCCAATCCAACAAGTAGCACCAAATCGTACTGCTGAAGAGAAGTTTCGCAAGGAAAAACCTCCAACATTTGACGGGCTGGGCGATCCAACAGACGCCGAAAAGTGGGTTAGGGCCATAGAGCGTATCTTTAACTACATCCGTTGCGATGACGAAGACAAAGTAACTTGTGCAACCTACCAACTGGTGGACGAAGCCGACTTCTGGTGGGAATCGGTGAGGCGCACAATGACTGAGGAACAGTGGGAAAATTTCACTTGGGAAGATTTCAAGACTGAATTATATGAGAAATACATACCGGGATGCTATAGACAGAAGAAGCAGAATGAGTTCTGGAATCTGAAGCAGAGGGCTGGGACAGTTACTGAGTACGATAGAGCCTTCAATCAGCTATCAAGATATGCTCCGACGCTGGTGGACACTGATGAGAAACGTGCAGAAAAATTTAGGAATGGACTGCGCCATGAGATATCAATCTCCCTAGCAAGCCAGGGAGGTCTCACCTACGCACAAACTTTGAGCAGGGCTCTTACCATTGAGTCATTGCTACCAAAAGAAAAAGGGAAAGCTCCGGGACAGTCTGGATTCGTACCACCTCAAGATGGTGGTAAAGGAAAAAGAAAGTGGAACGAAGGAACTGGAGGAAACTCTGGAAATGGAAATGGGAAGAAACCATGGGTTGCTAACCAAAATCAGAATCAACGTCAGAACCAACAGCCGCAAACAATGGGACGAACACTCTGCCCAAAGTGTCAGCGACCTCATTCAGGGGAATGCCTGAAAGGAATGAATATATGCTATAGATGTGGGGAAACTGGGCACTATGCTTCAGTATGTCCGAAGAAGAATGGAGGAGCACCTCAACAGCAAAACCCCAGAAATGAACAGCGACAAAATCAGGGTCCTGGAGGACAACGGGGACAGCCACAGAATGCTAGGGCCTATGCCCTTAACCAAAAACAAGCAGCGGGAAACCAAGGAAACTTGGCAGGTATGATTAATGTTTTCGACGTGCCGATTATAGCTTTGTTTGATACGGGAGCGTCCCACTCTTTCATTTCACATGCTGCTTGTAAGATATTAGAATTGACTCCACAATTGGCTGAGACAACTTTAGAAGTTAGCACCCCTGGTGGTGGAAGATTGGCTGCTAAGGACATTATCTCGAACTTAGAGCTGAACATAGGTGCTGAAACATTTAAGGCAGATTTGTATGTCATCACTATGATAGAGTTTGACATAATCCTAGGGATGGACTGGCTTACTCAAGTCGGTGCCACGATACTGTGTAGCGAGAGAAAGATCTCTTTCCAATCCGCTGGAAAGGAGAAGGCAAGTTTTCATGGCATAAGAATGGGAGGAAGAGTACCAGTGATTTCGGCGATGAAGGCCACAAAGATAATGAGAACGGGAGAATGTCAGGCTTTTCTGGTCAGTTTGACAGGAGAACATGAAGTAAAGAAAACGATCGAAGAAGTTCCAGTGGTGCGAGAATTCAAAGATGTTTTTCCCGAAGAATTGCCCGGTATGCCACCGAACAGACAACTAGAATTCACGATTGATCTAGAACCCGGGGCAGCACCAGTGTCAAAGGCACCATACAGAATGGCCCCGCCAGAGTTACAAGAATTGAAAGTGCAACTACAAGAACTGTTGGATCTAGGTTTCATACAGCCTAGCGTGTCACCGTGGGGAGCACCAGTCTTATTCGTCAAGAAGAAAGATGATTCACTAAGGATGTGTATCGATTATAGAGAATTAAACAAGCTCACGATAAAGAATAGATATCCTCTTCCAAGGATAGACGACTTGTTTGATCAGTTGAAAGGAGCCGGTGTGTTTTCCAAGATTGATCTAAGATCTGGTTACCATCAACTTAAGATGAAAAGAGAAGACATCCCAAAGACAGCATTTCGAACGCGTTACGGACATTACGAGTTCACAGTGATGCCCTTTGGATTAACGAATGCCCCAGCAGTTTTCATGGATTTGATGAACCGAGTGTTCCATCAATATCTCGATAGTTTTGTCTTAGTTTTTATTGACGACATCCTCATCTACTCTAAGACTGAAGAACAACATGAGGAGCACTTGCGCATCGTACTCGAAACCCTGCGTAATGAGAAATTGTTTGCTAAATTCAGCAAATGCGAGTTTTGGTTGAGAGAAGTGATGTTTCTCGGTCACATCGTGTCGACTGAGGGAATCAAAGTAGACCCCGCCAAGGTCGAAGCAGTCAAGGAATGGAAGGCACCATCAAATGCCAATGAGATCAGAAGTTTCCTCGGTCTAGCAGGATACTACAGAAGATTCATCGAAGGATTCTCGAAATTGGCTAGGCCAATGACTCAGCTTTTGAAAAAGGGAACTAAATACGTTTGGTCTGAAGCATGCGAACAAAGTTTTAAGGAGCTTAAGACTAGGCTGACTACTGCACCAGTGTTAGCAATACCAGAAGAGAATGAAGAATTCGTGGTGTATACTGATGCCTCGAAACTAGGATTGGGTTGCGTGTTGATGCAAAATCAGAAAGTGATAGCATACGCGTCTCGTCAATTGAAGCCCCATGAGCTGAAGTACCCGACTCATGATTTAGAACTAGCAGCCGTCGTGCACGCGCTGAAGATTTGGAGACACTATCTCTACGGAGTTAAGTGTGAGATCTTTACAGATCATAAGAGTTTGAAATACTTCTTCGAGCAAAAGGATTTAAACATGAGACAACGAAGATGGCTCGAATTAGTAAAGGATTATGATTGCACCATCAGTTATCATCCAGGAAAAGCGAATGTAGTAGCTGACGCCCTGAGTCGAAAGACGAAGGCTAAGCTAGGGTATTTCATCACCCAGCAGAAGGAACTGATTCGTGACTTCGCCTCACTCAGTTTGGAAATTGTTCATCCTCCAGACACAGTATCGGGTTGTGTTGCTGCATTGATAGCTAAACCTGATTTGAGAGAAAGAATTGTGCAAGCACAAAAAGAAGATTGGTTCTTGGAGAAGATGCGTCTAGCTGCAAGAACGAATGAAACGAAAGGATTCACTGAAGCAAAGGATAATGCACTATTGGTTGGTGAAAGATTGTGTGTGCCACACAAAGAAGAATTAAAGAATGAGATTATGAGCGAGGCACATGATACTCCTTACACTGCACATCCAGGCAGCACAAAGATGTATCAGGATTTGAAGAAAATTTTCTGGTGGAAAGGAATGAAAAGAGATGTAGCGTTGTTTGTAGAGCGATGTCTCGCTTGTCAACAAGTGAAGGCCGTGCATCAGAGGCCGTATGGAATGCTGCAACCACTACCTATCCCTGAGTGGAAGTGGGAGCACATTAACATGGACTTCGTAGTGAGCCTACCGAGGTCGGCACGTGGAAACACTGCTATTTGGGTCATAGTGGACCGATTATCAAAGTCAGCGCACTTTCTGCCAATTCAAATGACTTTTGGATTGGAGAAACTTGCAAAGTTATATGTCAAAGAGATAGTACGCCTTCATGGTGTACCTGTATCTATCACATCAGATCGTGACACCAGATTCACATCGCGTTTCTGGAAAAGTTTACAAGAAGCAATGGGCACTCAGCTAAATTTCAGCACAGCGTACCACCCTCAGACTGACGGGCAGTCAGAAAGAACGATTCAGATCCTAGAAGATATGCTGCGAACGATTGTCACAGACAAAGGTGGAAGTTGGGAGGATTTGTTACCTCTTGTAGAATTTGCTTATAACAACAGTTATCAAGCAACAATTGGAATGGCTCCATATGAGGCTTTGTATGGCCGAAAATGTCGATCACCACTTTACTGGGATGAAGTGGGCGAGAGAAAGTTGTTAGGTCCTGAACTGGTCCAACAGATGGTTGAGAAGGTCGATCACATCAAGCAAAGAATTAAAGAAGCTCAAGATAGACAAAAGTCTTACGCCGATAAACGCCGATCGGAGTTAGAATTCAATGTTGGGGATCGAGTTTTCCTCAAAGTTTCTCCCTCAAAGGGAGTTATACGTTTCGGAAAGAGGGGCAAGTTACGACCCCGTTTTATAGGACCTTTTGAGATCCTAGATAAGATAGGCCCTGTAGCCTATAGGTTGGCATTGCCGCCCAGTATTGGAGACGTGCACAATGTGTTTCATGTCTCTCAGTTAAGAAAGTATGTGTTTGATCCAAAACATGTGATTAAACATGATGAAGTGGTCCTAGCTCAGGACTTAAGTTATGAAGAGAAACCAGTCCAGATACTTGATCGCAAGGTTCAAGTTTTACGTAACAAGAACATCGTTCTCGTTAAAGTGAAGTGGAACCATCACGGGATGGAAGAGGCCACATGGGAACTTGAAGATTCAATGAAAGTCAAGTATCCCCAGCTAGATTATCAAGGTATGTAATTTCGGGGACGAAATTTTTTTTTAAGAAGGGAGGGATGTAATACCCCGTTCCTTTTTGCTAAGTTTAGAATAATTTTTGAACTTAGATATTAAGTTGATTCACGCCGGATAAAAGAAAATGAATTTATTTTTAATTCCAACAAAAATGATTTACAAAAATATTTGTAAATTTAGTTATTGAATTTATATGCATTGCATATTTATTTAATTTAGCAATCTTTCACGAGCTATTTTTTTTTCGAACCCTGAAGTATTATTACAGTCCCGGTATTTTATGTTCCTAATAGCCACCCTATATCATGATTATTTTTTTTTCATACATGTCACAATCAAATCATATCTTATCAAATTTTCCACTTTCTTTCCTCCCACCATACCCCCTTCTCCTACTAATCCGACAGCCAAATCTCTCTTTTGTTTCCACTTTCTTTTGTTTTATGCTGTCAAATTCCACCTAACAAATCAGCCAAGTTCTCCTTCACTCACTTAATCCACCAAATTATTTCCATCGGCCCCAAGCTCATTTCACCAGAAATCAAGTATTGAGCAAACAAGCAGAAATCAAAATACCAACTGAAATCCTCGCCAAGGTAACCACTTGACTTTTTCGCCTACCTCTGTTTATACATTACGCCTCTAGCTCCAAATTGGTTTAGCAGAAACCACAAATAAACCTCACGATTTACACAGCAAAACATTTCAAGCATACCATCTGTGCAAAACCAATACCAACAAGATCAGACAAACAATTGAAACGAAACCTCTTAAGGTTCCCTCTTGAGTCCTTACCTTATTTGCTAAATTGAAATTCAGTTTCGTGTATCAAGTTTTTGAAACAAAATGACATTTACATACATGAGCATACAAATATGTATTTCTATATTCATGAAACATTCTTGTTGAAAAGAAGAAAGAAAAGTTTGAGCCTTGATTTTGTTTCCTTGTCTGTCGAGTCTGGGCTCTGGTCGAAGGCGGTGGCTCGGCGCCACTGTCGGTCGGCTGGCGAGTTGAGGGAGAAGATGACTGAGGCGGATGAGAGAATGGAGGGAAGCAGGGCACGGCGGCGGTGCCGCTGCTGTCCGGCCAAGGGCGAAAAACTGAGAGGGGAGGGAATCATGGTCTGTGTGTGTGAGCGTCTGTGAGTCAGGCGAGAGTCGACGGCGACAGCCATGGCTGCTGTCGCCGGATGTTGCACAGAGGGAGGCCGAGGGAGGCGGCGGCGTCCGTCGTGGCCAAGGGAGAGAGGGAGAACAGAGGCTGTTCCCGCCGGGTTCGGTGAACAGAGGGGAGAACGGCTGCGGCCGGAACTAGAGAAGAGAGATGAGGATCGGAGATCTGAGCGGAGAACGGCGGCGGTCTGGGCTGCTGTCGCCGGGAGTCTGCTAGATGGAGGGAGGTGGTGGCGTCTCGCCGTCGCCAAGGAGGAGAGAGATCGACGGGTGGCTAGGTAGAGGGAAAACGAGGGAGAAGAAGATGAGGGAGAGTGAGAGGGCCGGTCGTCGGCTTCTCGCCGGAGGAGGAGCCGCGGCGGCGGAATTTCGAGGGAGAAGGGGCGGATATGGCGGAACTGAGGGAGAAAGAGAAAAGCTATGTGTGTGTGCGTGAGAGGCGTGTGATCTGTGAAGAAGAAGAAGGGGGGAGGGAGTGTGGGCTTTAGGTTTGGGTTAGGGGTTGGGCTTTAAATTTGGGCCGGGTTTTTAATTAATAGTGGGCCGATTTTAATTAGAGTGGGCTCGAGTTGTGGGCTGATTTTAATTAGAGTGGGCTCGAGTCATGGGCCGATTTTTATGAGTATTTGGGCCGAGATTTTATTTATTTTTGTTTCAGTTGGGCTATTAACTAATAAATTTGTTGGGCCTTATTTTATTTAAGGATTTTGAATTGCCTTCAATTAATTAAATTGGGCTTTCTTATTTTTAATTAATTGAACTATTATTAGTTTGATTAATTTATTTAAAGGATAATTTTCATAATAATATTATATTATTATTATTATGTGCATATTTTAAGTAATTACTTATTATATGCTAAGCATGACATGATTTGCATTATATTTTGCAATAAAAATATTTATGATTTAATTGGTTTTATTTATAATTCCAATTATTAATTAAAGATGAGTAAGAATATTGTTGGTGTTCTTAACTCAAGAGAAATGTTTTCAATTATTTATTTATTTAAATTTTGAAAACCCGGCTAAGTGAATCATAGAATATTAAGCACTACACCTTGACTTAAGATTAGAATTCAAGGAGACCTATTGAGAATAGATTTCTTGTAGGCTTTGAGCAACAGGAGGATTAGCACTGCTATTCCGATTCAGAGATAAGGTTAAACGACAGGCTTTGCCTAGACAAGTGGGCTTATTTTTCAAATGTATGATTTAGCTATTGAGCTTAAATATTCGTGTAATATAAACTGTTTATCCAATAAAATATTTTTGTGCACTCTACCATGTTTAAGGCTCGTACAGTTAATCAATTGAGGTTCTCTTATGACCTAACACGTTGTTTGAGAATTGTGTACACTTGTTAGCTGACTCGGTGGGTTGATCTCCATCGGGCACTAACCAGAGGCGTTATAAGGGTGCTCGACTGGATGTGTTCCGGAGCATAGTTATGATAGGCCTGTCTGGATTAATTTCCGAGGTTTATTTTACTTGACTGGGTTACGCCCTCAGTTCAAGTCAGCGGGAGACAGAGATCTGTCGGTGGCTAGAGGTCCGGGATCACAGCGAGTAACAGAATGGAGTGTGCAAACGCGCGCAAAATAATTAAGTATATATATATATGAAAATGTTTTAACATGCATAGAAGTTATTTCTCTTTAAAACCTTCTATGTCATGTCAGTAAGATTGGATAAACTGTTCTTCAGATTATGAAATGCTTTAAAAGTTGCAGCCCACTAAGTACATTAGTACTTAGCCCAAAATTTCTTTCAAATGTTTTCAGGTTAATGGCTGGTGATGACGGGGCAGAGCTGAGGCTAGGGTTCAACTCCGTATTTTGTCTTCCGCTATTGCACTAGCATTTATTTGTCTTTTGTTTCTCCAACTTAAGACTTTTATGTTAAATTCTGAATTATGTTTTTATCGAGCTTAAACTCTCAACTTCTAGCTCTATGTTATTTAACGTTGGTTATCGGAAGCATGAAACCGAACTTGTGATCCTAAGGCTTTGAATGTTGTTGATTGATTAGTATCACTTGATTTCTATCTTTCTTCATTCAAAGGGCATTGCCCAACATTTTATTCTATTATCTGAATTTCACAAGGTTCTTCCCTTGTTCATTTATATGATTTTAGTCGTACCCCAGTTATAGTTTATTCCTTCAAGAATTGGGGTGTGACAGTCCAACTTTTCTTTTTTAGCCGTCCCATATTTTGGTATCCATTTCTATTTTTAGTAAAAGTAGGTGGGGCCCTTACTCCACTTTAATTATTTTAACTCTCACATAAAATGTGGGACCCTTATTCCACTCACAACACACCAATCATTTTATTAAAACCCGTACCGCTCTCAACTGGATACCAAAAGTCGGGACGGAGGGAGTAGTAGATTCTTTTAACAGCATATATACGTATTCTTTTGTTTAGTTTTTTTTTTTTTTTTTAAGTATTAGCTTAAAAGAGCTTTTTCTATAAAAGTTATTCGGTTCTTTATATAATTACGATAAATTCAATTGAAATTTCTTATTTTTCTTCCAATTATTTTCATACCTTGTATTATTGTATAATCTTATTATTTTAAGTGCCAACTTATATACATGCTCACACGGTCACACTCACATACATTAAGTGATTCGAACTTCAAATCTTTAGCTAAAAAAAAAAAAAAAAACTTCAAACTTATTACTATTACTCATTGATAATTTGTCTCTGTGTGTGTGTCTTTTTTAGCAAGTTTCGCTTTGAATTTGATGCTATTATTATTATTATTATTATTATTCCTTTTTTGGCTTACTATTCCACGAAATATTGCTTGACCCGATGTGCATCTAACATTAGATTGTTAATTTTTTTTTTTTTTTGAGACAAACATTAGATTGTTAAATTGTTTATTTATTTTATTGCCCTTTTCGTTTAGTTAGGTCACGTGGCATTTAAATTTCCCACCAACCATTCATTACCTCGTGTCGTGCCGCAACCCGCACGTTACAACCATGAATGAAATGTGTGCGGATGTATCACGTGACATGTTACTGAATATCCCCTCAATTTTAAAATATAAAATATTTTAAATTTTTGCACTAAAATTAAAAAGAATTAATTAACATCAAATTTTTTAACAGCTCGTTCTTTTTTCTCACAAACCTAAATTTAATATATTTCTTCTTCTACTACATATTCTAATAAATTTAAATGAAATATTGATAGTGCTTTTCTTTTAAAAGAATATATTAAAAGCGGAAGAGATAAATTAATTTAATTACTCCATTCGTCCGAAAAAAAATATGATATTTTTGTCATTTTTTGTATCTTTTACAAATACTCTTTATTAAAAAAAAAAACCCCTTAGTTCAATCTCAAGCAACCATTTCATTAAATGGTGGAACTTTCTCCATTATATAAAAATTACAACCCAATTTATTAAAGTGTTAATAGGGGAATCTACCCACTTCAATAATATGTCTTGCAAAACTACCCACTTTCAAAGTCAAAGACCGAAAAGCAAGTTTGATGGTGATGGGTTGCTTGGTTTTTTGTGTAAAAGTTGATGATGATGGAAATTGTGTAAGAGTTGTGTAAGAAAACAGTTAAAATTGGTACAAAATGTGAGAAAACGTCACTTTCATGCATTATAAGATTAAATAGATTTGCAAATTTTGAATAAATTAGGGGACGTTTGTGTGTTACAAACATTAATACGAAGGCCAAAAAAATCACGAACATGTCAATTCTTAAGATTTTTTTTTTTGAAACCATTAAACTATGTAGCCGCCAGTAATTCGTAGCCGGCCGAAGTAGCCGCTGAAGTTTGTGACCGGCGGCTACTATTCAACGGCTACTAATTACTGGCGGATACTTGTGTTATTCGCTTCAAAAAAAATACTTTGTTCATAATTAGTATGATTGTGAATTTTTATCCTTCGTGATTTTTTATTGTTACATATGCACCGTTATTTTTAGATTTTTATTTAATTTTACAAGGGGAAATATGAGAGATAGTGAAATATGTACAGTACAAGAAGTACACATGGATGGGAAATATGAGAGATAGTGAATCTGCCAAAATTTGGATTATAGTGGGGGTAATAACACTCACTTTATGCATGATTTGACTACACAAAAAATAATAGACTTGCACATAAAATAATAAGAAATTATATACCAATTATTTGGAAATTCATATATTCGGTAATGAAATAATATTATATAGCCAAAAAGTAAAGTATCCGCCATTAAATTATTTGATTTATCAGTAGCCGCTAACAAAAAATATATGGCGGCTACTGAACTTTTTGTACGATTTTCTGGCGGATACTTGGTCTGTTAGGCAGAAAATAATATTTTATGTCAAATTATGTATAATTTTTAATTTTTCAGCTTGTTATGAATGTTTAAATATAACATACGCATTCCCCTTTTGTATTTGTTGCGATTTTTTACTTTTAATTTTTTAGTTTTAAAAATTAAAAGTACATACTGAGAAGGTGACTCTGCAAAAAATTTGGTTGTAGTGGGGCATTAATGCTAATTTTATGCATGCGTGAGGTGACATGCAATAATAGATTGAAGCCGTATTGAATGAACACTGCACTTCACGTGAACTTTTTGTAAGGAATCAAGTTTAGTCCTTATAAGGCTGCATTTGTGAATGACCAAAACACAAATTGAAATACTCACCTTGAATTTCATAAATTCAGGCATACCCTAAAGATTTGAGTGGTTTTGTGCGAGAGGAGGCAATTTGTGTTGAATTTCAGCCCGAAAAGGTGATTCTCCTGTATTGTTTGTATAAATTATAGTTTGCATGTTTAATCGTACGTTGTTTTTAACGTTGAGAGCATGTTTTACGTTATTTTAATGAATTTCTTTATTATCTGAAATTTAAAAGCATATTAGGGAAATATTAAACTTTTTTCTAATATAATTGAATGTTTTGAACCCAAAAAATAAAGTATCCGCCAGAATATCATTAGAAAACGATAATAGCCGCCGACCCTACAAGGTCAGCGGCTACTGGTGTCGGATAATGATTTACTGGCGGATACTTCATTTTTCGAGCTTATTGTGATGTTTTGAACTTTTTAAACGTATTTTAATACTGTATTTTATGTGGTTTTATAGATGGAATTCGTGAGATACATATATGTGAGATACAACGGAGTCGTCGATGGTATACACTATGTTGGCGGGGCTACGGAGGTCCTTCCCCTCTTAAATGAAACAGTTGCGAGCCTGATATACAGCATCAACAATGTGCTGACAATGCATTCGTTGAGCCCGAACTATCAATTGTATTATTTGGCGACCAATCGATTTGGAAGGGAGACGAAATGCGTAATAAGTGACGACGATGATGTGCAAGGCTTGTTGGAAACTGCCGAATATCCCATGGTGTACGTTGAGCACAACAACGACCCGGTCGAAGATGCGTACATCCCTACTTTTGATTTTGGCCAGGCTTCGGGATACGGAGATGATGAAGCACAATCTAGTCAGTATGAGACGTCGTATCATGCTCGCGAGAGCGCGCCTCCAACACAGTACTTTTCATGGGATGGGCAACTGTTGGACGAATCCGCATGGAATCTGAATGAAATGTGCGGGAGATTCAACCAGGTGCGGACAGATGACGATTCTGATGAAGAAGCCGTACAACCTGAAGACGAAGCCGAAGAACCTGATGACGATTCTGATGAAGAAGACGAAGAATACGATCCAACGAACGAGTCGGGCACAGATTCTGCCGCCTCTGAGGATTTATTAGACGATGATCTGATAGAGTTCACGGCGACCGAGCGAGCAGGTTGGATCCGACAAAGTAGAACCCGTCACGGAAATCCGACGGACTCGACCGGTGAACTATCTAATTGGATAGTTCCGTTGATTCCAGTGGACGCCACGACTTCGCTCGTTGCTCGCGAGAGTGAGCTGTCCAGAGTTGCTGATTTGGGGAAGAACTCTTTTTACAACAGTAAAGAAGAATTGGTCCTTGCTGTTGGCTTCTGGAATATGAAGCAAGGGGCTGAGGCAAAAGTTGTACGCTCAGATCAGGGACGCCTCTATTACAAGTGCAAGCACTCTGATAAGTGCAAGTTCGATGTGCGTGCATCTTGTCACGGCGGAGGGATGTGGGGAGTGCATAAGTTTAAAGAGCACTCTTGCGAAGGGGAGTTGGGCATTTTGAAACGAATAAAGGCACATT
Organism: Salvia miltiorrhiza; assembly: GCF_028751815.1. NCBI lineage: Eukaryota > Viridiplantae > Streptophyta > Magnoliopsida > Lamiales > Lamiaceae > Salvia > Salvia miltiorrhiza. Next base: position 63,557,571 of record NC_080387.1, read on the forward strand.
CGAATGTGGTTGCAGCTTATGTGGAAAAAAGAATACGCGATGACGGAGAGGTCATTAAGCCGAAATCTATTATGTCGGAGTTGTTACGTGAATTTGGCGTCAGAATCAAATATGATGTCGCGCTGCGTGCAAGAAATCTCAGCTTAGAGAAGATATACGGTCGAATTGATGATTCGTTCCTTCTTCTGCCCAAATATTTGTATGCCCTAACTCAAGCGAATCCAGGCACCGTGATGGATTTCGAAGTAGACGAAAACAACCGGTTCAAACATCTGTTTCTTGCTCTTGCGGCTTCCATCACACCTTTCTTCTTTTCGCTTCGGCCAGTGATTGTGGTCGATGGCACACACTTGAAGGGGAAGAACAATGGCATTTTGTTCGTCGCCGTGACAAAAGACGCAAACGAGCAAGTTTTTCCGTTGGCATTTGGTGTCGGGCCGATCGAGAATGATGAGTCATGGAAGTGGTTCCTCTCAAATGTGAGACAAACTTTTGGTCAGCCCGACAACTTACTAGTTGTCTCTGATGCGCATGTCTCCATTGCTAATGCTGTGAAGAGCGAGTTACCAAATGCTACTCACGGTCTTTGCTACTACCACTTGCAGAACAAAATTAAGGGCTACGGGCAAGCTGTTGTTGAGCTTTTCCGCCAGGCTGCATACGCCTACACGGACTCAGAATTTTCACGTGCAATGTCGGCTATGGCTCAATTGAAGCCGGCGGCGTACGGGAAGTTGATGCGCGTAGGCCCTGAGAAGTGGGCACGATCACAAAGTCCGGTGACCCGTTATAGTTTTCTTACATCTAATGCTGCCGAGGCTTTGAATGCCCGTTTGTTGTGGGCCAGACGCCTTCCTATATGCTCCATGCTGGAGGCAATCAGGATGGTTCTGGAGCAGTGGTTCAATGACAGACTTGCGTCTGCGGAAGAGAGCGATGACCTTCTTACTCCAGAGGCAAAACAGAAGATAAGTGCGGAGATCTCAAAGAGTCGTCGCTACACTGCGAAGAGGACCTCCGAGAGAAAATACAGGGTTCGTGCTGGTGATCGTCGCTTCATGGTTGACCTTCAAGCGAAGAGCTGTGAATGCAATGAATTCGACCTTGACAGCATGCCGTGTTCTCATGCGATCGCAGCCATTACGTATGCTAAATCTATTTTATTATAAAATTACAGTTATTAGATGCCTACTAAATATTAGCTTTCTTTTCGCAGTGAGGCGAAAGAGCCAGTGGAAGATTACGTGGAAGCTTACTACTTGCGGAGTTCACTGGTTCAAACATACTCCGGAGCAGTAAATCACTTGCCTCCCTTAGAGCACTGGGAAATTCCGTTTGAAGTTGCATCTGATATTGTTTTGCCAAACCTTTCTCGGCGACAAGCTGGTCGACCAAGAGAATCTAGAATTCCTTCAGCTGGTGAGAGGCCGACTCAAAGGACCACAACAGCGGATGCATCAAGTAGTCTGGGAAAACGAGCACCCAAAACCTGTGGTCTATGTGGCTCGCCTGGCCACACACGTAGAGCATGCAAGGGTACGGGCTGGGAGCAGTAGCTTAATTACCTTTTAAATTAAATTTTGATGGATATTGTTGTTGGGAGTATTGGATACTGATTGAATATTCAGTAGAGCTAGTTCATTCCAGTAAGTGATGTTCTGAAGTTGGGAGTATTGGATACTGATTGAATAAATTTCGAAGCGGTTTCATTTGCATAATATCGATGAACTAGCAAACACCATGGAATGCTCACTATCCGCCAGTAATTAATGGTTTATCACTAGTAGCCGCCCAACAATAAACATCAGCGGCTACTGGCCGCGGATATGTATTTACTGGCGGATAGAATGATAATTAGCGGTTTTTTGATGTTTTAGAAGCTATTGTGTTGCCTGATTTGAAATATTTGAAGCAGAAAACACACGCCTTTAGTAATGACCAACATGGACATGTCTTAACAATTATGAGTTGAAATTATGAATGAGACTTTGGAGAAGTGAACAATGTTTTATATAAAAGTTTAGTTAATAGCATAAAACACCCAAAGTATGCTTTTTTATGCATTAAACTATCAAATAAGACGTTTAGCCCAAGTAGCCGCCAGAAATTAATTACCCGCCGTGATTAGCCGCTGAAATGTATTCAAGCGGCTACTGCTTGCGGATAATTATTTACTGGCGGCTAGTTTCATTAATCATCTTATTTCATAATTTTATCTAGGATGCAAGTGGAAAATCATAGAAAAATACTCAAAAAGATACTGCAACCTCTAATCAAAACGTCATTTGCATAATTATCATTTAAATGTACAAATACATAAGCTATTTCGGTGCGGGGATGCAAAACTCGTAGATGCTACTGCCTATCTTGCGCCTATAGTCGGCGGCGTGCCCATTGCCCCACGCAAGGCTCGGCGAGCCTGATATCAGACGCTCCACATACATGCACGCAAAAACACCGGAGCTGCATTGATCTGGCTGCTGAAACTGCTCATTCTCGTCGGCATATTGGATTTTCAACCTTCGCCATTGGAGGTTTTCCAACGGGTTGTCGACAATCGTGGTCCTTGCGAACCACTGGGACACTTCAAGCATCTTACCCAACAGGCACTGCAGCGGATATAGGGCGGCGATCACATCGAAGCGCGGCTGCGGCATGGTCTTGAACAACTGCGAATCGAAGATGTCGCAAACTCCACTCAGCAAATCCACTCGGCATGTAATGTAACGTCCACACACATGTATAGGCAAAATGAGCTGCACGCGCAAATGCAATTGGTGAAGAGGAAATAAAAAATGAACTACTCCAACATATTGATACTGTAGATATATATGTGTACCGTTGTGGCATTCATCCAATCGCCATGAGTCGAAGATACCCCCTGCCCATGCACCATATACATCTTCTTGGCATGCGGTTGCCACGTAGCAAAAACTCCGTCGGAATATATAAACCGCCCTTCTGCCTTCGCGGGAAACATTTCCCGCCACGCTGACTTCAACTGCGTGAATTCATCATCGAAATATTTCTGCAGCAATTAAACATTATATTAAAAGCATATTTGATTATAATTCTGTATCCAATAATAATATTTAATTAAATGCTTACGAATAACTCTGTATCCAATACGATGGTGGTCCTCGCATCAACACCGTCTATCAAGTCATCACCCCTCATCAACCTCGATCTCATCGTCATCATGTAGCAATCAACAGCCTGCACGTACTTAAATGTTAGTAACAAGTGACCAGACTTTCATGATAACAACTGATTCATAAATTAACCAACATTGGACGAGAGGTCCCTCCTCGTGTTTTGCATAGTGGTCCAAAAGCTCCACGGGAGAGGGTGTTCGCTCTCTGCCACCGACATCGTCCGGTAGTTGCCACGGTTGCCAGCTTTCATCATACGGTCAAACCCGTCAACATACTGTGAGTCCACGGGTCTCGGCACGGCGCTGTGCACGTATGGTGATCGAAGTGCAGCCGACGGGTTCCGTTCTCGGCGACTTCTGCGTGGAGCCTCCGGTGCACAAATACTGAGGGGAACAGCAGCTACTGCCTCAGAAACTGCCTCAGAAACTCCCTATAATTCACATAAAACAACGCAAGTTAAACAATGTTGACATAATTTAAATTAAATGACTTGTAAATTTAATGCAACGACAACATACCCCTCTAAACTGCTTCCAATACTCGTGCATCTCATCTTGAGTCAGGATCGGAGCCGAAGAACGGGCCGGCTCAAAAGGGTATGCTGAACTCGTGCCCGGCTCAGCCCACGAGTAGCGTGGCCCGCCATAAGAACTGGACGCCTCGAATGTGGGCATGTGGTGGACACCCATGTGCGGAGTCTGCACATGCCCAAAACTAGTCGGGCCACCAAACGGATCATGCTGCCACTGCGGGGTGTGCATGGCATCACCAGTAGTCTGTCCCACCTCTCGTGCAGGAGACTCATGTGCAGGGGATTGGTGATGCGATGGGGCCTCTGAGGATGTAGGCTGCGCCGGATCGGAGTCGGGCTCGGGCTGGGGCTCGCGTCTCCTGTCAGAGTGAGATCGTGGAGCAGGTCTGGGCACGTGAACATCAGTGCTATGCGAGCATCGGCAACGCATAGCATCGAACTTGTCCTCGAAATATCTCTTAATCCTCCTGAACAGGCTGTCCTCCACGGTCCTCGCGACCCGTTCCTCACTCTCGCGCATCATGTGCTGCATGCGCTGCCAATCCTCCTCGCTCCACTGTGAAGGTGCAGGAGCATCCTCGTGCCTAGGCCTCGGGGCTCTGTGACTGTGAGACCTTCGACCAGAATCAACGGGGTGATCGCCCCCAATGCTCTGATCGTGATGGCTGCTGCTCGATGAGGTGTCCACTATTTGTCCCCTCGGGCGCTTGCCAGTATCCTGTCTCATACTGCGACGCCGAGGTTGATGCTCAGGAGCATCCTCGTTGTGGTCCCCACCAGTGTAGCGCTGCCGAGGCTGCCTATGACCAAAGACTGCCGGCTCTGGTACTCGAACCCCTATCCCGGCATTGACGCCTGCCACCGATAGCCAGTAAGATGTCTTGGCCTCGTACTCATCGGGGACCATCTCCCATATCCCGTTCTCCTAGAAACAAAAAAAATGTAGTCAAACATTAATATTCATAAACTAAAATAATATTAACAAATAAACAACTAAATTATTACCGGAGACTCAAAATAACTCTGTAACCCATCCAACTTGGTCTTCACGAACGTCCACCTCCGAAATCTAGGGTAAACCCCCGCATTGCATATGGCTATGGCTGGGCCCAAATAGGGAATTTTCTCAAGACCCCAAATGAATAGGGCCCAAGAAGGACCGTAGAAGTGATACTTTTTACAATCCTTTTTGATTGTGCTGTGCTTCAACCTGTAGTTCAAGCTTCTATACGCGCACGATCCCCAAGGAAATCTGGAAAATGTCGGCAAATCATCCACCAGCTTCCAAGTCCAGGACTGCACGGGTCGGCGCACGTCCACTCCTAATACAAATGCGTGTAGCACCAACAAGTGGGCCACACGGAGGTACAACCCGCCGTCGGTGTCAACCACTGGATTGACGGTGTCGAAATATATATCCGCCAGCTCCCGCACTGACACCGGTTGAGAGCGGCAAAATTGTCTAAATGTATGAGCCCGACTAAGATCGTGCTCAGCCTCGGGGTCAAAAGGATCATCCCCAAAGGACAATCCTGTCACGAGAGCGAAATCTCTCGGAGTAAACTCAACGTTCCTCCCGTTGATGTAGAAGCAGATCTCATCATCCTCATCGTCTCTCGTGATCTTAAGATGACGAGAGACAATATGGTGCAATGCAGCATTGCACTTCTGGCCCGGCTGCCAATCCAACATCATCCCAAAGCACCCATGCCTGAACGTATTCTCCAGTGCAAAACCGCCAATTTCGTTTAGTCTCGAGACTACTGTCGATAGGTAAGTAATATTGTTGTACGTACTGATCTCAACTGCCACACGATTGATTTGCTCGCGCCTCGAATAAGGGACCTATTCAATACAAAAAATAACTCAATTTACAAAGCATAATGAATTAACAAACATCAACTAATAATAATGCATAATTAACTATTAAATTACTAGAAACATAAATAAAAAAATATAGAACCACAATAAACAAGTATCCACCAGTAATTAATTTTTTTAAGAAGTAGCCGCCTGGTGTTTTCAAACCCGGCGGCTACTTCTTAAAAAGATTAATTACTGGCGGATATTAGGTAATTATGGTTCTATATGTTTTTATTAGTATGTTATAAATTTTTAAATTCTGAATAACCAAAAAAACGTTATTATTTTATGCGTAATACAGTAAAATTAACCTAATGATCTAAATAGACGATTAAATATATCTAAATATGCTTCAACTAAATAAAAATTCTAACAACACTGAAACTATACTCAAACTTGTAACAGCACTCAACTACACTATATCTAACATATACGAAACATATAAATAAATCTAACAAATACTATATCTAAATCAAAATTCAATACTATACAAAACATATGAAAATTCGAAACATATAAATTGTAACATACAAACATATAAATTCTAACATAATGATTCTAACATAAAAATTCACCCATATACAAAACATATAAAAATTTGAAACATACAAAACATATACTTACTTAAAAATATACAAAATTCGAAACATATACAAAACATATAGATTCTTAACATATAAATATATCTAACATATACAAAACAAATAACAAGTATACTTACTTGGTTTGAAGAAGAAGCCATGGCGTGAATTGTGTAAAATATTGTGTAAATGGGCTGATTTTTTCCTTCTCTCAAGTGGAGTGCGGCTGATTTGAAGAAGAGGAACCAAAACAATGGATTTTTTCCTCCAGCGGCTGATTTTTTCCTTCTCTCAAGTGCGCGGCTGCTTCTATACTTCTTAACCCTAATTTAACATAAAATATTGTGTAAATGGGCCCTACCCAATTTATCTCTCTTATCAAAGCTTCAATTTTTTCAAACAAATCCCACAAAAGCCGTGCCCACTCAATTCTAGCCGCCCGTGACTTAATTTGCTGCAAAGCCTATAGATTCCCACCCTATAAAGCTTCACCCTTGCCGGTTGAATTGTCCAATCACAATTAAATTAGCTTTAGCTCTTCAAAATTGAAAAAAATACAACAACCATTAATTGGAACGATAATAAATAAAATTTATATATATTGTGATATAAAAAGCAGTAATAAATGACATGGTACTATTATCCGCCAGTAAAAAGTATCCGCTAGAAGTAGCCGCTTAGGGTTTCTTTCACGCGGCTAATTCTAGAGGATACGAATTACTGGCGGATAATTATATGGTAGGCTCTCTAGTATTTTACTGTTTCATAATATATGATTATATATTATTTTTATCCAACATTTTCTATTATTTTATGCGTTAGGCTATATTAATTCATGTTAAATAAAATAAAATAAAAAATTCGAGACTTATTACACCACTATAATCCAAATTTGTCTAAATAGAAGCCTATTATGTATTTCTACTTCATAGAATATATTTTAAAAAAAGAAATACAAAATTAAGGTAAGTTTGTGTATAATAAAACAGTAATACGAGGATGAAAAAAATTGTACTTTAAGTATATTTGGAAACAAAAAAAAAATTATGAACCAAATGTATACATTATCCGCCAGTAAAACATAGCCGCTAGCATTAGCCGCCGGGTTTAAAAAACCCAGCGGCTAATGCTAGCGGCTATGTTTTACTGGCGGATAATGTATACATTAGGTTCATAATTTTTTTTTGTTTCCAAATATACTTAAAGTACAATTTTTTTCATCCTCGTATTACTGTTTTATTATACACAAACTTACCTTCATTATTTTCAAACTTAGGGCATTATACGTCAATCATCTTACAATAATTGCACATTTATCTGGTTTTGTGCATTTTTAACTACCTATCTTACACATTTTCTTACACAATTGTACTTGTGTAAGAAAAGTGTAAGAACTTTTACAAAAAACCAAGCAACCCATCACCATCAAGTGTACTTTTCGGCTTTGACTTTCAAAGTGGGTAGTTTTGCAAGACATTTTATTGATGTGGGTAGATTTAATTCCAACCCTTTATTAAAATGTGTGCCTATCAATATCATTGTATTTTTGGTGGAGCGAATTGATTAATATTTTAACGACGAAGTTGAAAAAGTAGAACATTTAATGAGAGGAGACGAATTTTAAGAAAACTAGTACCATCATTACGTGCGATGCACGGGAATAGTTATAATTGTATAAAATAATAAAAATTAATTTAAATTCAATTATAAATATATACATATATATGATTAATTAATTGCAAATGATTCATTTTTAATTTATAAACCACAAAACTTAAATAATTAAACCATCCCTTTATAATTAATCAAGCCAATCAAGCCAGACAATATGTTGATACATTGTAAGAAGTATATATTGCTATAATTAAATTGTAGATTTTAGAAAGAAAGGGAAAAAAAACGAAGAAAAAAAAGAAGAAAAAGAAAAGGAAAAAAATGGTAAACATTGAGGGATAAAATGATTTTCTTTCAGTGGGCTAAAAAATCAAATTGCATTTGCATTGGGTGTGTCCCAAAATGTAGGCACTATTGTAGTTCAAAAGAAAAAACCGATTATTTAAAATTTGACGATAAAATGTAGCCGTTAAATTGATCTTTTATATATTATATAGATGATAAAGTTTGGTGCAAGTGAAGTTCGTGTTCCATTATATATCTCTGAAGGAAAATAAAATGTTATATAAATCATATTGTTATAAATAAAAATGAAAATAATATTATAGACAGACCAACAAACTAGTAAATGTGAAAACAATATTGTTCTCGGAGGAGTATCTGTTAATTAATACTCTAACTATTAATTAATCAATTTCTACCAAATTTACAATTCCACTGTCTCAACTCTCTATTGCTCTATAGATTACTACTAAAATCCCATAAATTTTTACTAGTTGCACGTGTGAGAGAGAAAGGACGATGGGAGAAGGTGTCATGTGCGGTGCATTTTTAAATAACGAATCCATACCTACCATATTAAAGAATGGGTTAATTGCACCAAATATAACCGACTTTGCCTGAATTTTATTTTTCCCATAATTTTAAAAATCTATTTTTTTATCATAAATTGAATTAATTATTCATTTTTTTTTCACGATTTTTAGCTTCGGTAACCGAAAAGTTGACGTGGCGCTGATGTGAATTTAAATTTAAGGCTAATTGCACCAAATATCACTAATTTTGTCCGAATTTTATTTTTCCCATAATTTAAAAAAATTTATTTTTTTTATCACGGATTGAATTAGTCGTTCATTTTTCCCATAATTTTTAGCTCCGGTGATCGGAAAGTTGACGTGGCGCTGATGTGGATTTAAATTTACACATAACATTGATGTGGAATATATATTAATTTAAAATTATTCAAATAACAAAATCACACAAAAAAGGCCTAATATCACTTGAATTAGAAAAAAAAAATCCCTAAAAATCAGTTGTCTTCTTCTCCTCCATCCCAATCTCGTCGGCCACCACCCATCTCGCCGTCGGGGCGCTATGGGCCGTCGGCACCCACCGCCTCCCGTCTTCCATCGTGCATCCCGCTGCCAGCCGAAGCTCCGCTTGTCTTCCATCGCTCTGCCACCCATCTCGCCGGCCGCCACCCATCAATCATGTGTCTTCCATCAGCTGAAGCTCCGCCGTCCTCCGCCCCCAAGCTCGAAAATACATAACCGGATTATCCCCGCAAATCATTGCAAGCGACCATTCAAATCGCCGAAGCTATGGGTAGCGTGGACGAAGAATGAAGAAAATAAAAAATTATGGAAAAAATGAAATTCGGGCAAAGTTCATGATATTTGGTGTAATAAACAAACGTAACTTTTTTCAATCGCTGGAGTGGAGCGTGTGTGGCGTGTGCCGGCGAGCTACATCAGCGCCACATCAACTTCGATCTGAGGTGAAAAAAATCGTGGAAAAAATAAACGACTAATTCAATCTATGATAAAAAAAATGAATTTTTTAAAATTATGGAAAAAATAAAATTCAGGCAAAGTTTGTGATATTTGGTGCAATTAACCCTCAAAGAATCTACAAGAAGTTGATGATCCAAGTGGCTGTCAAACCTTGCGGGCCGGGCCGGCCCGGCCCAACCCAGGGGGCTTAGGCAATTTTTTGGGCCGGGTCGGGCCGGCCCAAAATTTCAGCGGGCCTCGAACAATGAAGCCCAGCCCGGCCCTATACGGGCCGCCGGGCGGGCCGGGCCAAAACGGGCCAAAATTAATAAATTAATATATATATATATATATATAGTTCCAAAAATTAATAAATTAAATCAAATTTAAAGAAAAAAATTGAAGACAAATTCGATGAAATAAAAGGGCCTTAAACAATCTACATCTAAATTACGTAATTGACTAAAATTAAATGTAAACAAATATGACTAAAACTAAATGTAAACAATATGAATACAAGTAAAAAACAAAAATTAATTGCAAAAACTGAAAACGATTTATTCACAAATGAATTAATTCAGTAATCAAATCAATTGGAATCAAATAACAACCACAAAAAATAATCAAAAATAAATAAATCTTTCAAGTAAAAATAATTTAATATTGATTGTTGATTGGTAATTTAAATCTTAAGTTAGACTTTGACTCGTCATTGTCGTCAATTGAAGAAATAGACTTAGATTGGGTTGGGTCCATTGGATTTGGAAGGATATATAAATTTTGAAAATTTCACCTACTATACTGACGGGCCGATTTGGGCCGAAGCCCGGGAGCTTTTTGGCCCGAGGCCGCGTGACCGGCGGGCCATGGGCGGGCCAGGGAGACCGGATTTTTTTGGGCCTTGAAATCCTAGTCCCGCCGGCAAAACTACGGGCGGGCCGGGCGGGCCTATCGAGGGGCCATTCTCGGCCCATTTTGACACCCCTCAAGGGTTATGTAGACGTACTAAATTTCGAAAATTTAAACAAATTCATATATATATGCTAGCTTTGTCCGTCTACAAAATATATAATAATCTTAAAAAGATATGACATAAATTTTAACAAAAATAATTATTGTATTGTGAGTGTAAAGAAAAGATTCCACTTAAAATAATAATAATAATCATCATAACTAATTGCATTATGAGTAAAGAAGATGACCCACCATGTGAATTTTTAAAATGGACTAATTTTTGTGAACGTATCAAAATGACAAAAAGGACTATTTTTATAGACGAATAAAGGAATATATATCTTTAGTTTTTATGATATTCTTTTTATAAGGAGTCATTTTTTTATAAAATTGGTACGTCTTTACCCGGAATAGTACGTGTTACATATATTTATTTTTTCAAATGAGATCTTTTGTTCGACAAAATTTGTAAATATTTAATAAAATTTAGAATTTGAAAAAATTACACACCTTAGCTATGACTCAATTAACTCTTAAAAATAATTATTAAATAAATAAAATATTGCAAAATAAATCTAAAACCGTCAATTCTATTAAATTTGTGAACCATAACTAATAATCTTAGATTATACTAAAACATAAGAAATTAATAAACAAATTGAAAATACAAAACTCTAAAAAACATAAGAGAAATATAACCAAAAAAAAAAAAACAAACAAACTGAAAATAAGACACATATATAAATGAGAGAGAATCTCATGTGCTCTTTTCTTTAACTTAATTAGCTGAACGAAATTCTCATAATATTTATTAGCATTAATTCGAAACTGATGCCAGCCTCCAAAGTCAACTTTCTTGCATCACGAGAGAAAACATGCGGATGGATGCGGTAAGGAAAATAATCCTAAAGATAGAAATGAACTCAAATGTCAAAAGACAATAGATTAGCAACTAAAATTTATGTTTTTATATTCTGTTTAGAGATGAGATGATGTCCGTTAAATATTAAAGGGCAAATAGTGCCAAAATTCACGAACATTTACACGATTTTTGTTTTTTCTACGATCTTTAAAAGTTAGACAAAAATACATAATCTTTTGATTAATTCTGATTTTTCTCACGATTGATAATTTCGTTCAATTTAAAGCTTAGGTGACACTCGGAATTATCAACATGGCAACGCTGTCCGATGAAACAAACGACGTCGTTTCCAACTGTGAAATTGGTTGCAACTCATAAATTAGGGTTTTTATTGTGCAGAAATTGGTAGGGTGCAATTCGGCATAATCCATGGCTAGTTCTTGATGTGCTATTTAAATATGTAAGCAAGAAAATAATTGAAAGTGATGAAGAGAAGCAACTGTTGTTAGCGCGCGATTGAGAGATAAATACAATTGTTGGAATATAAAATTAGAACAGATTTAAAAATTTATAATAGAATGACAACATTTTAATTTAAATTGTAACAACGTCGTATCCTCATCAACATTATTAAGCCACGTCAGCTTTAATTTTTGCCGGAGAAATTCATCGTGGGAAAAATCAGCATCAATCAAAATGTTATGTATTTTTGTCTAATTTTTAAAGATCGTGGGAAAAACGAGAATCGTGTAAGAGTTCGTGAATTTTGAAGCTATTTGCCCAATATTAAACTAGACTTGTCGTTATTAAGATTTTTTTTTGGACAGAAGTATTTTTTAAATTTCGAATATGAGATTTTTAAAAGATAAATTTTCAATAATTTGATCTGATGATAAGAAAAATAGATACTAGGTAACTTTAGAGTTTTGCTTGGGCTCGTCTCAAATTTTTATTATTGTCCCTCTTCGATCCTGAACAATATTACTCTGCAAATGACATTTTAGTTGGAAGAAGAGGACTGGACCATTTCCTAGTAGTGAGACAATTACTTTTCTGCATTGCTATTATTATTGCCGCTCCACCACATCTTTGCTGCCCGACAAAATTTGTTACTAATAATTTTATAACAACACGTACACATCGTTTTTTTTTTTTTTCGTGGAGACCAAGAATAGTTTTGGGCCGCGTTTGGACAGCCCCCGATAATCATGACGCCCTAATCTTATTCTATTATTCTATTTTGATAACTAATAATATACCACCGTATTCTTATTTATCTGAGGTGAAATTATTAACTTTTTTTTTCTTTTTATATCTAATTAATTATTTTAAATTTATATAAAATTAAAATTATAATTTATCAATTTAATCCACAATATCTTTCTACCGATGTGTTGATAGTCATGCTTAAAAATAATGTGATTAATAAAATCAAAATAAATAATACTAAAAAATGAGATTTATTATATATCTAATATAGATAAATAATACTGAGAATGAATGAAGTATTACTTATCAGAGTGAAATAGTAAGGACAAACTTATTAAATAATACTATGTGCTACCAAACGCCTATATAAGCTAAAATTATTTAACATTCTTAGCTTATATAGTATACCAAACACAAAAATATTAATTATCTTAAAATTATATATTACATACCAAACACGTAACAATCACACCTAATTTATACTTCCTCTGTTTCAACTAGCTTAACTCATTTCTTTTGGACATGAAATTTAAGAATTTCTTTTGGACATGAAATTTAAGAAATTAGTGTTTAGTGTTTTAAGTATGTTGGTAATAAAATGAATAAGTGATTATATATTTATTGGCTTATATTTATTTTCTTTTTATATAATTTTCTTTTTTATAAATTAAATAATTTTGATCTTATGTTTATCTAAATTTTATTTATCATATTTTATCTCAACAGATATCGAACACGTAATGACGTAAGCATCGTTTTATAAAATTAAAAGACAAGTCTTTTTGTTCTTCTCGTCATCTCCCTTTTCCTCCCTTTCATTTCTTGGCACAAAGACTTCACCTTTGATGTTATTAAGGTGACAAAAAGTAGTCAAAAATGAGAAAATAAATAAAATACTCCAATAAACAAACTCTTACTGAACTGCGTGGACAGTAAAACTTTTCAATCATTTTTTAATGTATATTTTTTGGAATAGTATTAAATTGTTATATTGCAGACTTTTGAACTAGAAGACCAGTAGTTGTACCTAATCGTTTAGCGTGAGTGCATTTGTATAGCATTTTTCTCAGCAAATTGCAAGAACTTAAAAGTTTTCAATGTTTGGGACTCAATAGGTCTGAATCTCCCTCTTCCCTCAAACAGATTGGCGCCCCAGTGAGATTTGAGGCGTGAATTTGTGAGCATAAGGTCCCCATCTTTTCCATCTCTAGAAATTTTGATGTGTGCATGTATGTGGGCTGTGTTTCTTTCTTATCTATCCTCACCGCTTCAAGAAAACCTTGAAGCATGTTTCTCTTAAATCTTATTCCTCGAAGACTGTGATTTTATGTGTGTTTCTGGCTGCTAGCTACTAGCTACTAGTTGCTGGCTGTTGTATTTCAGTCTTCCCCAAAACTAGGTATTTATGTTTGCTGAGTTATTAAATGCTTCAAACATGCTTGAGAGAGAGAAGCCCCTTGTTAATAAATGATGCTTGTTATGTTGTGTATGCGGAGGAAGAGATTTAGTGAGTTGAATACCTCTTAAGCTTGTTGAATATTCTGGAAAAGGTATCTTTATGTAGATGTTTGATTTGTGGATTCTTGGCTGGAGAATGAAAAAAGGGTATCTTTATATAGAAATGGTTGAAAATAACTTGAATGTTTGAAGAATAGTGGCATTCACTTGTTTAATTTTGTGAAACCAATTGAATAAGTTTTGTGGATTTGATTGGCGTGACAGAGCCATGGACGGCAGCGTGCAAGAGCGGTTGCTGAGCTCAGGAAATGAGCCGGAGGGTGACTTGAAGGGAAGAGTTTATGTAGAATCCAAGAAAATATGGAGGGTTGCATTCCCCAGTGTGATTTCTAGAGTTTCTTCCTTCGGTACGATTGTAGTCACGCAGTCTTTTATCGGGCACATAAGCTCCGTGGATCTTGCTGGTTATGCCCTTGTTCAGACCTTGCTAGTGCGATTCGTGAATGGGATTCTGGTAATGCATCATTTGCAACCTTTGTTTGTGAAAGATAATATATCTTGCTGTTAAAAATTTACTTTGATGTGTCCATCCATTATCAATGCTGTGTGTTGTATGAAACTCTTAGGTGTTGTTTACTATTCAAGATTGATTATGTGCTTAATTGAGTATTTATATCTCCGTTGCTAGGATTTCTCGAGTCTCACTCCTTTCAATAGGATATGAATCAAGCAAGTTAATTCAAATTATATAAATTATCCCTTCTCCTAAATTGACTGTTTCTTGATTCCAAGAACTGTATTTTATAATAGAACAGCGTGCTCCTTCATAGGACAATCAAGTTGGCTGAAATATATTTGTCTGCATTGTTGGTTGTTTTTTTCACTCGTTAGTCGTGCTGCAGATTGGAATGTCGAGTGCAACTGAGACTCTGTGTGGGCAAGCATTTGGGGCAAAGCAGTACCACATGATGGGCATTTTCTTGCAGCGATCATGGCTGGTGGATCTTCTCTCAATGACTATATTAGTGCCTCTCTTTCTCTTCGGAGCTCCCATCTTTAGGCTACTTGGCCAGGAAGAGGATATTGCAGTGTCTGCAGGATATATTTCTCTGTGGTTCATCCCCTTCAACTATGCCATTGTGTTTGCATTGACAATTCAAATGTATTTGCAAGCACAGCAAAAGAACAGGATCATAGCTTACCTATCGGTTCTGCAATTCCTGGTCCACTTCCCTTTATCTTATCTATTCGTCTACATTCTCGAATGGGGGGTTGGGGGTGCTATGCTTGCATTAAACATGTCTCAGTGGGTCACGATTATCGGAGAGTTCATCTACATATTCGGGGGATGGTGCCCTGACTCGTGGACAGGTTTCTCGATGGCTGCATTCAAGGACATACTTCCAGTGGTGAAACTCTCCATTGCTTCTGGCCTGATGGTTTGGTACGTCCTTTCATCCGAAAATAATTGAGTTGTATTGTTCTTTTGAGGATATAAGTGCCTAAGTTTAGAGTTTGACACCTCAGTATAATTCTCATGAGAATGGTTTATTGGTAGTTAGAACTTGTGAATGATTGTGAGGATACAAACACATCTTTCTTTGATGTTTAATTCTCAATCCTTTCTAATTTTGAAGTAATATGAGTTTAGATGAGAGTTAAAAAACTTGAAGTTGTCCTTGAGAAAAGTGGTTCATAGAAGTGAGAGGGCATCGTTGTTGCTGTTCAGTAACCGACTTGCTGATGCTGTTGGTTATTTTTACAGCCTCGAGTTATGGTACTATGCCATTCTAGTCTTGGTAGCAGGATACATGAAGAATGCTGAAGTTGCAATTTCTGCCTTCTCTATTTGGTAAGTGTTCGACTCAACAACCTTCCTGTTTTCGACTATATTATGACAATGGCAACTAAAAGTAAAAATTTGCAGCCTCAACATCAATGGATGGGAGTTCATGATATGCTTGGGCATTCTTGGCGCTGCTTGGTACGCGCTAACTTTTGGTTCAATGCATCACTAATAGCCGTTGCCCTCTCTGAAAACTTGTTCCCGGCTTATATTTATTTTCAGTGTGCGGGTTGCTAACGAGCTAGGAAGAGGAGACGCTAATGCTGTTAGATTTGCGATCAAGACCCTTCTTGGTACTTCAGTTGTCATAGGGGTAGTTGTTTGGATCCTCTGCTTGGTCTTCGGCAATCAACTCGGGTACTTATTCACCCAAGAAGTTGCGGTGGCTGAGGCTGTATCGGATCTTGCGGTTCTTCTTGCTTTCTCAGTGTTGTTCAACAGCATATATCCCGTGTTCTCAGGTTCTTTCTTCTTTCCAATTTTCTTGATTTCATCTGCTTGCAATTCGTCTTTTCTTGCCATCTGAACCACTTGGTTTCTGCATCAGGCGTTGCAGTTGGAGCAGGCATGCAGTCCACAGTCGCGATCATCAATGTCGTTTGTTTCTATATAATTGGATTACCAATTGGGCTTGTGCTTGGATATGTCACCAATCTTCAAGTAAAGGTAGACACCATCACACTTTCTCGAACAAGAAAACATACAAACTTATCTTCAAAATCAAAAAACGTGCTTAGCTGATATTCCGAGACTCAATAACGCAGGGCCTGTGGATTGGAATGCTCTGCGGTGTCATCACTGAGACCCTCGCGCTGTCGTTCATGATGTGGAGGACGAACTGGGACGAAGAGGTATGCTATTCCTAAATTATGCTTCTGACAAAGATGTGAATTTTGTGTAGCTAAGTATTGTTAGCGTCTTTAACCAAACATTGCCACGATAAACTCAATAGGTACTAAAAGCTTCGGCTCGCCTCAAAAAGTGGTACCTCAAATCTCCCGAAGAAGCTAATTCAAAGTCTGAGCTATCTTGAGTTCGGAAATCTGGAGTTTCTGCAAAAGATGCAGTGGCTGTTGAAGATATTTTTGACAGGAAACATCGATCGTTTTGGTGTTTCGTTCTAACTCCTCGATGATCGAGTCTGGAAATTGCAGAGGTAGTTGGCTGAGGAGGAGGAGTAGGGATCAAGAGATCATCACCATGTTTTAGTTTTCTGCCATTTTCGTTTTGGATTTTGAGAGATGTTGTAGTGTCAAGTATTTGTTGTGCATGACTGAAAACGATGAACAATTCTTCTTCAAACACCAATAATTATCATGCCTTGTTGTGATTTAGAGTGGGCCTGGGTTGGATTTTCTAATTTCCAAACTCCAGATTTCGATACGCTAATACTAAGTTTGAGCAAACCCCCCTTTTCACCAAAACTACCCATAATTAATAACTGCAACTTCAAACCCCCTAAACATGTTGATATGCGTCTACATATTAATATAAGCATGCATGAATGAAAATAACAACAATGAATCTAACAATTTAAATAGCCTCCTTGTTCTTGTACCATAATAAAGAGACTAGTGTTACAGTACGAGAATGTGTAAAAAAAGGTTCTGTACAAATAATTAACATACAAATATAGTAAATAGAAACATATTTTCTATCAGGTGGTGTAAAAACGTACATCAACTAATATCTGACCCCATACACGATTAGATAGAGGCTTTTCAAGTTAGGATAAGGTAGATGTTTGTAGTGTTATCCTATATATAATCAAACTATTTGAATAAAAATTGTAAGTAATTAATTTTTATACTACCTCCGTCCATAAAAAATGAGCCACATTTCTTGGGCACGGGTTTTAATCAAAAAGATGGTTAGTGGAGAAAGGGTCCCATCATTATTTAAAATGAGTGGTTGAGATTGAATTAAATGTGACCTTTTTTTTTTTTTAAGTAAAGAGTATTTATATGGATAAAAGATAAAGAAAGAAGTGAGTCCAAGTTCTAAAAAGAAAAATGTTCTATTTTTCGTGGACGCCAAAAATAATAATTGTACCTCATTTTTTGTGGACAGACGGAGTATTAATTTAACCTAATAAAATTTTTATATAAAAATATGTGTACAGTTTTTATTTTTTTTTATTATCAAAATTCAATTGCAATTTGCAAACATAAGTGTATATATAGTTTTAGAATTTATTTATGTATACAGGGAATTTTTT
This sequence comes from Salvia miltiorrhiza, assembly GCF_028751815.1. Lineage (NCBI taxonomy): Eukaryota > Viridiplantae > Streptophyta > Magnoliopsida > Lamiales > Lamiaceae > Salvia > Salvia miltiorrhiza. The sequence continues at coordinate 63,575,635 of NC_080387.1, forward strand.
AAATAAAATAAATAATTAAAATACAATTTAAATTAGTATTAGTGTAAAATAAAAAACACAAAATCTCCGGTACACCCGGATCGTATTCGACCCGGATTTAATTCAATTGAACTATTCTACTCGATTTTCAAGTGATAGTGTCATTTCGATATTGTGTTAGTGTTATTTTACCCGTAGTGTTAGTGTCATTTCAATATAATGTTAGTGTCATTTATAAAATAAAATAATATTGGTGTTATTTTCGAAATGATGTCATTTGTAAAATAAAATAGTGTTAGTGTCATTTCAAAATCGTGTTATTGTTAGTGTCATTTCAAGAAAAAATGGGTCAGGATTTGGATGGGCGCCTCAATAAAAAATATAGAAATTAATTAGAAATAGATTTCTGATTTCTGTCTTTACTTCACACTAGCGTCTATCTGCCGCACTCACTCTCTCTCTGCTGTCCGACGGTCGTCGCCGCCCACGCCTCCTCCGGTGGCCCGTGGCCACGGCCTCGCCGCCTCGGACCTCTCCGTCCAAGTGCTGCAAGTGTCAAGCAGCCAGCACAGCAGCAGTGCGCGACTGCACCGCGGCGCCGCCCTCACCTATCCTTCCCCGTCGCCCCGCCCCGCGTCCTTCGGCCTCGGTGCCTCCGTCCGGCGACACCGCAGCAGAAGCAGTTTCCAACGCTCAAGTTCCCAACAACAGGTAAGGCGGCATGCTATTTGGGTGTTTTGGGAGTTCGATTTTTGTTTTTTTTTTTTTTTTTTTTTTTTTTTTTTTCGCCTTACTGAAGAATCCACCGATTAAGTCAAGCATTTTTTAGATCTATAAAAGTACTACGACTATATTGTAGATATATGAAAATAATCGGATATTAGACAAAGAAATTATGATTTTGGAAATTCTTCAATGTAAATCTAGTTACTTTAGATCCTCCACCATTTAAACTATTTACAGTAATTTCATTTCTTTATTATGCGTCAGAAGCTTCAGCTTGAGAAGCATACAACAAATAGTTGTAATTTCTTTTCCTGCAGAATCTGTATAAATGAACTGGCATTTGGCTAACAAATTGGAGTCTTGCTTTATTTTTCTTGGAGCTAAAGACTTGATCTTCATTGCTTTAGTTCATGGATAATGTTAACAATGGTATTAACCAAAATTTAGCCAACTTTCAGATGGTTAGACTGTATTGGCGGGAGAAGGCCTTGTACCTGCCAATGCTTGGCTTTTATATATATAGATATAGATTTCAACATGATTCTATTCACGATATGGCTAGACCCATTTAAGGTTGATTTCTTATTTAATTGAGAAGGATTAGTATTTATGAAATTCGTACTTTCTTTATAATATACTTATTTTAATATTCCCAAATCCCAAACATGTTTTTTTAGAAACTATTAATATGGTCCGGATCTCAATTGATTTTGGGAGGTGAATAAATTGAAGGCTCCATTTGTTTAGATTTTGTCATTTGTAATTTCAGTTTACTTTAGGAAGAAAAGTTGATGGAAGTAATATCTGTTGTTTCCCCCCTCTTTCTGATCCCTATCTTGCATCCTTTTAATGCAATTTGTTTTTGACCACATAAAATAAAGCTCGAATAGAAAATTAAGTTTTAGACTAAGCATAGAGAAGGAGTGTTCGAATGATGTTGAACTATTGTGCTTGTGAGGAAAATGATTCAAATTAATTTCTTGATAGTGACCTCCAAAAGCATTTCTTGCAGCTGATTTCTTAGTTGAATATATTGATTTTCTGAGAAGGAAGATGAGCAATATCAGAAGTGGACTAACAAGCATGTTTGTATGTCCTGATCATACTATTGGGTGGATTTTTTGATGAGAAATTCTCTATAATTTTGTTTATTTTCTTTGTGTGATTTCTTCTACTAGACATGTAAGTTGCATTTATGTACATTTTATTTACACGATGTGAATTTTGATTTAGCGTTATGACTGTTTGTATGAGCCTGCTTGATGGGAATATATTGTATTCGGACACTAAGATGTTTATCCCAAGTTTGCTGCTGATTTTCCATACCTTTTTGCCCTTATTTCCATTACAAGAGTTCTGAAGTCGCATTCTTTTCATGGTTGTAGGGTATGAGACTTGATATAAAATGAGCCAACAAGGAAAACATAGAATCTTAATGGTATCTGACTTTTTCTACCCCAACTTCGGTGGTGTAGAGAATCACATTTATTATCTATCACAATGTTTGATGAAACTTGGCCACAAGGTTAGTGTATGATTGAAATAATGTAATCTCAATTATGTGTCTGTTCTTTTTCGTCACTCCCTCAATCAGAGAAATATAATGGTTTTGATTCATGATATACAAGGAATTATTAGAAGTAGAATAAATGTGGATTCATCCATCTGCTAGGTGATAGTTATGACCCATGCTTACGGAAATCGTTCTGGAGTGCGATACATGACTGGTGGTTTGAAAGTTTATTACGTTCCGTGGAAGCCGTTTCTAATGCAGAATACACTTCCTACATTTTATGGAACACTTCCAATCATAAGAACAATATTGATTCGAGAAAGGATAACATTAGTGCACGGACACCAAGCCTTTTCAACTCTATGTCATGAAGCTCTGATGCATGCACGCACGATGGGATTCAAAGTTGTATTTACTGATCATTCCCTTTATGGTTTTGCTGATGTGGGAAGTATTCACATGAACAAGGTTTTGCAATTTACACTAGCAGATGTCAGCCAGGCTATATGTGTATCTCATACGAGTAAGGAAAATACAGTGTTGAGGTCTGGACTGCCACCTGAAAGGGTTTTTGTTATTCCAAATGCTGTGGATACGGCAATGTTCAAGCCTGCAACAGTGCGACTCAGCAATCATGAAATTGTTATTGTTGTGATAAGTCGGTTGGTCTACCGAAAAGGGGCTGATCTACTCGTTGAAGTCATCCCTGAAGTTTGTCGTTTGCATCAAAATGTGAGCACTTTTTTTTCCATTTTTTTTAGCTATTAGCTCTCAATATCTGTTAATTGTATGATTGCATACCAGATAATTTTCAATTCTATTGCTGCAAGTCTCGTTGTTAGGGTGTTGAATAGGTGTTCCTGTGTAAGCTAGATCGTTTATCACTTTCTATGTGACTTTTTCTCTACTGATATCTTGCTGGTGCATTCCTTAAGGTAAGGTTCATAATCGGTGGCGATGGACCTAAAAGAGTGCGGTTGGAAGAGATGAGGGAAAAGCACTCTCTTCAAGATCGGGTTGATATGTTGGGTGCTGTCCCGCATTCTAAAGTACAGTCGGTTTTGGTTACAGGACATATCTTCTTAAACAGGTATAATTCATCTGCTAAATTGAGCTAGACGTTCTTACATCGAAAACTTTAAAGTACTTTCAGCAGAGAACTATACATTGCCATTTTTAGGGATCTGAAATTCCCTTTGACACTGTATGTAATGATAGATAATTCATAATATCATTTAGTTATGTTCTAGAATAAGATCGTATAGTACATATATGCCTGGAAACTATATTAGGCAGTTCGTGAAAGAAACTCAAAGAAACAGATAACGAAAAGACTGGCTTAGTATGACCTAAAATCTATGCATGGAATCATCTCCAGTCGACCCACCCTGTAAAGCTGATTTATCATCCCATCCAGGCTATAAATAATCACTACATGAGCAATATAATCATGCACTGTTCATATCCCTTTAACTTTTAGCATCTGACAAAAGAACTGAAACTTATGTGCCACCACAACTCAGTATCATTTTTGTTGACATGATAAATGCCCATTTCAACAGTTCCTTAACAGAAGCATTCTGTATTGCAATATTGGAAGCAGCTAGTTGTGGATTGTTGACTGTCAGTACACGCGTGGGTGGTGTCCCAGAGGCATGGTCATTTGACCTGTTCCCTTACATTGGCTAAATTTGATAAGATCAGCCTTTCTTGCTAACGTTGAATACGGATGAGATTTCCAGCATCACTGGCTTGAATATTTCTAGAAATGTGTAGTTTATATTCAGGTTTCTGATAGCTCACCTTTATTTCTAGGTTCTTCCTGATGACATTATTGTTCTTGCGGAGCCAGATCCAAATGACATGGTAATGGCAATCACAAAAGCAATAGATTTGCTTCCCCAGATCAATCCAGAAGAAATGCACAATCGTGTGAGTGTTCTCAGACCACATACACGAAATTTCATTTGCACTACAAAGCAACCACTGGAGTCGCATTAAAACTATGGCCAAAAGCTCCAATTCTTCTGAAGTAACATCATTCGTCTACCTCAAAACAAGGCACAAGAGATATAATAGTAGTTCATTTCTTGGAATTTCTGAACTGAGTCTACACGGTTCTCCATTAACTACATGCAGCTTAACAATAAACATCACATAATTGATTTTGCGGAATCATTTGCTTGCAGATAAAGAAACTATACAGTTGGCATGATGTTGCCAAAAGGACTGAGATTGTATACGGTCGTGCTCTTGAATGCTCCAATCAGTCTCTCATAGATCGTTTACCCAGGTATGCTATCATAATGCTTAAGTTTTCACTGTGCAGTTGGAAAGAGTAGAGCTGTTGAGAATTTTATGATATGTCTAGGTACCTATCTTGTGGTGCATGGGCAGGCAAGCTCTTCTGCTTGGTCATGATAATCGATTTTCTGTTATTGCGTCTACTCCAGCTGTGGCAGGTACCCTTATCCTCTCACAACATTAAGTTAGGACTTGATTGCTACAACTATCACCTCGATTTAATGATCATCATCGGGTGTTAAAAAAGCCTGACAGGAACATCGAGGTTGTGCCCGACATTAATCTCACAAGTCCTCATGGTGGAGAAGAGAAGTGGGATTTGGGTGCAGATGAGAAATAGAGGTATTCACTGGTAAGAACAAAGTAAGCACATTTTCTTTTTTCTTTTCCTTCTTTTTCTCCTTCCATTTTGGATATTGGGATAGAATACTGGTAGGTAATCACTGCTGCCATTTGAGCACTTTTTTGGCTCAAATTATTGTTAATTTGAAATGCTTGTGCGTAGTTTTAGAAATTACAATACCATTTATTTATCCTAAGTGTTTTGGAAGATAAATTTCTGGTATGAATTATTATGTTCTTTTATATTACCACAGGATGTCTAAAATACACATTTTGTTCTTAATTCAAAACCACGCTTCATAAACATGTTTAGAACTGCAAAAACGTTTAATTCTGGGCCCACTCTCCCTTCGTTAATTCCGGCCCATTCTCTGTAAGAAGATTAATTTTAGTCAATAAACTATGCATTTATTCTAATTTTAATTCTATAAAAAAGTTATTCGAGCCGTTTTAGTGAAACTAGTAGATTAAATGGATCAAATTGTAGCTTGATATCACTCAAACTGGTAAGGATAAAGGTTTATTTATTTATTTTTCTTGAGAAAAAAAACAAAGTTCATTAAAAATAATTACTCCAAAAAAAAGAGTGATTCGAAAGCCTGCTCGTCAACGTCAAGAAGATTGCTCCGCTTATTCCTTTTTCTTGTCTCATTCAGACCAAGTCTTGTTCATTCCAATCTTTTGCAAGTAATTAACTCCTTTTTTAACCATTGATTTCTTGAATATGTTTATTAGAAACTAAATAAATCTGACCATAAATTATTATGTTAAATTGACTCAATTGTTTATATAATTATATATGTGGCGGATATATATTTAAAGTGTCAATATCTCTAAATAATCATGTGATGGACCATATCTATATATTTGATGTGATGGATAGGGCTAGTCATGACATTCCAGGGGCCTTAGAGGCGAAATTAAAAAAATGGGTACCTCAAAAATATGGCATAATTGTCTTCTATACACAACTTTAATCTATAGGAAAATAAAGTGCAACAAAAAACAATAATCAATCAATATTGAAATAAGTTAGATTTTCTGGCATTTTGTAAAGTAAATCATTTCAAAAAACATCAAGTATTTTCAATGCATACAATATTCTGTTGAAGCTACAATAATTGATATAGTTAATAACAATTTACATGCAATAGAAACATTAAAAAATAATACAAAAATTTTAACAAACTCTATTTAAACATATTTGTAGAATTTACAATTTTTAAATAATCTTCCGGATCAATGTCAAATAATATTTTTTAATAAATTTGATAATAAATTATACTTAATAAAATTATTTCTAAAATTTGGTGGCCCGAGACCTTTGCCCCATCACTTAGGAAGAATGGGTGGGCCTGGTGATGGAAACATATCTATGGAATGTAACATATCTATCTATATAACAGAATTTTTTTACTATACTCTTCGAAATGAACCAAGAGAATAAAGAGATGCAAAAAGAATAAATGTAAGAAAGTTAGGTGTGTGAGTTTGTCGTGTCTCAAGGTTAATCATTCACTTTATATATGTATAGTTGTACCAATAATGTAGTTCATTCATACTATCACAAAAAAAAAATACTGTAGAAACGACACTCACATGATCAAATATTGGAACTCTAATTTATATTCAATAATTTATTTATAATTTAATTGGTTACTTATAATGTTTAGATTTGAACCTTAATCTAACAAATGTCTTACACAAGGCCCCAAATATATTTTGCCAATTTAGGTCCTAGCTTCCACCTTATAACTATTCTAAATACTAATTTCAAAATAGTACTTTCTCAATTCCACTTACTTAGAGCATCCACATTTATAGAGTCAATTGGAGGCTCATTCAAGTAAGGGATCACTTATGAGTCAATACCTGTATTGGGAAGACTTATCCAACTGACTCATATCCATTAATTTTAATTTTTATAATTTTCATTTAAATTAAACTGCACCAACTTAAAATTAAAAGTTCATTAATTTAAAATCCTAAAAATTAAATTGCATTAAATTAAAAATACATAAATTAAAATTAAAATTCTAAATATAAAAATTACTAATCGCTCCTACGCCTCGCGAGAGTCTGGGCCACCCGTTCTTGATGAAATTCGAGTTGCTCGAGAGTCATGTTTTTTGTATCCAAGAACATGTTACAATCGTTGCGAATCTCCCTCTTGAGATGATTCTTCGAGAGTCATGTTCTTCGTATTCAAGAACATGATACAGTCCAATTTGGCAAAAAAAATAGTCGGGAGCATTTGGGCCGTTGGGACCCATTTTAATTTGTGGAATAATTTGAGTGATGAAAATAAGGTGAAGGATGAAGGATTGAAAGTGTGGGTGAATGATTTTGAAAGAGGATTGAAGAGGTTTTTATAGATGAAATTAAATTAAATTAAAAATAAAAAACAAAAAAATGGTAAAATAGCCCTTTGAAATAAATTAAAATTAAAAAAAATCGGCAAAAGAGCCGTTATTTTCAAAAATTGTGATTTTTTTTAATCTGGCCCCAGTGCATTCATTTTGACGGATGAGCCGAGCTCATCGAGATGAGTTGAACTTGAGTCGACGATGGCCTACATCGGTCGATTCATTGGGAAATCTACTCAATCACTACGAATGAGTCGACCGATGTGAGTGCTCTTATTTAACTTGACATGTATTATGTTTTAGAATATTCTATTTGATTTGGTTCATTTCTATGCTATTTTACTTGGCATGCATTTTTTTAAATGGCCCATTTGATTTGGTTTATTTCATTTTTAAATAATCACTTTAAATTATATATTAATTATGAGTTCACACGTATTTTTATTATAATCTCACTCTTCTGAATAATTGCATTAAAAAAGAATTAGGCTAAATTGATTGGGACGGGCATGAGGGAGGAGTAAATTTGTCTGACATATATCTGACATAATATTTCTTCAGTATCATTAGAGGTTGAGAATGGGCCAAGAAGGAATGAGTACTGCTTCAGCGTCGATGTAATGATGTTAGCTGCATAGAAGCACCAACTATTTTCAACTACACTTCTGTGTGGTTGCACATTTTCTGCACCACAACTACGACATTTAAATAAATCTCCATCTTTTGTAGAATATTTTCTTTCGTCAATATTATCCTATACGTAAGTATTAATCTTATTATTTTTATTTATCAATACTAATCCTTTAAAATAGACGTAATGTAATGGGTATAATATTTGTATTTCCCCCACTCAATATTCTCGTACACTTAAATTCGTGATATTTAAAAAAATACTAGAAATACTTTAGTTTAGGCAAAGTAAAGAAGAGTGAAGTGGCCGATTAGGCCTTGCTCAAATAACAAAGATAAAGCACCCAAAGATTCTCTTTTGTGAGATGTTGAAGTCTCATTTGCGTACGGGTTAACTTCAAAAAAAGAAGAGTGATGTAACTTCAAAAAAAGAAGAGTGAAGTGGAAACAGTCAAATCTTCTCAAGCATATTATATTCATTCTATAATTTGTATCTAAAAAAAAATATGTAGTCGTGAAAATGATTATTTTATAATAGTAAAAACAAAAATTATTTATTAAAATAAAAAATTGAAAAATTAGTCATATTTATCATTTTTACCCTTCACATAAATAATTTTAAAAAAATTTACTGATTTTTTAATTGTAAATTCGAGTTTTTGAACTACAGTTCACAACCAATACTATTTATAGTCGCGAATTCAAGTTTTAAAACTTGAATTCACAACTAGAAATAATATTGGTTGTGAATTCGAATTTTAAAGATTGAATTCATGACTAGTATTATGTCTAGCTGTGAATTTAATATTTAAAATTCAAATTCACGACTCGTACTATTCAAGACTTAGTTGAGAAGATTAAAGTTCGATTTTTGTTTTAGATTTCTAACCTTTCTCCTTCTTCTCCTTCTTCTAGTTATAGTCTCAGTAATTGGATTTGCAATCCCTCTTTATGTCTTAACGTTTTAGTATAGCGATCTTTTTTCTTTTTGTCTCTTATCCTAGTTGTCTCCTTGTTGGGATGCACCCCTCGTGCATTGCTTAATGAATTTTACTTACAAAAAAAAAAATGAAAAATTGCTCACGCCGGCCGTTTGCGCCATTTGAAAAGCCTCCCCAGCTTGCGCCCCAACCCGATTCATTTGCTTCTGCCTTTCTAGAAATCAAGCTTTATTGATTAGGTTTAGATACAATTATGATTGATGATTAGGGTTGAGCATTCGGGCGGTTCGGGTCAAACTTGAACCGAACAAAAAAAAATCGAACCCCAACAACCCATAAATTTGAAATCAAACCAAACCGTTTCGATGACCAAAACCGAATCAAATTGAACTGCAAACGGTGCGGTTCCGTTTGGCATAAACCGTTTCATTTTTCTATTTATTTAAAAATATATATTTAATAATTTATTAATAATATTTAATCCTAGATGATAAAATTAAAATTTTGATATGTATAAAGTACTAAAGTGTTAAAACCCTAAAATCTAAATTTAATTTTTAATTATTTAATAATTAATTATTTAAAATATATATTTAATAATTTATTAACAATATTTAATTTTGGCCGGTTCAGGTTGAAAACCGCACCGTAACCCAAACCCAAACCGAAATTGTTCGATTTTTTTTTAATTCCAAACCGAACCGCACCGTTTATACATAAAAACCAAACCAAACCAAACCGTCATTTTTGCTTCGATTCGATTCGGTTGGCGGTTTCAGTTCGATTTTGCTCAGCCCTACTGATGATATATATGTGTATGTCAATGTTGTGTTGTGGCTGTGGAGACGTTGCTGATGAGAGATTGAGAGAGAGAGAAAAAAAAAGTGCACGAGAAAGTAAAAAAAAAAAGAGATTAATTTTAAAATTTTAATGTTAGAGATAAATATATATTTTTTACACAAAAAATGACTGTTCTTTAAGTTTTTATGTGAATGGATAAGTTTTATTTTTTCTATAAAAAAGTGGCCAAATTCGTATATTGACTCTTTAATTTACTACTATTATTTAAAGTTTTATAAAAATTTATTACAAATATAATTTATTTCTAGTTATTACTGTTTTGTTTCCGCTCTTAGTGATTGATTTATTTAACTAAGCTTCCTTTTGTTATTTTTAGATGAGAATCCTAAGATGTAGATACGTAATCCGCAAGTATATATCATGATATGTCACCTTCTACAAAATCCTAGTTCCACTAACAAAAATCATTAAGCACTGTCAGAAAATAATAATAATAATAATAATTTGGTTACTGAATTAACTAATTTCTAGATTTCGTGATTAATTGTTTTTCTATTCAAGGACTATTCAGCATCGACCATGACATATATAGAATCGTACATGTCTCTTGACTAAAACAGTGGTGGAGCCACATGTTATATGTATGACTCTGAGTACCCCACCTTCATTTTACTTTTTCCACCTCATTGAAAAGTAAACGACATATATTTCATTTCCAATTGTTCCATTTATACGACACATGTTTTCATAAATAAAAAATTTACCCTTAAAAAAATATAGACCCTACAACTTTCAATCAATTTAGTCACTCTCCTTAATTTTTGTATTAAAAGATTCTGAACTACTCCCTCCGTCCCAATAATGAAGTCTCCTTTGTTTTGGGCACGAGTATTTAGGAGAGGTAAAATAGATGTAAAAGTAGTGGGGACCACATAATTAGTGCTTTAATTAATGTTATTTTATTTCTTAATTAAAATGACTAATCAAGTCTCTGCTCCTCTCTCTATCTGTACGTGAGTTTTGCCGCTGCTGTTCGCCGGCTGTTGGCCGTGACTTCGCCGGCTGCCCCTTTCCCTCCTCTGAACCTCTCAATCCGACGCAGACACCACCATGGGCAGAGAGCCCCCTAATTACTCAAAGCTATGATACAGAGTACCAGGACAATGAAATACCGAAATCAAGCTCAGAAACCAACCAAATCAGACGATTTTCCCTAAATCCCTGCAAATCCCTAAATTATTCGAGCAGATCTACCGCGGTGCAGGCGGTAGAAGGCGGCGCTGGAGCATGGTGGAGGCGGCGGAGGCGTTGGCGTTGGAGTCGGTGCATTTCGCCTTTTGCAGAGGGCAGCGCCGCCGCTAGAAAAACAGGCGGCGACTGGCTGCGCGCATGTGTCTGGGAGAGAGAGTCGGTGGAGGCGGAGGAGATCAGAGGCGAAGGCGGTGGATGCAGAGGGTTGAGGCGGTGGAGAGATAGGAGGCAGCGACGCCTCGTCGACGCCAGGAGAGGGCAGAGCCCTGGTCTCCGGAAAACGGGCGGCGAGGCAGGGGCCTTGTCGCTGCGGTCACCGGGAGAGAAGAGGAACGGTGGTGGTGAGGCGTCCGAGAGAGAGAAGATGAGAGAAGTGGCGAAGAGAGAGAGAGTGTCAGATTTGGGAAAGAGAGTGAGAGAGAGAGAGAGAGTGAGATTAAAGTTAGAAAAAGAGAGAATACCTAATTAATTGAACTAATTGTATTGTAATTTATGCCAAAAAAGGAAAGGAGACTTGAATATTGGGACGGCCCAAAAAGGAATATGAGACTTGAATATTGGGACGGAGGGAGTACTTATAATGAAACGAATGGAGTATTAAAACTACCTCTAAAATCTAAGTATCGCTAATTATGTATAAATTACTCCATTCGTTTTATTACAAATATTTTACTTTTTATAATGGAATATTTTATTACAAATCTCTCATTCTTTTTTTGACAAATAATAAAAATTAATTGAGCCCATCACTTACTCTTTCTCTCTCTATAAATACTTTTACAAATTTTAATACTCCCTCCGTCCCAATAATGAAGACACACTTCATTTGGGCACGGAGATTAAGGAGATGTATATTAGGTATTAAAGTGTTGGGAACCACCTCTATTAGTGTAGTTGATTAGTTTTAATTTAGTGTATTTATTTATTTCTATTTAATGTTTTAGTTGAATTTTAAATTTTTATAATTTCATTAATTTCAAAAAATTTAATTAATTTAAATGAATTAAATAAAAAATATTGTCCAGAATTCATTACATTTCAGATTCAACCACCACCTCCGACAACCACCACCGCCGCCTCCGACAACCACCACCGCCACCTCCGACACCACCGCCACCTCAAAAATTCAACCCCCAATTCATACCCAAAATCGACACTACCGCCGCCTACGACAACCACCACCACCTCAGAAATTCAACCCCCAAATCAAACCCAGAAATTAAACCCAAAATCGAACCCAAAAATCGAATCGCGGCAAACCCTAGCCCCTAACCCAAAAATCGAATCGCGGCAAACACAGAGTCTAGGGAGAGAGAGATGAGCGAGAGAGATGAGGGAGAACCGAGAGGGGAAGAGAGAGGAGTCGGACAGAGAGAGATGCGAGGGGAAGAAGGAAGGCAGTCGCGTCGCGGCCCCAGAGTCACCGTCGGCCGGAGAAGGAGAAGCAGGCGGCGGCGGAGAAGGAGAAGAGAGGGGGAGGGGCGCCGCACTGTTCGGCGAGGCTAGGGCTAGGTCTCGGCCCTCTGCCTCCGTCAGTGTGTGTGCGAGCGATCGAAGGCCCACCGGAGGGGCGAGGGGCGTTCGGTGGTCGGAGAGGCGAGGGGTGCTCGGCGGTGATCGGAGGCTCGCCGGAGAAGCTGGATTGAGAGAGAGAGACGAGAGAGTGAGAGAGGCGGAGAGGACGAAATTCGACAGAAATAAGATTATGGTTTTTTTGTCTTTTATTTATACCTTAATTAAGGTGCAATTAATTAGTGTATCTTATGTCCTAATTATTTCCTTTTTTGAAAATGTGTCTTTATTATTGGAACAACCCGAAAAGGAAAGTGTGTCTTCATTAGTGGGACGGAGGAAGTATATTTTTTTCTCTTCATTAATTCATTTTTTCTATTGATTATATATTTTTTAATTTGTGTGTCTGAAAATAATGAGATATTTATAATAAAACATAGAGCAGTAGAAAATAACTAAAATCTTACTCCACGAAAGTTAAAACAAGAAGTGGCAAAATGTTGGGTCCTAGTATGGCACGTACGGATACTACTAATAACTATTGGCAGCATAATTGCAATTTATTACTACGGCCAATCGGCCATCATTCTATCGAAAACGTGGCTTATTTTCTGACGACATGACAGGGAACAACCAACTTGTTGATAAATCGTGATGATTAGGGCCCTCAATAATCAATTAGATTTTTGAAAAATTTACTCATCATTTTCGCATGTAATTTGCCTTCAACCCCAAAATTAACAGAGGTACAAATATTATAAGTAGTTGAAATGAGACTGAGTATATAGTATATTATAGAAAATAAAATTTATTTCTAGTTCTTAGATCGTGAATTTATCATTTGACTGAATGAATTTGTGATTAAAGATTTGATTCTCATATATCGTAAAAATTTCATTTGTTTTGTTTTATTTTATAATGAATTCATGGTGTTTCATCAGGACATACTAATTTTATACAATTTGAAAATTCTTGCTCCCGTAAATTAGAGAATGTTGGACTAATTATATGAGCGAACTTTACATATCCAACAACCAAATTCTTGCTCCTGCAAGTCTTCTTATTTTAATTTCACAGTCCATAACTGATATTATTAGCCTGCAAAATTAACACATAATTAAATTTCTTGGAAACATAAGATAGAATTGTTTCAATGAAGAAGATATATAATATAAATTGGAAATTATTTATAGAGTTAAATTAACTCTATCGCGATTAATTTGATTTGTACAGTAACTCAGCCTTATATATATTGTAGTAATTTGTAGTTACATTATGTTGTGTAATATATTGACTATTGCATGCAAATATGATTGTGTTTGTATATATCTTGCCCAGATTGACCTATGGGGGTAGTGCCGAATAGAATTTTCGGAAATTAATTACACTTCAATATTGAATTGGTCTTGTATATATTATTAATTATTAAATAGGTCTTGTATTATGTGCTATACACAAAAATAACATATCAAAAACGACGTATGCTACACGTCCAACCAGACGGCATCAAATTATTTATCATATAGGGAACTTTTATTTTGTTTAGAAACTAAAATCAATAAAATATACTCATACACTTCAATAACAAATTTATCCATTTAGGGACTTGAATTAAATAAAAATAATGCGTGGACAAGTCACGAGAGATCAAATGCAACTTGTGGACATGTGAATATATATGTGATCGCATTTCAAATTGTTTACGTCTACGAATCGTTGAAAGCGAAATCTTATCAATGTATATAAACTTATTATAAAGAGCGCAGGCTTTTTGGAGAATATCAAATCATATCATAATCTATTGTTCGTTTAAAGATAAACATAGAAAACTGTATGTGGATATATTCTGTATGAATGTCGTCAAAATGTGTCTTTCCAATAATATAAAGTTGCAGACTACTTTTATTGGATTTCTCAATCAATAATGCTGAATGGTATATAATATAAATATTGTATGTCAAAATCAAGTTCCCGTATTCTCTTCTGGGATCATTTCCTTCTTATTTTATTTTGTTTTCATTTAGCAAGATTGCGGGTATATTAGATCATATGGAATCCTTTGTTCCTTAAATCAACATATATAAACTAGAAAATCCCATACTAATTTACTTAAGATTTTCCTTGAGGGGTATTAATTAATAGGAAGTTAGATTGCACCTATATCTACATAAGCTCGATCTGTATTTTGGTTCATCATTTTCATTCTTTATTATAGCGAAATCAACATAAACTAGAAAATTTTCATTAGGAAACGCGAAGCTAGGTTTCTAAAATTAGTAAGTATTCACCAATGCCATATTGCCATGTGGTGGAGGCGCTCCTCTTCCATCATCACATTCTAAAACATCATCTTCTCTCTCCCAAACTCTCTCCAAGTGCATGTTTCTTTGCATCAAGGTTATTTTATTACTTGATGAAGAATTTGCGATCGACAATCATTAATTTCTTGCTGAAATGACCATGTGTTCTTGTCATTGTCCCAAATTTATATTTGGATGTTGATTTGCAAAGTGCGACAAAAACGAAGAAAATAAGTGGCACCATCCCTCTTTAAAATTAAATTAATATTGTTGGTCTCTATTGACAATAAGTTGTTGGACATAATTACTCGTCTTCATCTCGCTTACTTCATTGCATCAGTCATTCCAGCCTAATTTGATTTCGCTGTCGTTAAATGCAAATCATACAAATTATACCAGTCGCATTTGCCTTCTTCATGATGGGATTTCCTCCCTTTCTTGCTCCAACCATTCATTTCCCAACTTTATTATTGCTCTACAAGTTTAACTTTGCCTTCAATTATTTATCTGATATTCATAAAGGGGAATTACACGTAAACAAAATCATTAATTAACAAATTGTCAAGTCCCCTTTATATACAGGTGATTTTGAACTACTTAATTTATAGTGCAAAGCCATGGATGAAGGCAGCATTCAAGAAAGGCTCCTAAGTTCCAAGGCAGAAGACGAACACAACTTGAGACGAAGAATTAGTATCGAGTCGAAGAAGATATGGAGGATCGCAACGCCTGGTGTGATCTCACGAGTGAGCTCGTTCGGGACCATCGTGGTGACGCAGTCGTTCATTGGCCACATCAGTGCGGTGGATCTCGCCGGTTACGCCCTCGTCCAAACCCTCAGCGTCCGCTTCGTCAACGGAATACTGGTAAACGCATTCACTTCCAATAGGAACAAACAATTTAAAACTTACTTAATTTGTGCATCGCAGATTGGAATGTCGAGCGCCACAGAGACTCTGTGCGGGCAGGCGTACGGGGCGAAGCAGTATCACATGATGGGGATCTACCTGCAGCGATCATGGATCATTGATCTGATCACGCTGCTCATTCTGCTTCCGGTCTTCATCTTGGGCACTCAGATCTTCAGGCTCCTCGGGCAGGAGGAGGGCATCGCGGAGTCGGCGGGATACATCTCTGTGTGGTTCATCCCGTTCGTGGTGAGCCTCATCTTCAGCCTCACCGTGCAGATGTACCTGCAGGCGCAGCAGAAGAACTTGATCATCGCCTGGCTCTCGGCTCTCCAGTTCGCCATCCACATTTTCTGTTCCTGGCTTTTTGTCTACGTTCTCGACCTCGGATTAGCTGGTGCCATGGCTGCGCTCTGCATATCTTCGTGGTTTCTGGTTGGGGGAGAGTTCGTCTACATCTTTGGCGGCTGGTGCCCCGATACGTGGCAGGGCTTCTCCATTGCTGCGGCCAAGGATTTATGGCCGGTTGTCAAGCTCTCTGTATCATCTGGTTTGATGATCTGGTAAACCCTTCTTCTTCTTCGGATGTCTTCTCTTTAATTCATGGGAAACGTCTCATTTTACGATAAAGTTCCAACTAAAAAGAACACACCCTTCTTCATATGTCCCCTCTTGACGCGCTGCATCATCTTGCAGTCTTGAGCTCTGGTACTACGCGATTCTCGTGCTGCTAGCTGGCTACACCAAGGATGCACAAGTCTCCATTTCTGCCTTCTCCATCTGGTAAATGTAGGCTTATTTGTTGATTTTTGGTTGGTACAAAAACACACAAATTTAACATGAATTGTTGTAATTTTGTTATGATTGAGATTTTTACGAAAATCAGTGTTGAAACAAGCTCACGCGATTTATGCCACTCGGCTTCGTTTTGGACAAAAATCTCGATCATGGTAAAATTAATTGTTAAGTTGAGTATATTTTTGTACTGGTTTAAAGTTGGTGTGTGAAATCAAAAATGGACCATTGCGGGTGCATTTCAACGCCAACTAACCCTAAATTAAACTCTCACTTTGATGTTTTTTTCAACACTTATTTGAAAGATGTATTTTTTCAGCCTCAACATCAATGCTTGGATTGTGATGATCATCCTTGGCCTCATGGGCGCTGCATGGTACGAATCCGAATCCCTTTCTGTTTCTCTCTGATTACCATCATCATCAATGGCTGCCGTTGCATCTCAAAAATGTACAGCGTTCGCGTTGCAAATGAGCTAGGCAGCGGAGATGCCAAAGCTGTGAGGTTCTCAATCAAAGTGATCATGGGCACCTCAGTCACAATGGGGGTCCTCTTCTGGATCTTCTGCTTGGCTTTCGGCAACAAAATCGGCTACTTGTTCACCAACGAGGAGGAGGTCGCGGAGACCATCTCCCGTCTCTCAGTTCTGCTAGCCTTCACTGTGCTGCTTGGCAGCATCTTCCCGGTGCTCTCGGGTTAGACACACCTCTTCAAAACGACCTCGTTTTTGCTGCTCAGAATCTCATTCGTGGTTCCATTTTTGGCAGGTGTGGCTGTGGGATCAGGGCTACAATCTAAGGTGGCTCTGATCAATCTCATTTGCTTCTACGGCATTGGGTTGCCGGTTGGAATTGCTCTTGGATATTGGTTTAATCTTGGTGTGGAGGTAAATGTAATTGCATTGAGTATAAGATTAGGGAAAAACTGAATACAGTAACCAAAAAAGAAGCTGCGACAATGTAGATGTTGTTTTGTACAAAAATAGAAGATGAAAAATGATACATTTCCTCAACAGGGCATATGGGTTGGGCTGACGGGCGGAGTTCTGACTCAGACATTTTCGTTGAGCACCTTGATATGGAGAACAGACTGGGATCAAGAGGTACTGCATCAAACACATCACAATTTTTTTACATCCAACACAAGAATTAATCTTTCTATGTTTTGATTACAATATACATTTCTTTTTTCAGGTATCGAAAACTTCGGCACGTCTCAACCAATGGTATTTGGAATCACCAGATAATGATAAGCACGTTTCTGGTGTTGCTTGACAAGAAAATATCACAAAAATATTCGCTAGCTAGGTTATAACTTATGTTAAGCCAGTGTACTTCAATAATTATGTGTATCTATTCTTTTGACCAGTTTGTTTGAGAGAAGCAATCGTATTTATTATTTTGAATAATATTTGTCCCGTAATTTAATTTTGTCTTTGCCACATTGCGTCGGTGGTTGAGAAAGATTAAAGTTTGTTATTATATTTTTCAAGGAGAGAATAACATTTAATGTTTCTGACGCGGAACACAGATAACAGTAGAAATTAACTTATGTAAAAAAAGGGGCGGATGTTGAACGCAAATGGTCCCATGGTCTAGTGGTCAGGACATTGGACTCTGAATCCAGTAACCCGAGTTCAAGTCTCGGTGGGACCTACTCTTTTTTTTTTTTTTTTGCTATGTACATTTTCCTTCCAACTTCTAAAGCTTAAAAATAACAAAGTCATACTATTATTTTCTCGAAATAGTGACAAACAATTAAAAATTGAAGAAAATTACATATATCGGAGATATTTGGTAGTAAAATTGGGTTTATACTTGGTTAATAAAAAATGGAGGGCCCATTGTTGCTTAAGCTAGTTTAATAGTAATATATAGACTTGTGTTTGATAGCTAACTAGTACGCACTCCCGTGCTATGCACGGACTATAATATATATAATTATTTATTTTTAAAATTTTAAATTATATTCCCCCATTTTATTATAAGTGGCTCAAAACTTTTCGACACGAGAATGAAGAAGAAGGTGCAAATTGGCTTAAAAATGGTGGGACCTATACTTTTTAAAAGGTTAAATTTTTCTATTTATGGAAACATGCTACTTATAGTGGGACGACCCAAAATGAAATATAGGCCAATTTTAGTGGGATGGAGCCAGTATAAAAATATTAAAATGTCATTATTTAAGAGTTAGATTTTTTTTTTTAGAGAAATTTATGAGTTAGATTAATTGGTAAGTATTATTTTAAAGGGTAAATATCACTTTAAACCCCAAACCATTTTCGCACTATCAATTATATCTTGAACTATCGAAATGGAGGCTAGGGTTTGGAATATAAGTGTTGGGGGAGTGTTGAAGGTGTGGGGATGGTGAATGATGTGAAAAATGAGGGAAGAAAAGGGGTTAAGGGTTGAAAATCGCGTGTGTGCCCCACCAAAAGCATCAATTCCGTGTTTTCCCCGCAGTCACAGCCGTGATCGCGGCATAGGACCATGGGGGAGCTGTTGGAGAGGCCCGCGGTCGGGCCCACAACTGCGGCACAGACCGCGGGTGTGTTCGTGCGTTCTGGACGATTTTGGAGCAGAGGCCCGCGGTCGGGCGCGTGGCCGCGGCCCGGACCGCAGGGCCTGGGCTTTCTGCGCAGTCTGCTCGTTCGACTCCATTCTCCCTCGTCCAAACTCCGATTTGGTCGTTGTTTGCGCTCACGGATTCCTCTTGAGATGCACTTCAACCTCATGTTTTTACCATTCTCTAATTTATCTTTGATTTTTCCTGAAATCACACCAAAACTACATTCAAGAATCAAATCTTCATAAAACTAAACATTATGGCACAAACAAGCATTCACAAGCAAAACATGAAGGGAAATGACAACAAATCATGTGGAATTGAGGTACGAAAATCATGTTTGTCAGGGTTATTCCTAAAAAATTTAAATTTAGATTTGGAGTAAGGATTTTGAGACCCAGATCCAATCTAGTTCCGACTCGTGGATCCAATTATATATAAATAAGATATAATTTTATTAGTTTTATGTAATCTTACCTTAAAGATATTCAACGAATCGCTCAGATTAATTCTTAAGATTGGCTAATAGTTACACGGTCAAGGATATGTGTGTAATTTTATATTTTCCATATCCCTTAATTATAGCAATGATATCAAGTTAATTAACATTTACGTTTCAACATTAAACATTTTTATATTATTTTTTATGTAAGTTCATCAATTTTGGATAGTATTAATTCATTTAATCGATTTTATTGAACATTCGATATTCATCTTGAGTGAGCATGTAATAATCACTTTTGAATTGTATTATTAGTTCATTTAATCGGTTTATCATATATGATAAACACTGGTGTTCACAACTTTGAATTTTTTTAATATTCTATTAAGACAATGAAATAATTTATTAATGTGTGATTTCAAGTGAGGATTATTAATGAAATAATCTATTAAGAAAATTAATGATCATAATAGTTGTATATTATGAACGTATACTCAATTAACATAATGTACCAAACAACAAAATACGTTCATCGGAATTATATATTAATGTACATTGTCTATTATTATTATTATTATTATCATTATTATTATTATTATTATTATTATTATTATTATTATTATTTTAAATTCTAAATGATTTTTATTAAAATAATCAATTGAAAAATAGTATTATTATTATTATTATTATTATTATTATTATTATTATGAACATAACTCATTTTTTTCAATGAATAGTTTATTAATTGTGATGAACATATTTTACTGATTTGATGAACATATTTGACTAATTTGAACGTAATTTGTTGAACAAATAGTTATATCATTTGAACTTTGCTAGAGTTTCCCGGTTTGATGAAATTATATTTTCGTTTAATATAATGAATTTTTAATATGTTTTGTATGAACAAATAGTTATATCCTTTGAACTTTAATGAACAAATCTCATTTTTCTAAATAAACATAATTCAATTTTTGCAATTTTATTTTCCGATACATCATTATGGATTGGGTTAGTCTTTCTGGTGGGATTGGTTGAAATTGAAATCATTTAGGTTGAAAGCCATGGTGCTGATACCTAAAGCAGTGAACCAGATACATACTACAGGCCAAACAGCTAAGAAAAAGTGTAATGAATGAGAGTTGTTGAAATTAGCATATTGGAAGATCAATCGGCCAAAGTAATCATGAGCGGCTACGATATTATAAGTTTCTTCCTCTTGACCGAATCTGTAAATGAATAGTTTGTTAATTATGATGAATATATTTTTTTAATGAACATTATATTGTTCCCATTGAACTTCCAATTGTTTTATATGAACATTTTTACTTTCTCCTTTTAACTTGTATATGAACATTATTACTTCTCCTACAATTCACATTTTTTTTTTGGTTTCGCACAGGATGACAACTGCAAATTCTTCGAATGGCCCGCAAAAAAAATTGACCTTTCTAATAAAAATATTTTTATTTTATCTTGAACTTATTCAAAATATATACTGAACTTGAAATTCGAGTGGGTGGAATTTATTTTTTTACGCAAATGCGTCCAATATTCACATAAGTTCATAATTTCCGAAATTTACGTTCAACGTAACCCCGCGAGACGTATTTTTAGTTGGCATAAACATTTTATAATGGCATATATTGGTTACTTGAATATATAAGTCATTTGAATATGTTCAATACATCTTACTAAATGATATCATAGTTCACTATATAGTAAAGTTGACAAAAATAGGTAGTTATTGTTTCTCTAGATATATATAGCCTTTCGAACATGTAGCGTAATTCTTATGAACGTCATATAATAAATTTTTCAAATGGAGTCGAACATGATATATAATACTTAAGGAACGTGTAATTCAATATCCATTATTTAGTATTCACCCGAAATAGAGATGTAGTCGGGATGGAGGAATAACCAATTTAAAATTACAATCCATATTACTCAAATCAAATATTCACCCGGCCGAAATAGAAATAGAGAGATTTACGGGATTGCATCTCGTTAATTGTGATTTGTTCAATCTGTCGAAAAATAAGATTACAAAAATGACCTTATGAACGTGTAATCCAATATCCATTATTTAATAGGGTTAATTGCCCATAAAATACTGAACTTTCGTCCAATTCTGGTTTTGCACACAAACTTTGAACTGTAGCGTGAAAATTACTAAACTTTAGATTTTATCTGTTTTTGCTACTAATTCAAATTCCGGTCAAATATCAGGCTAATATGATGTGCCAATATTTGACGTGGCGTATTCATTGTTAATTTCTTATTAATAAAAAAAAGAACACAAAGCAAATAACCAAAATTGTCAATAGCTTAATATATCAAATCAAATAATAGTATCTTTTTAATTCTCAAGTTTAAATCAATTTTTTTCTAATTCACTATTACACAACTGATTACTCCAATATATAAAATAGAAGTCATTCAAATAGTATAAATATATATAGTTTATAAAAAAAATTAATCTTTAGCTAATGAAAATTTAATATACTTTATTACTTAGCTAAATAAATTTTTTTATATATTAAGTTATTGATAATTAAAATATTTTTGGCAGACACACCTAAATTCGAAGAATCCCCTTACTATTATTGAATTTATTCAATTAATTAATTCAACTAAAAAAATACTATTATTTGATTTGATATATTAAATTATTGACAATTTGAGTTATTTACGTAGTGTTCTTTTTTTATTGATAAGAAATTAAATAAAAAAAATATTATTTTGCCAATTAATTGTCACACAAGAATAAATACGCCACATCAAAATTGGCACACCATATTATATATTAGCTTGATATTTGGCCGGAATTGGATTAGTAGCAAAATCAGATAAAACCAAAAGTTTAGTAATTATCACGCCACAATTCAAAGTTTGTGTGCAAAATCAGAATTTGATGAAAGTTCAGTATTTTATAGGCAATTAACCCTATTTAATAATGATAAATTAAGCATTATTATTATATTGTATAAATCTAATCCGTCTGTTATCAAGGAATGAACGATTGTGATTTATTCTTTCTTCTCTGTATAAGGACTCTTCTCTATAGAAACAGACCCCACCCTAAATAAAAGATCTATAACTAATCTATATTTTTTAATTTTCTAAAATTTAGAGTTTTTAGTCAAAAGCGTTAATTGAAGATACAGAACGAAGAAGTTATATGTAAAGAGATTTTGACATATAAAATCACAAATTATTTTAAATTTATAATTTTAATGTGAGTTTTAAAGTGTGGCAAATATAAGAAAATACTGAATCTAAAAATAAATAAATAAAATCTAAAAGAATTGTAATGGTTCTAATCCTAAAGAATAAATAGAAAATTTCTAACAATTAATAAAAGAATTTCAGCAATCAATCAAGTTCATCCTAACTTAATTATTCCGATCATTGATGCAAATATAACTTTAATTCATGCAAGTAAACCAGTTATAACCACCGAAGACGCTTCTGACGTGATCTTATTTCTCCTTAATTATTCAGTAATCAGGAAGACGTTTCACTAATTACTATCATAATCGACTGACAACAGTAACAGAAGCTCTATAGGTTTAATGAGCCGACATCATTAATATCTAGAGAAATCCGCTTCAAAACCAATAAACGCTTACGCAGGATTATTGAATTAAGACTGTTTTTCCCTTGATCCTGATGTGTCAATTTACCACTAATCAAACCTAAACCATGATTACGTATGACCGATTCAATTGGCTATATAATTAATTCTAACCCATTAAATATTGCCCACTACCTAATAGATTAAAATAATTAATAATGATAAACACATAGAATCACATATACAAGTATAAAATAAAGTATAAGAACACATTTGGTCTCACAGAATAATCTTGCTAGTGTTTCCTTGATCGTTGTTGGAATAAACGAATTAGTTAGAACGCATAAAATAATTAAATAAAAGAAAATAAGGAAAAAAATAGAGAGAGAAGCAATAGAGAAAAGAAACTTGAATTAAAAGCAAAGGTTTTCGTCCAATAGCTGCTCCCCAAAACTGTATGCATGAATGTGTGTATAGGTTCTTATATAAATATAAGAAAATCAAACTAACCTAATTCTAATGCTAATAGGCGTGCAAGCCCATAAAACTAATTGAATAAATTAAGTTCAGCACAATCAAAATAAATAAGGTAAGGTCCACTAAGAAAAATCAACGGCTGTCCACAGTCCACAACTTCTCGCCAATAGCCTAAATTAATCCAGTTCGGACGTTCAGTTGGTATGGCCGCCCCGTCCACCTTCATGCGTACAGCTTTAAACTCTTCAAAATTCGATCGTCTTCTTTAAAACTTATCAAAAATCATTAGGAACCACTTAAAATCTGAAATCATGCTAAAAAGATGATATATATAGAATAAATCAAATATAGAAATCACATTAAAACACCCAACATATAAAATACGTCTAATCAGTTGCATGTAATCTCAGCTAGTCCTTAAAAAATATCCTTTCATTTGTTTTGAGAAAAATAAAAATAAGTTCATCCGGCGACCTGTTCCTTCTGCCTACCTAACCCCATAATATGCTATAAAGTATATTTTTTTTCCCTTGAGATTCATGATTTACTAAACTGAACTTTCACATGGAGCATTAATTAGAAGCTTTAGTTTTTTTTTTTTCCTTGAGATTCATAATTTACTAAACTGAACTTTCACATGGAGCATTAATTAGAAGCTTTAGTGTTTGTGAACGCAATTCCATGAAATTTATACTAAACTAAGCTTTCACATGGAGCCTCCAATTATTTTTCGAATTTTGCTAAAAATTTATTGTATGTAGTTTTATCTAAGACGAGATACAGGCGTGCTTGTTGCATTTGTGATTACTCAGTGAAGTAGGCCCGTTTTTACAGCAAGAAGAATGATTGATGATCGCAGAGGCAGCATGGATCATAACAGCATTGAAGTGAGGCTCCTCACTCCTAAAGCAGAGGAAAAAGCAGGTGATTTGAAAGCAAGAATCTGCGAAGAATCAAAGAAAATATGGAGGGTTGCGACGCCAAGTGTGATCGCAAAAGTGAGCTCATTCGGCACCCTCGTCGTCACACAGTCCTTCGTGGGCCACATCAGCGCGGTCGATCTCGCCGGCTACGCTCTTGTCCAAACGCTAAGCGTGCGATTCGTCAACGGCATACTGGTATTTATCTTTTCCGATCCTTTACAGTTAGGAAAGTGAGTTGATTATGAAATGATTGGTTTTGGTTGGACAGATTGGGATGTCGAGCGCGACGCAGACTCTCTGTGGGCAGGCATTTGGGGCTAAGCAGTATGAGATGATGGGAATCCACCTGCAACGCTCCTGGCTCATTGATCTCATCACTCTAACTTTTCTGATCCCCGTTTTCTTATTCGGGGCGTCCATCTTCAAGCTGCTCGGACAAGAGCAAGGAATCGTGGAATCTGCTGCTTATATCTCTCTGTGGTTCATCCCTTTCGTCTATGCACTCCTCTTTAGTCTTACCATACAGATGTATTTGCAAGCGCAGCAGAAGAATATGGTCATCGCGTGGCTCTCGGCTCTGCAGTTTGCGATCCACATTGTGTGCTCTTGGCTGTTTGTGTATGTTGCGGATTTTGGAGTGGCGGGGGCCATGGCTGCGTTGTGCATATCTTCGTGGTTTGTTGTTTTGGGGGAATTTGTGTATGTTTTTGGAGGTTGGTGTCCGGAGACGTGGAGAGGATTTAGTGTGGCTGCTGTGAAGGATTTATGGCCACTTGTGAAGCTCTCACTATCATCTGGTGTAATGATATGGTAAAAAAATTGATCATTATATTGAGTTGTGATTTTATCTTAACATTTACTCTGTTATGTATCATGTATGGTTTGGTTGCAGTCTGGAGCTGTGGTACTACGCGATTCTGGTGTTGCTTGCTGGCTACATGAAAGATGCACAAGTTGCAATAAATGCCTTCTCCATTAGGTAATTTATATCAATCACTAGCTGCTTGTTGATCATTTTGATGCACTGAAATTTGAACTTTTGTTAATCTTGCAGCCTCAATGTAGTTTCTTGGATGGTGATGATCATTTTTGGCATTATGGGCGGTGCATGGTACGGATTTGCTCTCCTTCCTCTTTGTGATGTCGTTTGTCTGAAAAATATTAGTTTCCAGCGTTCGCGTTGCAAATGAGCTGGGGAGAGGAGATGCCGGAGCTGTGAGATTCTCCATCAAAGTGGTAGTGGGCAGCTCAGCTTCAATAGGGTTGTTCTTCTGGATCATCTGCTTCTTCTTCAGCGCCAATATCGGGTATCTCTTCACGGATGATGAGGTGGTCGTGCACACAATCTCCCAGCTTTCAACTCTTCTTGCATTCACAGCCTTGCTTGCTAGCATTTACCCGATCCTCTCGGGTTAGTTACGTTTCACGCTCTCAGTAATCTTTTTCTTGAAATGTTGAGTTCCCTTTGTATTTGGCAGGTGTGGCTGTGGGATCAGGTCTGCAGACGAAGGTGGCAGTCATCAATTTGGTTTGCTTCTACGCGATTGGATTGCCGATTGGAGTTGTTCTTGGATATGTGCTTCATCTTCAAGTAGAGGTGGGTATAGCAGCGAGGAAATTAAATGTTAGTGTGTAATTCTGAGATTAGTGTGTTTTTTGGGATTTAGGGGATGTGGCTGGGGCTGACCTTTGGAGCTTTAAGTGAGACTTGTGCAATGAGCTTCTTGGTTTGGAGGACAGATTGGGATAAGGAGGTCAAAATAACAACATTAATTTTGTGAATTATCCAGTTGAGCACAATAGGTAATACTAATGGGCATTTGCATTTTAATTTTTTTTGCAGGTATTGAAGGCTTCAGGACGTGTAAAGAGATGGAGCTTGGAATAGTTTGATGAGTTATTCAAGAACATGTGCTGTGTTTGTATCTTCAAAGTGTGGAATTGTATGAAATCAGTGTGTATTTTTTTGAATAATCAGTAAATACCACGTGCAACGTAACGTCAGTTATGAGTTCTATTAAAATGATTTGTAGTTGCTGCTCATCGACAAGATTTATAGATTGTTCTAATTAGGATGTCTTTGTTTTCAAGATGTGTAAGGTCCCATGGTCTAGTGGTTAGGACATTGGACTCTGAATCCAGTAACCCGAGTTCAAATCTCGGTGGGACCTATTTTTTTTCCTCTAAATTTTATTTTTATTTGTAAATTGAAATCATAAGAGAGAGCCAAAAACTATCCAAGAAAATTCTGATCAACGAATAAAGGGTTTGAAAAACACAGTGACATTGTTGTATGATTGTAGGTAGAAAGCTGCATTATAGAGCTGCTGATTTTAGTCATGGGCGAATCACCACTTCCAGCTTGCCACATCCACTTCTTAATAAGATTACTACGTCGAGCTGCGGCTAAAACTAGTTTAATTGAAAAATACACATTAAATGTCAAGTTTATTCGTGGTGCAATAAATATGAAAATTGATTATCGTTTATTTATAATAAAGAGGAAGAAAATGTTGTAAAAACAACCAACAATGTGTATCAGAATAGCATCGAAAATATTAAAACCAACAACATAGATAATTTTTTCTACAAGCAATATGCCTCGCTGCGAAAGAATCCCAGCTTAAGAAAAGAAAAAAAAAAAAAATATATCACACTCTGAGGAAAAACTAAATTAATTTGTTTGGATATCGATCTCCTCACGCTACTGTTTGTGCTTCCCGTGGAGCTGCTGAGGCAGGAAGAAGGGATATCGGAGACGGGATCTCCATTGGCTTCCATGCTACCAACTCAAATTCTGATCAAAGTAACTTCAATCACAACAGGGGTTTCCATATAGATTTTGTGAGCGAGAAAATTGGATATCTCTTCACATGAAAAACGATGAGGCTAGGCAGAGTGTGGATGATTTCTCTCTTCTGCTTGCTCTCACTGTGTTTCTTGCTAGCTAGCATTTTCCCTCTGCTCTCAGCTTCTATATTCTATTAATTCTTTATAACCTACTTAAGCTTAATTAAATAAATTTTGATGTTTTTAAATTCCCACATTTCTTGGGTGCAGGTGTGGCTGTGGGATCAGGTCTGAAATCAAAAGTGGCGCTTTGAATTTAGTTTGCTTCTATTTGATTGGACTTCCGGTTGGGCGGTTGGTCTTAATTTTGATCTTATGGTGTCTTTTTAGTTTTAATTTATAAATATTTGAATCAAATTTACTTCATAGCACGATCGAGTTCAAAATTTTCGGCCAACTAAATCCGACATGTAATACCGAAAGTTAATTTCGTGTTGAAGGATTGAATATGAATGAATGCATGAAGGTAATATATCTATTGAAAAATAATGGCATTAACCGAATAAGCTTTCGGCGATATCCGTGATCTTTAGTTGGCCAAAATTTTGATTCCAACTTTAACTTAACAACGGATATAGTATAGGCCATATCTCTAATGGCATTAAAATAAACTCCTTGAATGGATGATCAAGACTTTTCACTTTTGTTGTCCTAGGGAGCGTTTACCTCAAGGGTGCGTTCTCTTTTATTGTAAATTTATTATGAAAAATGGTGGGATAAATAAAATTTCATCCTTTAATTTTATTTTATTTTATTTTCCTCATTTTCTGCATAATAGAATTTGACTCATACTCATTCCTCATTTTCACTATAAATTAAGAAAGGATAACATTATCACTCTATTTTTCATGTAATAATATTATATCTCCTTTGTAGTGAAAATGAGAAATGAGTAAGAGTCAAATTCTATTTTGTGGGAAATGATGAAAAAGAAATGAATGATTTAAAGGGTGAATTTTGTTTATCCTTCCTTTTCCCATAATAATTTTACAACCAAAGATAACACACTCTAAAGGATTAGCCTTGATGGATAAAAATAGTAAGAATCCCCTTACACCCTGAAGGATTAGCCTTGATAGATAAAAATAGTAAGATTAATCCCTTATTTATTTTAATGGATTGAAACTTTGAGATATTCCAAGATCCTTTATTATTTCTATCATTTGAGCTAGTTTTGTTTGACTCTTATCCAAACAAAAAGGTGAGATTGAAGAAATTCTATCTTAAAGATAAAAATACACAATCATTCATTTTATCAATCATGTAAAATAAACGGCCCCCTAGGATATATGGGTCAGGATGACCTGTGGTGTTGTGTCTCAGACGCTCTCGCTTAGCTACATGATATGGAGAACAGATTGGGATCCACATATTTAGGTCAAAATTTTTAATTATGTGTTTGGTTGCATTAGTTAAAATTGTGTTGTTTTTGTAGGTATATAAAACTTCGGCACGTGTGGAACAATGGAATTTGGAGTCGTCGTCGACAAATGAGAAAGGCTGATCTCGGTTCTTGCTTGAGCTGAGAAAGTTTGAAGGAAAATCTGTTGTGTTTTAATAAGGGTTTTATAATAACTGTGCTGTGACATGATTCGCTTCTTCAAATCTTTAATTGCATCATATTTTAATTGTTATAATCGGATATGATTAATTATTTATCGTCCTTATATTACAGAAACCATGCTATATACTTTCCTGCAAGTTTGAATCGTAAATGAGTAAATCCTTTCCAATTACAAATTAATTTAACTATTTGAAATTGAAGTTAAAAAAAAAAAACCCCCTTAAATAATATCACATGTAGTTGATCACAACACGTAGCCACGTAGGTGTACTCATAGTCATATTGTTCATTATGAGTTTAAAAGGTTGTAGTTTTGATCATGCTCGAGCTGAGATAATTTAAGATGGACACATTAATTTTTATTCATTACTTTTATTATTAGAATATTAATTGGTTTCCAACCGATTATAAAACGTTTTTGCATGCATATAATGTACGGGACATATATATATTACTATTAGACACCACGGCTCTTACAAGTTTCATCAAACGACGGCCGCGGCTACGACACCAAACACCCGATCAAACGGTGACGTTTTGGTTGAGCGCGTCGCAGCAAGCGCCGCATATCCCACCACAGCAGCCGCACGGGCATGCTCCGCACGACTGGAGCCTCCTATGTCGCTTCGCTATCATACCGCTGACGTCCGGCCACAACCACCCGCTGCCACCGGCGGCGTTGATCACTGCAGAGTGATGGCGATGCACGGCACGGGCAGAGTGGGTCAAACTTGAAGAATGATCGATCGACGAAATAGAGGCAGCGGTGAAAGCGTTGGTGGTGAGGTAGCACCACAGTGCAAACCCCATGAGCATGGCCAACATGATTGGCGCTATCTTCATCTTCTTAAACATGATTTGCAAATGCCCTTTTAATTTTGTGGAATATTAAGTTAGCATGTTTGTGGGGAATTTATATAGACGTGACGCATAATATTTTGAAGTATGTATGGCCCATTGATATTGTTGTTGTCACCTTAAAATTGAATTATATACACTCTCAATCTTTCATTCATTTCGAATCTATGCCGGTCTTGTGAAATTTAATTTGGCGTTTTGGTGGCATACATAATCTGTCACTCGTGTACTCCTATATATAATTATATTTCTAAGATAAAAACTTATATGACATACATGAATATTGTATTTTACCAAAATGGTTTTATACCTCCGGCTGCCGGTGATTACAATGACAATATATACTACTACATCATATCATCAGATCTTTGTATTCATATGACAATAGCCTCCTTTATCATGATATTTTTCAAATATGTCACATTCTATGTACATAGAATAACAATATCTAGAACTCTTGGATATGATTATAAATTTTTTTATATAAAAAAATAAAAACAAAAATATATGCATACGTCTTTGAGATAATGAAAGTTTTGTAGTGCACATCTACATTTCCAAAAATGCGCCACATAACAATTTCAGTCATCCATACACAGTTTTCCTGCACATTAGTTAAGAAAGCCATTTAAGCAAGCTTACATGACAGAGAGAGAGAGAGAGAGAGAGAGAGAGAGAGAGAGAGAGAGAGGTTCTGACCTTACAGCTTGAGTCCCCTTGGTTGCAGCACAGCAGGCCAAGTGATATATTAGAAGAAAATTCCTTTCAGCCATTGCCTTTTTGTCAAATATGGCATCTGATATAACAACAGCTGATGCTCCATGACCTATATACACTCCAACTGAATCTGTATCCAAATTGACATATCATTTTAATTTCCACTCATGACCACAAACACAACAGTTAATTGCAGACATGATTACTAATCTAATAATGTTCTCATATTTTGTCATTCTTTGCACCATTTTTTCTTAGACTTGTTTGATTCTGTGGTTGAGAAAAAAAAAAAAAAAGGGGAAAGTTTGCGAATCACAGCTTTCTGACCTAATTTCATGCCTTGTGATGCAACCAGTGGGATATGGGGGAATGGCTTCTTCACTGCTGCTAAATACTCAACTCCACCTAATGCAGAGACTGGATACACCTACACGTATCGTTATTCAAATTTCTGGATAATATGTACGGTCTTGCTGAAACATCAAGAACAAAAAGGGCTCACCTTGATGATTTTGGCACCACCATTCGATGCAGATAATATCTGCATGATCACAGAAACGATTCTGTAACTTTTCATCCATTGCATATTCATCGGTTCTAATCAAAACCAGCTAAAAAGTGATTTAATATTAAAATACCTCTGTAGGGGTTGCTGCTCCTGGTATATACAGAGCCTGGCCCTCTGCAACATCGTTTAGAATTCCCTGCTACCATCAAATTTAATGAATCTCAATATAATTCTATGGCAAAGACTTTTTTTTTTTTTTTTTTTTTTTTGTAAATTTGAGGTCCCTAGCATAAGATCAAATTGTGTCAATGATACCTTCACCATTGCAGGACTCATGAGAAACTTAGCTCCAAGATCTACTGCTTCTTTCGCGTCTCGTCTATCTAAAACTGTTCCAACCTGCAACTCGAAAGGTAAGGTGAATTGTTAGACATTGTGTCAGAAACAGAAACCATGGAAATAATAAGCATAACACAATTTCCTTTGTCGTTTAGACATCCTTGTAAAAGAAAAGGACCAGACATCAATCCAAGAATCTGAAATATTCTACCAAAAGAAACAGCTCGAAAAGTACTTACTCCTATTGATGCTGAAGGATATTCTTGGACCAGACACTGCAACGCCTGTGAAAGAGCACAAGATTCCATAAGGGATATGTAAAGAAGACATCAAGTAAAAAAATTACATTTACCTCGAAAACACCAGGGGTTGACATTGTGATTTCCAACTGTAAATCCAAAAGGGGCAACCACATTTACCATAGTTTAAATATTATAAACGAGAATAAAAACGAAGAGATTCGAAACGATTGATAGTTTTGCAGTTTTTTTGATGCAGTTGGTGGTCACGGTGGAGAGAGTGCATTTGCCATTTTACAAACTAAATCAGCACAAATTTTCTCACCCCTCACTATAAGTGTATCGAATTTAAATTTGGCAATCCGAAACTAGGTTTAAAAAATGAGGGATTTGAACTTACAACGGAAACTCCACCTCTGAGTGCTGCACGCGCAGCTTCCACTGCTAACTCTGCACTAAAAAGAGAAATCGAGATAAGTAACTAGGGAAGACATAAGCTCTCTCTCATGTAAATGAGATGGACCTTTTGGCGCGAAGGCAAGCAATAATGCCGGAATTTTGAATATCCATCAACACTCTGTCAGCAACGCTGGTGGGATAAAGAGAGACGGAGTTATTGTGGGAATTCTTACAGCGGAAGTGAGAGTTGCAGCAAGAAACTCTCCAAATCAAGGGCTTTATCCTCCACGAAACAATTCCTATGTTGTTTGGAACAATCATCATCTTTTCAAACCAACTCGCGCAGACGCCGCAGCAGATATTTACTTTTGGAAATTATTCAGATAATGTTATTTTATGGATATAATAATGTTTTTCTATAATTTTCGATTTCGTTTCAAAAAAAAATACTACTCCTCCGTCACTCTAATAGGCTCGTTTTCTTTTTTGAGACGTCCCATTAGAATAAGCTCATTTTTTTTAGTAAAACAAATGTACTTAATTAGTGTGGACGGTGGACCACACCACTTTTCTCCTAAAAATAATTTTTTTAATTTTCGCACTCAAAAGAAATGAACCTATTAGAGTGGAATGAAAGGAGTATAATATTACGATAATATTTTTATTTACTACTCACTCTAGTACATAAAACTGTGATATTTTTGTCATATTCTTAAGTCCATAAACTTTATTTTTGTCACTATAGTATTTTTATTTTGGTACGCTTCCCTTTATATTTTAAACCGTTCATTTATTAAAACATATGTCCTCCAAATCATACCACAATTTCCGTGGCCAAAAAGAGCACAATACATCTTTATTCAGAGTCAACCGAATAAAGTTGGGTTTTTTTTATTGAAGGGAAGAAAAGAAAGAAAGTGAATTTGAAGTTGCTAGTTTGCCAATATTTTGTTGAGTTAGGAACTACAGCAGGTATCTAAATTTTAAAAATTATCTAACGCATTATAAGCCGAGCCCATGGCGACGTTTGAAGATGGAGGCAGCAAGTAGAGAGATGCTTGTGGTGGAGGCACGCAGAGGACATGGATTTCGAGCTAGCGGCTTTGCCTCTTTCAGCTTCTTCTGCAGAGAAAATGGCCGAGTTGAGGAGGTTGATTTGATGTAGCAAAATTATACATACGTTAACTGCAACTTTTATTTAAGAATATATGAACATGATTGCAGAATTAGGATATCAAGAAACAGTATCTTACTGAATTATCATAAGCATCTCATTGCCTTTGTCTCTTCTGCAATGGCTTCGAAGAGGATCTGACCTGAAACATGGATGGGACCAAACAACTCTCATTCTGATATTATAACAAACATGAGAAAATGGCACTCTTACAAATTGTGAGAGTTGTTCACTGATGTAGCTCATCGATCTTAAAACCGCCTCAACTGTATCTCGGCTAAGCTCAAACTTAACCTCCATCTCCTTCCATGGTGACTTGCTATAATCTTGCAACTATCAACAAGGAAAAGCCAAAAATGGCAAGGCTAGCTGAGCTACTGAGATCAATTTTTAATCAGGAAAAAGTGGACAAGGGTTACACAAATTAGACTTAAATCCACTCTAGAGGTAAATTCCAAGATAATATTTCAAACATTTATCAATTTGCAAATCTAAAAGTGTGAAGTCAGTATATTCACGATACCTTGAGAGTGATAATAGCCACTCGATTAGTCGGCATCTCACCTTTGTTCTCAACAGTCCAAGTCATAGATTTCAGCCGCGGAAGAACTCTCTACATCAAACATGTATACTAGCATAACATTACAGCATAGAAGGAATCATAACTATATAAAGGCATAAATATGTTGGATGATTGATGCACAGAGAGCGCCATACAAGCAGAACAGACATATTATTACTCGTAACCTTCTCATCTCCACACGTAATAATATTCGAAACAGCATATATGATAATTGGAGAATAGTGAACTTCACCGGAATTTCAGTAGGGCCAATGTCACTTTGAAGAGTTAACTCTGGTGGAAAACATGCCACATTTCTTTCAGCAGTGATTGGTATTCGACCTCCAATATTCGGAGAATTGAAACGAGAAGCTGGATCAACTTGCAGCGACAGCAACGACCCACAAACTGCTGAAGAGGAAATGTTCACATGACTGGTCCATCCTGATGCATTCTGCATAAACAGGATAGAGAATCCGCCAAAATGATGACGAAGAAAACAAGCCAACAGCCCGAAAAAGCAAGAAAACATATGCATAAAATGGCACTTCAACTCTTTATTGGGTTAACGGGGAACAGAAACAACAACATCTAAGATTCTTTGCAACTTCTTATATGCATATAAACAAGATAATTTCACAATGCAGTTTTTACCAAGACAACTAATGATGTGCCTTTCAACTTTCAAGTAAACTAACTAGAAAATTGAATACCACTTCTCCAACATAGTTATGTTTTATATAATCCTACTAACAGATAGTGGCAAATAGACAATGGATTAGTTCAACCATTCAAAGATTATCATCAGCATAAACTAAACTTGCAAACATGACTAATTCAGCATTAAATTTCAATGATGGTACAATCTCATTGCCAATAAATTTACCGGTTCTCGAGAGAGCTCTTCCTTCCAATAGCTTCGAAGCTTCTGTAACTGTGCAAGAAGCATCCTCTGCAGTTGCAGAGGAAGATCAGCTGGAAAAAGCTTCAAACCATCACATTCTTCTATGTTTTTGTGCACGCAATTCCTGATAATCAAACGAAGGCACGCCAAAACCTGCGTTTACACTTAAAAAATCCAAAAATTAAGAACCCATTAGAGAGAGACTGAGAGAGAGAGAGAGAGAGAGAGATAAATAACTGACTGGGTCTACGTCGCGGGGCGAAGGAAGATCGAGAAGGGAGTGGATGGAAGACTTCTGCGAATTCGAGAGACCAATTTTTCGGGTTTGCCACAGCAATTGCAGAAGGTTTTCAAGCTTCTGCGCACATTTTACCCCAATTAGCTTGTGGAGATGCTCCGACAGCGTTGTTTCCCCAATCATCGTTTTTAATTAAGCTTTCAGCTCTCTCAACTCCACTCCATTAGTAATGGCTGTCGAGAATTTGGAGCAATGGATAAATTTTCTTGAAATTGATTCGAAAAGATCGAATTTTTTTTCCCTGTACAATCTTGCTAGTGTTATTGTGGAGTGTGGAATCCGGTTTCGTTTATCGCCGATAACGTTGTAGGTTACAAATCGGAATCGTTAGCGTTCAGTTATGCATAATTTGGACATGTTAATTTCTGTAAACATTAGAGATATTGTGTGTTAATCTTTTACACAAACTTTATTCGATTCATAAATTACATAACAATTTTAATTTAAATATATTAATATATAAAAACTTTCAATTTATTGTGATTTTATCATGTTAATTAAAATCATTAAATTTTTGAACAAAATGGTGCGTCTTTTTTGCATCATTTTAAATTGAATTTGTGCAATATTTTAGTCTTTTTTTTTCTAAAAAATAATTTCAAAGTCATGGGTTTTAGTTTGATTGATTTTGAAATAGATTTAAATTTGAATATTTTACTCTCATGATAAAATAATAACAAATAACAAATTTATGAATTATCGTATTAAAATTCAAATTCATGTACAGCTTCTGAATCAATTAAAAGTTTGTGTGTTTGCATATCAATAATTCCAAAGAAAATATTGATTTTTGTGTGATGAGTGATTTGAGAACTGAAAAATATGTCTGTTTAATTCATGAATATTTTTGTTGTTGATGGAATAGATGACCATATTATTTTTTATTTATTTTTTTGGGATTGGATGAGCATATGATTATTATTAATGAAGTAAATTGGATGAATATGCGTAGTAAAATAAAAAGGGAAAAGTATCAAATAAGCCCCTAACATGGTGGTCCTTATCACGTTTAGATCTCTATAGTCGATGTTGGGCCAACTAAACCCCTGAAATCCTTAATTTCGTGCAATTAGCCCCTCTGACTTAACGACGGTTTAACACCGTTAACTATTTTATTTTTTATTTTTTGTATTTCGTTGGTGGTGGGACCCACGCTTTCTTCTTTGCCAAGCACGCCGAAAACACGTTGGAAACATGTCGGAAGGTGTTGACCATCGATTATGTTCGAAAATCAGTCGCGGTGGCTCCTTCCCCGGCCACTCATGCCGGATCCTCCCGGTACCCCGATGGCCACTCCGCAAGAAACCCCAATTTCCGATCAAGAGCGGTCAAAATCCCCAAATCTAAAAAAAAGACAATCAATCAATGACGGCGGAAATCGAGATCTGCAAGGTCTGGGCGAGCAACGTGGTTGTGGAAATCAACTTAATCCATGAACACCGAGTTCCCAAGCACCGTGTTCAAGCCGAGCCCTCTCTTAAAGAAGCTCCACGCCGGCGACGCCACCTACACCGCGATTTGATGAGGGGGATATCGATGAGCGAGTAGCGGACCACTCTGGTGACGAGGGGATATCAATGAGCGAGTAGCGGAAGTCGTAGTTGCTGAGGTGGGAGGAGAGCGTCTGGAGGTTGAGGGACGACGGCGGAGGGGAGGAGCGCGTCGGCGTCGACGACGACGAGGGGTGGAGGACAAGGTTGGGCCCACCAATTAAAAAAAATAAAAACAGACGGCGTCAACTGACCGTTAAAGGCGAGGGCTCGATTGTTTGAAATTAGGCAGTTTGAGGGTTTAGTTTGCCAACATCGACTATAGGGATCTAAACGTGATCAGGGTCATCATGTTAGGGGCTTATTTGATACTTTTTCTAATAAAAAATGAGCGACGTCTCAAAAAAAAATAAAAAATGAGCGTAATAAACTTTTTTTATTTTTTTTGGGTAAAGCAAAAATTGGAAAAAGTGAGATAAACATAACATACATTTCTCTAGGTTTTCTTTTTCTGTCCTCACAGCAAAATAATTAGAGACATCAAAAGAGTCATATGATCTGACTTATGTTATGTATGATATAATAACAAATTAGAGACTTTATTATCTTATTAAAAGATGACGATATTTAAACGGTGAGGCTAATATGTATAAAGAGTATCAAATATTTATGGATGTGTAATATTGATATATACAATTACGAACCTGACAACATTATAAAAATTATCACATAATTATCACGTGACTGATAGTGAGACCTAATTCAAGTGGCAAAATTGAGGCATTTAAAGACTTTTTTTTTTTTTTGTGAAAGATTTTAGTGTGGTTATTATTTTTCCACTTTGATGTGGATAATGGTCATGCCTGCATGCGAATATTTTCACACATTTGTGTGGTGTAGATGTTACGCAGAGATCCTGTCTACACGTGAGTTGCTTATTTGATTATATTTAGACATCTCGTGCGATTATTTTTCCACATTTATGTGATGTAGAGGTCATACAGATGTTCCGCTTATGGATGGATTACTTATTTGATTATATTTATACATCTCTTGTAATTCTAATTTTTAAAAAAATATATCATGGGACTAAAGTTTGTTTTTCAGTTAAAATTTGTCGAAAATAGTAGTGCATGAAATATACACGAATATGAAAATTATTTCTACGAAATACTATTAATTTTGAAACGAGGAATTTGGTTCTACTCGAAGACCGTATGGGCCTACCCGTTAGGTCGGCCGTCGGCGAACATTTAGGGCCCAGCAGCTCAGACCCATCAATGTAATGGGCCCCATAATATTTGGGCCATCTTTATATAGGGTCCAATATTAATCAAAAAGGATAAACTTTTGTTTTACTCTAGATTGGCCACGTATGATGACAAAGCCCTAACCAATCAAAAAAAAATGTTGGCCCATTCAATATTCAAGGGCACATTTAGTGAGGTTAGGGAGGGATAATGATTGATGTAAGCCTAATTAAGTTGATAGAGACGTCTCAACACGCTCTGGCGCTTCAAGATTTATCGAACACTACTTATCTATATCTATATATAATATAAAAGAGGAGTTTAACGTAAACTTTTTTCCACCAAAATTTCTCTATCTTTATTTTTTTTTTGTAGTTTTTGATTCTCTTTTAAAATCATCAACTTTAATTTATAAAAAAAATATTCAATATGGGTGTTAAATTAAAGATAATGACGATATCTTTAATTTGATGTAAAAATTATAAAAAATAAATTTAAAACCAATAAGTTATTATAGTTTAAAGTCACAAAATTATTTTTTTCTCTCTCCTCTCTCTTCTCTCCTCTATCATATCCTCTCATTTCTCATTTTTTAAAGGGGTGGTCTTGGATACACCCGGGTTTACCGTACAACCGGGTTATACCTTAACTTAAACTTTGACCTGCACCCTGACTTGAACCTATATTCTGATCTAACCCATATAAATAGTACTATTTTGAATACAGGTCAACCCGATTGTACGGTACACCCAGGTGTACCCAAGATTTTGCGTTTTTTAAATGTTACGGCTCTTTCATTCATTTTCCCATATTCTTTCATTTTATTTTTTTTTATGTTTTTACTATATATTAGTAAATTGAAGAGTTTAATTTTGTAGTAGCACATTTATTTAAATTTACTGAAATTGTATACATTTTATTTTTGAAAATGAATGATACATATCTCATGTTAAACCCTTTATTTTTCCACTTTCCAATTGATAAAAAATTGTATATGTTGATAGTAATTTTATTTTAAAATTTGAGCATAAACAAAATGACCACATAAATATGATTTAAATATGTATTCGAAAACTATATTAATCTATAGTTATACTATATGTAAATAAATAGTTTTGTACATCTTAGAATACTATATGATCCATAATGATACTTATTATCATTTATACTTGCTTTTGATATTTCATAATTTATATATTTATACACATTATCAATTAAATCAGTTAATTGCTATTTCAAAAATTGAAAATTCAAATGTTTTCATATTGATATTTTTATTGAGATTATATTGTGGATAATTTATTTTTTATTGAGATCATATATGTTTATATTTACTTATATATATATATATATATATTTATTTATTTATTTATTTATTTAAACTACTATTCAATTTCGATGAAGTCGTGCATCGCACGAGCGGGCACATACTAGTATTTGAATTAAATAGTAGTAAAATTACACCACTGAATATGGCTTCAGCTCCACATGAATATTAATCAACCAATTTTAACTTGTCACATATTCTGATATTAATTTTTTTGTGTGCAGAGAAGTATTGTTTTCAAAAAGAACAAGGATCGTATCTCCAATCTAATCTCATTATCCAATTGATTTTTTATGGGGCGTTTAAAATTAATAGAATAGAGTAAGATTGAATTATTTGGATGATTTAATTTTACGTTTGGATTGATTGATTGTGCTGTAAGATATTGAAGGATTATGATTAAAATGTAGAATGAGTGGAGAGTTACAATTTAAATAAATAAATAAATTAGATTATTATTTATAATTTTGCAAATTTTTTTTAAAAAATGATAAATAATCAATCCAATTGTAAGGTGATAAATAATCATACAATTGCATAATTAAATTATGAGCTGAATTATTCATTACGGACCGAATCATTGCAAATTAAACATTTGATTCAATTGAATTATTTTATCACCTATGTCTTATACTCAAAATCAAAGGTTTTCCTAGTATACAACTGAGTATGACAATATAACACTCCAAAATATTTCTATCCACACAATCGACTCAAAAAATATCCCCGAAAAATTGCTAATGAATTTTAATCTAAAAACATTATGAAAATCTAGAATAGATTGATTAATTTCATTATGAAGGTCGACAATAACATAAAAATTATTCAATACAAGCAACGATTAGGTAGTAAATAAAGATTTACTCGAAAATAAGTGACGAATAATAGAAGATGGAAGAATTATTAAGCACTAGATGTGAAGCCACCATCAACATAAATAACTTGGCCGGTGATATAAGAAGCCGCCGGGAGGCAAAGGAACGCCGTCAACGGCGATATCTCGTTCGGTTCGGCTATCGGCCGGATCGGCGTTCGGGCCAATAACGGTCCAAACATACTTTGTATGGACATGTCAATATCTTCCTGTATACAACAAAAAAAATAACAGCTAATTCAGATTGAAACATCTTTGATTTTATCCCAAAAACTTATGCGATTTTGAAAGGAAAAAGTTTTAAACTTGGGGTCCCATTTTTGTTGGATGTGGGAAACTAGTGAGATTTTCAAAGAAAGCAATCACTTGGAATGAAACTGGCATTCATGAAATGATGAATTCGGTGCGTTATAGTATAATTTGTCGTTGATATTAGTTTTTGTGTGTAATTTATTTGCATAAAGCAACACTTACTTCAAATAATGGATAAATTCTATAAAAAGAAGTCACGAGGTTATGTCCCATAAAAGAACTAAAGTCATTAAGATTGTTTTTTCAATATTAAGAAAAAGGACCCATGTTTTTATTTTCTCATTTTGGAAATTAAATATTGAAAAAAAAAAAACTATTTATTTTGCAGTTCAAATAATTAAAATGGTATAGAAGAATGGTACAGGTTTGACAATAGTGGTCTTGACTGCCCATGGCGCCACTGTGTTAACTCTAATGTTGTCTTTTGCCCATTCATAAGCCAAATTCTTTGTCAATTGATTTATGGCACCTGTAAAATTTCAATCAAATGAAACTATATTAATTTTGAAAAGGATGAGTAAAATTTTCTAGATAATTGAATTATTAAACTGAGAAGAATTTGATGAATGGGGGGTAAATTGGCCACTTTGCACCTAAATTGAAGACTTGCCTTTGGAAGCTGAGTAGACAGCGAGCGCCGGCAGCGCAGTTTTACCGGCGACGGAGGAGATAAAGACGATATTGCCCTTGCCGGAAGCTTTGAGCAGAGGGTGTGCAATTTGGGAGAGATGATAAGGCGACTCCAAATTTGTTCCAATTATGTGCCAAAAGTCTTGCTCGTCGTGTTCCGTTGCTCTTTTCATTATGCTTATTGCAGCATTGTTGATCTAATTAATTAATTCAATGCAAAAATAAAATCAATAATTCATATCAACTAATTATGTCAATATAGATATATGACTTACAAGAATGTTGAGTTTGCCATCGAAAAGTGAAGCCACAGTTTGCACCAATTCTTCTCTTTGTGCTCTTGAAGTTAGATCACAAACCGAGCCGCTCACTTCATACCCTTTGGCTTTCCATTCTTGAATTCTTTCATCTAGATCTTTCTTGTTTCTTGAGCAAGTGTGGACTCTTGCACCAAATCCTGCTAGTTCCTCGACTATGGCATGCCTAAAATCGCAAACGTAAAGCCCACTTACGTGGTATGGTATGGTACATAACGTGCACTTATGAAATACGAGACTGGAGAAACTTACCCGATGCCTCTAGTGCCACCGGTTACGACAGCGGACATGCCCTTGAGTGACCATTTCTCATCTCTGCTGAGCTCTTTCTTCACTTCCATTGCTATGTATTGGTGTTTATTTAGATATTCAATTCAAGGACTATATGCTGCTACTTGGAATTGGAGTGATTAAATTAGGTATGTTTGGCCACTTATTTATAGGGGATGATAAAAAGGATTTCGGGTAGGACCCAATTTTGAAGCAAAGCAAAAGATTAGGACCCAATATTGAAGCAAAAGGTCTCTGGTCTAATAATTATTTATTTATTTTTTTTCCTGAGGAATGGTCTAATAGTAATTCTTGAAGCGAAAGGTTTGGAGTGATTAAATTAGGCATGTTTGGGCATTTATTGATAGGGGATGATAAAAAGTGTTTTGGGTAGGACCCAATATTGAAGCAAAAAGGTCTCTGGTTTATCTGTTTTTCACTTTCTCATAGTTTTTGTGGAATTATTTTGATTTTGTCCTTTCTGAGGATTTAAATTCTTTTGAAATGAATCTATATACATATTTTTGCAACCAAACATTTCAGGCGAATCTTTCTTTGCTGTTAATTCTCGGCGCGGCTACTGAGATTTGTATAAATATTTATAACGTGCAGTGCAATAAAATAACAAAATTAGATTCCTTAGATGTTCATATTATTTGATTTTGAGGAACTTTTTGGGGCCCTCAAATCAAATCCTGTTGATATGATAAGGGAAACTTACTGTTGGGCTGTCTAGCAGGAACGAATGGTCTTTATTACACGACATATACTCACATAAATGCATGCGCCTCACATGTTTCAGAGTGTCACCTTATTTGTCTCAATTACATTACTCCCACAATTTCAAAACTTCATTTTTATTTTTTTTTCTATATGGGTTATGTGATATACTTAGATTGCACATTTGCAAGCTATACTACTCCATATCTTATGATTAATTCTCTATATATATTTTTAGTTTTTAAAGTGTCAACTTTGGTAAACAGCTAGTTCGGGCGAAGAGATCAATTCTCAAATGAAAATTCAAAGAGAATTCTGATTTTTAAATTGTAACTAGTATACGCTCATTCGTGCGATGCACGACGGACATCGAAATCAAACGATAAATTTAAATAAATAAATATAAATAATAATAAAAATAAAATATAAACAAATACAACATATGTTAAAAATATAATACTATAATAATTAAGATCAATTACTCAATAAAATCTTGAATATAAAATTATAAATTTTCAATTTATACAAAGTGTAATAAAAATTTGCATTATGCATATTATTATATAGTATTATACATCATAATAAATATTTTCATACACAAACATAAATAAAAAAGTTGTAATTTTTTAATGAAGAGACAGAAAATAAAATATTTTATGCTTTTCATAACTTATTCGTTTTAAATTCGTTTTTGATTATTTTTATACTACATTGAATTTAAGATACATATGATTATTTTTTCACGAATCAAATTTGATGACATTTAGAAAATAAATAATAATAACATAAAAAGCAAAAAAAAAGTGAAAAAATTGGTGGAAGAAGAGAGAAAAAAAGAGAGGGGAAAAACTCCTCTTTTATGTACTATATAGATTGTCAATTCTCAATCTAATATTAAATTTAATTAAGACATAATAATAACAAATATGTTAATATAAAGAAATATACAAATTCATACAAAAATTTAATAAATCTAAATCATATTTGAAATTAATTTTTAAGATTTAATTAATTAATTATCTATAAATATATATTAATATAAATTTCAACCTTTAAAATTTATTTTTAAGCTAAAGAGTTCTAAATGAACAAATATAAGTCTAATCTTTTTAGTTACATTAAATTGTTATGGCAAAAAAAAAATAGAAAATATTAAAAATGATGTCTAACA
This sequence comes from Salvia miltiorrhiza, assembly GCF_028751815.1. NCBI lineage: Eukaryota > Viridiplantae > Streptophyta > Magnoliopsida > Lamiales > Lamiaceae > Salvia > Salvia miltiorrhiza. The sequence goes on from NC_080387.1 coordinate 63,618,766, forward strand.
AAAATATAAAAAATAAAATAAATGTTAAAAAATGAATGAAATAGAAAAAAAGTTTGAACGTGTTATTCAAAGAAAGGAGGTAGGAGAAAGGAGATGATAGATGAAAGATGAGAGAGAGAAAAAAAATTGTGACTTTAAATGATGATAATTTATTTATTTTAAATTTATTTTTTATAATTTTTACATCAAATTAAATATCTTATTATTATCTTTAATTTAACATCCATATAAAATATTTTTTTATAAGTAAAAGTTGACGAATTTTAAAAAAGAATCCAAACAAAAAATGCAAAGTAAAGAGAGAATTTTTTGTAGAGAAAATTCGTGCATGTTTTATATATATAGATTAACTAATAGATATTTAATGAGTAAATAGTGGGATAGATTGTGGGAGAGAGAATACAGCTTTTTTATAGGAGAGAGAAAAATTGGCGGTAAAATTTTACCGTTAAACTGCTCTTTTATATTATATATAGATGTAATCAATTTTAGTATTGATTGAAAATCGAACATTGGATCTATTTCGTGTATTTATATAAACAGTAAACCCTATATACTAATCTCAGAAACTGATTTATATCATTTAAACTCGACTTCATAGACACATTTAGTACAAAAAAATGATATAGAACTAGAGGTAATTTGAATAATTCGAGGAACTGAGATTGATAGTAAAAAATCAAAAAAATGGAGATTATTTTTTTTTCTAGGCAAAAAAAAAATGGAGATTATTAAGAAAGTTGTTGGTTATGAATGGGGGACATGTTGTGTACAAATTTAATGTGATGGATGGTGTCAGTGTGTGTGACCTATATTGGATATGGACACCAACAAAAGATTTAACTACATAATATTATTATTAAACTGCACAAATTGTTCCATGTGCTTCAATGGCAACAATGTCCATTTTCAAACCACGAAATCAAGATTTCATGAGATATTTCTACCCTGTTTCCGTCCTGGAAATTTAGACATAAATTTGTTTCTGTTAGAGGACTATGGGAAAAGTAAAAGTGTTACATTACTTGAAATAAAATTATTATTATCTTTCTGTTTGAAACGGAATTATTATTATTTTTAAATACCTCATAATTGTTACTTGTAAGTTGTAAACCGTATACTATCCCAAGTAATATTCTCGTTTGGTTTTCAGTAAAGGATTATGTAGGATAATTTGTAAGAGCATCCGCAATGGGGTTACATCATTACATGATAGCTTACATGATAACCTACTTTATGATGGGGGGACCACATGGTGTAAAGATGCTGCAGTGGGGTTACACGATAGCTTACACGATATTTGTTACCCATTTAGGAGGTGTGTTTGCTATCCAAAGTTAAATTAGTCTATTATATGAATAAAAATAGTTTAAACTAATTTACTATCGACTAAAATAAATTAAAACTTTGAGATATTCAAAATTTCTTTTATTAATTATTTCAAATTTGAGATAACTTTATTGGTTCTCATCCAGTTAAAAGGACAAAGTCCGTAAAAAAACAGTTAAAAGGACTAAAGATTACAAAAATCCTTGCAAGAAAAATAAAAATACCCAATTATATATAGGAATAATATCCCATTAATTCTAATATTTTTTTTTATATAGGAAAAGGAAATTATGGCCACATAGTAGATAAGAATATAGAAATTATAGTTATTTTAGATTATTATGCATTCACATTTACATGGATTTTGAGTGATAATACTCCAAAATGGCTATAACAGTCTAAAATGGCGACCATTTTCATATTTTTATCTAACGTTTGATTTGAGTGATAAAGCATAATTGATAAAATAATTCACATTAATTAAGTGTCTGATTTGCATGGTTAAATGATTGATAACTCGGCTCCCATCCAGGGACGGAGCCAGGAATTAAATTCGGGGGGGGGGGGGGGTGAAATTGTACGGTGCCGCCCCCGAAATTTTTTTTTGGGCATTCTGTATATTTAAGGTATTTTTTTATTATTAAAATACGAGCATAATACTAATAATAACGAACAATATTTTCAGATTATATAGTTTCAATATATCACAAAACTTTTTTTGGACATTCCGTATATTTAAGATATTTTTTATTAAAAGGCAAGCATAATAATAATAATAACAAACAACATGTTCATAGATTATATATTTTCTATATATTACTAATTAGTTTCAATACATTATAAATTTTTTTAGCATTTCATACATATTAGGCATTTTTTATTAAAAGACAAGTATAATAGTAATAATAACAAACAATATTTCATAGATTATATAGTTTTAAATAACAGAATTATCCTTAAATTAAGTATATATGAGAGAATATAATAACCAAATACTCTTTTATAAAACAAAATTATTTTATAATAGGTATAAACATATATCTATATATATTAAAAAAAAAACTCAAAATTTGGGAGGGGGCTCTAGCCCCCCCCCCCCCCCCCCCCCCCGCTCCGTCCCTGCTCCCATCTAATCACTCAAATAAGTGATTATTTATCACCTAAAAATTGGATAAATTATTTAATAACCCTTCCAATTCTATCAATCTTATCGATCTCATTAACCAAACCAAAAACCTATATATCGTCCACTTTCATATTTTTATCTACAATATGACTTTAATTTTCTATTATTATATGATTTTGCCTAGATTAGGATGTTGCCGCTCATGTATATTAGTAGTATAATCCAAAGTGACTATCATTTTCATCTTGTTATCTATATCACTATAATGAAATTTTTTTATTATATATTTTTACCCAGACTAGGGTGTTGGATCTCATGTATATTATTCTATGTCCCAATTAATTAAATCTGTATTCTTTTTTTGGGTTGCCCCAACTAACTTGATCACTTTTTTATATGATAAAATTTTCTTTTTATTCATTTTTTCACTTACCACATTTAATACACTAAACACTAACTCCTTAAAATTTATGTCGAAAAGAAAGTGATAAAGTTAGTTGAGACGAAGGGAGTATTATAATTGTTGAGTAGTAAATTGTCTCTCAAAAGTAAAAATGCTATAGACTATAGTAATTAAATAAAGATATATGAGAAAAATAAAAATGGAAAACAATTTAGAGACAATATATTTGCAATGTTGTCCAACAGAAAGCAGTGAAAAGAACGTTTCCATCAGCTGCGAGTTTATTGGTAGGTATATTTAGCGGCAGCTAACGTCAAATGAGATCAAATTATGGTCTGAGAGTGTGAGATAACGATAAGGCGTTGCGGGCCGGGCCTGCTTCACGGTGCTTGTACTTTCCGACAGCAATACTCTTGGATGGGCTCTTGAGTTGTACCTCTCCTTAATCTTGATTAACTCTCGTGATTTCCTTGAATTCAAATTTCACCAACGCTTTCTTAAGATAATAAAATTAAAGATGTAGTTATGAAATGATTATGATGTTTTTTTAAGTTAAAATTTTCAAAACGATGAGATGGTATAGCCATAGGAAAGGGACTGATGCACAGCATGTTGCTACAAGGAGCAACACCGCTACTTGCAGAAGGCGACTTACCTTGTCCCAATGCAATTTCTTGTTTCCTTTTCAAATTTTCGAAATTAATAATGCATCTTCGACTTGGATTGCATTCAATCCCATATAACAAATTCATTGCTTCTGCTACTTATCTAGTATTTCTTTTCTTTTTCTTTTTTTGTATGCAAGTTATCAAAACTATTTTTTGTTTTTGAGACAATTTTGAAGAATTTAACCAAAAACCAAACAGAAAAAGAAGTTGCTGTAGTTAGGGAAGTGGGTATCGAATCCCTCAAAACTCAAATTAGGTTAGGTTATGTCATGTTATCTTGTCTAGAAATTTTCATTTTTTTTCAGAGAAATGGGATGTGGGAAATTCAAGCCCAAAGTTCTTTTTTTTTGCAGGCCCTTAATTTTGGTCGTTTTATAAATATATATAGGATAAATTTTTTCGGGTATATAATTACAGGATAAATTTTTAAAAATTCTACTCCCTCCGTCCCACGAATCTTGACATGTTTAGTTTTGGGCACATGAATTAAGGAGTTGTAGATTAGTGTTTTAAGTTTGTAGGTAATAGAGTATAAAAGTGATAAAGTAGGAGAGAGAATGTAATAAAGTGATAAAGTAGCAGAGAGAATGTAATTAAAACCCTTTATTTTTGGACTAATTATATCCTTATTTGAAAATGTGTCAAGATTCGTGGGACGGTCCAAAAAGAAATACGTGTCAAGATTCGTGGGACGGATGGAGTATATAAATAGGACAAATTGAGCCCAATCACCGAATTTGTCCTGCAATTGCAAGTCTGAAAAAATTTATCCTACATTTGCACAACGGTCAACATTTGGACTCTCAAATTTAATTTAATTCATTATATTTTATTTTCTCCCCCAATATATTATGTTCACGCTTTAAAGTCCTTTATCTCCCTTAAATATATTTCCTACTATAGAAATATGATTGAAAAAATAATTTAAAGTAATTTGTCTAAAACATAAAATTTTAAGAAAAAAAAATATTTTTTGCCATGTGGTGGTAGCATCAGAACTAGCAATTTGTCTAAAATGTACATTGATTTTATTATTAAGAGTCAATGCAATTACACATAGTGCAAAATTAACAAATTTTTAAATAACCTTAAATCTCAAATGCTGACCAAGTTAAATAGATAAAATACTTTGTTCAAGTTCTTGGCTCTACACGCCAGAAAAATAAAAATAGGGAAAGAAAAAAAGTTAAAAATAAAATTTCTATACCATATTAAAATTGAAGATTTATTAAAAAAATAATTTTTCTTTTATTCCTTGGACTCATTTGGGTTTAGAATATTGATTAAGAGTCCTATAAAACCAACAAACTTAAACAACTTTGAGAGACGCGAGGAATAGTGGAATTCAAAGTTGACCCCTCAATAGCACATGGGATCTTGTATTACCGATCGTGTTACATCTCATCTCATCCACACACACACCACATGTATCAGATGGTCATAATTTTACACGTGTTACCATTGACACTAGTAAAATTGTAGATGTAACACAGTTGGTAACAGTAATGGCGCAATGCACACATCTCCTACCACTCTAAAGAAAAGCATGTTCATCAAAAAACAAGGCTAGATATGGATGGGGTTGAGCTAATGGTAGAGTGATTATAGTTTGACGCTAAAGGTCTTATATTCGAGTCCACGGTCATGCAGTCTTTAAAAATTCATTCATCCAATAAAAAACTAGATTTGGAGATGACACAATCAACATATGCTAAATATCTTTAGGAAAACTACAAGACCATATCTACTTCATTGTAAGAAGCAGCCACCTCAATAGATTTATTTTATATTCCCACAGTTGAGACAAAGTGCAGCCAATGATTGAAAGTAGCGTAGAGTATGCCACTCTCGTTGCTCGCACCTCCGGGTTAGCCCGGCGGCCAGTTCATTTGACGTCCACCAAGAAGATGAACGTGCAGGTGATAGACCGATTGACCTGCACAATAGTATTGATTTCAAGATCAAGTAATAGGGCGTTTACTCTGGGCGATAGATTAGATCAACATTACATATGATTGAGTATTTGAAGGATTAATTACACGAGCTCAAATTGTTCGATCCATCAAAGTATGTGGTTGATTAGCCTATACTATTTCTAAAAACAAAATCTCAGTTATCGCCCAAAGGAAACATTGTAAAGGAATTTGAAAGATGATTCAAATGCAAGAGGTAAAGAGAGGACGGTACTAACATCCATTTGGTCCATCATTAATCACAATTCTGAAGCCATCCTTAAGGCCTTCCTGCTTTGCCACGAGCTTTGCTGTGTATAGAAGACGGCCAAGAATCTCACAGTGCCTCTCCTCGGCCTACAGGAATAAACCATGCATCATCGTTTTTAAGTATGCATGTTGTTATACAGAACACAAGAATCGCATAGTTATTGAAATGAAAAGTCCCTAAACAGCCTTAGCTAACCTAGTTTTTTAGTTTTCCTCAAATTTGGCACCACCCAACTCTGCCTACACACAAGGCCTCGCTTACACCCACTTCCCTCATGGCCTCATCTTTTGTTTAGGGGAGATTCGATACTCATAACCACAAGGAAAGCCAGCCTTACATCTTGTCGACTCATATTAAGCTATAAGCTCGAGACATGATCTCTTTATAGCTTGTGACGAGTTCTACTATGTCTAGACCACACAGCTTTAAGACTATACTATGTTTCGTTTGCCCTTAAAAACTGGCATAAAACTTTGCAACAGTTCAATCCCGTATTCAAGAAACTTCAAGCTTTAAACAATTCGGCAATCAGTCAACACACAGTGAAACATATCAGAGTTCACATACGGAAAAATTTAAGTGACTGCTGAGATCATGAACTGAAAAATCAAGTAATGCAACAGCCTCAATATAGAAAGGGAGCAAACGAGGAGTGCAATATGTAAATGTACGAGAAACTACCGTGGAAATTCCAATCAGTCCATCCCTCACTTTAGGGATAATGAGGATGTGAATAGGCGCTTGGGGAGCTATGTCCCTGAAAGCCAGAACCTGCCAAGGGAAAACACGAGATAGAATAATTTACCACAAGTCTTCTCAGTTCAAAACAAATACTAGAACTAATCCACTACTTGCTCCTTAGAAAGTGCAACACACATAAACAACCTAATCAAACAGTCATATAATTGAGATACGCTAGAAAAAGGCCAGTTTATGACAAAATCAACTCAATTTATTATAATTATTATCAATCAAATAAGCAAAGTTCCCTATTCCCTAAAACATAAGAGATTTTGGCATGATAAAGTATGATAAGCTGAAACAGGACAAAGATTCAGTTAGAAAATGAGATGCCCAATTCTAGGTCAACTAAGTGACTGACAGAAATATAAATTTCCCCAAAATTATGAAGCAAGAATTTAAAGGTTGAATTCGAATTTACAATCTGTCACTTAATCTAATGGCCATGTCACATTCCCTATAAAAAATCGATCTTTATTGACCCAGAAAGAAGAAAAGGCAAAAGCAAAAGAGTGAAGCAATAGAAAGAACCTGTTCATCCTCATAGACGACGTTGGCCGGTATTTGCTTGTTGATGATCTTGTCGAATCTGCACGTTGTAAAAAATCAAGAAAAATCAGCTCGAGTATATATATATATATATATAGAGAGAGAGAGAGAGGCGGACATGGTGGGAGAATCAGAGGGGGCAGCAGCAAGAGCAGCCTCCTTTTCGGAAGCCATGGGCGCAAGCAAATGAGAAGTGAGGCGCAGCAGTCGGCTGCAGCTGGGGTTTTCTTGTTTGCTCATTCAGCTCATGCTTCCCTTTTATTTTTTAGTTTTCATTTTTATTTTTCGGACTGAAATTCAAGATTCTTCCTTTTTTTTTTTGTTTTGGAGAATAAGGGTCCAAATCCAACTTTTGATCACCAAAAATAATGTTATTGGGTTAATTTTTCATTTACTAAATATAATGATGATTTGGGAATCAATCACATACTACTATATTTTTTAAAAAAATGATAAAACTATATTTTTTAATTTATTTTACCCTGAATCAAAGAACTTTTGAGAGTTTTTGGTCTTTTTGTTTGAACAGATATTCATTTCATTTACCAGTATATCAAAAAGTTCATACGTTTCAAGACGTTAATAATAATAATAATAATGTTCTCAAAAGAAAAAAAAATCATGTAGCCATTTTGAGTTATTTATGTACTCCCTTCGTCCCAAATGAAATGTCTTGTTTTCCTTTTTGGGTTGTCCTATTTGAAATGCCTTGTTTCTTTTTATGAAAAAAAATTATCATTAAAAAGTACTCCATAATTTTTGGGACCCACATCATCTTTTCAACTCTACATCACAACACTTAATAATATAATTAACATTTTTGTAAATAATCGTGCAAAAAAAAAACAAGACATTTCATTTGGGACTAAGGGAATACATTTTTGTTTAAATTTCTTTTAGTGAGCGCAAAAACAACCAAAATGGTTACAAGATTATGTGACTAATTGTGCGGCTATCACAAAATTATTAGTATATTGCAAAACGTCAATAATAATAATAATAATAATAATAATAATAATAATAATAATAATAATAATAATAATAATAATAAAGTAGTGCATAAATCATAATAATGGTACGGTATATGACAAAGTAATTAGATGCTCAAATTGAGAGAATTTTCGTAGGTCAACCAGTGATTCATTTATTAATTTTGTCATATGAAAAAAAAAAATCGAAATCAACACTCACTTCTCTAGAAACTCAATAAAAGTTACTACTACTACTACCAGAAAATGGAGAAAAAAAAAAGTGTTTATGTTGAATCCTGCATTTGTCGACAAAAATTCATGGTGCCTATAAACTACCCCATAATTAACAGAGTTGGAACAAGTTTGTGAGACTATAAAAATGTACATGATACATGATGGTTCAATGGGGCACGAGACAGCCAGCTGCTACTCTACCCCCCAACTAGTAAACTCCAAACAACTAACAAACACGACTACGTTATGAACCTACACGATCCTCAGACCGGAGCTGAGCTCGTTCTACGCAGCTGGTATTTCGGCTCCGGTGGTGGTATGCTTGGCAACGCCTTCTCCACTTCCTGTAACACAAGTGGTAATCTTATGTCATTAGAGATGCAGCTTAAGTCAAAGAAACATATCTCTGCTGCTAATCATTGATAGCTATTATACGACCAGAATCATACAGAGGATAAGACGTGACTATTACAAACTGGAATAATTTTTTCACACAAAATGCAGCCACTTAATGGGTCAAGGAACAGATCTTAGACTAGTTTGTGTCAAGATGAGAGGGTGGTTTCGCTTCTTGGATGGAATCGCTATAAAAGTGCAAGCAAGATTAGAAATGAAGGCAAAAGGAAAGGATAAGCTGAGAAAATTAGACGAAAATGAGTGAAAAGTGTCCTAATTCTATGCTCCTGCAGGCATTATTAGTTTTAATCCACAAAGAAATTCTCAGTGAGGCACTGCTATCATTGTCATTTTCGTGAGTCCCTCATAATATTGCTTTTACTGTGGCAGATATTACTTTGCAAGCAACTACATTAAAGTTACAGGTGCTTATAAATAAAAGGTTTCTTGCAATCCTAAAGGTCGGGTTAGGAGCCAAAACCAACAGAACAGATACTCATGAATACATCCAGAGGAAAACTTTTAACATACAAGTATGCTAATGGAGATAGATAATTTATTTAATTTTTTGTAATTATTTGAGCAAAATAATAGGAGATTCTGTGGAGCCTATATTATTCTTTACGTGTCCAGCCAACTGCAATTACATTATGTAGCTCTTGAAATGATGTAGCATATTGTGAAAATTGTTCCAATATCTACATTATGATCATATGGGACAATAGAGATCTTAGTGATTCATAAAGGGTATTCCCATGAGGTCCGAATCAAGATTAATGCCAACATCCGAAGGGAGGTATAACCAGCAAACAATGATGGTAAATGGATTTGAATATTTAAGCAAGCGAAAATCTTGGAAGTCGTTCGTTGACAATTGTTTATAACTAATTAAGCTAGCACATTTTGGGTGGCATTTGACAAGGAAATCAACAAGAGCAGCACAAAATATAGTCTCAAGCCAAATAATGAAACTAACGCCAGATAAGAACATATGCCACCATTTACCAGCATAAATACTTCATCTCGTGTGTGTGTGTGTTGGCCTAGCGGTAGGAGGTTAATGCCCAATACCTGAGGTCCTGGGTTCGAGTCATCTGTCGCGCAGTCTTTGAATTTCTTTATTTACTTATATAATTTATCAAAAAAAAAATACTTTCTCTCACTAAAATGCCCCCTCTAACGAGAAGGTAAAGAAAAGAGAGGAGCATTTCATTTCAGCAGAGTTGATGCCTTTACCAAAGTAAAGTAATAAAAGGTGGTAACTAAGTGCACTAACTCGCTGCTCATGGTTAGACCTATAAAAAAATTATTCCATGTACTTATGTGAAGTCACCTCATAATTCATATAGACCGAGGCAATCTTTACAAGTGAAACTTCCTTTCAGATAATATTGTTTCAGAAATTTGATCTTACACTGTTTATCTTCAATAATTGTCATGTGCACTTTGTTATTAATAACAAATACCAATGCCGCTAATCAAGTGGCATTGCATAAATTAGCTTCTGGTTAAATAGTCAAATAGGAAACACAAAAATATATAAGCATAAAATCATGCAGCAGAGCCTTGTTGGTGAGCACATTGAGAAGTATAGATTGAAATGTGTTTGAGGATGTCCTACATCAGTCAGATTCAGTCATAAACTAAGAAAATGATAAATACAACCAAGAATACTAAATCAGTAGCCCCCAAACTCAGTAAGTTAAGATACAGAAAAGCACAAATAGATATGCCAAAACTGCTCCAAGTTGAATAGCAACATAGATATTTAGACAGAGAAAAATGCAATGCAGTTGAAAATAGTTACACCAAAACTTGGGTATAATATTACAAATCATACCTGCAGTCTCTTGAGCCTCTCATTCTCCTCTTCCAGACGTGAAACCTTGTTCTCCAGTTCATGGGTGTAAGCCTGCAGGCCAAAACGTTAACACAACCCCAAGAGTAAAAAGTTAAAAAATTCAACTTCCACAAACTAAATGCCACAAAAAGGACCTGCTTTCTTGCACGTGATCTGGCTGCAGATTCCCTATTCTTGATCATCCTCTTCTGCCTCCTTTCAACGCTTTTCTCAGCTATATCATCAGGAGCAACCCTTTTACGCCCAGGTGTCTGTGTGTCCGATAAAGTACCCATCAAAGGGGATGAACACATAGTCATTTCGGGATAAGCAGCATCCATGATTGAATTTCCACCAAGAGTAATAGGCTGTTGAACTGGATGACTAGGCATGAAAGCAGGCAGCATACCCTGCTGCTGCTGCTGAGGATGTATAGAAGACATCTGATAATTCAGCCACTGAGCATGATGAGGCATCCCCGTCGGATCAGCCCCACCATCAGCAACGGAGCCTAAAACCTTATTCCCTCCGGCCGACTCAGAGACCACCCCCGCCTTCACCAAGAAATCCTCCAATGTCATCTCCCCAAGAGTGGTTTTCCTATCAAGACTGCTCCTTTTCTGCCCCTGCTGGATGTCCTGCCACACTTCATCCACAGTCTTCTTGCTCAGATCCATTGACAGCATAAGGTTCGACTGCTGATTCAACGACAACCCAGGCGCGGACTGGCCCGGAAGCTGCACATTTGTCACGCCGTCAACACCTTCCCCAGTCTGATTATTAGCCTCAGCAGTCCATAAAGTCTTGAGAAGCTCATCAAGATTCATACTACTAAGGGGCTTCCCAAGGTCACCCAACTGGTTCTGCACCTCATCAAGGGTGAGGCTATACAATGATCCTTGCCGAGCCAACTGGTTCGGGTCATGACTCTGAATTTGGGATTGGGGTTGGGCTTGGCTCAACCCAGTGTTATTACTGCCACCCCCATGAGATCCCATTTTCTGAGCTACCATAAAATTACCCCTCTTCTTCCTTTTCCCCTCTTCCTATACAGACAACCTAAAATCAAACAACCCCAAATCAACGCCACCAGGTATCCTTATTCACAGCAGCAAACGAAGCAACAAACCCCAAAGCTATGCATGAAATGCATCATTCAATCTATTCAAGAAAAAAGAGAGGAGAAAAAAGAATTTGCAGAGCCCATCAGATTCAGCAACATATCGGTTCAAGAAATGCAATAAAGATCAAATTTTGGGGCTCCCCCAATATCATAACCAGGTGAAAATCAAACAAAATGCGGAAATTTGAGAAATCAAAGTACAAAACGAACGCAAATACGCACTCACCAGGAGAAATACGAGAACCCCCAAAAGCAAGAGATTCTTTCAGTGAGATTTCAGTATCCATGCAGCCAAAATTGTCCAAACCAGCTCCAAGGAAAACCCAGAAACCACGCTGCAAAAACCTTAACTCAGAATCTAACTCATGGGAATTTTAGTCTAAAAACGGACAAAAAAATTTAACATAGGAAAAATCAGAATTCAGACCCACATTCTGTTCCTTCTCTACACTATAAAATTCTTAATTATCAATCACCAAGAATATAAAAATATTGGAGAAATAAGATATTTAATAATATTAATGTGTTTGGTATCAAATAGTTTTGGAGAAATTAAGCAAATCAAAGCAATAGTTAATTTTTATAAAATTCATTGTTACCGGTACTTGTGCCTGATTTCGAGACTTGTTTTACTTCTTTGGTGAAATGATGGAAAAGGAGAGTGAATAAGATCGAATTGCAGCAACGAAAAATCTTTACTAATTAAAAAATTCATCTAAACGTACCCTTCCGTAATTAAGTAATATAGTAACAGCAGTTGTAGTAATAAGTAATAACAATTGCAAAAAGGTGGTTTATGCGAGCTCCCCAAATTTATTAGTTTAACTAATTCAATAATTGAGATAGGCCTGTCCGAGCAGTCTTATCTTAATTACATTATTTTGGATTTGGATAACGGAAATCGGAATTAGCTTTAATAAAATGGGAAAACGAGGAACTTTCCACTCACTCATTTGATTCAGCAAACAATGACGTTTTTGCGCCAAGATATGAAATTATATTACTCATTTCGTCCAACGAATCTTGACACGTTTTCCGTTTTAAATCGTTCCACAAATTTTAACACATTTCTAAACAAGATAATAATTATTACCATATATCTCCTACTTTATCATTTTTATACTTTATTAATTATACAATTAAAACACTAATCTACAACTCCTTAATTCTCGTGCCGAAACCAAACGTGTCAAGATTCGTAGGACGGAGGGAGTAATTCGTATGCGATATTTATTTTTATCATTACAGTTGTATTAGATAAGTATTATATTAACTCTACTTATATAAATGTGTAAGTATATAAATAATTATTAAATATAAATGTGATACGAAATGCAAAAAATATTCAATTTTCTTTTTTTTTAATTAAAATATTCAAATTACTATTATGCTACGATTCATACCGCATGATACGATTCACAATTAAGAAATATATCACTTGTATTAAATTGTTTAATTAGAAAAATAAAACAGGAATTTGCAATAGAGACACTTCAGAATTGCGTGGAAGACAAAAAATCAATTTTCACCACAACAAAAACGGATCTTTGCTATCCAAAAAATAACGAAAAAGGGGGAAATAGAGCGAAGTAAAAGCTGAATAGTAAGATTTTTATTTTAGAAGGAAATTGCGATATAACTTTATACTGAATCTTTTTTTTTACTGGGGGTGGAAAGAAATGGAGGTATGATTTTAAAAAAGAACGAGCAAAATTAAATTTTTATATTTAAAATTAAAGAAAATACAACTTAAATAATAAATAATAAAAATATTCCAATGATCGTCGAGATATGCCCAATCTTGAATTCACCTCATTGTTTGAACTCTAAACATTGTTGTTTATAATTAAAATCGCATTAGTTGTACATTGCTTTGGTACAACTTTAGTTTAAATCTCTCAAATATTTATTTTTCTTTTAATACCAATTCAATCTTTTAGTGTAAACCATAGCCGCTCCCAATAGCCGCCGGTGTTTTATCCCGGCGGCTATTGGGAGCGGCTATGTTTTACTGGCGGGTATTGTATCCATTAGGTTCAGAATTTTTTTTATATTCCAAATATACTTAAATTACATTTTTTTACGTTCTCGTATTACTGTTTTATTATACACAAACGTATCCTCGTTTTGTATTTCTTTTTTTTAAATATATTTTATGAAGTAGAAATACATAATAGAGAAGGAGATTGACAAATTTGGATTATAGTGGGGTAATAAGTCTCAAATTTTTGATTTTATTTTATTTAACATGAATTAATATAGCGTAACACATAAAATAATAGAAAATATTGGATAAAAAAATATACAATCATATATTATGAAACAATAAAACATTAGAGAGTCTACCACATACATACCCGCCAGTATTTAGTATCCAAAAGACGTAGCCGCGTGAAAGAAACCCGGAGCGGCTACATCCAGCGGCTACATTTTATATCACAATATACATAAATTTTATTTATTAGACTTCATATTAATGGTTGTTGTATTTTTTCAAATTTGAAGACCTAAGTCTAAGTCATTTTATGATTGGACAATTCAATCGGCTAGGGGGAAGCTTTATAGGGTGGGAATCTATAGGATTTGCAGCAAATTAACTCACGGGTATTGGAATTGAGCGGACACGACTTTTTTGGGATTTGTTTGACCACATTGACGTTTTGATTAGATGTTAGAGTATCTTTTTGAGTATGTTTCTATGAGTTTCCAATTGCATCCTACATAAAATTATGAAATAAGATGAAATATACAAGTACCCACCAGTAAATACGTAGCCGCTATCAGTAGCCGCTTGCAAAAATGTCAGCGGCTACTGACGGCGGGTAATGAATTTCTAGTGGGTACTTGGATATTTCATCTTATTTTATAGTTTAATGCATAACCAAACTATCTCAGGTTATGTTATGCTATTTACTTAACTTTTATATAAAACATTGTTCACTTCTCCAAAGTCTCATTCATAATTTCAACTCATAATTGTTAAGACATGTCCATGTTGGTCATTACTAAAGGCGTGTGTTTTCTGCTTCAAATATTTCAAATCAAACAGCATAACAGCTTCTAAAACATCACAAAACTGCTAAAATTTTTAGTACCCGCCATAAATTGATTACCCGCGCCCAGTAGCCGCGAATTTTTTTTTGGGCGGCTACTGGTGCTAAAAAATGAATTTATGGCGGCTACTGAAAATTTTGTTGTTTTTACTAGTTCATAAATATTATGCAAGTGATATCGTATCGAAAAATATTGAATCCAATGCTGCCAACTTCAGCACATCAATTATTGGTTTAATTCCTAATATTATTAAATAAAATTCCTAATATTATTGGTTTAATTTCTAATATTATTGGTTTAATTCCTAATATTTATTGGTTTAATTCCTAATATTATTAAATAAAATTCCTAATATTTATTGGTTTAATTCCTAATATTATTGGTTTAATTCCTAATATTTATTGGTTTAATTCCTAATATTATTAAATAAAATTCCTAATATTTATTGGTTTAATTCATAATATTATTAAATAAAATTCCTAATATTTATTGGTTTAATTCCTAATATTATTGGTTTAATTCCTAATATTATTAAATAAAATTCCTAATATTATTGGTTTAATTCCTAATATTATTGGTTTAATTCCTAATATTTATTGGTTTAACTCCTAATATTATTAAATAAAATTCCTAATATTTATTGGTTTAATTCCTAATATTATTGGTTTAATTCCTAATATTATTAAATAAAATTCCTAATATTATTGGTTTAATTCTCATCCATGTGTACTTCTTGTACTGTAAATTTAAAATTAAATATAAATCTAAAAATAGTGGTACATATGATACAATAAAAATTTACGAAGGATAAAAATTCAAAATCATGTTAATTATGAACAAATAAATAATTAAGGAGCGGATAAACCAAATACCCGCCAGAAATTAGTAGCCGGCGAACAGTAGCCGCCGGTCACAAAAGTGAGCGGCTACTGCTGCCGGCTATGAATTTCTGGCGGGTACGTGGCTCATTCGTTTCAAAAAAAAAAAATGCTTAATAGTACACATAATCGTGAATTTTTTGGCCTTCGTATTAATGTTTGTAAAACACAAACGTCCCCTAATTTATTCAAAATTTTCAAATCTATTTCATCTTATAATGCAGGAAAGTGACGTGTATTGTGTCTTTCTCACATTTTGTACCAATTTTAACTACCCATCTTACACAACTCTTACACAATTTTCATCACCATCAACTTTTACACAAAAAACCAAGCAAGCCATCACCATCAAGTTTGCTTTTCGGTACTTTTACAGGGGTGAGTATTTTTCATAGACAAATTATAAGGGTGGATAGATTCCCCTATTAACACAAAAAATTGACTCTATTAAAGTATCATTTGACTCGATATACAAGCTCAAACATCATTACCAAGGAATCCATATATCTTCAAACAAAACTCAAACTATTATATGTTCAGCTTGATTTAACTCATTATAGTCTTTCATATCATTATGCTATTTATTGCATAAGAAAATAAGCCAGGATCTGAGAGTCAAATAGAAATAAAAATATATATGTTGTACAGAAACTCGAATCTATTTTGCCATTCTTAAAAAAAGAAGAGAAATCATGAAATAAAAAAAGAGAAATCATGAAATA
The DNA here is from genome assembly GCF_028751815.1 of Salvia miltiorrhiza. Taxonomy (NCBI): domain Eukaryota; kingdom Viridiplantae; phylum Streptophyta; class Magnoliopsida; order Lamiales; family Lamiaceae; genus Salvia; species Salvia miltiorrhiza. The sequence goes on from NC_080387.1 coordinate 63,635,023, forward strand.
TATGTTTGTACTACATGCTACTGGTATTGTATCTTGTTCCTTTGTATACGCATTACCATAAAGAGGTATGTTAAGGACAGATGGAATTTGCATTTTCACAAACTTTATAAAAAGTTTATATTAATTATTCATAACTAATACATGATCCCATCTGTGAATGTTATCCACACCGATCTTTTCTACCTTGCAAAAGGCACGTGTATATATGTATTCAATTTCATGTAAGCACGAAAATATTTTTGAATAGTAGTAAGAAAATTCTTCAATAGAAATAAACACCATAAACAATTGGGGTCAATTTCCTGAAATAGGTCGCCAAGAAATTATAATTAATACCCATATCTAGCATTTAGCCAGTAAAATTTGAAAAGGAACAAAACTCGAACAAAAAGCAGAAAATGATAATACTTTGAATAAACGTGATTTTTATAATTCAAAATGCTACATTTAACCACGTCAAAATAATTGCTACATATAACATTTTACCTTAGATAAATTATAAAGAGAAACATATTCAGATATTGCATTATTCACAACTACTCGAAATGATAAAAATTCTATTACAACAATACTACTATACTTACATAAAAGGTATACTGAATTTGTTCTATTAAAAGGTGTAAGAATAATAAAGAAGCACAAAAGAGAATGTCAATGACTTCAATGGTAAAAACGGAAGAAACACGAAGCCCAACCCACTTATAATCATAAAACAAAAAAGCAAAAACCTCACAGTTCGCCCTAATGTTATCCAAGAAATTTTTTAACCAATCTTCATCTCATCACAAAATCATCCAATGATTTCAATCAAGGAAAATCCAGAAAGAATGACAAACGAAAGAAGATCAAAACATTTATAGTAGATAATCCATGGATAAACAACAGAAACAAGTATTTAAACCAATTCAGGATAATAACATTTTGCAACAAAGTTAATAATCCATCAAAGACAAAATTTGAAATAGTAATCTATCACAAAACACGAAACATCGCTCAAGCTTCAACGTCATCCACAACATGGACAATCTTTGATGTGGGCTTTGCCAACAGATCAGTGTACTCTTGGAATGGAGATTTGGTGAATCTCGTCTCCCTCCAAAAGTCAGGAGTTAAAAAGCCATAAGTTTTCAGAAGACAATCAAAAGTTGCCTGCAAATAAGAATTTTAATCAGCATTAGAATATGAATGAATGAGGTTAGAGCAATCTTAGTGCTAGTTTAAATTAAAATAAGAACTGCAAAAGAAAGCTAGCATTACCAAGAAATCAATTGTTACTGCAACATTAGTCACTCACACAAACCACAACAATGCAAGCGTCAAAAGCACAATCCCAGAAACAAACATTTAACAATTTCATATAATGAACATTTTCAAAACAAATTCTTTTACATCAATGAAGTTCAATAACCAATATGTAAGGAGCCCAATGTGGATCAACTTAATATACATTTGATTACAAACAATGTATCAACAAAAAACAATGAGTATGTTAAAAAGATAAATACACCATAGCAACATCCAAATGCATCAACAGGAAAGGAAACACACATTAACAAATAAAACAACGCCATCAAACAATTAATTGAGTCAAAACAAAAACAAAAGGAACTTCATTGACATAACTTCAGCACCAGCTCACGATAAACTCAATCTCAACAAAGATTAAAGCTAAAAAGGAAGGTAAAAAAGTAAATTCAACACAAAAAACAGATGAGAGAGCTTAGTACGCACATTATACACAACTTCATGCATAAAAAAAATAACTGATAAATTAAATTTAACATAAAAGAGGCAAAGAAGAGACCTATGTTATTCTCGTTTAAAGCATATTACTGACAAAAGGGTAATCATAACAATGAAATTAGCAACGATACAAGAAGAACAAACCTTCACAAAGTTTCCAAGAGTTTTCGTAGATCCACGTGAAGACGTAAACACATCATCAATTCCAGCAAACTGGAGCACCTTCTTTGGGACACGCGCAGCCACGATACCTGATCCACGGGGAGCAGGCACCATCCGCACAGTAACGGAACCACACTTTCCAGTAACCTTACACGGAACGGTGTGCACCTTACCAATCTTGTTACCCCAGTAACCTCTCCTTACCGGAATCACAGACAGCTTAGCCAATATAATGGCGCCGCGGATAGCGGTAGCCACCTCCTTGGAGCACTTCACCCCCAATCCGACATGTCCGTTGCTATCTCCGACAACGACGAAGGCCTTGAACCTGGTCCTCTGCCCAGCGCGGGTCTGCTTCTGGACCGGCATGATTTTCATCACCTCGTCCTTGAGGGACGGGCCCACGAGGAGGTCGATGATTTGGTACTCCTTGATTGGGAGCGAGTGGAGGTAAATTTGCTCGAGGGATTTGATCTTACCGTCCCTGACCAAGCGGCCAAGCTTGGTACAGGGCACCCATTTTTCCTCCTCGGCCTCACGGCGCGGGCGGCGGCCGCGTCCACGGCCTCCCCTGTCTCCTCCACGGCCGCGACCACCGAATCCGCGCCCGAAACCACCCCTGTCTCCGCCTCTTTCCGCCATGGTTGTTTTTAGGTCTAGGTTGAGAGAAGTGAGAGGCGAGTGAATTTGAGTGTGCTGAACAGACTGAAACCCTAGCTCGGAAGCAAAGAGTTTATATAAAAGGTAGATCTAATGGGCTTAGGGTTTACTAAGAAGCCCAATTATATTTTGGGTGAGTTGGTCTTTGTGTAATTGGAGAGATTTGATTTCTGGTCTATTGTGACCACGGATTTCGCTCCTTTTCGTAACTTCTGTACAAAATCAATATACAGACTATATATTTGAAAATTTATTTTTTAGGTCCATGTGATTTTCGTTACATTCATTATACCACTTCAGATGTAAATTGCATTACTCGATACAAGATCTTTTAATTAAACACATTACAAGTTGTGGCATCAAAAATAAGATACAGTTGCCAAAGAAGCTATACTTTCAATCAATACGTTGAAGCTAAAACTCAAATAACTCCACAATATAGCAGTATTTGCACTTGAAGAAACTCATCTGACAACATACAAGTAGCCATTCTTATCATTAAAAAAAATTAATAATAGTAGAACATATGGCTGAACATAACAGAAGTCCTGCCTCTAACAAAATTAAAAAGAGTAGAATCCAATCAATCTTCATGAGAAAGTTGATGTACAACCCTAAGAAAAATACAAAGAGTAAGACTGAGCAAAGGGTATGTTATTGTCTATATCGTTACAACACGGGAGCAACCGTGATACCAAGAGTGAATATCACCAGTTTGCCCAGAAAAATCCGAGGGAAGCTATATTGATCAGAAATGCAGCCTTCTTGAGACGCAACATGAACGCGTCAGTGTCATAGTTGCAGTGCAGCTGAGCATCTGACATGAAGAACCGAGATTGAATCAGTGGAAAAGAATTGCAATTAGCAAATCAAACAATAGATAAAGAGAATAGTTAGTGCATCAGGTAAATTAAACATCTACAGACATGTAATAATCCTCAATTTTGCTTAGGAATATCTCAGCATGTTTCTTAGTAGTAATTACAGGTGTAAGAAGCCACATACTGATTTGTTTCATCCATACTGAAATGGTGAGTATTAGTTGTAAGTTTTCATATCAAAACAACCCCTCGAACTACATAAAATTGCTTTGGAAGGTTTGAATTTTCTTATACAGCAGACTACATTAGGAATAAAGTGGTAGGATTATTGTCCGTCTTCTATGAAAGGAAAATATCACAATTGAAACATTGTGTACCAACTTCATTGCACCAACAAGCAGTAAAAATATTATTTCTCTTAACTTAATCACAAACAGCAGTTTCCTGATTTTGAATAAAAGTATGATAAGCTCCCAAGATCCACCAGCAAATTCAGCAACGACAGAAGACCAATACGGGCTTGTTACCCTATTCACAAGTCTTCGTTTCAGCACTACTCTAAAGACACCATTATCCCTATTCCTTCACAAGCCAGGATTTTCTGTAAAAATATTAGTATTACAAGTCTAGGCCACAACGACCACCACATACTCCCATTTATAAACCAGTTCACGTATAAGTTTTTTGAAGTTGCAATTCATTTGGGTTTTGAAAGGAACAAAGTCCTTTAAATCCCAACAAGGAAAATATTGCTCAAACCATGTTTTATAAAGTCAAAACCCATTAACAAAGAAAAAGAAGAAAGCCATTTCTTTAGTTCAAGAAAACATGATAAATGCCTAAGATGCTAGTTAACAATTCACTGCTTGTTGATTTAAGTAACACAATCTTGCAAGGGCCTAAAAGTGACATAAAATAACTATCACAACAGCATCATTTTAGAAGCTTCAAACTGATACAGCATGCTGCACCAATAGCAAACAGAACAATGTAATACCATCAAAACACAAGTTCACAAAGAGCAAGTTCAATTTGTGTAAACATTGACATAAGCTTGGTCAACGAATTTATGATTGAGACTCCAATTTGCACTTACATAAAGAGTATACTAAGCATTAAATAAGCAGAGCAAGCCAATACTGAGCACAAAAACAGGGTAAGTAGCAACAATTAAGCTAGAAATGAATTGACAAGTAATTTCACATATCTTATTACCTAACGGTTGAAGTATGACAGATACGTTGTTGATGCTGATCCACCACTTGTAGGAACCTTTGTTGGTGCGGTAGCTGTGGTTGCTGTTCCCATTGTCCCTATAGACGATAACCCTGTCTGCGGATTCTGGTACGCTCCCAACCTGTAGCTCCCCGTAGCTACAGGTTGATTCTGGTAAGCTTCTTGCGAGCCGTAGCTACCCATCACTGTAGGACTTATGCTATTTATCCCATAGTTACCACTCATTCCCCCCATTGATGCACCTAATCTTGAGGCTGCTAAACCTGCTGGATTATACCCTGCTGCTAATAACGGATTACCGGCCAATCCAATCCCCGGATTCTGCGCCATCATAAACCCGCCAGCATTCAAATTTGCCCCCAAAATCCCAGTGTTCATCCCTAAAGTGTTGTAATTAACATCAGTAGCAGCAGGTTTCACATTACTGGCATTACTCTGCCTCGACGAACTGTTGGCAAAATTCTCGACAAACTTCTTGCAATGCAATTGGCAATTCTCAACCACCTTAATTGGCTCCTCCATCGCCTTATTGTACCCTTTTGTTGACTTGTAAGTGATAATGGCGAATCCTTTGAATTTATTCGTAACCGGATCCATCCCTAGTGGCCCTTCTTCAATCTCCCCAAAGCTCCCGAAAAAAGCCTTGAGCTTCTCGAAGCTCACGTGGGGCGCCACATTCGCCACGTACATCTTCCTGTTATTCCCTCCCTCGGCCGCCACGGTTCCGGCAGAGCCGCGGAGGGCTGCCAGCTGGCACGAGACAGTCCTGTTCCCGATCCTCTTCTGGGGATCTTTGATAGCCTTCTTCGCGGCGGCACGCGTTTTGAACATCACGAAGGCGTACCCTTTCGCGCGCCCGGTGTTCTTGTCAGTGATTAGCTTGCTCTCTTCGATTTCGCCGAAGGGCTTGAATGCCTGGACAAGCTGCTCGGTGGTGGCGTCCCAGCCGAGCCCGAACACGAATATATTCCGGTGGGCTGGGTCGGAATTCGCCTTCTGCACTATTTTGGGGAGGAGTTTGGGATCCTTCGCCGCTGCCTCTTTTAGAATGTCTATGATTTGGGATTTTCCGAAGGGTTCCAATAATTCACGAAGGGCTTCTCGCTTTGATGCCTCGTCCTCTCCTTCTTCTTCTTCTTCTTCTCCATTTGAAGAAGATTCTTCTTCTTCTCCATCCTCAGATTCGGACTCGGACTCGGATTCGGATTCCGACGCCGCTTCTGATGATGATTCTTCGGATTCTTCCTCATTGGAGGACTCTTCTTCTTTGACAACGACTTCTGCTTCCTCTTCACGAACTACTTTAGGTTTTCGCTCGTTCGTCTGCTGAGAAGAAGGGGCTTTGCGTTTCTTCGCCATTGGAGCAACTGCCAGAGCTTCAATTGCAGTTAATCTGCTTCAGTGTTTTCAGTGTTAGGGTTTTAAATTTTGAAATTTGCGCAGTTTTTGGGCCAATTGATTGAGCTGAATCGGAACACGATTTTACGACAAAAAATTGAAAGCGCTAATTTCTAATGCGTTTTATTTCTCCTGCTTTGCCTAAAAGAGTTTCCTTTATTTATTTCAGTGTTTTTAATATCATAATTCTTCTAGTTCTTGTGTTATTTATACGCTTTTATTTATGTTGTGTTTCAGACCCTCAAAAAAAAAAAAAAAATGTTGTGTTTCAGACCCTTACTAATTAGTAGTACTATACATAATGGCTTGAACTGGATTTGAAAATTAAATTTGATTACCATCACAAGAGAAGATCGTCAAACAATAAAAACTCGTTTGGCACGATTGATTAAAGTGTATAATAATATATTTATGACGCCATAATATTTTATTTAATAAAAAATAATATTTCTTCCGTCTCGCTTCAAATTCACAAGAGAAGATCGTCAAACAATAAAAACTCGTTTGGCACGATTGATTAAAGTGTATAATAATATATTTATGACGCCATAATATTTTATTTAATAAAAAATAATATTTCTTCCGTCTCGCTTCAAATGATCCAGAAAAAGATGTAAAATGGTAGTGGGTCAACCCAAAAAATAGTGTTAAATGTTCAATTTTATTTCTAAATTTAGGTTGGATCATTTGAAATAGGACAAAATAGAAATTGAGTCATCTAAAGTGGGACGAAGGGAGTACAAAATACACAATTCTATATAAATTCAAAAGTTCGATCAAATTTTACATAGTTGTGTAATTATTCATCTCCCCTCTAAGACCGTACTATTAATCTTAATTATAATAGATATTAATTTATTATTGACTAAAATGTCCTAATATAAACTAAATTGACATTATTAAATAGTTTAATTATAAGGACAGTTTAGGAATTAAAATTTTATATATAATCTTAATAATAATACCAAATAAAATATTACTCCCTCCATCCACGAAAAAGAGTCGTTTAAGGGTGGACACGTATTTTAATGAAGTTCTTAAAGTTGTTGTAATTAGAATAAATATACAATTTGTAGGGATAGTGTTAGTACAATAAAGAAGAATAGAGGTACATTATTAGTCAAAATTTGCAATAAAAGTATAATTTAAAATTTTTTTATTGTTATTATTATTATTTTTCCTTTTTTTTGTAGAAAAAAAAGAATAATTAGAACTCTTTTTCATGGGCGGATGGAGCATATTTTACAGATATTTTAATGCATCCTACCAAACATGATATTAATAAGGTATATGGTAAAAAAAATCAATCAAACATATCACACCTTATCACATATCATGTATCCAACGAGCTCTAAATACGATCAATCTACTAACGTGCACCAAACATTAAGCGCTTGTTGTATCCATGTTTAGAAATTGACTGATCAGTAAAGTAAGGTAAATAATTCAATGAATAGTTACTGTATCACTAAGATTATTTTTCAAAGAAGAATAATGTAAGAGAGGGTCTTGGTTTTATCCTAAGCCCTCTCAATTAACAATTTAGGGTACCAATTACATAGATAACCCTATATATTTAGCTATCCATACTTATAAGGCCTATCAAACATGCACTAATTTTCATAATTTGTTATTACATACCGTATTACTATATATTGTATTGAATGATATCATGAAATATGATATATATTAGTAGAGTGAAACATACTCTATTTGTCCATGAAAAAACTATCAAATTATAGGCAACACAAATCTATGAATATATCTTCTAATCGATTTAAACATCAACAAAAATAGCAACAATTTTCGAGACACAAAATCTCCTGTACACTCGGGTGTACCGTAAATCAGGGTTGACCCGTACTCAGATCATGATCTGCATGCTAATCCAAATCCGCATCCTGACCCAAATCGTGTAAATGACATTATTCAGTTATACAAATGACATTGCTTATAATTGATAATATTCAATTATATAAATGACATTGTAACATTTTAAAATGTTATAGTGTCATGAATCAAATCATAGTGTCATTTACAATCTTATAGTGCCAATTACAGGAAGTGTCATTTATTTTTTTGAATAGTGTCAAATTGTCAATTATACACAGTGTCATTTACAATGTTATAGTGTCATTTATACGCAGTGTCATTTGTATAACAGAACAGTGTCAATTATATGCATTGTCATTTGTATAACCGAATAGTGTCATTTACACGATTTAAGTGAGGATGTGAATTTGAATCAGGATGCAAGTCAAGATCTGAGTACGGATCAACCCGAATATACGGTATACCCGAATGTACTCAAGACCACCTCTTTTCGAGATGGAAAATTTCAGCTATTTCTGAAATAGGGGTGTAAATTCGGGTTGCAGGTATTGTGTATACCCTCACCCGCCCCGATACCCGCAAAATCAAGGAAGAGGGTCGGGTGCGGGTATTGTAGTGGGCATTATTCGTAATAGTCCAATTAGTAAAAATTATAAGGCCCAACGGGCTAGCTCGATAAAACGGTTCATATCACGCTCATAGCACAAGGCCCAAAGCCTAACCTATATTCGGGAGGTACGTGAAACCGCAAGGGAAAACCCTAAACGTAGCAGTTACTTGGTGGCCAAGTCAGACGAGAGTCGCGGGAGAACGTTTCCTAAGAAGTCGGAACTGCTAGGGTTGTAACGGGTATTCTAGCAAAACCCTAACCCTAGCCGTCTCCCGGCAGGTCCGCAACATATATATCTATCAACTCACTAATGAAAAGGGGGCATCGACAATCACTCATATCCACTCTTGCACTCGCACACGATCTCTCATTCCCGATCTCCCCGCTCTTCCGTTCCGCCTCCACGCTTACAACTTTCTAGGGTTCCGATCGTCCGACTAGCCCCGCTAGCCCGAACGACCGTCGCCCCTTGATACGCCGTCACTGAGATTGATACTCATACCTACGACCTTTCACTCTGTTGATCTTCCGCTCTCCCCGCTCTTCCGTTACGCCTCCACGCTCTCAACACTCGAGGGTTCCGATCGTCCGACTAGTCCCGCTAGCTCCGACGCCCGTCGCCCCTTGATCCGTATTGCTCATTAGCTCTGCCTCCGACTACTGGATCATCCCGATCATCCGGAGAACTCCCTTATTACTATCCTTTCTCTATCTCTTCTCCATCGTTTAATTATTGTCATTACGTTACTTACGTTATTACTTATATCAATTCACCGACTTGAGCGTCGGAGGCCCTTCCATCGACACCCCCACCGGTGCTCTTCGGAGGGCTCTAACGTTACTTGTGGTCTCAGGTTGCTAGTGCCCGTCGATCCTGACGTGACTGACGTCACTTCCGTAATTGTCGGATTTACCCCCTACAATTTGGCGCCCACCGTGGGGCCCTAGCAATCAAAAGCTACACCATGAGTGCTCCGAACGACGCTCACGACCCGAACAACGCCTCAGACCAATTGGGTTCAACCCAATCGGAGTTGCTTGCCCAAGTGGAGGTGAATGCCCGGATCTCCGCTTTGGCCGACCAAATTACGCGAGAACGGGAGAGTAGGCTCTTATTGGAAAAACAGAATGCGGAACTACTCGCTCGGTTGAATGCTTTCGCCCAGACCCAGACGCCTCCTCAAATCCAAACACCCCGTGATAACCGGTTCCGAGTTCCCATCAACTCCATGATAGACATAGAGGATGTCCCGCTCACACCCCATGGAACTGAGATCAACCCAGATGACCCTTCATCATCGGTAAGGAACAATAGATCGGAGACTACCCATGCTAACCCGGATACCCTTCTTGTGAATACAGGTGAAACGCGCACCCTAGATCGGACGCCCGGAACAATAGGGACAAACGCAACAGGGGCCCTCACCCAGGCCAACCTGACGACCGGGGGAATAGGTCAGTCAACCTTGACGGGTCGGACCGGCATCGCCCCTGAAGATGACTTCCTGCGTGACGCCCCAACGGGCCAACCAGATGGGCCAAGGCGAGCAGGCCCAGTGAGCCAGAAAGGCGGAACTCACAGTCAACCACCTCTGATCGAACAGGGCCGACACGGTATGCGGGGCATCCAACAGAGTACGGACCCCGTCCTGGCCAGAAGACTGGCAGATATGGAAGCCATCATCCAACGAATCCCAGGAGTCCCGGCCCCGATCAAGAAGAGTGCAGAGAATTGCTTCGCTGACTCTCCGTTCGTGGATGAGATAGCCTTGGTGGAAATGCCCAGAAAGTTTAACTTTCCACATATGAAGATGTTTGACGGTGCATCCGATCCAGACGACCATATAGCTCAATACCGCCAGAGAATGTTTACCGTGGCTATCCCTCGTGACATGAGGGAGGCATGCATGTGTAAGGGGTTCGGTTCTAGCCTAATAGGACCGGCCCTCCAGTGGTATACGAACCTTCCTAATAATTCAATTAGATCTTTTGCTCAACTAACGGATGTTTTTGTTCAACAGTATGCAAGCAGCAGGAAACTAGAGAAAATCTCAGAAGACCTGTACGTTATTGTCCAAAGGCATGGTGAACCTCTTCGGGACTACATCGGACGCTTCAACAAAGAGAAAGTGTCAATCACCAACTGCAGCGAACAAACCGCTGTCACGGCCTTCCGTAAGGGCCTTCTACCAGGGTCAGACTTGTACAAGACACTTACCAAGTATCCGTGCAAAACAATGGAAGACGTGTTGATCCAGGCTTAGGCTCAAATCAAATGGGAAGAGGACCAGTACAACATGCAAAGAGTCTTTCCGCCAGAGAGACCCGAAAGAGATTACAGGGTTGACAGGAGATCCGGTCGTGACAATCGCGACAGACGAAGTGAGCCTTACACGCCATCTCACAGAGGAAACAAAGGGAGATGAGACTATGATCGAGCACCAAGTACGCGCCCGCGTGAAAGAGCAAAACTCCCAGAATACCTCCTATCTATTTCACCCGTAGAGGCGGTAACAGCTCTGATGAACCTTGGCGATAAAGTTAGTTGGCCGGAGAAAATGAGAGCCCCACCCGACCAAAGAGATAGATCAAAATGGTGTGACTTCCACAGTGACCACGGTCACCGCACGGACGAATGCATCGCGCTCAGACTGGAAGTGGCGAACTTATTGAAAAAAGGGCACCTCACCAATTACTTGACTGACAAAGGCAAGCAGACCCTGCAGCAGGCGAGGGATAGACAAGAGAAACACAGAGATGACAGCCCGCCGGACCCGCCACATCATGAGAGAACTGTAAACGTGATATCCGGAGGTTCCGAAGTTAGCGGAATCACCCACTCAGCCGCCAAGAGACACACCAGACAGGCTAGATCAAGTAAATCAGGAGTTCCGCCTTCAGGAAGAACGGGAACAACAGACCCTACTCAACTGATCAGCTTTGCAACCTCCGAATCAGACAAGCTTCTACACCCTCATCATGATGCTTTAGTTATTTCCATTTACATTGCTAACTGTTTAACAAAGCGTGCACTAATAGACAATGGTAGCTCTGCCAATATTCTGTTTTACAGTGCATACAGGGAGATGGGTTTGGACGAGTCCAAACTAATCAAGAAAGCTGCCGTACTCGTCGGCTTCAGTGGCGAGAGTACGACTACTGTAGGGGAGATCGATCTTCCCGTCTACGCAGAAGGAGTCAACCTTTCCACTAGGTTTCTCGTGGTAGACGCCCCGTCAGCATACAGCGTCATCCTTGGTCGTCCATGGATCCACGGAATGGAAGCAGTACCATCCACCTATCATCAAGTCATACGATTCCCAACCAAGTGGGGAGTTAAGGAGATCAAGGGAGAGCAGAAGGACTCCAGGGCGTGCTACCAAACAACTATGAAAGCGAAAAGCCCGTCCTTATAGCAATTATAAAAAGAAGCTCCGTCCCATTCGAAGGCGAATGATACTCTGCAGTGCACTCAAGACATGAATCAACAGGCGGAGCACTATAATCGAGCTGCACGAACGAAGAGACCACGCAGCCTGATCGAGGAGGAGATGGTGGAGATAGATGAAGTTCAAATTAATGCTAACTTTCCAGACCACAAAGTCCGGATTGGAGCACAACTCGAACCAGAGCTCAGAGAGAAGCTTATCAACTTCCTATCTGATTATTACGATTGTTTCGCTTGGTCCCATGAGGACATGACGGGGATTGACCCTAAGATTATTGTTCACAGGTTGCAGGTCGCCCCGGATTACCCGCCGAGAAAGCAGAAACGGAGAAAATTTGCGCCAGAAAGGAATCAAGTAGTAAATGATGAAGTCATGAAGCTCCTTAAGAATGGACTGATCCGGGAAGTCCACTATCCTGAATGGCTCGCAAATGTAGTGGTAGTCAAGAAAAAGAATAACAAGTGGCGGGTATGCATTGATTTCACTGACCTCAACAAGGCGTGCCCAAAAGACTCGTTCCCACTGCCACACATCGACATGCTAGTGGATGCGACAGCAGGCCATGAACTGATGAGTTTCATGGACGCATATTCGGGATACCATCAGATACGGATGCACCCTGACGACGAGGAAAAGACGGCCTTCATGACCAATGTAGCATTATATTGCTACAAGTATATGCCATTCGGGTTGAAGAACGCGGGAGCAACCTATCAGCGCCTGGTCAATCGGATGTTTGCAAGTTTGTTGGGGCAAACAATGGAAGTCTACATTGACGACATGTTGGTCAAGTCCATCCACGCGAAGGACCACATTGATCACTTGAGGGAGACGTTTGAAATTCTTAGAAAATACAATATGAAGCTAAATCCTACTAAATGCTCTTTTGGTGTCAATGCAGGGAAATTCTTATGTTACATGGTTACTGAGCGGGGAATAGAGGCAAATCCGGCTCAGATTGAGTCAATCCAGGGAATTCCTTCCCCCACTTGCGTGAAGGACGTTCAGAAATTAACAGGAAGGATAGCCGCATTAAGCCGCTTTATCTCAAGATCATCCGAAAAATGCCACCTCTTCTTCAACACCTTGAGGAAGTCAAGAACGTTTGAATGGACAGAAGAATGTGAGGAAGCGCTAAAGCAGCTCAAGCAATACTTGACCAGCCCACCTTTACTCGCAAAGCCGAAAGACCACGAGACCTTGTTGGTCTATCTAGCCGTCTCTGATACAGCCGTCAGTGCCGTGCTGGTCAGAGAGGAAGATGGGAAACAATCGCCAATCTACTACGTGAGCAAATCACTACTCGATGCAGAGACCCGATACAGCCAGCTAGAGAAGTTGGCCCTCGCATTGGTCCACGCAGCAAGAAAGTTACGTCCGTACTTCCAGTGTCATCCGATCATAGTTGCCACCACGTATCCCTTAAAGGCCATACTACATAAGCCAGAACTATCCGGTCGATTGACAAAGTGGGCAGTGGAGTTGAGTGAATACGACATCACATACAAACCACGGACCGCACTTAAATCTCAGGTATTAGCCGATTTTGTTGTTGACTTTGCACCTAACCTTACTATACAGGCCGACAAAGAGTTATGCTATCTGACGGAAGAACCCGACCAAACTGGAACTTGGAAACTGTATGTTGATGGATCCAGCAACGTACGAGGGAGTGGACTTGGAGTCGTCCTCTCATCACCACGAGGAGACAACATTGAGCGGTCAATCCGATGTGATTTCAAAACAACCAACAATGAGGCTGAATATGAAGCCATGATAGCTGGACTCGGACTAGCTAAAGAAATTGGGGTAAAACGCATTAACGTATTTAGTGATTCTCAACTTGTAGTTAACCAGATGCAGGGTACATTTCAAGCCAAAGATACGAAAATGACGGCTTACCTGGGCAAGACGAAAGAACTCCAATCGTGCTTTGAAGAATTCACCATCAATCAAGTGCCAAGGGGGGAAAATGGCCATGCTGATGCTTTGGCCAACCTAGGGTCAGCAATTCAGACTGCACAACCTAAAACCATAACTATCACTTGCCTTCAATATCCAGCAATACAAAGAGACGAGGCCGAGGAACACGTGACTGCAGTATCAGTCGGACAAACATGGATCACCCCCATAATGGAATATCTCGAGAGAGATATACTCCCGAAGGATAGGAATGAAGCACGTCGGCTTAAAGCTCAAGCAGCACGGTTCTGCATCATCCGAGGTAAACTGTATAAACGTTCATTTACCGGTCCATACTTGAAATGCATTAACCCTGCAGAAGCAAGATACGTCTTGTCCGAGTTACACGAAGGTGAATGTGGCAATCACTCAGGAGGAAGAAGCCTCGCACACCGCGCATTAACCAGTGGTTACTATTGGCCCACCATGAAAACTGACGCAGCTGATTATGCTAGAAAGTGCGATAAATGTCAACGATTCGCCCAAATATCACACATGCCCCCGGAGCCCCTGACCGCTATCACTTCACCATGGCCATTCATGAAATGGGGGATGGATATTGTAGGCAAACTGCCCACCGCACCCGGGCAGAAGGCTTATATGTTGGCAGTAACAGATTATTTTAGCAAATGGATAGAAGCAGAGTCTTTCCACCAAGTGCGCGACAAAGAAGTCAAGGGGTTCATATGGAAGAACGTGATCTGCCGGTATGGGGTACCCAAAGAGATTGTCACGGATAACGGATCACAATTCATCAGCGCGGACTTTCAGGACTTTTGTAAGTTCTGGAATATAAAGCTGAGCTTCTCAACACCAAGATATCCTCAGGCAAACGGACAAGCAGAGTCTTCCAACAAAACCATCATGAACACCCTGAAGAAACGGCTAGAGAAGGCCAAAGGCAAATGGGCAGATGAGCTACCAGGCGTATTATGGTCCTACCGAACAACTACAAGAACATCGACAGGGGAAACTCCGTTTTCCCTTGCCTATGGGATGGAGGCAGTAATCCCAACAGAAAGCGAAGTACCCACCGCCAGATATGAGCTCACGACAGACAACGAGAATCAAGAAGCTATGTGCCACGAGTTAGATCTCCTCGACGAGAAACGGAACATAGCCAATATCCGATTAGCATCGTATCAACAAAGCATCGCCAGGCACTACAATAAGCATATCCGTACCCGCACGTTCAAGCCGGGTGACTGGGTGTTACGAAAGGTGTTCCAGAACACCAAGGAAATAGGTGCGGGCAAATTAGCCCCAAATTGGGAAGGACCATATCTGATCACCAAAGTGGTTGGACATGGAGCATACAAGTTGCAATCGACAGACGGACGTGACATCAACAACAGTTGGAACGCCATCCATCTCAAACAGTATCACGCTTGATCCCTACACTTCTACTTTATTTCAAAAGGTCTTCCGAGATCAACTCAATTTACTACACGATTACTGACCTTTGCATGCAGGTCAGAACTACATTCGGGCTTGATCCCTTAAATGGGTATGTAGGCAGCTCTAAGGAGCGCAGCCCCCCCACCCCCTCCTCACCCGGGGGGACAAAATTTTCATGAACAAGACGAACGCCCGTCTCACCCCGAATATCCTTAATATTTGCCTTAAGTTCAAACAACTAAAGTCTAAATGGGGGAGAAAATTTTCATTTAAAAGACGCAAGCCCGTCTCACCCCGAACACCCTGAATTTAGCCTTAAGTTTATCAACTAAGTCTAAATGGGGGGAAAAAATTTATCACATAAAAGGCGCAAGCCCGACTCGCCCCGAACACCCTGAATTTAGCCTTAAGTTCATCAACTAAGTCTAAATGGGGGGAAAAATTTTCACATAAAAGGCGCAAGCCCATTCCAACCCGCATATCCTGAATTTAGCCTTAAGTTCAACAACTAAGTCTAAATGGGGGGATAAATTTTCGTGTAAAAGGCGCAAGCCCGTCTCAACCCGCATATCCTGAATTTAGCCTTAGGTTTAACAACTAAGTCTAAATGGGGGGAAAATAAAATGCTCATGCTCAAAGACGCACACCCGTCTTACCCCGAACGTCCCGAATTCAGCCTTAAGTTTAAATAACTAAGTCTAAATGGGGGAGAAAAATTTTCAGGTCAAAGGCGCACACCCGTCTCACCCCGAACATCCTTAATTTAGCCTTAAGTTCAAACAACTGAAGTCTAAATGGGGGAAACATAGGGGAAAAATATTATTATCCGGCTCGGCCCTACCCGACAGTGCTCGATTGCCCAACGCAGCCCTGCTCGGAAAGCGCTCAACTGCGCAGCCCTGAGACTCGTATCACATCTACCTGTCTTGGTTCAACAGTTAAGTCCGAATAGGTAAAGAAAAATATACAAACACTCGAATATAAAACAGTCATATATAGCCGATCCAAGGGGCAAACCCCCCGGCGATCCGGACACTCCGGAAAAATCATTCTCGTGAATACAAGAAAAAAATTTAAGTCCAGCCCAATGGCGTAGGCTTAAACTAGTAAGAATCCAAGGATGCATACACCCTATGCAAAATTAACAAAGTCTGAAGGCACGGATGCCTAAATTACACATAAGATATTAGAGGCACATACGCCCAACCAAAGCAGAGTTAAGGAAACGACAACATCACTCGTCACCGTCGACGTCGCCTGAAGAGGCCACCCCAGAAAGCTTGTCTTGATACACCTTCCACTGTCGAATGTTCTCAGCATTGTCCCAAGTCTTGTAAGACCCATCCAAGACCTCCTGACTCATATCAGCCCGGGACTTGAGCACAGCCTCATGGCAAGCATCGAAAAGCTCTAGCTCCCGATTTTTCTCCATCTCCGCCAGTTCAGCCTTCAGACGACTGATTTCCTCATCTTTCGAAGCCAATTGAGCCTGAAGAGACGCTTCCAAGGACTCCAGGTCCGCCTGGCCTTGCTTGACCAACTTCTGAGCTTCCACAAGCTCGTTCTCTATCCTAGCCTTAGCAGCACGAACATCCTGTAGTTGCCGTTTGTGCTCAAGCCTAGCCTGCTTCATAAAGATAGCATGCTGATAGTGCTGCAAGAAGATATCAAAATACCACAAGTTAGTCAATAAAAATAACATGTCAAAGGAAAAATGAAAACAAGAGACAAGTTTTATCACCGCGAAGGCCGAAGAGGCGAACACGTCATAGGCTTCGTCATCCCCATAGTTGTTCAAAACAGCCCGGTCCTCTTCAAGTAAGAGCTTTTCGAGCTGACCTGACAGCGCGTTGTACTCGGTATGAGCCGAAGCACCAACAGGTAGAACTACGTGAACAGAACCATCGGATAAGCAACCATCATCAGGTGTGGGAGTCCGTTTCCGTGAGGAGCGACCGGAGAGGACGTCAGATCGCGGTGCATCAGTCGCAATAGGCGGCTCTGTTGGCACACCCGAGCTTGATGCCTGCTTCTTCTTCTTCCTCTTCAGTTGTCTCGCCACGAAGGCGTCAGTGTCGACCTCATTCGGATTATAGTGAAACTTCAAATCAGCCATCCAACCGTCTGCATATACTCGTTGCTCTGGGGTCAGTTCAGCCAAATTTTTATAAGCCTGTTTCATCCACAAAATTTCCAAAGAGCGGAGACCTACCACGACACTAGTTTCAGCAAGAGTTTTAGGGATGAATGTACCTTCCGGAGGAGCAGGAACTTGAGCCCAAATCGACGACTGCTTAATATTCAAATCGTGAAGAATAACCCTCCAACTCCGATATGGAGGAGGGTATTGAAGAAACCGATTGTTCCGTTCAACCAAATCCAACACTACAGGGATAGTTTTCAAACAACCTGCACACAAACATAATCAAAGTGTTAGAAAGAATAACATAAAGAAGAGAATGAGAAGCATGAAAGACTCCACCAATTCTAACACTCACTAGGATTAGACCAAACAGAAGGAACTCTCTTCCCTTCCGGAATACACAAAGCACCGTATTCAACGAAAAAATATTTACTCTTCCAAGCCCTTTCACCATCATCCATGTCCGTAATCAAAGGCTCACAACCTTTCTTCCTACATAACTTGTAACGACCTTTGTCCTTTGGAACATTCAGAAGATCATAAGTGCTCTTTACGTCGGCGATGGAGATGTCGAAACCATGTAATTCACTGAATACCTGTAAACTCAATAACAACCGCCAAGAGTTTGGCGCAAGTTGCCCGGGCGAGAGGCAATGATAATGGCAAAAATCAATAACCAAGCGGGGTAGAGGAAGCCGCAGTCCCTGTTCGAACGGTGCTTGATACAAACACACCCATCCTGGAGCATGGAAATTAGCTCGCATTTGCCTACCCGGAGCATGAAGAGCGACATGATTCGGAATACTATAGGACTTCCGAAGGACGTGTAGTTGCCGCGTGTCCTGGAAGAATGATTCGGGATTACCGTTAATGAGGAACGACATTACTGGCACCGCCCCTGGAATAAGCCCTTCACTGTGAACTCCAAAACCACTACCACCATCGTAACTACCGTGATCACCCTGCCAAACTTCAATCTCTCGATCCGGGATCTCCGCGCTTTCGTCATCACAATAGTCTATATCATCAGACGGAAGCTGCATCCTACTCGATGAACCAACCGAACCTCCCCGATTACCCAACATAGCACGCAGTTATCCTAGAACAGGATAAATTCTAAAAGTTCAAGTAAACGTATTACCCCGATCACCCGACGACATAGTTGCAAAAAATAAATAATATAAAGTTCGATAGACCGGTTCGCCCGATCGCAAACTACCCGCTTAGCTACGTGCATACTTGAGCAATTTATGTAAAGGATCGGCACCCATAACACCACATACGAAGGAATCGCATAAATATTCAAAGGAACGTCATCTACGCATTAAGTGTTCAATCGTATCAACCCGAAGCACCCGCATTAGCGAGCTCTACACTATCAGTTATACTTGGAGAAACTTTCTACACAATGCTACAAACATCAAAAACGTGTAAAAAATTGCTCGCATGGATCAAACACTATTTCTACGAACGCATAATCAAAATCATTCAAAAGCACAATACGACAAGAATTATAAGTATCCATGCTTAGAACATGTAAAGAACATTCGAAGAAGGTAGAGAGAAAAAGAAAAACCAACCTCTACAGCCCTCCAAATATCTTCTCTCTACTCCTTTTCCAAGAGCCCCAAAATCCAAATGCTCCCAAAGATCTCTATTACTTGATGTGGGAGAATGGGGGACAAGTTCCCCACTATATAGGAGAATAAAAAACGTAGAGGATGGTGGATTTCAAAATTTTCGCTCAACTACAATAGATAAGAAGGCATACATCCACAAATACATTACATTAAATGGCATAAATGGCACCTCCCACCTTGCTTCAATATGGAAGAGCCGTCGGTCCCGTAGAACCCGACGACTCCCACCTTGCTTCAATATGGAAGGGTCGTCGGTCCTTTAGATCCCGACGACTCCGACCTTTGCTTCAATATGGAAGAGCCGTCGGTCCCGTAGAACCCGACGACTCCCACCTTGCTTCAATATGGAAGAGCCGTCGAACCCGACGACTCCCACCTTGCTTCAATAAGGAAGAGCCGTCGGTCCCGTAGAACCCGATGACTCCCACCTTGCTTCAATATGGAAGAGCCGTCGAACCCGACGACTCCCACCTTGCTTCAATATGGAAGGGCCGTCGGTCCCGCAGAACCCGACGACTCCCACTCCGCTCCCCTATGGAAGAGTCGTCGGTCCCGTAGGATCCGACGACACCTACTCTCTTTCACTATGGAAGAGCCGTAAGAGCCGTAAGACCCAACACCCTTCAACTCTCTTTCACTATGGAAGAGCCGTAAGACCCAACACCCTCCAACTCTCTTTCACTATGGAAGAGCCGTAAGAGCCGTAAGACCCAACACCCTCCAACTCTCTTTCACTATGGAAGAGCCGTAAGAGCCGTAAGACCCAACACCCTCCAACTCTCTTTCACTATGGAAGAGCCGTAAGAGCCGTAAGATCCAACACCCTCCAACTCTCTTTCACTATGGAAGAGCCGTAAGAGCCGTAAGACCCAACACCCTTCAACTCTCTTTCACTATGGAAGAGCCGTAAGAGCCGTAAGACCCAACACCCTTCAACTCTCTTTCACTATGGGAGAGCCGTATGAGCCGTAAGCACCGCCAAAAAAAAAAAAAAAAAAAAAGGGACGTCTCTACAAGATAAATTACACTCCATAGTTGAAAAAATTCCAACTATTGAGTGGGGGACAAACTGTAGTGGGCATTATTCGTAATAGTCCAATTAGTAAAAATTATAAGGCCCAACGGGCTAGCTCGATAAAACGGTTCATATCACGCTCATAGCACAAGGCCCAAAGCCTAACCTATATTCGGGAGGTACGTGAAACCGCAAGGGAAAACCCTAAACGTAGCAGTTACTTGGTGGCCAAGTCAGACGAGAGTCGCGGGAGAACGTTTCCTAAGAAGTCGGAACTGCTAGGGTTGTAACGGGTATTCTAGCAAAACCCTAACCCTAGCCGCCTCCCGGCAGGTCCACAACATATATATCTATCAACTCACTAATGAAAAGGGGGCATCGACAATCACTCATATCCACTCTTGCACTCGCACACGATCTCTCATTCCCGATCTCCCCGCTCTTCCGTTCCGCCTCCACGCTTACAACTTTCTAGGGTTCCGATCGTCCGACTAGCCCCGCTAGCCCGAACGACCGTCGCCCCTTGATACGCCGTCACTGAGATTGATACTCATACCTACGACCTTTCACTCTGTTGATCTTCCGCTCTCCCCGCTCTTCCGTTACGCCTCCACGCTCTCAACACTCGAGGGTTCCGATCGTCCGACTAGTCCCGCTAGCTCCGACGCCCGTCGCCCCTTGATCCGTATTGCTCATTAGCTCTGCCTCCGACTACTGGATCATCCCGATCATCCGGAGAACTCCCTTATTACTATCCTTTCTCTATCTCTTCTCCATCGTTTAATTATTGTCATTACGTTACTTACGTTATTACTTATATCAATTCACCGACTTGAGCGTCGGAGGCCCTTCCATCGACACCCCCACCGGTGCTCTTCGGAGGGCTCTAACGTTACTTGTGGTCTCAGGTTGCTAGTGCCCGTCGATCCTGACGTGACTGACGTCACTTCCGTAATTGTCGGATTCACCCCCTACAGGTATTGCTTTCCCAAAAATTGCGGGTACCCTCGAGGTTCCCGCGGATACCCGCATACCCACATGTAACTTTTAATTAAATAAATAATTTTATAATTATTAATTAAATTTTAGGAAATATGAAAATAACTCTCTAAGCCCTAGTCAATTCACTACTCAAATTTTCTTCGTCACATGTTTTATGGATAATTGATGAAATAGAAAGGATATTTTAATTTTTTTTTCTAAAATGAGAGACAAAATACCTGCAGGTAAAAAGGATACCCGCACATTGCGAGACAAGAATACCCTCCGACGGGACAAAATACCCTCTAGCGGGACAAAAAATCTCGCAAAATTAAAAAAAAATCAAGAACTTGCGAGAAATGAGGGTACCCGAATATCAGCAGCGAATATCCGCAGCATGTAGGCAGAATGGGTGAGGGTGAGCATTTCGGACGATTTTGTCCCACAAGTACCCGAATTTACACCTCTAAATCTGAAACATATAGCAATTTCTGAGCGGACCAATTTCGCAGTCTCGTTTTCTAATATAGAAACGTAGAAGCACATAGAAACAACAAATTTTTTTGAAAGATTTTAGCCGCAACAAAAAAAGGATACATTTAAAAAAATATATCAGACAATGCTTTGTAGCCGGCATCCTAATTGTTAAATAAAAAGAAAACTTATGATTTTCAAAAGAGAAAAAATGACTAAAAATAAAAAAAGATTTAAAAGAAACGAATAGAGAAAGAGAGAGGCTACTCACACGGCAGAGACTAATGCTCGATGGATATGGGGATCTTAAAATTGGGCATGCAAACAAGTGAATAAAGAAAAGAGGTTGCACCACACTTTCAATTTAACCGCAACTTTTATAAATCTTTCTTTTCTGTCTAAATCAAAAAAGGAGCACACTGGGACGTTGAATTGCAGAAGGGAAATGGGAGGAAGAAGACGCTACTGAAATGCAAGTAGCGACACTTGATGGGGAAGAAGAAGATGCGACTAAAATTAAGAAGCGGTCGACGCTTGATGTAGAAATTCATTAAACTTTTTTTTCTTTTCTTTTCTTAATATGGATTGGTAGATGTAATGGTCAAAAGTTGCATAGTCTATTTAAAATAAATATTCGCAGCCGAAGTGGCTAGTCCAGTCCAAAAATTAAATTAATTAAAATTAACCCACGTGCTAGGCTATCAGGGTCTCAATTAACTTATTTGACCCAATGAAATGAGTAAAACCTGATTCATATCGACAAGTTCAAACTCAGGCCCACCATGGAGTCATATAGATTCGTCAAGTCAATCCCTAGAAAGGGCGACTACTTGATAAACAAGTCAGGGAGCATTGTGTGATATCATCTCCGAGAATTTCGGAGTAGTTAGGGTTTGGACTCAAGTCGGGTGACAACCCTAGCCACCATAGGCCTACATATAAATATAATCCTACTACGTCAGACGATCCATCCATTCATTCATACTCTTAATTATCAACTCCACTTGCACACGTACTCGACATGATTCGCTAGCTCTCTTGTTCGATCAATTCGCCTCCACGCTCTCACGTTCTACTAGTCCGACCAGCCAGATCGACTACCTCAACCCTACTCTATTATTCAATTAATTTTACGTTTTACTATTATTTTTACGAATACCGTCAATTATATTTTATCGTTGAACTTACTTGAGCGTCGGAGGCGCTTCCATCGACACCACCACTGATGTTTCTAGAAGGGCTCTAACGTGTTTGTGGTTTAGGTTGCAAGTGCCCACCGCTCCGGACATACACGACGTCCTAATTCGTGATTGTTGGACCTATCCTCAACAGTAGACGGGCCTTATTTTTCCGTGAATTGATAATTTTGTATGAAATTTATTTCAGGGGATTTAATTTAATTTTTTAATTAAATAGTTCTTATTTATCATATAAAATAAAATAAAAAATGTGACCCGTTCATTTTCTTTTATTAATTATACAATATAATTTTTTTTTTTGGCAATGTACAATAGAAAGTTAGAGATAGCCAAATAGGTAATTATTATAGACAAATCGACAATGAAACATCTTAGGGGGTATTATTATAGATATATAGGAGTATTATTATAGAAAAATATTCACTAAAAAATTAACTACTACAACATTAAAATAAAAATAATAACAATAACAATATCATACAAATTACCTTATTACAACATTAAACTAAATCAGATAGGAGTAATAATAATATAAAGAGTACATAACATACTACAACATCAAATTAGAAACAATAACAATAATGCATACTACAACATTAAATTGAAAATAAAATTATCTAATACTTTAGGAGTTTAGGATTCTTTCCATTATTCTTTTTATTTAATATATGGTTAAATTATTTTTAATTAATTCTCTATTTTATTCTTATTTTTAAATTATTGAGAATATTTTAAAATTGATTGATATTTTTCATAATATTTTATTTTAAAAAATTACGATAAAAATAATTTTTTATTATTTTAAATTCGATCGTATATTTACTGTCACTCTTTCTCCAGCACCATAAGTTTTAGATATCGTTTTGACATATTCTAAGGTTATGAATGAATGATATTATAATATAAATGATTTAATAGGTGTTAATTATATCAATAATACCGTGTGTTCTGTACTGGTGACTACTCGGAACTTCAAGGTTAATCGTGTTTGACTTAGACTACTAAGATTGGTGATCCACTGGGAAGTTCGTCAAATCGTGTGCAATTAAAGTCAAAATACATTAGAAATACCAAAGTATTTGTGGGATACAAAGATAGATTGATAAAAAAAAAGAATTTTGAAAAAAAATATTATTATTTTTTCTTTATTTTTAGCGACCGAAAAATTCGGCCGCTAAAAATAAAAAAATATGTCGTTAAATAATTGTTTTTTTCAATTTTCTTTTTACAACCGAAAATTCGGTCGTTAAAAATAAAATTTCGGTCGTTTTAACGATCGAAAAAAACGATCGTTGGGACCCGTAACGATGATGCAAACAGCGACCACCGAAAATGGTCGTCAATACGATTAACGACCATTTCAGAGTTTTAACGATCGAAAATTCGATCGTTAGAGCCGTGTTTTCTTGTAGTGTATTTTTAAAAAACACTAAAAGTTATAATTCTGTTTTAACAATTAGTTCAGTTATAATGGTTTTAATGTGCAATATTCGAAAACATATAAGTGTGATTATATTGTCAAAGTATAAAAGGAAATATAACATCTAATACTTTTGTCTACTACAAAATGAACGCGTCTCTTTCTTTTTAGTCAACATGTATATATAGAAGCTACATTTTTAGGGGGGTGTATTCGTTGTGGAATTTGATAAATTTCTATAAATTTTAAAAGTCTGGGTGTATTCGTTCAAGACTTTTAAAAGTCTGCAGAAATCTGGATGTATTCGTTCAAGACTTTTAAAAGTCCATATAAATTTGGGTGTATTCGTTCAAGACTTTTTAAAATCCATACAAATCTAGGTGTATTCGTTATTCCATTGACTTAAAATCCGGAATGACTTTCATGGATTTCATCCAAAAAATACACACGACGAAATCCGGCCAAGAACCACGAGAATTGAAATCCATGAAGTTTTAAGCGACCGCGGCCAAGAAGCCAGCGAGAGCTGTAACTCAGCAATCGTTGAGAGTGTCCAGCGAGCGCTGGGTTGCCGCGGTCGCTGGGCCCAGGCAGCCCAACCCACCCACGCTTTTTAAATACAGCTCTTCGGTTTTTTTTCCTCATTCCACAAAAGCATACTCCAAAAATATACCACAGAAGCAGACTTCAAAAAGAAGACAAGTTTATGGTTCTATATTAGCTTTTAGCCAGGTATTTTTTCATAAATTTTATATCTTCATATTATTTTAATTATGCAATTTTTCTATAGCATGAATTTTGTACCTTTATAAATTGTTAGCAACTGTATGCTGTGTTTCTATTGCATGTGAGTTGATTTCAGTTTTTTGTTGATGTTTTTTATTTTTATACTCCCGCTCATACATCCTAGCTTTAATCCATTTCATATCACCACTCATAACCACAGTAGTCATGAACTCATAACATAGAGGATCATACCCAGAAAATTCAATATCTCTAGCATACTCTTTCATCCCTAGATTATTCAAATACAAAGCAACTTGCCGCTCAAGTTTCAAATCAATAACCAAGTCCCAATCCAAGTAATGCTGACAAGTAATGTAGTTCATGTTAAATTTCTTAAATATTTCTCCCTCTAGTTCGGTTTGCAAGTCAAAGGGACATTCGTACCTTTTCCTCAAAGTTGGCTCCTCTTCGCCTCTACGGACGTTGGCGTTCTTGGTTCGGACCATTATGTCGTTGAAGGTGACCGGAGAGGGTGGTGGTATGGAAGGACTGAAGTGGTGGTGATTTTTTCAATTTTGCCTGGGAGGCTTGGGAGCTGTCTGTATAGCGGCGAAAATAGAGAATGTGAGAATTAGGGCACCAGCACCCGCTGAGTATGTATATATAGGCCATATTCCCAGCGCTCGGTGGAACCCAGCGGTCGCTGGGTTTCCAACGCTCGCTGGAACTCAGCGGTTGCTGGGACTCCGCGGGCGCTGGGTCTATTCTAGCGGGCGCTGGTTTCATGGAATTCAATTCCAAAATTATCCTGTAAAGTCTTCGAAAATCAGTGAAAATCGGGGTGAAATCCAACCACGAATTCTTTGAAAGTCGTCTGGAATCTATGTGAATTCCATGGACTTTTTAAAGTCTGTGGAAATCCACAACGAATACACCCCCTTACACTACAAGAAAATGCGGCTCTAACGACCGAAATTTCGATCGTTAAAACCCAAAAATCGGTCGTTAATATTTTTAACGACCGATTTAACAACCGTTTTTTTCGGTCGTTGTTTGCATCGTCGCCCGAGTTTTAACGACCGTTTTATTATATATATATATATATATATATATATATATATATCTTTGTATCCCACAAGTATTTTTAGTGTATTTTTAATGTATTTTGACCTTAATTGCATATCATTTGACGAACTTCCCAGTAGGTCACCCATCTTACTTGTGCTCTAAGTCAAGCACGCTTAACCTTGAAGTTCCTTTCGAGTAGTCACCAGTACATAACACTCGTATTATTGATATATATAGTACCTATTAATTCATTTAAACTATAATTCAAAATAAAATATCATTAATCATTTATAACCTTATAATATGTCGAGATAATAACTAAGATTTGTGGTGCCGGCGAAACATTGAAGGTAAATATACGATCGAATTTAAAATAATAAAAAATTAATATTATCGTAATTAAAAAAAGAAAAGAAAATATGAGTATGAAAAATAACAATTAAATATACAACAAAATCAATATTAAATCAAATAATCAATATTAATAAAATTAATATTTGAAAAATAATTTTATTATTTTAAAATAATAAAATTATTAATATTTTGAAAATAATGAATCTATTAATTTAGAAAATCTAATAAGTCTAATAATTTATTATAATATAAATCTAATAAATCTAATAATTTATTATTATTTGCAAATAATATCACATTTTTATTAATAATCAATATTATCTATTTTTGTAGAATAATATTATGAAAATAACAATCATTTTTAAAATATTCTCTATAATTTAAAAATAATAATTAAATAGAAAATTAATAAAAAATAATTATATATATATATATAATCAAAAAATAAAAATAAAAACGAAATTTAAAAATTTTAAAAATTGAAAAATTAATATTAGCGACCGATCATTCGGTCGTTAATAAATAAAATAAATAAATAAATAAATAAATATAAATAAAAAATAAATAAAATTAATTTTAACGACCGGAAAATTTGGTCTTTAAAAAAAATAATTAAAAAAATATTTTTTTATTTAAAAAATATTTAAAAAATTAAAAAAAATAAAAAATTAATATTAACAACCGAATAATTCGGTCGTTAAAAAAAATATTTAAAAAAAATAAAAAGAATATATTAACGACCGAATTTTCGGTCGTTAAAATTAAAAAAATAATTAAAATATAAAAAAATAATTTTTACGACCGAAATTTCGGTCGTTAAGAAAAATAAAATATTAAAATATTAAAAAAATAATTAACGATCGAATTTTCGGTCGTTAAAAAAAAAAAAAATCGGTCGTGAAACGGTCGTAAATCGGTCGTTAAGGCCGCAAAATTAACGATCGAAAATTTCGGTCGTTAATTGCGTGTTTTCTTGTAGTGTTAGTCTTGAAATTTAATACATCATGGTTTTGGATTCTTGAGTAGATTTTAATTTTGATTTTATATATAATATATTTATATATAGGGGAGGGCTAGAATAAAAACACTCTTAAGTGTATAAAATATAAATGATTTTCAGCCCTTAGATCATCAAGATCTACGGTTAATTCGTAATCCTGTTGGATGAATTCGTGGTCCTGGGTTCGAATCCCAAAGGTAGCAAAAAATTATTTTTCACAATTCGTAACTATGTTTGATGAATTCGTAACCCTGTTGGATAAAATTCGTACATTAAAAAACGTTTATATTTATATTTTAAGAAGTGTTTTTACCGTAGCCCTCCCCTTTATATATATATATATATATATATATATATATATAGGGGGCCGCTCCAATGAGACCCCATAATTTTAGTGAGATCTAGGGCACGATCTGGTGCGTTTATTTCATCAATCCTATGGCTGATATTGTATCTGGAGGGTGATTTTTTTTCTGCAGGGTTCGAATCCTGGAGGGAGCAGATTATTTTAAATTTTGTTATTCATCAGTATATACTGTCTTGTTCATCAGTATATATGTCTTATTCATTACCAATTTTTTAAATTTTGTTTTTCATCAGTATATACATCTTGTTCGTTAAATATACGTCTTGTTCATTAGTATTATATGTCTTATTCATTGT
This sequence comes from Salvia miltiorrhiza, assembly GCF_028751815.1. Lineage (NCBI taxonomy): Eukaryota > Viridiplantae > Streptophyta > Magnoliopsida > Lamiales > Lamiaceae > Salvia > Salvia miltiorrhiza. The sequence continues at coordinate 63,662,978 of NC_080387.1, forward strand.
ACTCATGTTACACGAAAAATAGGGGGTCTCACGCCCCTATATATATATATTTTGTATATTCATATTTTGTCTACTTAAAAGTTCTATATATTTAATATTTATATTTATTTATTTAAAAATTATCTAATTTTAATATTCATCGTGCATCGCATCGTTGGACGTACTATTTTTAATAAAATGTGACTGAAGTTATTAGTATAGTAAAAATCTCACTTTAAATATGAGTGAAATTATATGAACTCTACTAATATAAATAAAAGTGGCAAATTTTTCCTAAATTGACATAAAAATAAATTGTGGCAAATGTTTTACGGACGAACATACATGCATGTTGCCATCAAAGCCAAGAAAATGTTGTATTATCTCGGTGCTATTTTTGATATATATTATATCTTGGTACTTGATGCAAGATAAAATAGTAAATCCATGCATGTAGGATGTAGCTATCCACTTTAGAGATATATAATCAAATTCAATATTAGGAATACAATGAAACTTGTCCCCAACAAAAAAGCAACTCATGCTGGATCAGAGCTAACCCTAGCCCACACACATTTTGGCATCACATTCCTCATTCATGTGTGCTCATAACCACAAGAAAACGTTTCTAATAATTGTGAAAAGAAACCCACCAAACTTTGTGAAATATTATATATACCATCATATATACCTCATTTGACCCAGCAAGGTTCAGATTCACACATCCATCTGTATGTAAAAAGAATTATGTAATTAAAATTTATTAAAAAAAATGCATGAGATGCAACTCAAAAATGAGATACAAGGTTCAAATTAAAAAACACAAGATCGACAACATTATCAAAATATATAAAAACAAAGAGATCGATACAAATCCATTCCAAAATTGAAACAAGAAGTGCTAATTAAGAATCAAATTTGAAATCTAAAATCAAAACCTTTCTTTCATTATCTTTACTGAATCCATGCCACTTACCAACAAGTTCTTAAACGCCATCTTTTTTCTACATAAAATATGGCCACATGCATATTATTTCAAATATTCCAAACAACACAAATACATAGAGCTTTTCATATATATATCTCTCCAAGTTTTTTTCTTTCTTGCAAGCCCTATATGTTGTCCAAAGTGATAAATTTGCAAACATGACCAACGCGCGCAGTTAATTGAGCCCAAATTAATTATAGCAACTAACCCATATTCTAAGCGCAAACATGCATGAAAAAGAACACATGCTCAATAATTTCACATTCAATCAAATAAAATGAGAACCAGACATGAAATGATCAGGTGATGTGTATTATCACAGATATGAAAAATCGGTAATTATTTTATAAAAGGGAAATATACCCATATATACACCTAGTGATAAGCTACTTGAGTTTAATTTGAATCGAACAATATAAGCTGCGGACATGCATGGTTGTATAATGGAGAAGCCCACATGGATTGAAGGGATTATTATTTAGAGACAAAACCAAGAGAATGGAATGGTCATTTTGAATGATTTGCAACTTTTGCTAGTGTCAATAGAAAGGTGATAAGATCATGACCATGAAATTTTTGCAATCATGTTAGAAATCATTATCTTTTAATAGACTACACTATGTTCTGCTGTCCAAGAAACAGACAGAAAGGGCTTGTAACCCTAAGTCAATATTTTAGGGTAATGGGGCCTAGCCTTGAAAATTTTCATGAAATCTCAAGCTCAAAATCATATAGATAATTACGCAATATTGTACTTTTCCCATTATTACCAATAACATATTGTAAAATAAGATGCTGTGGGCTAGCAGCTATATGGAATACCAAATATAATATGAACTTTGATCAGAACTACCAAGATTGCATCTTATCTTTGCAATATATGATTAATGAATAAAATCAGACTGTTTGTTATTTCTTTTCCAAGAAATCACGCTTAGATTGTCAGCAATTACCCAATTGTTAATTGCTACTAATTGGTGGAAATAGAATCTCATCTTATGGTATTTACATAAGACACGTTTACACATCAAAATCAAATGTAGTGTGAGATAAAAAAAATAGGGCAGGTTGAATTTTTCTTGAAAAATGCAAGAATGTAAGAAAAAATTTAATGAACCGTAAGATTTGAGATGAAGAATCACACTAGGCATGTCTGGTGAAATAGAACAAGAAAATGATGACATGGCATTATATTGACCACTCAACTAACATTCATGCATAAGCTAGCAGTATTATACTTATATCTTTGCTAGTTATATCTGGTTTCGCAAAACTGTTTCCCAGGAGGTCCCCAGTTTTTCATCAAATTGTACATTGAGTCATTTTGTCTAGGACCCTCTAAATATACCAACATGATTTTAATGTCAGTAGATGGCCCTTTTCTATTAATGTTTGTTTGCAATTAAGTATATTTATTGCACTAACTGTTTTCTTATCAAAAAATATATGTTCTGATCTCAGCTGAAATTAATGAGATTGTTTTTATTAAAATTATATAAAAAAATAAGACAATGATTTGAACATGAGATCTAAGAAATACGACTTAGACGAGCTAAGGGGGCGGATGCCTATATCTACTTATACACATGATTGAGCTTATAGTATTTGAGTTGAGACACACATATTTTCTCATAGTCCCTTCTCACCCTCAGTGTGTGAGATGGATCCAGCATCAATGGTCAAAAGTTTCAAGTACAGCTCCACACAGCAGCAGCAGCCCATGTTTGGTGTCTTGGAAGCTCCTCTTCATTACAGATCCTCTTCATCCCCACACAACAACGCCACCTCTTTCCAAGATGCATCTTTCTCCTCGTACCTCAAATCCAACGATCACAAATCCCAACAAAAGATCCTTGCCGCCGTCGACGACACGGAGATAAGCATCTTCGACGCGCAGAAGTATTTCAGCGAGAATTCAGACCCCAAAGAGATGATCAAGAAGCAGCCCATGCCGCATGATACGCTCTCGTCGGTTCCCAGGCTCTCGTCGGTCTCCTCCACGGATGGATACGGCGGCCGGAATTTCAGGACCCGCTCGTTCCACGCCACGCCCACGGCGTCGTCGGAGGCCAGCTGGAACAGCCAGACCGGCCTGCTCCAGAATCCTCCTGGCGCCGTCGGAGTTTCCCTCAGGAACTTCGCCTCCGACGGCGGGAAGAGGAGGAGCTCCGCCGCCGCCAGGAAGTGGAGCTTCGGCCGGAAATGCTGCTGCACTGGTAAGAAATCCGTAGAGGTGAAGGACGCCGCCACCTCCGACTCCGAACACGGCGCCGCGAAAAGAGACGCTTACAATTGCAAGTCGAAACAATCGTCTAGGAGTTGTTCGATCGCCAGCGAGATCCTGGAAATCAACCAGCAGAAGAGCTTCCCGTCGCCCGATCCGGCGCCACGGCAGCAGCGGATCTCCGCCTCCGGCCGCGCCTTCGTGGACGGTTTCTCCTTCCCGGTGCTGAACAATGCGGGCAAGCCCGCGCTGAAAGCGATCATCACGAAGCCCATCATGAATCCTCTGGAAGAACCGGCTCGCGATTCGCTGGAGGTTTTCCAGCCGGTCCGCGAGGCGGTCCGGTTCAACCCGGGGAGTCCGCCGGCGCGCGTGGACGACGACGCCGTGAGCGACGCCAGCTCGGACCTCTTCGAGATCGAGAGCTTCTCGACGCAGACGACATCCTACCCGATGTACCGGCGGAGGGACTCGCTGGACGAGGCCCCGGCGTTCAACGCGAGGAGGTTTCAGTGCGCGAGGAGGAGCGTGGACGAGCCGCCGACGCCGAGCGTGGCCGGGACAGAATGCTACGCGCCGAGCGAGGTGAGCATCGACTGGAGCGTGACGACGGCGGAGGGGTTCGACAGGGCGAGCGTGTCGAACTTCTCGGTGTCGGCGTCGGAGATCGGGAGGGCGGCGTTCCTGCGGGAGCGGATGCAGGAGGAGGGCGGCGGGAGGAAGAAGGGGAACGGACTGCTGCTGATGAGCTGCAGGCAGGAAAAGGCGGTGAGCGTGGGGCCGCAGCCGGTGAAGTGCGAGGGGGCGGCGCATGTGGGGGGTAGGCCGCCGAGGGCGGGGAAGCCGCCGCTGGCGAGCGACCACTCGGCGCGCTTGTCGGTGGCGTTTGCGGCATGAGAATTTGGGGATGTTTGCTCCTTGCCGGGGAGGATCATGCCTATGTTCGCTGTCTAGTCTTTTCATGCACTGTTTTCTTCTTTACAATTTGTCTCTTATTACATTTTTCATCTTTCATCTTTCTGTGTGTGAGACGTTTATGGAATTTTCCTAAAACGTAATACTTGTGTGTGTGTGTGGGTGTTATCTGTGAACATAATTTGCTTTTCAGTTTCTATAATAAGAATTCTCTTCATTTTACATGAGCAGTTTTAACAGTATTGCTAAGTAGATAAGATAAGATGCATGCTTTTAAGTGTATGTCCTTGTCTAACTAAACTATCTTAATTAAGTTAGCGTCCTTGTTTGTGAGAGGGTCAACATAGGATCTTTTGATTTTTTGGACGGGGGTCAACATAAGAATAAGATATAGTACTCCCTCCGTCTCGGTTAAAATGGTGCACTTCTTTTGGACACGGGATTTAAGGAGAATAAGATTGTAGTGTAAAGGTGTGTAAATGTGTGTGGGGCCATATTGTTTATAGTGTAAAATTATTACAAAAAAAGGAAATGCACCACTTTCGGTGGGACGGAGGGAGTATAAAAAAGTGTGCATAATAGTTTAATTTCTGCTACTTTATTCTAGGATTAATTACGTCAAAAACCATCAACTATACCTCCATTTTCAACTTTTCCATGAACTTTTTTTTTATCAAAAAATTCTCTGAATTTAAAGGGTTGAAGAATTTTTCCATGTTATTTTGCTCCGGTGAAGCTTCGAGCTGACATGGCAATTACGAGTTGACATGGCGCCGTAATTGGGGCTGCCCTCTGACTCCCGCCTCTGCCGTTGCCTGCCGCCCTTCTCCCCCACCATCACCAAATCCGCCATCCATTGCCGCCCCCTTCGCTGCCTTCCCCCACCACCACTTCAGATCCGCTGCCTTCATCTTCCCCTTCGCGCCACCGACCTAGGGTTTGTGCCGCATAGGGTCTTCATCCCCCTCGCACCACCGCCTTCATCCGGCCGCCCTTCTCTAGGCTTTGCGCCGCCTAGGGAACTCCACCAGAAATTCTTCTTCTCCCACAGACCTTGTGCCCTAGCTTCTCCATCAAAGACGTCGCCGCCGCCTTGGCCTTTGAACTCCGGCGCCATCGCCACCTCCCACACCCAAATCGAAGCCCTAGGATCGTGAAGGCGGCGGCGTGCGACCTGGTGGCGAAAATAAGAGGCCGCACTGTGCGACCTGGCATTCAGAATCGCGGCAGCGGCGGCATTGCAGCAGACCCAGGACTGGAACTCTGATTCCGGCGACGTTTAGTGAGTTTTGAAAGTCATGGAAAAATTGTTCAACCCTTTAAATTCATGATTTTTGGCGTAATTAGCCCTTTATTCTACAAAAAATCTAGATATATAAGGTGGAAAAATTAATTAAGATGTGAAGAGATGTGACATATAATTTGTTTTTAATTAATTTTTTGATGTAGTTTTTACTCGGTGGAAAAAAATAAATAAATTATGTTTCCAAAAGATGTGACATATAGTTCATCTATAACAAACCTAGACACAAAGGTGATGGTGAAAAGTGACCGAGAATAAGTGATTGGCAAAGTAAAACTCAATAGCAAATTAGAAATCAAATGAGCAGAGTAACAATATTTTTTTGAATCAGATTGCATAACTCTACAATGGAGTTTAACTGATATTTATTGAATTTTACAAGATAAGGGGTAAAATGATCTTTTTTTCTTTAAGTTGAAGGATATTCTCGTCCTTTCTTATCCTTCACACACAAAGTATGGTTCGATTACGTGACTGATACAGTTGTTGAAGATCCTCCTTTAATAACTCCTCCATGGCGTGTCCAATAATTGTAAATAATAAGCTACCACGTATCTTAACTGCAAGAAACTGTTTTTTCGCTTAATGCATAAATGTTAGATTTGCGTGACTCTTCTTCTTCGATCAAATCTGCATCTCTTTCAACTTTTCTCCTTCTTACCTTTATAATCAGATTTGATTCTGGAAACGTGAAACACATCATCCTCGTCAATTTCAAATAGTTAAACTAGGTACATGTACTTCTTTAAACTAACGTATAAAAATGAATGAAAAATTAATATAAAGAAAGAGGCATTCTAGGAGTGAGGGAATGCAATCTTAGCTGTTAGATTGTCATATTTAACAAGAATACACGATCTGATGGAATGTAGACTCTCATTTTATATAATGTTATATTTAGACCCACAACTACAACTTATAGTTTCAAGTATTTATTAGTTGCCCAAAAGTTCACTCTACCTATCGTCCATCAATCTGAAATTATTAGTTAGAATCATGCGTGGAGCTAGGGGTGGGCAGGGGACTCACTCACCCTCCTGGAATTTTGAAAATATATATAGAGGTATTTTCATAATTTTATAAATAATAAAAAGGAAACTTATAAGAAAATACCAACTTTTAATTTTTAAAAGTGATATGTTTTTTAGCCCCTCTTTAAAACTAACTCTTTTATATATCAAAATGAATTAAAATACTAAAATACCCTTTACGGTCCCCACCACTTTAATTTTCGCGCAACATTACACGTTCCTACGATGGTGGATATGATCGTGTCCACGATCGTGGGCATGTGTCATGTTACGCGGAAATTAAAGTGGTGGAGACCGTAAAGGGTATTTTAGTCTTTTAATTCATTTTGGTATACAAAAGAGTTAGTTTTAAAGTGGGGCTAAAAAATATATCACTTTTAAAAATTGGTATTTAAAATCTTGAACCTCTTTTATAAATATATTATTAAAAATAAAAAAACTATAATTTTATTTTTATCGTTATCTAGTTGAGTTATTTTACAATGTGATTAATAAATAAATTTTAAAGTTGAATCAATGTTTTGATGAATGAACACATAATTAATTTATACATATCATGTTTGGAACCTAAAGATTTATTTTTTGAATTTGATATTGAAAGTTATTTTACCTTGTAAAATTTTATGTCTTAATATTTTTTTAATTTGCTTTGTATGAATTCAATTTAAAATATACTTTTTGTAATTTAAATGACATTATAATTATGTTATGATTATTATTTATTTTTAATCAATTATTAATTTTATTGAAAAAAAATTAAACCAACTAATTCGAAAGTCCAACTCCACCACGAGTTAGAATAGTAATAGTATTTAGGAGACACATAGTATAGTATCAATCAAATGGAGCAATTTGATGTTAGAGACAACTCTTAAGCCGACTTCATAATCTTGTCCCAGCTCCCATAATCAACAACCACAAACTCTTTGGATCATTTGTTACCACATAATATTCTGCTACATATTTCACTACCTTCTCTCAAAGCAATGAATGTTGGTTTAGGCATACACGTCGGCAATGGGCAATAAATACAAATTAATGATCGTATGCATTTTTGACAAATCACATCTTGATTTATATGCCACACTACAAGTTTGTTGAGGGGTCACCACTGCTTAATATTTATTTTTTTGGCAGATTGTACGGAATTTCTTTTATTTGTATGATTGATATGGGATAATAGAATATACATATACAAGCCGAAACTGTTGAATATTAGTACAAAATTATTATAGTCCCCAAGGGGACACCAAGCGGTGCGATCTCCTGTGTGTGAACAGTGAGGTCCCGGGTTCAAACCCCACTGCTCCCCCCTCCCCAACTCCCCCAAATCAAAAAAAATTAGTACAAAATTATTATTTTGACCAATTAAATCATAATTTAATTATAGTTAATGATATGAACTTTCAGCTATTCTTAATTCGTGGTCTTAATTTTAATTATATATGTTGAACTTAATTTGATAAGTTATTTAATTATACTCCAAAAAACCAATATCTAATGTATTCTACATTAACAAAAAATTTAAACAGTAGATAATCCATCATCATCTGAGAAACGATGTGATCAAAATTACGTTGGCAAAAATTGAATAAGAAAAATAAATGAAAATAGATGGTTGGATAAAAATGAGAAATTAGTAGGATATTTTAGTTGAGAAAATGAAGGGTCTAGCAGAAAGCAGGATCCCTTGCAAAAATGGCTGCTCTCATATCTTGTCTCCCAGGGCCAGCATCAACAACTCATCCAGCGTCACTCAAAAAATCATTGAAAACCAAAACTTTCTTCACCACTTGTTCTCCACCGTTTTCCAATCGAGGAATCGTAAAGGTAAGGAATTCGTACCGGATGAGCAGCCGCGGCATCACCCACGACGACGAAGAAATCTGCAGCTTCGACGAGGCAGTCTCGCTTTTCAACACAAGGGATTACTACAAATGCCACGACGTTCTCGAAGCTTTGTGGAATAATTCCCAAGACCCCACACGCACTCTCCTCCACGGCATCCTGCAATGCGCCGTCGGCTTCCACCACCTCTTCAACCATGTATTTCATTTATTCCAGATAATAATGCTATATATATCATATCTTTGTTTACCGAATGATGATGTGAATCAGTTGATTCAGAATCACAAGGGAGCAATGATGGAGCTGGGCGAAGGTCTCTGCAAGTTGAGAAAAATGAACTTCCAAAACGGGCCATTTCATCAATTTGAGAGAGACATTTCCGCAGTTCTGGAATTCATTTACCAAACGCAGCTAGAACAAGCTGCCTGTCAGTATCTCTCTCTCTCTCTCTCTTTTCTTCCAATTTTTGTAATTTCGTTCATCCATTTTAAAAATCCTAGCAGGCACCGAACAAGTCTGTGTTGCAATGGATCAATCAGAGAGGTCGTACCAGCTTCTCGGGGGCTATGCCGCCGGAGAGCGTCTCTACCACCTAGAAATCGACCGGAGTTGGAACGCCTACATCGTTTTCTTACCGGAAAAGTATCGCCAAACAGCAGCAGCACCGCCGAGTATAAAGATACCACTGCTTGAGGCTTCCGAACAGCATGTGATGGAATTGGACCTACCATATTAGGCTAAGTCTCCCTTTTGCAAGTTGATCATTCATTACAAAAAAACGTTGATTCTTAAACGAGCTGAATTTTACTTTTCCATCACAAATTGACAACGGGACATATGAAAATTCTACTGAGAGACTAGTACTACGAGTTTATAATCGTTTCATATAACAAGGAAAAAAAAGAATGCTAGTGCTGCTCAGTTTATGCAGTCGGAGAAGCTGTCTCTTCCCTTATGGTGCCGGCCTCCACGGTTGTTCATGTCCAGTTACGCAAAGATGTTCCTGAAAAATTAATCAACGCTTAGTCTCGTCTAAATTCTGTGCTATAAAGAGTGAACCAAATCTAGATAGGTATGGAAATATGTATCAATCTGTAAATTATGTATATTTTACTCTGCATTGTTATAGAATGTCACAATTTGAGATGACTAAATCATACATGTAAGAGCAGTGCAAATGTGTGTTCGCAACTCCAGCCTAAAACCTAGGCAGATATGTGATTGGGATAGGGGGGAAATTCAATGAAACATAGTACATGTGAGAAGGCATAGAGGTGAAGAGGTTGCTGTAGATTTACCTGAGGTGCTGTTTATTCATGATCTCAGACTCATTCAAGATACATACTTCTCCACTTCATTCCTTGGTCGGTAACGGAAGTAGACAAACTGAATGAGTATCTGAACAACTCATTAAGAATAATCACAAGATTTTTCAAAGAATCAAGATTGTATGCGTATGAAAAATAAAATGAAAATACTCTCTTTTCAAATAATTTATGGAGGTTGTTAACTTGGTCGACCAGGAGACGGACGGGAAAGGATACAAAAGCATCAAGAATCACGCATCCTCCAGCGTCCACCAACCAAGGAAGATTAGGTTTTATTTTCAACCAGTTTAAGCTGTTAACCAGGATGCTGCAAATAAAATAAGATAAAGCAGATTTAAAAAAAAAAAAAAAAAAACCATTTTATAAGAAAACCAGTTTTGTGAAAATAATTAAATTGAGGGACATTGGGAACTTCCTCACCTTGCCACATAAGTAGTATTGCCAATAACAGCAAAGACAAACATCAACGGGTTAAGCCCCTGATACAACACAGCGGTAATATATTTCAGATTCCAAATGCTCAACTATGCATCACTGTGAATGTTGTGATATGAGAAACAGAGTATAAAGCGAAAAAAATTTATGATTGCCTTTGATTGAAAGCAATAAGAGCATAAATATGTGTACCTCTGTATGCCCCCTTTTAATCTGCAAAAGAAAAAGTGCAAAAACCCAAGTTAGGCCTTACCTTATATCGATAATTCATTTAAGAGATTGTTTACATAAATAGCAAACTGACTTTTACACTACACTGCATATAACTATCATTTGACTCGAAAAAAAGATAATAATACATTGACTAATTATGTAACAAAAATGCAGATTCTATAAATTACATTAAGGTAAATCTGAGGTAGACGTCCACCCAAGTAAATAGCTGCCATTCCCCAACCAAGGATTGATCCAATCGCACTGTAACCTGCAGCTATATTATCGTGTGCTGAACTTCCTGTAGCCTGCAGTTTCAATGATTATAAAATATAAAGTCCAAGATTGTAAATGGCTTTCTCTTGCTCAATAGATACTTGTCTTTACATAGGAACATTAAGAATTCACAATCCAATAAAATATATTATATGCTTCAACTTCAAGATGTATGAAAGTTTATGAAAAGTAAATATGCTTAAGAGCAAAAAAAAGTAGAAGAATGCACCAAATGCAAACTAGCAAGGCATGCTATTAGAGGCATAGCTAAAACAGAAATCCATCACAATCATATCAGAACCCTTGCCTCTAAAAGTTGTCGTCCAACTTGCAGCACAATGCCTCCTGTTGGATTTCTACGAGCTGAATTGTTTTCAAGTCTTTCCGCTTGTAGGTGGTTGTGACTTCCCACTAAGAATGTCATCAAGGAAACCTGAAGTAAAGCAATGTGAAAAACCAGGTAAAAGGAAAGCGTTAAATTGGCAATCCTGGTAATCTAGCTTTTCATGGACGCTACAAGAAGCTCACCACACACAGCATGGCTTTGATTTTTGGAGTACCAGATTTTGGTGACCTGCCTTCACCTAGCAATGGTTCTCTGAACCAGCGTTGCTCGATGTCCAAAAGTGGACTTCTCGGACCAAGGAAAGACCCTGCAGGAGGTGTACGACTTACTGAAAGAGATCTTGCTGACCTGATATCCCATTCAGAGAGTCAGGGCAGGAAAAAAACCGAAATTATTTCATACAAAATCCTTATTAAATATTCAAATAGAGGGATTGCTGACATGAAATATAGCTCATCATAACTACTTGGAGAGCTTGAGACAACATGGATAGTGGAACTTGGAGGAACTCCGCATCTCTGTCCATAACTGCCTTTTTCAGTATCAGAATCATTATTGCGCTCTCTTCTTTCCGCAGCTTCAGCTTGCACAGCCTTGTTAGACATATTACCAGGAAAATAACCATAAGACTTGATGAATCCACTAAAGGAACACCATAGTCAGAAGACTGATCCATGACGTATATAAAAATGTCGAAGATGAGAGAATATAGGGTACTTCAAAAGTGGGATATTTGTGAAATTATCATTGCATGCCTTCACTTTCAAATATGTAACTTTTGAATCTAGCAATCTCAATTGAGTTCTAATTTCTATAAAACCGATGAATACTATCTAAAATATGACATCCTAATAAAGTACTAGTATGTATGAACTGAAACATAGGATACATTCATATATCTTTTCTTGCAAGGACAAACCTCTTGCCTCCTTTTGTTGGACTTCAGTCGAGGATAAATGTGGTCATAGTAAACAGCTTGTAAGGAAAGAATAACCGTAGTTACTGCATATAACTGCAATCAATCACAAGAAATATTGTTAATTCAATCTGATCAGTTATTAATGACTGGCAGAATTGGATGCAAGAATGAAGCCTGAAGGAAAGTCATACCACTGCTGTATAATATTGTGTTGGAAGCTGCAAATGAAAAGCATGAGTTAAACATTCCACTACCAAACACAAGTTCTATTTTAGATTGAGGTCTCAAATCTAAAATAAAGTTCAGCATTGTGTACAATAGTACATGATAAACTCATAAACAAGATATTTTTCTCAAAAAGATCAATGCTTCAACAATTTTGCATAGTCATTTCTTTGGCTAGATAAGGAGGAAATAAAACTTTTCACAATTAAGTACATGCAATGTTTGTTAGCAATCAGAAACTTGTGAAGTGATCTCAATCAACAGCCAGAAGTCAAAAGCATATGAAGTCATAACAGACTACAGGAAGATTAAAGCATATAAAAAATAGAAGTACATCAAGCCTGATAATTTGATAGAACTAGAACAGTAGCTGCAACAACTTACAGTCTCTGGTTCTAGCATGCAGCCAAAAAGGTTGAAAAAATCTCTGCCAAGGCAATTATGAATCAAATGATTAGTAAAAAAAAAGGTTTATAAAATTTTAGAGAAAGGGCTTATTTATCAAAGTATATAAAGCCTGACACTAGAAACAACAATCAGCAAATCTTGTTTCTCTCAGACATGTGTTAATTTATTGCACAGACTCTTCTCATTGAGATAGCAATGGTGGACACAGTAAGAGGTGAAGGGGGGCTTAAGCCCCCCAAGCCAGAAAAAAAACTAATTTTGTTCTTATAATATTGGTTTTGTGCAATTATTTTGCAAAAGCCCCTATCATCAAACCAAATCATTAAAAAATTGTTTTCTAACAATCTCGAATTCATTTTTTTTTTTTAAATACAGCCCCTATCAAGGAGTTTTTCTACGTCCGCCCCTGTGAGATTGTACACTACACAAAGAAATTTAAAGCTTATGCTGCACTTAAATGAAATCTATTTAGCTGACTCTGGTCTCAAAATTTTGTAGTAACACTTATCGCCAACATTCATAAGCACGATAATTTAATTTTACACAATTCTCCCAACCTAAACCAATCCCACTGTCTTTGAAACCTACTAACACACCAAACCAACAATCAAAAAGAAGGAAAGGGAATGCAGAATTAGAGATTTACCCAACAATCCATGTCATAAGAAACAGAATAGAGAGTCCCTCAGCAGATTTCTTTCTGTAGTTGGTGATGATCTGTGGTATCTCAGCCACACACCAGCTCACGACACTAACAACCCCCAGACCCACTGAGAACCCGTGCCGCGTGCTGCAGAGGCACGACCCGATATACCGCCGAGCCCATTGGAGGCAATGCTGATCAACAGGGCACATCACTGGTTCCCCCTTCATCAGCCCCACTGCACACATGGAAAACAGAGATACCTTAATCTAGATCTTCATGCTCAACATGCATTAGCCTCTCGTAATTAAATGCATAAAATCAAACATATAGCAAAAATAGAAGCATACATGAGATGTCCAGGTGCGTGAAATTCAAATTGACGGAGTGCAAAAAGGGGGAAAACACAAACAAAAACAAAAAAAAAGGAATGTTTGGCTTCGATCTGTGTATTGAGTGACAATAATTTAAACAGAGAATGTAGGTTAACGTGGTGGATTTGTAGCAGGAAACTTACGGCGGTGACGATCTGTATGAATATTAGGTTTAATTGTGAAAGGACATGAAGATTTCCAACGTGAATCCTCAATGGATACGTCAAGGTGGCACAACTACAGTGGGACTGCACCGCTTTTCCAGATTTTCGTTTTCCGCCCACTACTTTGTTTAATTCTCACTTAAGCCCCTCTCCTTTTTTTCCTTTTTTTCTTTCTTTTCTGCTCGTCTCCTTTCATTCTCTCCAATATAGAAAGATGGAACACGAATTATATATAGAATTAGAATATTCGAAGATATTCGGTGTCATTTATAGGAAGTGATTATTCGGTTAGACACACTTACCCTATTTTGTTCACAAAACTTGATGTCACCAATTCATAAATATCGAACTAGTATACGCTCATTCGTGCGATGCACGATCGACATCGAAATTTAACGATAAATTTAAATAAATAATAAAAAATTTAAAATATAAACAAATAAAAAATATGTTTTAATAAAATATAATAATTCACATCAATTGCTCAATAAAATCCTGAATTTAAAAAATGTAAATTTTCAATTTATAAAAAGTGTAATGATTATAGTTATTATATAAATTTAAAAATTGTTCGATAATGAAAATTTGCATTATGCATATATTATTCATCATAATAAATAGTAATTTTATATACAAACATAAATAAAAAGTTATATATTTTTAATAAAGAGAAAGCAAATAAAATATTTAAATTTTTCATAACTTATTCATTTTAAATTCATTTTTGATGATTTTTATACTATACTGCATATTGATTATTTTTTCATGATCAAATTTGATGACGTTTAAAAAATAACTATTCAATATAAAAAAGTATAAAGAAAAAAATAGTTAAAATTTTGGTTGAAGAAGAGAGAGAAAAAGAGAGGGAAAAAACTCCTCTTTTATAGATGTATATAGATGTATTAAAAAAAGAGATCAACCATATCTCAAAAAAAAAAAGGAGATCAACCTCAAACTACTAGTAGCTACTGGCTCTCAAATAATAATAATAATACTATTGAGGAGTTTAATTTGAAATGAATGTAATTATAAATTAATTAACATCAACGATTATTTATGTGTACCAGTATCTTATACATAACGCTGTCAAAAGGTGACGATGCCCAACATAAACCACATGAAGAAAAAAAAGAAATCAGACAGGATCAACCCATACAAACTTGTAGCACAAAAGTGACTACAATCAGAGGTCAAGATAGACAACATCAGAAGAAAAACGAACCAAAAACCAAACCAAAACAAACTAACTATCAACATGAGAATTGAGAACTGAATCTAAGTTAGGGGTCTGCCTAACCCCTCACCCCCTTGGGATTTCTACCAAAAAAAAAAAAACGATATTTATGTGTAGTTTTCGATAGTTCTACATAAAAGCATTATTATTATTATTATTATTATTATTATTATTATTATTATTATTATTATTATTATTATTATTATTATTATTATTATTATTATTATTATTATTATTATTATTATTATTGTTATTGTTACTATTATTTTCACCACGTGCAATGCATACAAAATATTTTTATATTTCTATATTTATATAAAATTGATACCAACTTAATTATCGTATTTATAAATATAAAAAAATAATAATTTTAATTCAATATATTTGAGCTAAATATTGAAAAAAGATAAAGAATAATTCATAATAATAAAAATACAAGAAAAGTTTAAAAAAATTGAAATATAGATTTATTCTCAAAAGGATGAGAAATGATAAGAGAATTTATTTTAAATTTTCATGTTTAAATAAATATAACACTTACATTTTAAATCAAAATATTTACATAATATATATAAAATTAAGGCCCTTATCATGATCTTTAATTTAATATTCATATTAAATATTTTATAATTAGTCGAATTTCATATTTTTTTAAAAAAAATAAAATAAACTAATAAGATAAAAAAATAAAATAAAATAAAATTATAATTTTCAAATAAACTTTTAATTTTATTATAACTATAAAATTGTAATTCAGATTAATTTTAAAAATAAAATTAATAATAAATTTTATTTTCTCCTATGATGACTCGAATACAAAGTTTGTTTGCTCATTTTATTTAGGGTGATTCTATTGTTCATCAATTAACCAAGTTTGCTTGCTCATTTTATTTAGGGTGATTCTATTTATAGCCCTCATTTTACTCATTATAGTCTCATTTTTCAAATATTAATAATAATTAATTAAAATTTAGTTTTTTATCCTATGTTGTATAGTCTCTAAATTATATTAAATTTTATTTTATTTCATCACTTCAATTTCTTTTTTACTAATACTGCGTATTAATTCGTTGCCCCCATTTGTCCCCATCCCAGAGCCCCTCCGCCGCCAGCAATGACGCCGGCGATCAGCGATGGCTCTGCCGACCAGCGATTGCTTACAAAAAAGTATATATTTCTATTTGCAGAACAGAAAGACAAGTATGCCATGTTTTTTCGTAGAGTAATGCTAAACAGCCACATTGTGGCCACCCACAATTTACCTAAATAAAAAATAATTTATTTTTTTATTTTTTTTAAATAAAAATAAGATTTAGTTAGTTTGTAATATTCTCTACTTTGTAATTATTTTTTTGTAATTTTTTGGTAACTTTTTTATTTTTATTAAAAAATAAATTAAAAATAAAAAATGTAAAAAAAAAAGTACAATGTAGAGAATATAGTAAAATAACTAAATCCTATTTTTATTTTAAAAAATAAATTAAATAAATCAAGATTTTTCTTATTATACTAGTGTGTGGGTGGCCACAACGTGACTGCATAGATTTATTGTTTCTCGTATTTACGCATAAAAGTTAAACACTCCAACTAATTCAAGAACTTTGCAATAATATATTGGCTATGACGCGATGCAAAAAAAAACACCAAATTGAAAACTGATTATGGTAATTATTGAAAAAAAATTATAAATGAAAAATAAAAAAGGAAAAAAGTGAAACTTTAGATTGCAGTCAATGATTGCGGCTTCGAACAATTAATTGCTGGTTTCAAATCTTCATGAGACAATAAACTTGATGCACATTTTCATTCATAGGCACTCACAATCGCAGCTTTGAACAATTAATTTCTGGTTTCAAATTTTCGTAAAAGTAATGCTAAATAATCACATTGTAGCCGCCCACAGTTCACTTAAATAGAAAAAAAAAATAATTTATTTAACTTATTTTTTTAAATAAAAATAATATTTAGTTATTTTATTGTATTTTTTACATTGTAGTTATTTTTTAAAATTTTTTTTGTAACTTTTTATTTTTATTAAAAAATAAATTAAAAATAAAAGTTCCAAAAAAAATTACAAAAAAATAACTATAATGTAGAGAATACAATAAAATAACTAAATTCTATTTTTATTTAAAAAAATAAATTAAACAAATTAAAATTTTTCCTATTAAACTAAATTGTGGCCTGTAGGTGACCACAATATGACTGCATAGATTTATTGTTTTCGTAAGGCAATAAACTTGATGCGCCTTTTCATTCATAGGCGCTCATCGCTAGTCAGCAGCGCCTTACTTGTCTTTTTGTTCTACAAATAAAAACACACTTTTTTGTAAGCAATCATTGGTCGGCGACGTCATTGCTGGCCGGCGACGTCATTGCTGGCGGCGGAGGGGCTTTAGGGCGGGGGTAAATGGGGGCTACGAATTAATACGGAATATTAGTAAAAAGAAATTGAAATGATGAATTAATTTAAAATTTAATATAATCTAAAGGCAATATAACAGAAGTAAAATAATAATTTTTTAATTAATTATTAATAATATTTTAAAAATTGAACCGTAATGAGTAAAATGAGAGCTATGAATAGAATCACATTTTTGTTTATGATGGCTAGTGAGGAGGAGTAATATATGCGGAGAAGAGAAATGAACGCGGACAAAGGAATCATTAGGGTCAGAGGAATGACCTTCACCAGAGGAATGACCTTCGCCAGAGGAATGACTTTCACCAGATGAATAGTCTTCGCCAGGGAAATCACTAAAGACAGAAGGATGATTTGCCTACGCACCAGAGCAGAGGAATCGCCCGCCTACTGGAAAAATTACTACTATGCCCCTGACCACGCGGGGAGCATGTTTCTAGAGATGAAATTACTATTTTACCCCCAACATGTAATCTATAAATACTCATGCACCCGTATCTTGTAAACACACGCTCTCTCTCTTAATACTACAACAATTTTGTTCGACTCTCAAGCGATTCAATTTTTTCTCTCGCTTCTCACGATCAAAATATATTATTTATTTACTTCTATTATTACTACTCTTAGTGTTTTATTTATTTATTTATTATCAATGAATATTATTTGGTGCAAAAAAAATATAATAACATGTTATGCTATGCATTTCTGGCCTTAAAAAATACAATCCGATATTTATTTTAATTTTTTGTCATTTAGATTATATATGTGATTTAAAATTTCATAATTTATTCCCATGTTTCATCAAGGTGTATTTAATTGAACATTTAAGCTCTTTAATTAATGAAATACTGCATTTAGGCGTTAGAATTTCAGTCCTCTCTGTAAAACTTCAATTAGTAAATAACGAAATCGATAAATTATTAGATTTTTCTTAGGGGAATAACTTATTAGATTATTTACGCAGTTTTAAATGTAAAGAAATTTAATTTCGGAAATTTGGATTATGTATGAACTTTGCTTAAAAATATAACGCTTACAGAAAGTCGTCACGCGATCTTTAATTCTGGGCTTAAATAAAATAAATTTAAGCAATCTCACGGCTTCTATTTCAGACGACAAACATTTATTATAATCTCCTTCCTCAAATTAGAAAATTGTCGACAATTTCTATTTTCTCTGCAGTTCTCAGGTGCGCACTCGTTCTCAACTTCCAGTGATTCTCATTATCTGATTCAACAATGTGTACGCATTTTACCTTTTTTTAGTATATGTCTCTTTCCGGATAACGGATTCCCAAATTTCAGTTCCGCTCTTGGCAAATTTCAAAATTTGATCTTGAATTCTCACTGGAAACTTCATTTCTGGAAAGTTGCACTTAGTTTGGTATTCGAATTTCGGTTTAGGTGGATGCTGTATGCTTTCTGGAAATTAAAGCCATATCCTTTTATTTCTGCTTTTACTTTTTTTTTTACCCTTGTGATAATATTGCGACTTTCTTATTAGATGAAAGTTTTGCAGCTGTTCGTGATCCCGCTTGGCCGCTCCTACATTTTTTTATTAGCTTATTTACGGATGATACTCCTTTAGAATTCGTAAGAGAAGCTTTTGTAAATATCTGACTGAGGTACGATTTTATCAGAATTTGACTAAATATTGTTCCATTTATTTGGACAGGGATTTAATTTGGGTTTTCATTCCCTAAAAAAACAAAAGCCAAAAAAAAGTTTTTGCATTGCAATTGGGACATAATAATATCTGTATGTTCGAGTTTAATTGGAACTTTTAGGGTGAAATGATTTTAGGGTAAAAGATTTTTAAGAAATTGTCTCGGAATTTTATTTTGACTTTGGGGTTGACAGTAGATCGGTTGCTTTGATTTGTGAATGGGTTTTTCATTTGCATCCATATGCCTAAATTTGTATGCTGTGTTCATAATAGGGGTGATAATGGTACTAATTCTGTGCATTTTGGGTGGTCTTGTGAGTTGTGGAAGAAACTGTATGCATAATTTGTGGAAGATGTCTGTTTTGAAAAATTCGGTTGTGAGCAGTGAGTTAAACACAGTTTTGTTATGATGAGAAAAAACAGAATGCAATTCTTACGCAGAACATTTACAGAATATTAGTTTTATTTGACTCTCTTCTGAATGCTTGATGCAGATTGCTGCTCAAGCTCTTGAACAGGACAGAGGTGTGAGTTCTCTTGTCTTCAAGTAATATGGTGGGCCAGAACACATATGTTCCACCACGTTACATTCCCCTCGGGCAGTCAGATGCAGAAGCAGATGCAGTAGCTCCTCCTACAGATGTTGATCCTAGACCACAGCACAACAATAACGTTCCAGGGCAGTGGTCTTCGGGAATCTGTGCTTGTTTCGATGATATGCAGAGCTGTATGCTACTTTCTGCCTTGTGATCTTGATTTATCAGAAGCAAAAAAGTGAATGAAAGGTGCTTTTTGATAGTGCTGGAATGTTGGATCATGCCTTGCAAATTATAAATTAGTATGATATGCATGCGGTGAAAGGATCATTTATAGGAGATTGTGTGGAAGAAAATGTTTTCATGAGTGATTTACTATTTTCAATGTCTAGACCAGATATTGAGCGTTGCAGCGCATTGAGCTAACTCAGTGTGCTCGCTCATTAAAGAAATCATTGTTTCCTTGTGTGACGTAATTTGCTCATGATTTAGTGCTACACGGGACTGGTCTGTCTAAGATTTCTGTTCATGAAAGAAAAAGATCTGCATATGATCTGAATGGTTAATGATGCATTCACTCTGAGTGGTTCACTGAGAATTGTTTGTCTGAAATCTGTTTTGGTCAACTAACTGCTGTAAAAATATTATTTATCTGACAGGTTGTGTTGGTCTTCTTTGCCCGTGCTATCTTTTCGGGAGAAATGCAGAGTCTTTGGGTTCTGGAACTCTGATAGGATCCTGTACGATGCATTTTGTATTATGGGCTGTTGTGAATACCATATGCTGTGTGATGACTGAAGGCGTTATGTTGGGTGCCCCGGGTTGCTTTGTTGCCTGTTATGCGTGTGGCTACAGGAGGACTTTAAGGGAAAGCTACAATTTGGAGGTATATCTTCATTCTGTTCGTCTATTCATGCTCGTTTGGCGTTCATATTCACTCACTTAGACCACAAAGCTTGGCCATTGATAGTGATGAAAGAGATTGTTTCAATGGGATCGAGGGAATCATTCGCCCTTGAGCTTCTTGTTTATGTTTTCCCTCCATTGGTTCTAAATGCCCTTCATTTGACTATGTTGCATAGACATCTGGCATTAAGAGGTGATATTATGCTGCATCACGACCAGTAATAATCAATTTTTGTTCAATAATTAAAGCAGAGACTATATGTAGGGTCTTGTGTGCCTTGTTATGGGTTCTAGTTTTATACTCGTAGATTTGCTGTATTGCTTCTGTTCTCCACTTTTTTGTATAACAGAAATTCTGGTTTTTTATGTCCAAGTAACTACATGTGAGCATATTTTTGGGATGCAGGAAGCACCATGTGGAGACTTTGTGACACATTTCTTCTGTCATTTATGTGCCATGTGTCAAGAATACAGAGAGATCCGCGAAAGATCCCAAGACCTGAACTCCAACACGGTGGAAGTGGCGGCGCCTCCTGTACAAAAAATGGAACCAGCTTCAGCAAAATGAGGCCTTCTCCTCCCACATACACCTTGTATTGTTTCTATTCGTTGTATGAATGCTTCTGTCTTCTCTTCATAATTCTACTTCTATTTATGATATGTTAATTTAGAGTTTTCAGCCTCTTTTCCCCTTCTCTCCTTACATGAGGAAGGCTGCAGATGAAGCTGCAGTTGCTTTCATTTTTGCAGAGAGTATAAATTCCGGTGTCCTATTATTGTATGTAGGATCATCAAAGGGCATATTCCACAACTTGATGCTTATCCAAGAATTCCTTCTTCGATCTGCAACAAATATCTAAAACATTGCCATTATATTTTAATTTCGTATTCTATTTCATTATGACCAAGATTGTGTTTCCCGAATATAATGAATTTCAGAATGTCATGGGAGAAGATAAGAGAAAATACATTTAATTGCCACACGACATTTCTCCTTCAAATATAGTATTTTCTTATTATCTAGTGATACGGATAGATGACTAATGCTCCAATAGAAAACCGAGAATAACCCTAATATAAATTAAACGTGCAATAGATGTATAGATAAGAAGATCTTCAAAGAATATTGTAGCCGTAAAGCTTGTGTGCGAAGCTGCGAGGAAACGAGGGCTATGCATACGTATATTTGTTGGATTCCATTCCATGAAAATGGTGATGCCAAGTTGTTTGGTATATTTGCAGCAAGGGATTTATATTCCTTTCGATTTGTATATATTGTTGATATTCCTCTTTAATTATCAACTGTACAAATAAATTGATACTAGTAGCTAGCAAAATGTTTGGTGGGTGTTTCAAGCTGAATGCTCCTCTATCAAATGCTATGTCCGTAAGTATCCATATACGTACATCATTTACATTTTTTCTTTATTTAAATTTATATGTATAGGTCGTGGAGCTTCGGGTTCACATGGACTGCGAAGGTTGTGAGAAAAGGATAAGAAAAGCAATCTCGAAGCTGCATGGCAAGACTCTAGCTAGCTACAAGTTAAATTAATTTGTTGTTACGTTATATGGAGCTAGCTATATATTATGGGAAGTGATGATGATGATGATGATGTAGGTGTGGATAGCTTGGATATAGACATGGAGAAGCAGAAAGTGACAGTAAGTGGATATGTGGATAAGAGAAAGGTTTTGAAAGTGGTGAGGAGAATTGGGAGAAAAGCTGAGTTTTGGGCATTTCCTTATGACTCAGAATATCAGCCCTATGCTGCTACCTATTTGGATGAATCCACCTTCACCTCTTCATACAACTACTTGATGCATGGCTACAATGAAGCCAGCCATGGCTACTTCCCCCAACTTCCCTACTCCACTATCGATCATCACATTACCTATCGTTTTAGCGATGACAACGTGCATGCCTGCTCCATTATGTGACCGTGACACCTTATACTTCAATTCCCTATCATAAATAAATATACATGTCTTCACTATTTCGCTAATGTATAGGTGTGAGCTACACGATAGCTACCTATGGTTCATTCACAATAATGACTACGTTTTTGTACAATTTTATGCATAATGATTTTCGAAACTACCCCAAGTAACGACGGAAGAAAATCTTTATTTTAGAGAATATGTTAATTTAGTGTGTATTCTATTATATTAATTGTTGATATTAGAAAAGTGGTAACTGGTGTTTTTTATACATGTCGATTAGAATTCAATTATCACATCCATTTAGTCGATTATATTGAATTAATGAATGTAAAATTTAGAATCGTGACAGTTTTCCAAACAGGTGATGAAGAATCCGGTAAAATTCATTTTCCCGGGAACCATTTTCCAATAAATCATAGTATTATTCCCAATTAGGCTGGGCTAAGGTAGTCTCAATTCATTCTCATGCCCATTCAATTTATTGAGTAAATCCAAAGTCAGGTGAGTATAGACGCAAATAAAGGCAGGCCCTACTGTATTTTTAACACGGGTGAGGATCCATATCCATGGGCTAAGCCCACCCAGGCCCAGGCAATTTTCAACTGCAGTAATATTAATGGGCATCACCTAAAAGCATAGACCAGATTACTGGGAAATTTGTGAAAAGACGATAACAAAGTAAAAAATAAAATGCAATCAACCAAATAAACTAGGTTCCTATAAGTGAAGCATAAAAGAAAGATTAGGTGAGGCTGAGACACATTTAAGTGCAATTTTGTTCATCAAACAGCAATGCCTTATCTTGGACTTGGAAATCATCCAACAAATCAAATTGTTCCAACACAACACTCGAATACAGTATCTGCTTAGTTAAATCTTGAAACTCATGAAATCTTGAAAAATGAAAAGAAAACATACACCCTATAATGCATCTGTTTTAGAAAGAAAAGACACACTTGAATGCATCCGTTGTAGTTAAATCCCAATTGTATTTTGGCTGGGTGTTTTTAGAGGTTGGAAGAGATTCAATTATTTGAATCCATTACTTGTTGTTTCGTTTGGATAATGAGTTAATCATTACCCTTACTTGATTGAGGGCAACCCAATCACCCAATTTGTTACCTCTCAAAATAGAGGAGAAACAAAAGAAAGAGTATCCCTTACTAATTGTTCATTTCCATTGTTAAACCAAACAATCAATAAAAGTAATGATTATTGTTACCATTTCACTCCTTATTTGATTCCATTCCTCTACTTGAACCAAACGACCACATAATTGATATTGATAAACTACAATTGAATCTAACTAGGACGAATGAGCTGTATATCTATACAAATTTTTGGCAAAAAGAAAACGATTGTGATGATCCCACTAAAGGAGCAGAATGGTATCTCCTTGAGCAACACGGTGCCCTCATGATGAGAATATGTGTGTGTGAGAGAGAGATCCATTGTTGCAACTGATGCAACTGAAGGGAGAGACAGAGAGAGAGAGAGATGCATCGTTGCAACTGCCTCCTTATGCTATATAGATAGCAAAATGTTTGAAGAAAATAAGTACTACATTTTTGTGCAATCACTTTTATGCATAATGATTTTCTGACTAGTCCAAGGAAGGATTGAAGAAAATAAATTAATTTTAGAGAGTTTATTAATTTATAGATATTTCTTGTATCTTATTACACTGTAGACACTAAAAAAGTGATTAGGAGAGTTACAATTTAATTATTACATCCCTTAGTCGATTATATAGAATTAATCAGTACATAATTCTGATGGCTTTCCATACAAATGATAAGAAATCTACAAAGATTATTATTTTTTTTTTCTAAAATTACTTTTTCATGAATTATATTCCCAGTTACTTTTATTAATTTTCTTGTCAATAAACGAGCCTAAGAATTCACTTAATTTGATTTCCTAAGACCCCTTGAAAAAAAATAAAAATAAAAAGAAGCTTTGTAATTTGTGAAGGATATAATTTGGAGCCTCAGATGGGCTGGGCTAAGGTAGTCACAATTCAAGCTCATACCCATTCAGTTTAGTAAGTTAGTCCAAAATAGGGAATGATCCACTGAAGTTTTAGAAAAAACACAGCAATCAGCATGTTGTGCACAAAATGTAGTCAACTGTGCGTCAAACGCAGGTGTATGGAACAATTTGTTTATTTTATTCTTCTTTCTTTTTGTTTAACATTTAGTATTATTTTTTTTAAAGGGTTAATAAATATTCATCAATTTCCAATTTTACAAACCAACTTCACCAAATTTACTGTTTGTATAATTAGCCGAATAATTAACGTGACATAATC
Organism: Salvia miltiorrhiza; assembly: GCF_028751815.1. NCBI lineage: Eukaryota > Viridiplantae > Streptophyta > Magnoliopsida > Lamiales > Lamiaceae > Salvia > Salvia miltiorrhiza. The sequence continues at coordinate 63,687,618 of NC_080387.1, forward strand.
GTTATCGTGTAGCAATCAATTGGTGGAAATGACGTAAATGATTCGGCTAATTATATCAGCAATAACTTTGGTCGACATCCTAATTATTAGCAAAATTAAATTAAATAAATAGTTCAATAATTACCACGTCAAACTTTGAAGTTTGTATGAAAAATCATAGTTAATTTAATGAAAATTTATAATTTATAGGCAGTTAACCTTGTTTTTTAATACTAAAAAATACTACAAAATCCAATTGTTAAATTAGAAACTCTATTTATAAATTCTAATTATGATATCATTATTTATATATAGAATAAAATAATTAGATTGAGAATCAAAGATTTTTTTTAGGAAATAATAAAAAAAAAACATAAAAACATAAAAAAGATGTACATATTGGCTATGTTTTGTACGCAGCAGGCCCTAGTCTTTTTTATACACGGTTGAGGATCCATTCCCGTGAACATATCCATGGGCTAAGCCCACGCAGGTCTAGGCAAAATTACTGAGGAATAAATAAAATATAATTAAAAGAAAAGGTTCATTTCAATCAATTAATTCCGTCTTTAATTGCTTTTATTTTGCCTTTTTATTTTTAAAATATCCTTAACTATCAGGAGGTGTTTACTTTAAAGAATTAGTTTCGATAGATAAAATAATTAAGCTAATCCTTTTATTTATTTTGATAAATTGAAATTTTGAAATATCCCAAGCCAAGACCCTTAATTATTTATATCATTTAAGCTAGTTTTGTTTGTTTCGTATCTCATTGAAAGGTTGAGATTGAAGAAATTCTATAATTAATAATAAAAATATTCAATCGATCATGCAAAGTAAACGCCTCTTTAAAGATCAAAATCATAATAGTTAGATTATCATATTGTCACTCCATCAATGAGATCTAATCATAATTATTACTCCCTCCGTCCCAAGAATCTTGACACGTTTGGTTTCGGTACGGGAATTAAGGAGTTGTAGATTAATGTTTTAAGTATATAGGTGATAAAGTATAAAAGTGATAAAATAGAAGTGGAAGGTGATAAAGTTGGAGAGAGAAGGTAATAAAGTGATAAAGTAAGAAAGAGGAAGTAATAATTGTTAGTACTATTTTAAAAAATGTGTCAATATTTGTAGGACGACCCAAAAAGGAATACGTGTCAAGATTCGTGGGACGGAGGGAGAGAGTATATCATTACTTCATCTATAAGATCAAATCATCAATTAAGGCAAACCATGTAATATATCATATCGTCACTCAAACCTGTGGATAAGTACTTTTTTTTCTTTTGTTAATGATACTTTTTAGTTTACCTCCGAATGGGGGAAAAAATAGTAGAAGAATAATGATTACTGGGGATTGCTTGCTGGGCTTCTTTCTTAAATTTCAAACATTGCTGCGCCATTGTTATACTTTCACCACCGAAATTTGTTGCAAAATTCAAAATTACGGACCACATTTCTGTTTTATGTCAATTAGCTTTAAAGTTATTGAACATGTGACAAAACAATTACGGCCAATTTTGTGTGCATATATATTAATTTATTTGACTTCCCAAAATTTCCGTCAGAAAATGTCACATTATTGACATTTAGAGTTTAGTCAAGGAAAACATATTGATGAATTCCGTAGAAAGAATTCAATGAGTGCATGAATCTTCACTAAACTTTCCCTCCCCTTTCAAGATGGCTAAATGCTTAATTACGATATTTGTTCCTAATTATCATAACGATGTTTGATGAATTATTCACTAACCTTTAATGTGGTCAAGTATGTTTAGTAATTAGTATACATTACATTTATTGTGCAATTGAACACGAAAAAAAAGGTACAGAATAAATTTTCTAAAAGATACTTCCGTATTAATTTATTTCACTTCTCAAATAATCAGAAAAACCAGATTGCCTTTAATTTATATATATATATATATATATATATATATATATATATATATATATAGGGGCGCGCTCCAGTGAGACCCCATATTTTTCGTGAAACACTAGGACAATGAATAAGACATATAATACTAATGAACAAAACGTATATCTAATGAACAAGATGTATATACTGATGAAAAATAAATTTTAAAAAATTCGTAATGAATAATACATATATACTGATGAACAGGGCCGTATATACTGATGAACAATGCAGTATATACTGATGAATAACAAAATTTAAAATATTCTGCTCCCTCCAGGATTCGAACCCTGCGAAAAAAAAATCACCCTTCAGATACAATATCAGCCATAGGATTGATAAAATAAACGCACCAGATCGTGCCCTAGATCTCACTAAAATTAGGGGGTCTCATTGGAGCGGCCCCCTATATATATATATATATAGGGTTAGTTTTTATGAAGAAGCAAAAAAAGTAGAGAATAAAGAAGCATTGAACATGTCGTGAACATATCAGTAAAAAAATAGAGAAGCAGTTGAACATGTCATGAACTTTTGGGGGTTGGGGGGTTCGATGACTGTTCATGTTCAACACAAATTCTCGTTGAACATGGCGCGAATCAATCTCAGTCGTTAGATTAAATAAGATCAATGACTGAGATTAAAAATACAATTTGATCCGATTTCATTTACGGTTAAATTTCTAAATATTATTAAAACTTCTATTTCTTATGCCAAATATATTTTCTTATCAATAATATTAAAATATAATCGAATATTCTCTGCATAACTAATTTTAGTCTGTGATGTTGGATGATGAAATATATTGAAATGAAGATCCTAAGTTCCTCGTTATATCAGATTTAATTATTTTGGTGAAATGGAGCTTGATGCCAATTCCAAGTCGTGTCAAAGGTCTTTGGAACTTGGATTGGAACTTATGAGAAGTAAAATATTTTAAAAGGAAAAGAAAGCATATATAGGTATAGGGTGTGTTCACACACGAACACAATTGAAATAATACAATGTCCTATTATGAATAAATCTTTTTTTTTCTAAATGTCAGGGTATACGATAATTTCTAGTTTTTTTTTTTTTACTTGAGGGAGTTGGAGAAGAGAAGCAGTGAGGTTTAAACCCGAGACCTCACTGTTCACACACAGGAGATCGCACCGCTTGGTATCCCATTGGGGACACGATCATTTCTAGTTAATCTTCTAATTAAACAAGACTAACGTATATGACATATATTTTACACCCTTATTTTTAATGTTTATTTTTTAAAGCCCAAAAATAAAGAAAAAGAAACAAAATAGAGAAAAAAATTTAATTTATTTTTCTCTTAATGCACATGCAATGAGGAATTCATTTTCCCATATTGAGAAATTAACACACACAAGATTTTCAATGAGTCCCTTTCAATTTTCAATTAAAATAATCTTTGGTATTATACATAATAATTTTTAATACACATAGATGCAAGAAAAAAGTAGTCGGTGTATTGACAAGTACTTTTATTCCACATCTAGGGAATTTAATCAATAGTTATTTTATTCCCAACTTGGAATAACTAACATGATAATGACAACAGTTTAGGCATAGTGAAACCTAGTTTATGTCATGAAATAGTATATAAGGTTACGGCGATGGAATAATTAGGCAGCATTATTGAAATTCGAGGATTATTGTAATGTCGTTAAACAATAGGACAAGGGTATTAGTTCCGTAACGACCAAAAATTAGTAAGATAGTATTTAATTAAGTATTTACTAATTAATGTTAAGTTGTGTGGATAATCACAGTGCTTCGAGTTAAGCCTCGTGTTTGGATTTAGGGAAATGTACATCACCTTTTGTTAAGATTTCAAAACCTAATTTTGTACACATTTGAGACTGAAAAGCTTAGTTTTGATTAAATTATTGGTCGGTTTCAGTTCTTGGAAATGCAATTAGGGATCTGATGAGAACAAGAAGAACAAAGACTGACATATTTTGTTTTGTTTAATACGAGATTTACAACAAAGAATCAAATTAAAATTCTTAAAAAGATTCAAGAAACATTCATGACTAATACCTAACATTTAATTTATTTTTTTTCTCATTCCCCCTCTTGAAATAATCGATATTTTATCAACAATATTATCATCCTTTTAGATTATGTTCGGTAATGATCTTCATTTTTAATTATTTCTAATAAAGTAGGCACGCTGAAAATTTTGAAGAATTAAAATGAAGAAAGGTTAAAATTTTGTGAAATAGTAGTATAATTTTGTGTTGATTCCATTTCTCTCTTGCTTCGTTCTTTTTTTACAGCAAAGACTGCAATAATGTCTTTTTCCTAAATCTGAAAAGTCACATCTTAGTACTCTTAATTAGAGGATATAATACCCCTAAAAAATACAGGATATAATAGAAATATTAGTCTCGATCTTATTAAACTTTATATTCTTGTAATAAAATTCATAATACAATAACCAAAGTTAACCACTAGTCTATGCAAGTGGTTCGTTTGCATATATAGGGTGTGGTTCTAGAGAGAACTACATTATTTGTGAGAACGTGAGAACCATCAAATCTAATGTATCCACCGTAAAAAATAATGCATTCGCTGTTAAAATTAATACACTCAAAAAAATAAAAAACGTTGCTCCCTTCAGGATTCGAACCCAGGATCTGCATTCATCCAACAAGATGATGCATCCATCGTAGATCTTGATAATCGAATGACTGAAAATGGTTATCCGTTCATTTAGTGGTTCTTTCTTGAAGAATGCTAAATATTTAGAGAATGTAGAATGCTTGAAAAAATAGCAAACAAGTCTATAATTTCGATGAACAAATCAATATACCGTATGAACAAGTATTTTGGTCTGGGTTCTAATCCTGACGAGGGCAAGATTTTCATTATATTTACTAAATACGTCTGTTCATTAGTTATGTTGATATGTTCGTAAAATTTATAGATTTATTGATTATTCTCCAATAATTTTCTATGGAACCTAACCCTATATATATGATTATTCGAATTAATAATAAATAATCATATCCGAATATATTCTGGTCTAAGTTTTGTTTGAAATCAAATAGTTTCGTTTTCTGATATTTATTTAACTTATTACGCCCAACATAGTCATATAGAGATCAAGTTAATTCTTAACTATTCATCTTCAAGAGAATATTGTAAAATTTAATTTAATTATAATGTTTGTTTTTAGATAAAGACACGCTAATCGTATTATGAAACTAAGTACTACTCCCTCCGTCCCAATAATCATGTCCCATTTCTTTTGGGCACGGAGACTAAGGAGTGTTGAATTAGTGTGGTAAAGTGTAAGGCCCCACATGTTTAAGAAAAAGTAAATATGGCCTAATCATTCTTGTAAAATTAGCAAAACTGAATTCAGTAAATTAAACAACAAAAAATCTGCAAATTTCAACAAAATCTTTACAACAAATTTCAACAAAATCTGCAAGAACAGAAAATACAACAAAATTCTGCAAATTTCAACAAAATCTTCATCCTCCTCAACAAATTTCAACAATTCATTCTGCAAATTTTTCATCATCTTCTGTAATCAAGAACAGAAAATGCAACAACCAATGCCGAACTCAACGAAAACAAAACAAATTCAGTTCTCAATCCATCACCACGCGAATTACCAGAGCCGCCGCATCACACTGGAACTCCGGCGAGTCGCCGGTCTTCTCGGCCTCGGCACTGCTGAGGGCCGGCGAGATTATCTTCCTATCTCCCAATTCGTGTGAAGAAGACGCAAGGCTCAAAACTCACTCACAATTTCGTGCCCTAGCTCCTCCTCCAGTGAATCGCCGTCGCTGCGGGCAGTGGAGGACCGGCACCTCCTTCTCTCTCTTCTCTTCTCCTCCTCGGCTGAGAGCCCCAATCGGTGCAAATAGCCTCAATTCACAGATGTCTCTTCCAATTCCTTATATTAGAAAAAGGTAAGGAAGTGGGTCGTCCACCAATACATCCGCCCTAGATCTGTGCAAATAGCCTCAATTCACAGATCTTCGTCCTCAGATGTATTAGGCGAGCCCTAAATTCTGGAGAGAGAAAAAAACAGAGAAGAGAGAAGGTGGATTTACAGAGGAGAGGCTTAGATCTGTGCAAACGGGTGCGGCGCCGGAGGAAGGATGGGGAAGGAGACGACGCCGGAGGAACGATGGGGAAGGAGGCTGCGCCGGAGAAACGATGGGGGAAGGAAGGGGAGGTGGCGCCAGAGGAACAATGGGTGCGGCGCCGGAAGAACGATGGGGGAAGGAAGGGGAGGTGGCGCCGGAGGAACGTCGGGTGTAGCGCCGGAGAAACGATGGGGGAAGGGGGAGGCGGGATGAACGATGGGGGAAGGGGGGAATTGTTTGCTGGGGGGTGGGTTTAATTGTTTGGGGGAGGGGGGCACCGATAGGTTTAATTAGAACTAATTAGTATTTGACCTCCAAAAGAAAGAATTAATTAGTATCTAAAATTTGCCAAAAAAGGAAATGAGACAAGATTATTCGGACAACCCAAAAAGGAAAGTGGGACAAGATTATTGGGACGGAGGGAGTATATTACAATTAATTAATCAAGCTATTCACAAATCAACAATTAAATTAAATAACTAAATAAATAAAAGGGGTATTGACTTATAAATACTCGAACTTTTTTCATTTTCTAATTTTGCACCCCAAATTTTGAATAAGCCTATAAATACCTGAATTTTATATTATTCTCTGATTTTGCACCCGACGAATTTTTATCCTCAAATGTTGTTGACATGACAATTGAATTGAGAGAAAAGTTTGAAGTGCATTGACTCAACCCAAGACACCTAAGGAATTGACTCGCAATCGTACGAGGTCGTCCTCGTGTGATAAGCTAACTCAAGTAATCTCTTAAGGAAGGCTAAACATGACTTTGATCATACTACGCACAGAAAACAAGAAATAAACCTAAACACTCTAATCAAAAGTTTGGGTCTGACACACTCTCGCCGATTAACTAATACGTAATTAAAATAAAGCAGATAAATTTATCTAGGCGATAGATAAAAACCAAGCAAAGAAAGCATATAGAACTAGGGTTCTACGCTAACAATCTAAAAAAGCAATGATTAAATCCACAATCATAAAGCAATAATTACCTAGGCGAGACAAAAAAACAGGCATCCAAATTCACAGAGAGCACTAATCAAACAATACGCTAACTACGTTAACTAGGCGACGAGACTATCAAAAGCATCAATTCAACATCAAACTTTAAGCAGCAAAAGTAACAATCAAGAAGCATACGAGACAATTAACTAATTGAAGAATTCTTACAATAGTTCAACTTGAACGACAATCCGATGCGATCCAATGAAATCCCAATGTTTCTGAATGCGTTTCTACCTATCTAAACACAAGGGGAAAAGAGTAAAATGCAGGTGGAGGTTGTGGAAAACCGAGTCTCCTTCAAAACCCTAGAAAAAGGGTTTAAATACTCAATCCCATAACTGCCAGATTTTCACGCGGGCGGCAGCGCCGTCTATGCCCTTCGCAGCATGGGCACGGCGGGCGACACAACGGCGCTGAGGCGGCGGTGGCTGCTGCTTTCTTCCAAAATGCATCCAAAACATTGGGCCGGGGGCGACTCCGCCCCCCCGGACCCCAGGCAAGGGGGTATTGCCCCCCCTCCCCCGACCCCCGGTACAACTCTATGAAGCGGGAGATCCAAAGACATATCAACAAAAACTTCGCAAAACGCCAAAAACACCACGACGCCCTACACAAGAATAAGAACGCAAACAAAGTCATTGAGCAAGTATAAAATATACAAATATGCACAGAGCATGCTCAACAGTGCGTCCCAACACCCTCAATTATCAGCCAAAAATGAGTGCATAATAAAGCAGATAATTTTATTGTCAATGTGGGATCTTGAACATGTAATTGTATGATTTGGGATGTCAATCTAGCTATCATGTCGTCAACGATTTAAGGGTAAAAATTCGTCGAGTGCAAAATCAGAAAGAATACAAAGTTTAGGTATTTATAGGCAGATTTTAAAGTTGAAGTGCAAAACCAAAAAACGAGAAAAGTTCGAGTATTTACAGACCAATACCCCTAAATAAAAATATAACTCGCACTCGTAGAATTTGAACAAATTAATACTCTCTTTTGTTCCACTAAAAGTGGCCAATATTTTATTTTGAGTCGTTCCATTATAAGTGGCTTGTTTCCATAAATGAAAAAGTTTAATCATTAAAAAAGTGTAGGTCCTATCATTTTTAATTAATTTATAATTTTCTTTAATTTTTGTGTTTAAATTTTTTGAGCCACTTACACTGGAACGGAAGGAATAATATATTACAATAGTAAAACTTTGCTTACTCTTAAACGGCATTAATAATTTCAAGCCTTTTGCCTTTCAGCGTTGGATGCGTCTCCTTTGTAGAGATGGTGTAGTTAATTTATTTGTTAATTTGACAAAGAAACAATTTTATCAGTAATTGGAAATCAAATTGCAAGGACCTCTATTCTATTTGCATTTTTGTCTTATGTTAGTTCAGTGTGAAGTGTACTTATATTTGTAATCTAGAGACGTTAGTGCGTCGGTTTATAATGCTTATATTTTCGCCGTTGTTGAGGAGGTTCGGTCCAAGTTGAAAAGTTTTTTTTTCTTTTTTTTTTTGAATTATATATATAGGGAGAAATATTACGTTACATATTTTATGTGAGCATCGCTCATATTTAGCCATTATTTAGCGTTGTCTTTTTTATTTTAGACATTTATTTTTATAATATTTTTATAAATTATTATTGAGATCATTAATTTTATAAATTACATAAGAATCAAAGTCTGATTTGTTATTTTTATTAATAATTTAAAGTTAAAGGGAGTATGAACAAGTCGAATTTTGATTCTTATGTAATTTATAAAATTAATGATCTCAATAATAATTTATGAAGTATTAGAACAAAAATAAATGCTTTAAACAAAAAAGACAACATTAACGAGGGTTAAATGTAAGCAGTGTTCATATAAAGTACATAGCATAATATTTCTCACCAATTCTCTCTCTCTCTCTCTCTCTCTCTATATATATATATATATATATATATATATATAATTAAATAAATCACTACACCGCATACAGCCGATATTGAACTCAAGACCTCTTACAAATGAGAGTCTTTTAGTGCCTCAACTTTGCCACTTAAATTAGACCTCGTTGGCCAAATTGAAAAGTTGATACATCAATTTTTATTTTATTTTAAATATTAAAAACTGTAAGTTGTAACTTAGTAAATTCAAATTCGAGATCAGTCCAATAAACACACATTGAGACACTTAATTCTCTATGTTGTAAAAGATCATTAATTAAATCTATTAAAATAATTAAATACTCACAATATCAAAATTTTAATAATTACATCCTGAAGTTCGATTCTTGATAACTAATATACTACAAGCACATCATTTTTAGTTAAATTAAAATTAAAAAGGGATCACATTCAAATGATGTGGATTTTAAATACAATTTTTTACATTAAAATAATATTATTTTGATGCGAATAAATTTGTTAAGACAATTCAAAGACTTTGTTTTTTGAAAAGTTTTGGGTTCAATCACGTCTGTGTACGGATAGTGATCTCGCTTGCGTGCAAATAATTTTTCATCTTTGTGTGGTGTAGAAGTCTCGTCTGCATATGGATTGCTTATTTGATTATGTAATAGAAACCATTTGTAATTCTAAAAAAAAAAAAAAAATCAGTCAGTTTCATTAATAATAGTTTAATTTAATTTTTCATTAATTTTATTAATAATGATTCACTTTCTTTTTCGTCAATCCTATTAACAATGACTAAATCCAAAAAATGAAACCACTTTTTTTCACAAAAAAATTATGAATTCCATTACTTTCTATAATGGGAAGGAGGGAGTATTTAATTCATATTTTTTTCTAAATCATAAAATAATGAGTGATGTTAAACAGCCACATTGTGACCATCCATAAATTACACAAATTACTTAAATAGAAAAAAAAATAAAATTTTTTAAATAAAAATAAGATTTAGTTATTTTATCGTATTATCTACATTGTAGTTATTTTTTTGTAACTATTTTATTTTTATGAAAATTAAAATTAAAATAAAAAATACAATTTTTTTTTAAAAAATAAGTATAATGTAGAAGATACAATAAAATAATTAAATCTTATTTTTATTTAAAAAATAAATTAAATACATCAAAATATTTTCTATTAAACTAGTTTGTGGGGGCTTAAATTTAATGTAAAATAATTATGAGAACTATAATTTAGATATTAAAATGTATTTTTTGCTAAGTTCTAAAATCATAAATTATGGATGTCGTAAAACGTGTGTTTTGGCACGCAAAAGGCAGCCACGTGTATGAGTGAGAGAGAGAGAGAGCCCAAAACGGTTTGCAGAGATGGACGAAAACAAAACAAAGTGGCATTACCAATGAACGCCTTCTACTGTTTGCTTTGCTGCACCACTCTCAACTCTCACCTAACCAAACAAAGCCACCACTTTCCTTCCTGCCCAAAAAACAAATCACATCTCTTTCCCGTTTCGCAAAATGCAACATCAATTAATTACTCCAAATCCTTCTAAACTGTCTATATGTATTTACACCATCAATTTTATTTTAATTTAAAGCATGAAATTTTAGACGATTTAAATTATAAGTGTGGAAAAATGAAGCGCAATTGAAATGGTCCAAAAGATTTAAAGAGAGAGGATTATTGATATTCTGAAAAATATTAATTAGAAGAAGAGTCAAACAAGAAATGAGTTGTTCATTCAGTTACGCAAAGAGATACGCAAATGTCTTCCTCGTGACCATCTCTTCTCATTTTGATATCATCTTCCATAACAGTTTTCTTTTCTGCGTCATAATTTTGCCTTTTCTCCTACTACATTTATTTCCTCTCAACAAACCCATTTATGTACATACGTGTGTGTAAGCGTGTGCGATTTATAGCTTCATTTTAATTTATTAAATTTGATTGTATTAATTGATCGATGTTGGTGTGTTTGCAACATTATTACGTGTTTAGAAGATAAAATGTGTGCTTGGACCCGTATATATATCTCGATTTGTTCATTCATTGTTATTCATCAATATATGTTGATATGCACACATTCATTTATAGTGAAGTTCAATCTATATATACTATACGATTTAATTTTTAACAATTAAGTAGGCACATGAAACTATTATTGAAAAGTTACATGAGTCTCATTATAACTTATTATTGTCCAGTAACAAAATATACCCCAACAATTGAAAACTTATATGAATTTCAGTATAATTTATTGTCCAACAATATACTCCCTCTATTTTTAAATAAGTGTCATATTATTCAACAATATACTCCCTCTATCAAACAAAAAAAAGGGGTTATGTCGAACACTTTCAGTCCAAATGACTTGTAATTGACTAATCAGATAATTCGATATATAGGTTTGATCTGAAAAAATACGAGCCCAATATATTTAGCCTGGAAATCAAGTAAGTTGACCTTTATGATCAAATTTTTATTCATTACTTGATTTTTAAATGTTAATACATATAATTTTTTTTTTCAAATGCTTGTGAAATATGCATTGGTCTTCATTTTCCAACATTCAATGTTAAATAGTTTGACATTAAGAAAAAGATAACCATTGAAAATTTATTTATTAATTAATACTTATTTAAGTTGATTTTCAGTGATGAAATGACATTAAAACATATTTTATATGTTAGTGATGGAATTTGAACTTTAAATTTTAATATTAATATAATAAAGTCTACACCGTTTAAATGTATAAAAATTTCTTGCTCGAATAACCTTAACCAAATAGCTTGAGAACCTAATAATTTTGGCCCGATAATTAAACATTCCACCAACACATGATTTGAATTGATCACATCTTATTTTTTAAGTGTGGCTTACATTTTATATATATAGGTTAAAAAAAAGCCTGTAAGATACGGCTTAAAGAATATAAAACTTTGATTGAAGTAAAATATCAGATTGCGCACACATTTCGTTGAAAATAATTGACTAAACCAAGAGAGAGCATGATTAAAAATAAAAAAGAACCAAAAAGTAATTAATTACTAATATTCAAGTACCAGATTCTAAAAATGACTGCGACAAGCGATTTCTAGTAATTTCCACTAATGCCATAAACTACCACTAGACTAAGGGATCGGCCGAAATCAAAGAATCCTATGTAGTTTACACAACTAATAAAATAGATAAAAATGTGACAACCTAATTTTAAACTACAGAAAGCATAATCCAACATCAGTAAGATTACAAATATACTAATTTTAGATATGAGTTCGTATTGATATATAGATCTTAACTCATCAATCTAACACAAGCTTTTAAGTCAAATTTATTGAAACAAATGATCTATTGAAAGACATTTAATAATTTTAATTGGTGCTTCAATTTTACCACTTGAGCTAAACTTGTTTGCTTATATATCACCGATTTTTATTAAAGTTGAACTTTTTTGTCATGGTCCGAAATAATTTATATATTGTGATAGTAAAATAAATAAGTGTGTCTTGTTTTCATAATTATTGATATATATATATATATATATATATATATATATATATATATATAATTACCTATGATAGGAAAATAAATAAATAAGTGTGTCTTGTATTCATAATTATTGATATGTTCACACCTTTTCAATTTTACAAAAATATTTGCTTTCTCAACTGATCATCACTCTCTCTATATAGAGAGCGATAAAATGTAAACACACTCCTAATGTATACAAGTCACAATCTTTGGTATGCCACAATGTGATTTAATTTTGAGGTTAGGATTGCAACTATTGTCGTTTGTCAGGGGTCCGCTAAATGGGCGCAGGATATTAAAGTCATTGGTATGACACCGTGCAATTTGAGGTTATGAATATTATGATCATATGTGTTATTCTCTCTGTTCACAAAAAGTATGACACTTTTGCCATTTTGGGTGTCCACCAAAAGTACGACACTTTCCTTTCTCTGAACATGGACTCACATCTTTTTCCTTATCTTTTATCATTGAAAATATCATTTATTTAAAAAAAAACACTCTCAATTCAATTCCAATCACTCATTTCAAAAAATAATGGGACCCTTTATCCACCACATAAAAATCACCACCAATTTTATTAGAACATGTGCCCACCAAAAGTGCTATACTTTTGATGGACAGAGGGAGTATTATTTTATTAATTTGGATAATTGTTGCATGAAGTCTTATATTGAGTATACTTTGTATGCTCATCTCATATTTAACATTGTCAGATTTTTAAGATTGTAGGTGTGTGGAAGATCGAATGATGGAATAAATTATTTTATGAAAATGATATTTTTGCATTACTATGTCATTAGTAGTACAATATTTTAAATAAAAATTTCTTTATAATTTTTTCATTAAATATTTATTTATAAACATAATTTTTCGCACGAATATTTACTTAAATTTTAATTAGGATGTTACATTTCTCTTGTGCATCTGTGCGGGGTACCTTATATATCTAGGCTATTCTAAAATTAGATATCACAGATTCACAATTATCTAACTAATCTAAATTAAATACTCCATTCGTCCTACCTTCATAGTTCATTATTTATTTTTTAGATGTCCCACAATATAGTCCACTTTCTAAATTAAATTAGCATTAAATTTCTTTTTTTATTAAATTAATTTTATTTGAATATAGTCAAACATAGAATAAATAAGGGTAAAATTAAATAATTACATATATTTTATATTTTTAAGTATTATTTAAAATTAAATATTACTCCATTTATTACATTTTTTTAATATGTGTGAAAAAGTGAAATGAAATATGGAGGTGCGACGGAGGAAGTAACTTTAGATTTGAAAGTATCGAGTTAGGTAAACAAACGGCGCGGGATTATAACTTTTCTAAAAACAATAGAGAAAAACTGAACCTTTACATTCATTTAAATTTATTCTTTTGAAAAATTAATAAACCAAACGTGATGGATGCATTGAATATGATAAACAGTAATAGGTAGAGGATTAAAGACATCACACAATAGTAGAGGATTAAAGACATCAGTGATATTTAGGACAAAAGTAATTAGGAAAAGGAGGGGCCTAATTGTGTGCTCAAAAAGCTAAAACAATAATGCAGCAGTTTTAAACAAACAACGGATGCCTTCTCTTTTTGAATCGTTTGAATAAAATTTTCCTCGTTTCAAAAGAAAAAATCTTTTCTAAAAAGAGTTTGAGAAAAGAGACGAACAGATTCTGTTTTTCCTTCTCAAAAACCGTGATCGAGATAGAGAAAAAGAAAACTAATTGTATAATATAATATTTAGAAAATTAAAAAAGAAAAAAAGAAAAAAAAAGAGCAGTTACACACCCCGAGTCCAACAGTGTGTTGAATGGGGTTTCCCACCATCACCACCCACACGAGCGGTTCTCGATTTGCATGCACACACGCACCACACACACACACACGCACATATAGATACAATCACTATATATATACGGAGAGAGATAGAGGAGAGAGGGAGGGGTACAAGATTTGGATGGTTGCGGAGGCTTCGAGTTTTTATGTGTGTCTAGTTTGCTACTGGTCTCAAAGAGAAAATATTTCTGTGTGAGTTTTCATGTTTCTTTCTTCATCTTCAACCTCACTGTGGTTTGTTTTCTGCGTTTGTTTGTTTTTCTCTTCTCTCTCTCTCCCATCGTTTTGTCGTACCATTTCTCATTTTCTCGCAGCCCCAGGAAACATTTCTCTCTCTATCTCAATTTCTCCCATCTCCGCATTCTTAACTTCTCCTTTCACATCCAAGTACCAATTTTTCTAGGGTTTTCAGTCTCACACACACAAAAAATGAATCTACAGAACCTGATAAACAGTTGCGGCAGTACAAGGAAAGCACCAAGCTCGATGCAGGATTTGACGTTTCTACCCCCGCACCTCCCTAGTGCTCCATCAATGGAGCAGAAGATCAACCTCAGAAATCCATGGCAAATCGACGAAGCGAAGAAGCTGAAAAGCGAAGGTCACGAATTCGAAGAAATCGGGAGAAAATCGAAGCTTTGCGCGAGAGGCCATTGGAGGCCACACGAGGACGCTAGGCTGAAAGAGCTGGTCGCTCAATTCGGCCCCCAAAACTGGAATCTCATCGCTGAGAAACTCGAGGGTAGATCAGGTAACAAAAACACTAGTTGCAAAACTGCATAACCAGTTCTGAAACAAGGAAATTTTGAGTTGATGATATTTGGGCGTAGGGAAAAGTTGCAGATTGAGATGGTTCAACCAGTTGGATCCTCGAATCAACCGAAGGGCTTTCAGCGAGGAGGAAGAGGAGAGGCTGCTGGCAGCGCACACAATGTATGGGAACAAATGGGCGATGATTGCAAGATTGTTTCCTGGCAGAACAGACAACGCAGTGAAGAACCATTGGCATGTGATCATGGCCAGGAAACACAGGGAACACAACAGTGTTTACAGAAGGAGGAAGCCCTCTTTCCCAAATCTGCAAATCCCTAATGCATGCAGTGATCAGTCCACTGTTGACGAATCAGCTGCCTCCACCTGCACCGATCTCTCCCTCACCCCTTCCTCTGCAAAACACCCTCATTTCCTCACAAGGTTCAGCCCTGTCCACCACATGCTCAATCTTCAAAATGGTATGTTTAGGTTTAAAATTTCTTTGTTCTTACTTTTAGTTTTTGTTGTTAAAAAGTTTTCATCTTTGTTTGATCTGGGGGTGCAGGGGTGAATCAGATATGTGCGAATGTGGATCATCAATCGGATTCCAACTCTGAAGTTTCTGCATCTGAATCAGTAGCCAACAATAGGGCCAATCTCTATGGTTGTGGGGAAGATGAGAAAGGGAAATTTGAGAAGGGAAACATGGCATTCATTGATTTCCTTGGAGTGGGGGCCACTTGAAGAGAGGGAGACAGAGAGAGGGGCTGTTTTTCTTTTTCTTTTTTCGTTTTTTGGGGGGCTAAATTTATTATTTCTTTTTTTGGAGGGCTAGTTAGGATCCTAGTTTTTATTGCAGACAGAGTGCATTGAAAATTAGCAGGGGAGAAAAGGAGCAAAAACTAATGAAACAAGAGTGGTCATGTCATGGGAGTCTACTTAGACCTGGAAAACTGCTAAAAAATGTGGAGAAATTATTGCACCTCTGTTTAGTTGCAAGGCAAAATAGAGAAAGCAACAAAAAAAAAAAATGAAGTGGGATTTGCAGCAGGTAAAAAAAGATGAGGTCCGTTCAGTCTCTGTACGTATTGTAAATCCCATAAATGGTAAAAAAAGGGAAGAATTTTTACTGCAGTAAAGTCATTGTATGAGCCACTGTTTTTCTGATCTGCAAAACTTCTTGTTTGTGAGGCTAAATACAAAATGTGTTGTTAGAGCTGCAAGCAAAAGGGGTCTCTTGATTTGCAGTTGTACCATTTTTTGTGTGTGTTTTACTGAGGCTGAGTTGGTCAGTGAATCAGCCCATATTTCATGACTTTTCAATTTTGTGTCTGCTGGCGTTTGGTATGCTTTGTTGACTGCGACTATGGGAATATATGGCTTTAATCCATCTTTTCTGGGTGGTTTGTTGAATATTTTTGTCCTTTCTTTGTATATATCTTGGTGGGGTGGTGGGGGTGGGGTAAACCACCTGAACCATTAATTAATGATTGGTTGTTTTCATTTGTTTTATGGGGGTGAAGTTGGAAGATTGATGCTTTTACAAATTATTGTTGATATCAATACAACTAATTATTTGTAATAGTAAAATGAGTGTCACCTTGAATTGGGACATTTGAATTGAGGGAGAAAATTTTGAAACAATCTTAATAGCAGTTAAGAAGTATGAATGTTAATTGAGTTGGGTCATAAATTCGTTGTTGAAATTGAAACCTCTCTTCTAGATATGTTTGATGCTCTCTCTGTCTCTGTTATAGTACTATTACTTAGTAACTGAAGGTCCACCTCCGTCAACATTTATTTAAGAGCATTGGCAACGCCTTACACGATAGCACCTACTCGTGTAAGGTGTTGCTCGTGTAAGGCGTTAAAATGCAGCCTTACACGAGGGCTACACGATAGATCGTGTATGCCCGATAGCGTTATTTTTCCGGCGCGTGTTTTACACGCGCCCTCCCTATTTTAAAAAATATATATATTGAAGTTCGATTTTTGAAATTTGAAGACAGCTTTGATTGTCTCGGTTTGCGTGCCTTTTTTTGACCGTTTGAATTTATTTATTTATCTAGGATTTTAATTTATGTAATTTTAATTATGTTTTAAATTTTTTATGTAATTTTTAGGTTTTTTATTTTAATGGAATTTTAATTATTAATAAAATGTGTTATTTAAATTTGCGCAATTAAATTTAAGTGAAAATCATAAAAATCAAAACTAAAAAAATCATGGATGCTCTAAAGCTTAATACCCCATTTTTCCTTTCATACATTTATCGTCATAAATTAACTTTATTTTCAAATCTGTATAAGGTTCATTTATTTCGATATAATATTATCACTTTGGTATTGAATAATCTACATCTATCTAAGAGCATCCACACCCAAGAGTCAAGGGCTCTTAAGTGGTTTCCACTCTTATAAAGATCCTCCTTCAGATTTGGGCTTTTACAAATTGGAATCTCTAATTTTATTTTTATTTTCTCAATTTAAATGCATTTATAGATTACAATAAATACAATAATAAATTTTAAAAACAAAATAATTATAAACTTTTAAATTCAACTATTACAATACCAAAAGAAAATTTCAATAAATAGTACCCGTCCCAAGCACCCCCCCAATCACACAACGTTTTGCGGCTCCCGCTCGCTCCGCAAACCGTGTTGCTGATGTTCTAAACTTCTAATAATCAAATATGAATAATAACATGGGGACTCATTTAATTAAAATCTATGCGTAATTAATACTTGGATATAAATAATAACATGGAGATTAATTTAACTTCCACAACATAGAGACAGTAATTAAACTATGAATATAAATCAATTGAGCTAATTTATGAACTACTTTATTGGCCGATCTATACATATATCTAGACTTTTTTCGGTTGCAAAAGTGATTCTATGGTTAATTACGTAAATATTGATTTTAGCATCCAAATAATATTTTTTATGGTTAATTTCCTAAAAGCTCACAAAATTTAGTTTTTTTGTTACAACCCCACTACTCAACTTGTAGGACCCCCATCTCTACACGGACGGTTGTTTTTAATCCAAAATTGCTGACATGAAAGTTAGATGAGATTGAGGCTTATTACAAGACACCTATAAACCCAAGCATCTCGTTGGATTCTTAAACTAATACGAGGATTATGAGACATAATTTGACGTCGTTAGTGTGTGTTGTCTGCCAATTACGCGAGTTAGCAATTTGCTTAGGCTAAACAGTAATTTAACTGGGTTGTAACTGGCCCACATTTTTAACTCAGAAATTTGGTTTTCTTATTTTATTGGGCTTCTACTATTGGGTCGGCCCAATACCGAACCTGACTTCAAGACCCATTTCTGTAAATGATTCACGATACACGTGGAACTAGTATTGTGCTCAATTGATGTACAAGAATGCCTTTCTTTTGTTTATTATATAAAAGACCTGTTAATTCAATTATCATATGGAAAAAAGTCAAATCATAATATAAAAAATAAAATTTGTTCTAAATTTTGGAATATCCATCTATACAATTATTACAATATTAAGAGTAGAATCATGAAAAAGGAAGAATTTGTCACAACATTTAGTTTCAGATGTGTACGTAGATCTTTTGTTTGTATATTATGGGGGCTATGTTTATGTATAAAAAACAAGATGTCAATTAATTGCAAATGAAATTTCACTATTAACTAAGTTATAACTGATGTGTTCCTATAAAGTTGAACTTATGCGATCCTTTTATTTTAACCAGATAAAAAAAATAAAAGACACATAGTGTCAGTTGCTTTAGATTGGTTATGATTGTCGGTGTATAAAGCCAAATTAGACTTTGGGAATCTTTCGTTTGAATTCCGAACACGGTAGAACCTCATTTTATTAATTCTTTTAATTTAGACCGAAATAAATGCAATATATATATAATAGGTGGGATCAATATCCATAATGTTTAAATTTTTGTTTAGTCATGAATTGATATACACAACTCATATAAATGACGATATTGCACCAGCAAATATATAAATAACGTGTCAGATCGAATAGGTAAAGTACTTTTGATTGAGATTTGAGATCAGTATATTCCATTATGTTTTTAATTAGTTATATTTAATTAGAGAGTTACTGGCAACAGCACGTTTTTTTTTTTTTTTTGAATTAACTGGCAACAGTACGTTAGATTATGTATATATATGCATTTATTTGGCATTTTTACAATGAGCGGGAAAAGAAGATCCTCTGATTGATTTATAATGTTCAGTAAACAACTGTTTTATTTTTAATTATATAAAAAATAGAAAAGGATAAAAAGTTTATACGCGGTGGTGTATTAATTAATTAATTGAATAGTGAAACAAGAATGTAACATTATGATAAAGACGATGAGCTACTCTTAAAAAAATAAAAGGAGGTGTTGAGCACCAAGAACAGCTCCTTTCACAGTATATCTCAATATATTAATTGCAATTCTTTTTTCTTTATTTTTTCTAGGGTTAGATGTTATATATAAAAAGGATTTATATATAATCTTTATCTACTTTGTGTCGTTAATATACATTTAGTTCGAATTTACCAATTTTAAACTTTCAATTGACAAACTAATTCTTATTTGAAATTAATGTAAATTTGGTTCACTAACGCTTGTGGCGATCCTAACCAACTTTAAGCAATACAAATACTGCACACCGCATTCATTTTCTGTATGCCAATTCTGGTCTGACAGTATTTTATTGTATTTTTGTCCAACAATTATTAATATTTTATTATATTAATGTAACAGGATAAACTGAATTAGCTAGTTATCTAAAATTGTTCTTTGACTTACAAGAATATATATGGAGGATGGACTTCAAAATAAACGGTTTCAACTCACTGCGCGCAGCAATCCATTTTTATGATTTGAAATCTACAACTCAAATTTAAACTATTTTTAAGTGAAAACAATTACTATAAATTTTAAAATCCATATTTTATACCATTAATGATTTGAAATATTTCACTTGACTCCTCAAATTTAATCGATATGCTCGTTACGCAAATAGAAACTAAACCTCATACCATTTGAGGCAACTGATAGAATCACGTTATTATATTCTTTAGTTATTATTAAAGAGATCTGAACTTTCAACAAGATAAAATAAAATAAAAAAATACATGTGTGCGTTAAATTTTAATTAGTCGTCTACGATGGTTCGGTAGAACTCCACTCTCAAAATGAAAAACTAGAATAGTGTACCGTAATCAATAATTTCTCTTTATAATTAAAAATTATGTCATTCTTTCCATGATAAAGTACCATTATTGTGTAGATAGCGTTTATTAATTAGCCTATTCCAAAGTTTTCATATCACAGTATACTTGTTCTTGAAATTGAGAATTGATCCATTTTATTAGCAGAATTTGTAGTACATCTGGATTTGAATAATCAAGCGCAAAAGTAAGTAATTTCTACAAAAACAAGTGTAGATAACCCCAAAAATAAACAAAGACAAAAATTCTGGATCATATTACAAAAACGAGACAATGAAGATACTATTATTATGCTAAAAAAAAGGAGAGAATATTGCTCAATTTTTACTTTCCGCGAAGATCGAAGCTCTGAAACTCAAGAATGTCTTGGAACCTGAAATAAATTTGACAGAAAATTTTAATGAACTTTTCACACTTTCATCAGAATTAGCATTATTTACAAAGTGACAAATCAGTTCAAATAAGAAAATTTCTATTGGGCAGAAAATGAGATAATTAAAAACAAAGCCAGATGGATTAAGGATCGGAATTGCTAAACGTTTTAATTACCAACAGCACATCATAAAATATACTCCATATTCAAGTACGAAAACATACATTTGCAAGTTATTTTAAGATGTGTAAGTATTATTTAAAAGAGAAAAACGGAAAGTGATTTCTGATTTGGGTGACGGTGATGATGGAATTCAGTGCACATTCACATGAGAAAAACTGTAAGTTATGGCTGACGAAACCTTCTGGACTCAATTCTCGATGCATTAAAAAAAATATTTGGAATGAATTGAGGGTTTTATACAATGAATGCACAGAAATAAAAAAAAAAAAGAAAAAGAAAAAAGAGGGAAAATACCAGAAAATAGCTTTCACCATGCTGCAGCAGAAATCCATGCTCATTCGCCTCAACTGCTACTCCCGACGAATGAATCAACAAATAATCCTCTCCAAACATCGCTTTCATGTCCACCGGCCCCCTCCCCACCTCCGTCGCTACTCCATTTATGAATACCGTTATCACCCCTACACACGCACATATTGAAACATACATTTCCCAAACAAGAAAAAAAAATTGATTTTTAGGGTTTGAGGATTACTAACCGGATTGGTAATGCAAATTGGGGCTGTCTTGCAACCCGAAACCCGAGCCGTGCTGGAGCTCCTGTAGCCCGCCTTGCTGCCCCGGAAACGAGAACATACCGCCAGCATTCGCAGAGTCAAGCCCGATGGACGACGAGGAGCCCGGCCCGTTGCTGATCGGGTAGCTACACAGCGCCGCCGGATTATAATACGCGCCGGCTATGGAATTCCCGTTGTGAATTGCGCGAGGCTGCGGCTGGACGTCCCCGGCGGCGCCGAGGCTGGCCTGGATTTGGCGCTGGCGGCGGCGCGAGCGCGAGCGTCGGTTCTGGAACCAGTAGAAGACGTTGGCGTCGCCGACGGAGCCGAACTTCTCGAGCAGCTTCCGGATTCGGACGGTTTCGTCCTTGGGCGGGTTCACCATCCCGCTGTTGAAGATGGACTCCAGGATCAGAATCTGCTCCGGCTTCGGCGTCCACCTCGACCGCACAGGCTCGGCTCGCTGATCGCCGTCGCCCGAGCCGCGCGGCCCGGTTTCTGCTTCGTGATCTTCCATCCTCGCGTTAATACTAGCTCGGAGTTTTAATCAATGGATAAAAATTAATTAAAAAAATATTAATCCGAGGGGGAACGGAGTATGGATTAGTCACTAGTCTACATCAATGGTTACATGGAGTATTTAAAGGGCGAGTAAAGGAACGAATGTCAGATGCATGAAATGACGATTTTGCCCTCCCACCGCGGCTTTTTTTATGACGACATTTTTCAGCTTTGGTTAATTAAACATATATATGTAGTGTTATTAACTAAACACAGAAGTTAGAACCTCGGATTTTCCGTTTTGGTTTGAGATGAAGCCGATAATTTAGGCACTTTAACTAACACGTTGTTAAAACTGTCTCATATTCAGTACGAGGTTCATACTATCCGTGTACTTGTCTTTCTTTGTCTCATCAAATCTCTTAACTATCCATCCAATTTTAAGTTTATTTAAATACCATATTATAAGAATTAAAGAGCAAACTGTATAATACGAAATCAAAATGGCATAGAATTTCTTTGCTGCTTCTTGATTCCAATGCTTTGTCCCATAATTTTATTCCTTCGATGACTATATATATATATATTCATGAATTCACTTTCTAACTAATATTCCTAATAAAATCATTAGAATATAATGAATTTTAGTTAAAATCTATTACTAAAAATTAAAGTTTAATTTAAAATTTTATATTATAATTGAAAACAATCACTCACAATAATACCCTAAAGATGGGTGGCTTATTTAGTTTGAGTAATAAGCACGATTGATAAAACAATTCAATTTAATTAAGTGTTTGATTTGTAGTGATGGATAACTCGAACTGCACTCTAATAATCATTTCATTTAGTGATTATTTATCGCCCAAAGAAAAATGGCTCATTTAATCATCATTCAGTCCTATCAATCTTATCCACCAAATCAAACGCCATTAATTAATTATAATAAATCCTAATTCATATTTGTAGAATTAAAATAGATAAAAAAAAACAGAGAGAGAGATAATGAAAATTGAATTATTCGCCTCACTGTTTCACCGCTTGAATATGTATATCTCAAAAAACATATATATAAGAATAGTACTGAATATTTGTGGTTGAGATTTGAGTTCCAGCATACCTTACTATATATATTTTCATATTACATTGTCAAATAATATTAATTTGCTGAATGGCCAATGAGGCCTAACTCAAGTGGCAAAATTAAGATACCCAAAAACTCTTCTTTGTGAGAGGTTTTGGATTCAATCTCGCTTGTGGACGGATAATTTTTGTACTTTTGTGTGGGTACTGGTCCCGCCTGCGTACGGGTAGATAGTTTATAATTTTTCCATTTTTGTGTGGATAGTGGTGCCGCCTGCGTACTGATAAGTAGTTTTTTCATTTTTATATGATGTAAAGGTTCTGTCTGTGTGTGAATTGCTTATTTTATTAAATATTTTTGTAATTAAAAAAAAATATCAATTTGCCGAATGATGTATGGAGGGAATTCATCATATATGCGTGAGAAAAGAAAAGAGAAAGAATCCCTAATGAATAAATAAATAGTGTCATGTGCAATCTTTTCGATATACACCAGCTGGCCGCAAACATTGAAGTCTTATGTTTTATCTCTTAATCCACGATTGGACAGTGCTCACTAAATTGTAAATGACAAAAACCCGTATCGTTATATAAAACCATTCTAATACTTCTCTACGAGGTGTATTCAATTAAGAATTTAAAAGATTTTAATAGTTTTTTTATAATTTATAGATTCTGCTAATTTTATGAATTATCTTAATTTTACGTAGAGTTTAATAGATTATATTAGATTAATTTATCTTTATTTTCACAGATTTTATAAGTTCATCGAAAAAAACTGACTTCAAATGACTCGAGATGTATTCATATCGGGAATCATTAAATTATTTTTCCATTAAAAAAATTAAATATTTCTTAATGAAATTAACTATTTAAATTAAACATCATATTTAATTTACAATCTCTCTTTGTCGTCCTCTATGATTTTTAATTACCGTATTCACTGGTTTATCATCAACAAAAACAAAGATTATACACATATTAACATAATGGCACAAAGCATTAAGCAAAGTAAATTTGACTAAAGAATGACCGCATAGTACAAGGAATGATCATACCTTTTCTACAAGTGGGTTCACTTTGTTCGATTATCAAACCTCGCAAAAATTGTTAAGATTTCTTAATATTAAATGACTCGAGATGTATTCATATAATATAAATGAAAAAAAGAATACCCAAAAGAAAATTATGCAAGCAATCAAAATTTTAAAGTTTAGCAGATGATTAGAACCCACTGTAGAGACTCCACCAGAGAATGACAAATGAGTTTGGAGAGATGCATAATATGTCAAAATCTCTTACGGAGAGGTGAGATTTCTGGAGGGGTTAACTATTTATACTAGGGTTTAAGAATCTTATAAAGTCCATGACATATTAGAATCCTATACAAATTTTTAATATCATTAGATTTTGATGGATATTTAAGAGTTATAATTGAATACCAACATATTTTTAAGGACTTTTTAAAATCTGAATTGAATATTTATAGACTTTTGAAATACAAAAAAATCTTTTAAATTCTGAATTAAATACACCCCTAAATAAAGATAGTTACCAAATTTATTCTTCGGCCTGTAATAATATTAGGGTTACTTTATCTGACCTTCCTAGTAAGATATAGGTCGACTTTTTAATCATAAAATAATTTTTTGGTTAAATAATGACAAAAATTATGTAAACTTTGCCACGTTCGTTTATTCTTCTCTATGCTGACCTTAACCAAAAGGCTATCCCACTTTTTAACCTCTTTTATCTCCCACAAGTCATAACAGTATTCTACAGTATGTTTGCCGGTGCACTTAACTTAGAACAGATATATATTGTTAATTATAATAGTATATTATTTGTCAATATGTACATGTACATTATTCTTGGGCAACTCTACATAACCAAAAATTCATTGCCCTTGCTGAATTAGTACACACACGACGATATCTTTTGCAAATATATATACACTTAGTATGATATATTTTGAGGTAGTTTCCAAGCATCTATATATATGCATGTCTTGATTCGTTATGTCAAGTATTATATATTAGTGTAAATTAAGTTTGACAGTGAGAAATTACAAGGGCAGAATAGTAATTTCCGGGGAGATATAGGGTTTGGGCGTGCCAATGCATGGGGAAACAAAAGACACTAGTATAAAAAGGGAGCAAAAATCCAAAGGATCTGTGCACATACTTTTAGTGGCGTCTGAATACACTCATTAAAAATATTAAACCATCACACAACACAGGCTCTCCAAGGTTGGCTTAAACGTCGAACGCTTTTCCAAACTCAATATTTTATTCATCAATTGAATCAGATCACTCTCAATAATTAATAATCCAAACATGGAACCAACTTTAGTTTTTCCTCAATTCCGCCTTGTTTAAAAACTATAATTATGCATTTCTTCCACATTTTTGTTTAATTTGCTTCTCGGGAACTTGCCAATTGGTTGTTGCCTTTCATCTTATCAAAAAATTCTTGCACTTTCGAATGTCATTCACATTACGCCTGCCTTTCATTATCAACACTTTAATTTTATTCATATATCATCAGCACTTCAGCATCGATTGTTAATTTCTTCTTTCAAATAAATTAAATTAAAAAACCGTGTGTTTGGTGATTATTTTTAAGAGGGTCCACTTAGTTAGAACCACAAAAGTGTTGGGGCCGATTATAATTAGTTTAATTACCATTTCTTTTTCTATTAACTTATAAGTGATTTTTATAGTAATAAAAATTTTTTTTATCAGAAATAAGGTGTATATAAAATCGAAAAGGTACCAGGAGTACCGTGATAGAAGCAAGAGAACAAGAGTATCAAGAGTATCAACTCAAGTTCAAAAGGCACCCAAAACCAGCACAAAAAAACCTACGAGAAAGCTGCCAAGAACCAGTTCCTAAAATCCGAGGTAGAACTCGACATCTTGTACGTCATCTTCCATCCCCAAAGTCTCGATTTTATCTCTGCAAACAGCTTCTCTCCATTCCACTTGCCTTGATTGAATTTGCATTCATTTCTCTCTTTCCATAAAACCCAAGTCGTGCAAATCCAAACACCACGCAGGAAACGCTGATCCTCCTTTTTCCCCAGATTTGTGAAGGCATTGTAGTGATCTTTCACCTTACGGTGCAGCACAGTCTGCTGACCAAGCCAAAGGATCTTTTTCCAGAGGTCATCCGAATTTTGACAAGCAAAGAAAGTGTGTTCGATCGATTCTTCCTTTAACTTACACCACACACACAAAGCCTCGGAGTTTTGAATTGGAACTTGTCGTTTCAGAAGATTATCACATGTAGGAAGTCTTCCTTTGAATTGGAACCTGTCGTTTATAGTAATATAATTAGATAAGCAATCCGCATGCAGACGAGACCATTATCCACACAAAACTAGAAAAATTAGTTGGAAGCAGACCAGATTAAACTCAACTTTAACATTTGAGATATGCCTCACTGTCATAATTTAGGTTAATTAATTTTTTGAACCGTTCCTCCATTGATCCTGTAGTGGAATAAATAAAGAATATTTAGTATTGAAAACCAAGAATCTTCGTCGAAATCAAGATTCATTCTCCCAAGCACATCATATGATGACCGAATCTTATACTATTTGCATACTTTGGGTGTGTGATTTTATTTTATTTACTTTTCCCAGTCAAGCAGCTTTAAATTCTTCCAGAGTAACTTTCTTTTCAGATTTGATCATCTAATAAAATATTCGTGGTTATATAGCTGTAACGAAGTTGCTCCAGTTCTGTACTTTTCTCTCTTTTTAACTCGTTGATTAATTTGGTGAATAAATTGAATTTGCATCAAGTTAAACATTTATTCATCATATTTTAAAGATGAACTCAGAAATAGTCTAAAGGTAGGTATGATAATAAGTTATCTTTTACCAAAGTATTATACTAATTTTTTAATTATACTTATTTTGAATTATTATACTATCTATTTAGAGGTTATAAAAATCCACTTACCGATCATATAGTATTTATTTGGAATTATAAAATGAAGTATGAAAAATAGTACTTCAAAAAACTAATAAAAACAATAATCTTCTGAAAAATCATTAATTTAATTCTTTTGCTATAAAAATAGAGACCAGAGGGTGGTACTTTTGACGATTTTGAGATTGACGTGTGGTGGGCCAAAAAAGCCCAAATATATGGTTTTCCATCCATGTGGCATTAATAATTAATATTTCAATTTCTTTAGCTGTTTCATTATAATGTCTTAATTTATAAAAGGAAATAAATAAAGATTTTAATTGTATTAAAGGGAATATGTGGTTTCCTTCCATTTTCTGATTAAAGAATTTTAGTTTTCGGTTTCCTAGTTAAACAAGTGAGGTCTGATCATCACTAGGGTTGAGCATCGATTCAAAACCGAACCGAACCGAACCAATTTGGACAAACGGAAACCGAACCGACCTTGGGTGCGGACGGACCGAACCGAACCGACAACCAGAAATTCTCAAACCGAACCGAACCAGAAATGATCGGTTCGGTCGGTTTTATGCTCAGCCCTAATCATCACGTACCACCACTTTAAGCCCTAAACACAAAACAATACTACTATTTGGACAAAATTTGTTCGGATAAAATATGATTAAATACTTTATAAAATAAATTTATTTAAAAATTTTGGTTCAAAATAAAATAGAATTTAGCTAGTTTTATTATTTTCTTTATATTGTAATTTTTTATAATTTTTTAATAACCTTTTTAATTATTATTATTTTTAAAGTACACAAACTACAAATAAAATAAAAAAAATTGTTAAAAAATTACGAAAAAAACTACAATATGGAGAAAACAATAAAACTAATTAAATTCTTTTAAACTTGAATCAAAATTTATAAATAAATTAATTTTTTTAAAAATTTAACCTTATTTTTATCCGACCAAATTTTGTCCAAATAGCACTACTAATTTCTTAATTTACGCACCCTAATCTTTTGAGTTTTGAGACATTATTAATGGATCAATGAAAAATCCGCCACATTCGAACACACATTTAAGGCTCGAATTGATATTAAAAAATGTAATTAATAGTTGTGTAACAAACAGTTGAGGTAATCTTTTCCTTCTCTAGGTTTACCACATGGGATCCTCCGTCTCAAAATATAGTGTGTGCCTCTATGTACGACTCTTATTATGTTATAATTTTTAATTATTTTTTATTCAATTTTAATTTGTTTTGCTTTAAAATAAAATAAAGATAATTAACAAGGGTTCGATCATCCAATTAGAGTTTATAATTATTTTTTATATTTATTTGAATTAATAATAGATTATTTGGGTTCATTAATTCAAAGTCAGAGTATATAATTTTTTAAATTTCAATTTTTTAATGATAAATATTTATTAGAGTTTATAATATAATAATAATTTTTATTTTTATAAAAATAATTATAAAATAAAGAAATTAAGAGTGGTACACACTACTTTATGAGAGAGAGGATCCCATCTGCTAGGTTTACTCAAGTTTGACACCTAATTAAACTTGTCGAGCCGAGTTCCAAACTACATACCGATTTTATTTTTTAGGTGTGATATTGTATAAATGAGTTGAATAATGGTTACTGTGCCGCTTCCAACTAGCCATGAAGTTTACATTTTTATTTTTTTGATGGAAGAAAAATAGGACAGAAACTGAAAGCAAGAAAAATTATTAAACTGATGTGTAGAGCTAGGTGGTCGGCCTTGGTTAGGAAGAGAGCGCACGTTATTTCTCGAACGTATAAACGAGCAACACGCTTTGCGAAGTCCAAAACTGGTTTAGCAAATTTGACCCCAACACTTCAACCAGTATGTTTGGTCGGTGCTTATTTTAAATCAAATAAGATCTGAATCTCACTATTTCTTTTTCTCACCACCATTTTCTTTTGTAAGTTTCCTCTTTTGACAACTTTACTAGGTTGTCTAGGTCGTTGGATTTTGCAATTAATGGAAAACTTGTCCGTTAAAATTGTGGAATGAATTCATCATATCTTCCTACTCTTTTCCTCATGTATCTATTTTGGAGATTTGTTACTTTATGCATGGCCCATCTCCTCCAAAACTGGCATTTCAAACAAATTTATAAACCACTTAACATGGGGCGTTGGGGCTACAATCGTAGGCCCAATTTTTTCAAGAGTATTATAATACTAATATTTTGCGTCCTCGCAAAAAAAAATCCCCCAAACTACATCGAATTCTTATAATACATTATATTCAACTTATAATATCAGCATTTTAAATCATGGACCTCTTTTGACACTCAGCCTAGCTCTTAATTTTAGTTGGGTGACTATATATAGCAATGCATCAGCCCACAAACATATTGTTAGAATGTGTTAGCTATCATATATATATGAAATAGAAAACTCACGTTGGATCCTTACGCACTCGATGCATGTTTCGGCTCACTTTAAATACTTATATATGTATGTAATTAATCAACTTTATTTCGTATAATTTTTTCGCTAATATCCGTACTCTACTTCTTTTCTTTTATTTTTTTTCCCAAAAGGCCGGCTGTAATATAATCGATGCAAATTGTTTCAAACTATTTTATTCATCAACCTAAATGGATACTAGCTACATCCGTATCATATACATAGGCTGATTGAAATTTCCGCAAGTATTAAAAAAATTATTGAAAATGAAAATATATAAGTAATCTTGCTAATATATCTATATTTATTATTTAATGATGAATTAAAATTGAAGTAAATTAAAGAATTAAATAGAAATATAATAGTAAATGAGTAAACAAAATATTACTTTTCTAGAGAAATAAACTTATATAAATGGGACATACGAATTAAAGGAAAATAAGCCTATATATACGAGACGAAGAAAGTATAATTTATCAAACTTATGTAAGGTTAATGGGCCATATATAGTACTTTATATCAAACTTAGTTGCGGATAATGATCCCATATATAGCACTAATTTAATGAATGACCAAGTCGATTTTGATAAAAATAGTAAGACTAATTAATTCTTTATTTACTTAAATAAATTAGAATTTTAAAATATTCTAATGCTTTTTATTATTAATTTCTATCATTTAAATTAGTTTTGATTGATTCATATTTTATTAAAAGGCGAGGTTGAAAAAAATCACAAATCCCAATTAATTTAATAATAAAAATACTTAATCGTACATCTTATGAATCATAAAAGGTAAACTTCTCCTTAATTCATACTATTACATCAAGTATAACATATAGCGCTAGGCATTACATAATAAACACAACACATATATCTGAAACCCAAAGAAATACTATTAATTTAATCGTCATCAATCAATGAAATAATGAAATAAATCTCAAATTCGGAGGCCTCGTTTAGGATTAAAAGCCCTGCAGTTCTTCCTTATCTCCCCGGCTTTCCCAACCAGAACTTGAGTCTTGCTGAGCTTGATCATGGCGCTGGCGAAACTCCGGTGAAACGCGGGGCCATTGGAGGCGAAGCCCGAAACAATGGGGCCGGTGGACCTATCCCGGGCCAGCTCCTGATCAATCTGCAGTATCCCCCTCTTGAACACCGTCTGATTGTAGAACTGATTATCCATCGCAAACGAGCTCCCCTGATCCAGGAAAACTGGCGGATCCTTGCTCGTTCCGCAGATTTTCCGCAGGCGGGCCGCCAAGCCCGGGTCCATGCTCGGGTCGGGCTTTCCGGAGCCCTGGAAATTGGCGAGGCGCTCCTGGAAGAAGCTACAATGCGCCACACCTACGGTGTGTGCGCCCAAGAGTGTCACCATTTCGGATAGGGTTAGGCCTTTGGCTCGGAAGGTGGCGAAGGCCTGCGCCACCGACTCTTGTGGGCCCGGGAGGTCGACCTCGTTCATGTCGGATACGAGGCCGTCGCGGCGGCCCGTGGGGACGTCGTACCTGGGGCCGTCGGCGAGGGCCACGGCGTCGCGGGTGGCGAGGGTGATTATGTCCGCGCAGGAGACGATGGAGGGGCAGATGGCCTCCACCGCCCTCTTGGCTTCGTCGATGAGGTCGTAGCCGCGGACGGTCAGGTTCGGGAACGCGTCCTTCTCGGCGGAATGGGATTTCTTGTCGTCTATCAGTATTGATGCATCGCACCCCTGATTTAACCCATTTTAAACTCATTACTTTTCATAATTAATCATTCACTCATTGCAGAAACTATCCATATTCTAATTCACTTTAATAAATACTCCATTTGTCCCATTACAAATGTCTTATTCTTTTTTTTTTTTTACAATATATTTTTCTTTCTATACCTTATATTTAAACAATTTTTACCAACTTACTTTATCTACTTTCTATACATTTCTTAATTTATGTGCCCAAAAATAATATGATATTTGTAATGGGACGGAGGGAATAATAAATTAATAAATATAATTTTTATTTATCTAAACTAATTCCTAATACTATTCATATCAGTTTTATTGCCTTAATGGTGTATAACATTTGAGTTTGCATGAAGAGGCGCAACATTTTGTCGGAAGTTTTAGGGTTAACGTTATATTGTGTTGTTGAAGCTAAGCAATTGAATAATTACTTGGTGTTGTAAAATACTCCACAGATAATTAACCCTTCTCAATCACATACTAGACATTTCAAATTTAATAAATTAGTGATGTAATTAAATTAAGCTGTAGATACATCGGTTCAAACAAAACTTTTTATCTATAGCTAGCGCTCTCCATGCATTAATTTCATCGCAAATATTCAATCTGGCAATATACGAACCAAGATGAAAGAATTAAGCCAAACTTTAAACCAAAAGGATAATATTAAACTTAATTAATAGGGGCATTTACTTTGCATGATCAGAGTATTTTCATTCTTAAGATTAAGATTGTTCTATTAATGTTAATCCTAAAACATAAACGCCTTATTAATGTAGTAGTAATAATAGCTGAAAATTAAGGCGACATACCCGAACAAAGCAATCGTGGAAATGCATTCTAAGCAATGCAGCTGTAATAGAACGATCTCTGTTAAAACGTTGTTGTACAATTCCTTGTATTAACAATTCAGCCTTGGAACAACTAGGAGTGTAAAACCCTACTTTCAACTGAGCAGAAGCAAGCCCTACAATGCTGCAACAAACTACAAAAACAATTACTACTTTCTCCATTTCTCAGAAGACTGTGATCTAACGGTGATGGAGAAGTATAATTTTGTGATGATATATTTATAGCCGCGATCGACTTCTTTTAATTTTGTGTTTGAGGGTGGCACATAGTTGGCGACGTGCCAAAGTCAAAGGAAATATCGCAAGGAGACGGTTTTGGAGTACGCGTTTATACGTTTCAAACAGTATATTACTATTATATTTGCAATTGGTTTATCTTCAACTAACTCATCAAATCTGGATATCTTGTTTTTAACGACCAATCATTTTTTTCGATGATATGATTGTCGTCGATTGCACATAATTTTTTTAATCTAAGATAAACCGGATTTGTCTACATATTTTTTCAGTAATGAGTCTTTGACTTGGCTATATATATATAAATAATATGAATTTATTAATTTGAAAATACATAGAAAAGGAGATGAGTGTGTATTTGACATATGGAGATCTTCAATTAATAGTGTAATTAATATTAATTTAGTGGAAATTTCATATTTCCTCTCCGGATCGAAACAAGAAATGGAGATTAATTAATTATTGATATGCGATCTCATTAGGTGTGGAGATGATTGTTGTATATGATATTAGTGAGGTTATATATATATATATATATATATATATATATATATATATATATATATATATATATATATATATATATATATATAGGGTGCGGTTATAGTGAGAACCACAATTATCGTGAGAACATAAGAACCAATAAAATTACTGCATCTGCTATACAAATTAATGCATCCGCTATTAAATTTAATGCATCCGAAAAAAATAACTTTTTTGCTCCCTTCAGGATTCGAACCCAGCACCTGCATCCATCCACCAAGATGATGCATCCACCGTAGATCTTGATGATCGAATGGTTTAAAATGGTTCTCTGTTCTAATTTTATTTAGTGGTTCTTATTTGAACCTCTCCCTATATATATATATATATATATATATATATATATATATATATGGAGAGGTTCAAGAAAGAACCATAAATGAAAAAAGAACGGAGAACCATTTTCAGCCATTCGATCATCAAGATCTACGGTGGATGCATCATCTTGTTGGATGAATATAGAACCTGGATTCGAATCCTGAAGGGAGCATTTTCTTTTAATTTTTTTAGTGCATTAATTTTAACAGCGAATGCATTAATTTTTACAGTGAATACATTAGATTTTATGGTTCTCCCGTTCTCACAAATAATGTTGTTCTCTGTAGAACCATATACACATACGGTAGCAATATATATGGTGTGTATTTGCTTCAGTGGTACATATTGCACAAATAAATAAGTCGCACAAACGGCGGATTAGTAAATGGTTATTGGAGTTATGTTTCTTGTGGAGAAAAGATATATTCTACATTTAAATAAATCAAAATTATTACGAGGCAAAAGAGCATATATTCTTTTAATTTATGTAACATTTTCCACGGGACTTTCAAAAGTGAATATCGTACTATCAAGGGATATTTACTTTTAAGGATAAGTCTTGGTAATTACAAATAATAAGACTTATAATATACTGATTGATTGAAATTAACTTTAGGATATTCAAAGGCCCTTAATATTTTTTATATCATATTTAAGCTAGTTTTGCTTGATTCATGTATTATTGAAAGGATGAAATTGAAATTTAAAATTAATTATTTATATCATTTAAGCTAGTTTTGCTTAATTTATATTTCATTCAAAAGACGAGATTGAAATTACGAATTTTCCTATATAGCTAGAGAAAAATTAATCATAAAGTTATAAAATCGTGATAGATTTAAGACCTCTTTGTTAAAAGGTTATTGCTAAATATAATATATGATCTGATTTTTTTTTTTAACTCATGCTAAAGTATAACTTAAAAGTTACATTAAAAAAATGTCATAGAGTAAATAATAAAAGTGGTAGCGTGACCTCCGAAAACATAAATTTGGAAGGTTAGACCATGTAAGCCATTGAAATCTTTCTAGGCCAACCCTTTTTTTAATTAAAATGGGGTCTAGTATCATGATCCACTAAAATTCAAACAGTCCTTAACTCGGCCCAAATAAAAATTGGACTCTTATTTGAAAATTATTAAAAGAAATTGAAAGGATATTTCTAGTTTTCAAATAAACAATGAGAAATTCTATGCATACACGTGTCAATTATTTTTTTCACTATAGCCGCATTAATGATTGAACTAAAAATATACTCCACTGTTTTTCATTTTCAAACCTTGCTACTCCGCCTACTTTCTAACTTGAAAAAAAAAAGAGAGAAAAAGAAAAAAAGAAAAAGAAGCCCCAATTTGTAATGTTGGTGTCAAAAAATGTGAAGTAATAGACATACAATTAAAACTACAGAAGAAATTAAAAGCACTTAGAAATTTATAATAATAGAATGGCATCAAATTTTATTACCAAAATCACGACTACATCCATTCCAAATTCCACATGAAATTAGGCATTTTCATTTAAGAACGATGTGGTGGAGGAGGATCGTGACGCGGATTGGGCCCAACAGGGGGATAATCAGCAATTGTCGCCAAATCCAATTCTTCATTAGATTCCCTTCTAACATCATCATCCATCTCCTACCCCAAAAAAAAAAACCCTTCAGATTTTAGTTATCAGAAGTTAATAGCTGTTAATTCCACCAAAATGTTAAAAATAGAAGAAAATAAGATATGAACCTGAGAGTGGTTTTGCATGGCTACATCTTCATGGTTTAGATTTGGTATGCGAAGTGCAGAGGTTGAGAGAATTTGAGAGCACAGTAAAATAGCTACAAGAGTAGAGAGACAGATTATTTGGGTTGTTTTCATTGTGAAAATATATGGAGAGAAAACAAATGTTTGGGCAATACATATATATATACATAATATAATAGGGGAGGGAGAGAGAGAGAGAGACGTCATCAGTCACTTAACTCGTAACGCTCCATCAGTAGTGTGAAAGGAAAGGATTAATCCTTATCTGCATTTCTCGACATAGCTATGTTGATTGTTGACCTTGTACAGATCAGTTTAATTTGACAAAGAAAGTTTGTGTCAAGAAAGTAATTTCTCAACGCATCACAACAAAATTACGGATGAATATAATTATTAGAACAATCAATGCATTAGTTGTCCGAAATGCTTGCTGTCACGTGCATTTAAAATATTACCACAATATCTCTAAAATATATATATATATATATATATATATATATATATATTACCACAATAAATAAAAAATTTATCAAAATAGATGATAGTAATCACATAAAGCTAGCAATATAGATAATGAAATACAGAATTTCTGGTATTGCCTTGATTAGGCTCGCATACGTCATTGGACCTAGACGTTTGTAAAGTGTTGTAAATAGAATTTTCTACTTTTGAAATAATTAGTAATAGCTGTTTCCAATATAATTTTCTATATGTATTGAAAGGAAAAAAACACCATAACTTCATATACCCATACAATGTACAACAATGTAAGGAAAGATAATTAAATTCTGATATACTCCCTCCAATCTTTAAATAAGTATCACAAAATTACACATATCAAGAAGAAGTATAATTTAACATGTACTCCCTCCATCCACGAATCTTAACACGTTTGGTTTCGACACGGGAATTAAGGAATTGTATATTAGTATTTTAAGTGTGTAGTTAATAAAGTATAAAAGTGATAAAGTAGGAGAGAGAAAATAATAAAAGTGAAAAATTAGGAGAGAGAAATTACCTTATTTGGATATGTGTCAAGATTCGTGGGATGGCCCAAAAAGGAAAACGTGTCAAGATTCGTGGGACGAAGGGAGTAGTATATTCTTAATTATATTTCCTAATTTTAAGATTTCAAATTTAAATTCTCTTTCTTTATATATTAAGTGGAGAAAATAATAAAGAGAATGCATATTATTATATGGGTAGAATTGAAAATTTCATTAAATTTTACTTTAAAAGGAACAAAAAAAACTCTAGACTATGACAATTAATATTTGAAGATGGAGGGGGTAATATTGAGGATGATGGAGAATCTTATACATTTAATTGATTTCTATCTCTTTCACATACATCATTAATATTCATCCCAACCAATCAAATCTAGCTATTATATGAGAGGTTTATCTAGGACCACTCCAACCACCAAACCACAACATTTTACATAATTATTTTATTATTATTTAATCATAATATCTTTAATGTATGCAACAATAATTTAAATAATAACAAGACACAATGATAAAAAAAAATTGAATAGTAAACATTGTTGTTATATATAGAGAAAATAATAGAATTATATTGTGTGTGTAACCATAGAAACACGGATGTCTATTTCTAGATAAATTAAAAATTAAAAAAATGATTTTTTTAATTTTGATATAATATGCATATTTAATATTTAACTTAAAATCAAAACAAAATTTAATAAATTAATAATATGTCGACACTTGTAGTAGAAATAGATGAGAGACCACATGGTCTCTTTTGTGTCTCCATGAGACCATGGTCAGTCTCTCCTGTTCAGTTTTTTTTTTTCTTTTTTGTTTATTACATAATGCTTAGGTGGTGGTTGGGTTGGGGTAGCTGAGGTTCTTGTTATTTGTAGTCTTATTTGAGGAAGAAGGGGCCTTATACCTAGGAGACGTACCAAAATGGCAACCCGGGAGTATATATTTTGCAATGGGCAAAGTGATATATACTTTTATTGAAAGACAAAATATAAAAAATCTCAATCATTTATAAAATAATAAATTATACTCATGTAGGACATTTTTACCCTTATATACCATGTATTTTATTAAAATTATAAAAATTATTAAAATAATAAAATAAAAAGAGAAGATTTCCCACCCAATGCGCCATCACCCATAGACGGAGCCGGGGGGCTAGGGGGGGCTAGAGCCCCCTCCCAAAATTTTTTATTTTTTTTTATTTTAAAATATATATAGATATATGTTTATACCTATTATAAAATAATTTTGTTTAATAAAAAAGTATTTGGTTATTATATTCTCTCATATATATACTTAATTTAAGGATAATTCCGTTATTTGAAACTATATAATCTATGAAATATTGTTTGTTATTATTACTATTATACTTATCTTTTAATAAAAAATGCCTAATATGTATGAAATGCTAAAAAAATTATAATGTATTGAAACTAATTTGTAATATATAGAAAATATATAATCTATGAACATGTTGTTTGTTACTATTATTATGCTTTCCTTTTAATAAAAAATATCTTAAATATACGGAATGTCCAAAAAAAGTTTTGTAATATATTGAAATTATATAATCTATGAAAATATTGTTCGTTATTATTAGTATTATGCTCGTATTTTAATAAAAAAATACCTTAAATATACAGAATGCCAAAAAAAAATTTCTCGGGGGCGGTTTCTCGGGGGCTACCGCCCCCGAACCCCCGTACAGTTTCAGCCCCCCCCCCCCGAAATTAATTCCTGGCTCCGTCCCTGCCATCACCTACTGGCTACCGTTGGCAGACGACCACCGCTACGCTTCTGCTACCGCTGGATTTCCACCACAGCCATGTTTCTCAAATTCAATCCACCGCCGCCACCAATCCACAGATCCACCACTACTAGTGTAAAGCATCGAGCATTTGCACGTCACTCACGCAGAGAGTATCAAGTGTGTTAAGTATCGAGCGTCGAACAATAGTTCAATTTAAACTATTGCTCGACACTCGAGTATCGAGCAACCGAGCGTCAAGCATTGAACCTAATTTATATCTGAGGCAAGGTAGAGGCGAGGGCACAAGGTGGCGTGGAGAGGCGAGGAATAAGCGAGCGAGGCGTGGCAAGGCGAAGAGGGTGGGCGGGAGATTTGGAGAGAGAGATGGGTGGAGAAGTGGAGGCGCGCTGCAGCGAGGTGAGGCTAAACGGAGGGGAAAGGTGGCAGATCTGGAGAGAGAGAGAGAGAGAGAAAGAGGCGATGAGGTGAAGCGAGGCAGAAGATGGAGGTTGCAGATCTAGAGAGAGGGAGATGGGCGGAGTTTTATGAGGCACGACGAGGCTCGGAAGCGCGGTAGAGGCGCAACACAGCTGGCCTAGGGAGGAGACTACGAATATGGAGTGAGAGATGAAGAAAAAGGGAAATGGGAGAGGGAAAAGACAATCTGATGGGGATGCATGCAGATGGGATCCTGTGTTCCAGAATGTAGTGTGTACCACCGTGTATTACTCTTAATTTTTTTATTTTATAATTATTTTTATAAAAAAATAAAAATTATTATTATATTATGAAGTCTAATTAATATTAATCACTAAAAATTGGAATTTAAAAAATTATACCCTAACTTTGAATTAATGAACCCAAATATTCTATTATTAATTCAAATGAATATAAAAAAATAATTATAAACACTAATTGGATAGTGAACCCTTGTTAATTATTTTTATATTATATTAAAGCATAATAAATTAAAATTGAATAACAAATAATTAAAAATTATAAAGAAATTAAGAGTGGTACACAATGATACACACTACATTTGGGACAGAGGGTCCCTTTTGGGATGAATGGGGATGGGGGTTTGCTTTTTTATTTTTATTTTTTAATTATTTTTAAATTATAATTTTAATAATGATATAAAAGTCAAATTTAATAAAAAAATAGATAGTATTATTTATATGTTTAATTTGTGTGATTTTTTTTTTTTTGAGAATAGTTAAACCCTAGGATTACCCCTTTTGCAATCTAACACAACAAAATCCTCTTGTTCCCGAAGACACTATTGATACGCACGAGGTGATTCGATTTCCATGTTACATTTTTATATTCAAGTTTTCAGTAACAAAATCTATAGATGCTATTTAAATAAATATATAATATTAGTTTTTCTTTAAATATACTACTCCAATATTATATTATATGTGGGTAATTATTAGTTTTTGAAATGGTCCAAGTGATGGGTATATATCCGATCACAGTTGATGGTCCGTACCTGTTTCCGGCCCACTTTGAGAATATTGGTTTACTATGGACCAAGTAATGTTCAGTTGATAAGATGTTTTATGTCCAATAAATAGGTGGACGCTATAATTGCCTACAATTTTACTTTCAGATATGCATACATGTTGAGGTGAATTCAAATAAAAATCATTTTTATTGTAAGAATGTAGAATAAATTTATCCATCTATCTTGAATTTTTAAAGTTTAAGATTAATTTTAGTTTTTTTTTTTCCTTTTTTATATGCATAATATAAACAGGGTTAAATAAGTTATACTTTAATGAAAAATGTAGTACTGTCATGGCTTTCAGTTTAGTTCTGCTATCACGTTCATTGTTCTTCAAACAAACATATACGGTGGATGAAATTGGTCGGTCATTTTTTTTAATACAATATTTTTTCTAAATTTGATGTTTTCTGGTAAATTTATATTGCAGTGCATATTAGTTTATGTTTGTGTGCGAATTAGTTTATATTTATGTGTGAATTAGTTCATGTTGAACCCAATTGCATGCAATATGTAATCAAAGATTTATTTATTTATTTTTTTGTCTTGAGGTAGTGGACTGTATATTTCTTTGTGTTTATATGATAATTGATGCAGAAGACCATGAAATTGAAAAAGATGAAGATATAGCTTTTGTAGTTTTTAATGCTCCTCTTTTTACGGCACATTATAGATTCTAAATGTTTATTTTAAGGGTGATTTTTATTTTAACTGATGTTAGCTAAATATGCATGTACATTGTACTCCATAAGATACAAAACCCGGCCCTAAGGCCGAACCACAAAGGAGTAATTTATTTCTTCAACTCCATCAAATTTATTCAGCACATAAGAAACTTTCCTCTTTCAATTCTTCTATACCACACCATCATCCCTCGTGTATGACAAACCATATTTCAATTCTAAAAAAAAAAAAAAGGTGAATTGAATTTATCTACATAGTTTTCTACGAAAATTCTGAGCAGAAACCAAGTTATTAAGCAGAATCCTCAACCTCCTTGAACCAGTTCCGGGCCTCAAAACCCCATAATTCTCCCCCTGCAGCTTGGAGCATTCGGGTCCGCCTTGGAAACACCAGCCACCATGCGCGAACTGGCGGCTGCCCCTCTTGAGAAGATCTCGATCAATCTTGTTTAAAACGGGGTCGTTCTTCTTGAACTTGCGCGCAAAGGGTCTGTTGCTGAGGATCATCTTCCTGTAATCCTTGAGACCTAGTGACCTGGGGTGCTGCTTGGGAGGAATGTCCCATGTGATGTAGTGAAGGTCGTGGTTGAGGGTGGTGTTCTTGAATTCCTCCGAGTTGCACAGCAGAGTCTGGAAGTAGCCCTCGGGAGAGGAGACGAAGTTGGTGTAGTAGAGGAGGAGGCTTCTGGGGAGGTTGTCCCACCCTGCTATGCAGTATTCTGCAAAGGATCTTGATAGGACTGTCCATGCTGATCCTGCATCAAACTCCAACTTAATACCATCTAATTAACTGTGTTTTTGTAGGTGTTTAGGTTAATTAGATGCTCAAATATTTGAATCTAAATGCACATGTGTAACCACGGTTAACTTGAACTCAAGACCTATAGTATTAATCATTAATCACTTTAGGGTCCAAACTTGATACACACTATAGCTGTCCTGGTCAAATATGGCCAAAACAAAAATATTCAAACCGGCCCAGAAAAATTCAGATTGACTGGAAAAAGATTCAGGCCAAAAATGAAAAAAAAAAATAACACACACACCTACACGCACACTAAAACCACGTGACATACCATAAATATATTCCTATACAGATGAAGCTTTGAAGAATATGAGGTACTCAAAAACTGACTTGGGCCACAGACAAAATAATTTTGGTTCTCGGCCTAAGATATGAGATACCAAATGAAATATTGGGCCCAATAGCTGGGCTAGGGACATTGTATGCCCAGCCGAAAGAATCTCATTGACCTCGAGATCGAATCTCAAATAGTTCTTTTTTTTCAAAAAAAAAATAAAAAAGGGGTGCGTCGGTGTGAAGTGTGAACGCGCCTTTCATCGAATATGGAGCACGTGGGGAGACAGTGAACCTATGAGGCTATGAATAACTGCGAGATTTCTGGGTCACAAAAAAATGCGATTTCTAATTCTGGATAATGCAACTCAAAATTCCTTTTTTGTTTTTAGTGTTAAATTTTAAATTGAAAATGAGGTTCAAAGATAAATTTTCTAGATCTTCACATGCTAAAGTATTGTGTAAATTGCCTGTTGCGCCCGACAACTTATACAAATGCTTCACTATTCCTTTCATAATTTTACTAATTTTACTCCAACTGTTTCGGATGGAATACTCTATCCCATAATTTTCACTTTGTACCACTTTTAATCTCTCTATTTTATAATTATTTATTATAAAAATAAAATATATTATTGTATTATAAATTCTAATTAATATTTATCATTAAAAGTTAAATATTAATCCTAACTTTGAATTAATTAATCTAAATAAAAATAAAAAGACAATTATAAGCTTTAATTGAATGAGTCAACCCTTGTTAATAGTACTCCATCCGTCCCATTATTGTTGGCTTATTTCTTTTGGACACGTGTATTTAGGAAAATAAGATTGTAGTGTATAAAGGTGTGTGAGAGCACATTGATTGTAGTGTAAAATCATTACAAAAATAGAAACATATCAATATTAATGGGACACCCCAAAAAGAAAAACAAGCCAACAATAATGGAACGAATAGAGTATCCTTTTATTATATTAAAGCATAGTAAATTAAAATTGAAAAAAAAATAAAAATTACAACAAATTAAGAGTAGTACATGATGGGATACACTAAATTATGGAACATGGGATCTCATTTTCTATCGTACATCCAACTAAAAATGAATCGTTTTCCATTTTGGTCCATCTCATTAAAATCGACTCATTTTTATAGAAAATAATAACTAACTTTTGAAAAAGGTATCATTCCTACCAATTTTATCCAATTTTATACATTTTTCATAATTTTCGTGTCTAAAGGAAATAAGTCATTTTTAGGTGGATGGAGTTTGTCTCTAAATAATTTTGACCATGAAGCAGTTTAATCGGTAAAATATCAATTTTATAATTAAATAAGTGAATAATTTAGAGACATGCTATCCTTGCATTTACAAAAGAATATACAAAACATCAAAACAGGTGAATACGAAAAAGAATAAAACAAATACTATAAAAGCATAGAAGGCAGTTGGGGTGAGATTTGGTAGGGAATTAATAATATTGGCATAACGGTGATAATTTAAGTTAGGTATGATGTACCTATAAGTTTTATAATCCACTATCCTAGAGTTGATAACAATGAAAGTAACTGATTATATTAACTAAATGAAATCACCACCAAACTATTAGACTCTTCTCTATATATTTGCCACCCACCACCCACAGCTAGCTAACAATCAAATATCATATCCCTTCACTTTTAAATTCATAAGTCGTTCATTAAACTCCACTTACAAAACCCACTCTTATTTGTCTCTTCCTCTATTTTTTTTTCTGATAAACTTCCAACATCAAACAATCAAAAAATATGTGTAAGTTATAATTCAAAAAATGTACTTACAAACTTCATTTAATTTGGAAGTAATGAAAGATATACTCCATAAAAGCTATGTGTCTAAGATTAAAATATAACATCGATACTATATATAAAAAAATACAAAATACAGCATTATTTTTTTTGATATGGCCAAACTTGAATTAATGTTTTACTGTTTATATATGCATGTATATACAGATGTGGGTATAAATCATGAGTTATGGAACATGTACTTTATGGATATTTTTTATGGAGCATTGTTCTGGAATCTAACATGTGGTGTTTGCTGGAATGCTAATATCCTTCCCTAATTTTGTGAGCCACAAACTAAAATATGACCTTACTTTTCGAACGCCACAAAAAATATATGACTTAGAAAGTGGGGAAATAAAAGTATAGAATAAAAAGAAAATTTGAAGGAAACTTACCAGTATAAAGTGTGAAAGCAGTGGGCAGACTTCTTTGTTTAATCACCCACCAGATCTCAGATTTATTTGCACTGTACAAACCCGGGTCTATTATAATTGGCTTCCCTCTTTTATTCCTGCATTTCAATGAAATAAATAAAATTAAATAAAAATGGGCCTCTTTACTTTATTTTATTTTCGATTTATAATTCAAATTTGTACATTCATACTTACAATTTCCAACCCAAGTGGCTAGTGTGCTGAACAAAGTTGAGATCTTTAGGCAAGTCTGAGAAGGCATGAATCAGATCTGCATTATGGAAAGCAAACAAGAATCAACAGAATTATATTGAAACCACGCCATCTAAAAACACTAATTATACAAATCATTTAGATTATATTGCTACATGTAAGCAAAGGGATTAATGAAACACCATCACACAATTTTTAAAATCATTTATTTTCAGAAACCAAAAATTAAAAAGAAAAAAAGAAAGAGCACTCACCAT
Organism: Salvia miltiorrhiza; assembly: GCF_028751815.1. Classification (NCBI taxonomy): domain Eukaryota; kingdom Viridiplantae; phylum Streptophyta; class Magnoliopsida; order Lamiales; family Lamiaceae; genus Salvia; species Salvia miltiorrhiza. The sequence goes on from NC_080387.1 coordinate 63,731,170, forward strand.
ACCATCTTGAGTGATCAAAGGGTAATCAGAGGCACTGAGATTGATAAACCAATCCCATTTCGCAGTTCTGAGCAGCATGGCCATGGCGTGGAGGGTTGTAGCGAGCATGGTGGGGCCTCTGTAAGTGACCAAATTGGGGTTCTTGACGATCCACACATTCCCAACTTGGGCAAAGACGTCATTGGTGGAGACGAAGCGGGCGATCTCGCGGTGGTCGTCGGCGGGGGCGGAGGCGTCGAGGTGGATGAGGTAGTGGTTGGCCGGGTGGTAGAGGGCGAGCATGAGGCGTTTGAGCTTCATGGTGTCGCCGGAGGAGGCGGAGATGAGGTAGGCGAAGGTGGCGTTGTAGGGGTTGTGATGTTGTGGGAGGATGAAGGTGGTTGCTGCTTTGGGGATTCTCGTCATTGTGGGGATGTAGAGGACAGACAGGTAGAGGAGAGAGGTTAGGATGAAAGATAAGGTGAAGAGCTTCATGTCCATTTGTGTGATTTTAATTGAGGTTGGAGCATTAGTTTAGTGCTTGTTTCTTTTTCAACTGAAATCAAGAGAAAGAGAGAGCACTCTGTAATTCAGAGCTTTCATTAAAGAAGAGAGAGATAGTTTGGTGGTAGTTATTTCTTGAAGTGGAATCAAGAGAGAGGGGGTGGGGGAAGAGTGTAGATGTGGGATGTGTAGTGGGCTACCTTTCTTGGAAGGGAAGGAGACTCCCAAAGTTCAAAGCTGAAGTTTCAATTGTCACTTTGTGTATGCTCCTTTTTTTCTCCTTGATTAAAGGTTGGTATAATATAATTTTCGAGGTTTATCCTAACATATATCACTCATATTCGAGTTCAACTTCACATAACATGATCAAATTTTTATATACAAAATTCTCTTTAGCTAAGGGAAGATTTATATATACTACTACATACATGAGTTGATTAATATGTAATTAAAACATATTAATATGGCAATGTATTCCGTTAGATATATTAAGAAATTCATTTCACTATCAATTTGAAAACCATCACTGTTATCTTGATGGGCTTACAATAAGTGGACTTGTTCAATTATACAACAACTAAAAAAAAATTAAAACAAACAGCCTCTTCCTAATGTGGCCTCTTTAATTTTTTATACCATGCCTTATTGTATTTGTATCATCTTAAATACTGTATGCTTTTTATCAAGTAGAATGAAGTCATTTTTGCTTACAATTTGTAATTGTTAAACGTGTGTGACTAGCTGTGTTGCCTTGTGCAACTAGTCACATGCCTAGTCTATTTTTAAGTGGTGAGTTACAATCAACATGCTTATTACCATTTCTTTGAACTACACACAACTGAGGTGGGCCTTTATGGCCACAAATTTTAAATTGGGCCTCTCGTTAAAAAACACCTATTATAAATTTATAATTATCTACATACATATAATAGTTTCAGTTTATAAATATTTAAGTAAATAAACAATTAGGAGTTTTAGTTATATTGAGATGAAATGTCACATGTAAAATTCGACAGTTAATTGAACTTTTCCACAACAAAATCAATAACAGACAAAAATTATCACTATATCAAAAACAAAGTTCGAAGCTAAAATTATTACTAAATCAATCTATGAGTTTAAACAAATACTATATTTTTTCCTTCCAAACACAAATTATAACTTTTTGGTTTTCTTATACATTAGTGTTACGAAAGTTATAGACGGAATCCACCAAGACATCATGTCTTGTTAGATAAATTTCAAGATTCCATTATCATGTCATAGGAATTACGATTTGACCGTGATAAGATTATGTTCACTTCAATTATAATTTTATCATAAAAATGCCTTTAAATTCCTCATTTTTTTAAACAAAGAATTTTATCATTTCTTATTTCTCGTTTTCAATTCAAGAAGGAATAATATTACTACACTAATACCCCATGATAATATTATCTCTATTTGAAGTAAAAGATAAGAATACAAAATCGCAAAATTAATTTTTATAAGAAATTAGTGAGAAGAAATGGGGGATTCAAGGGAAAAATATCTTTCATTTTCTTGTGATAAATTTACAATGAAATATTATCCATAAGGGTCATACATGTTCACTCTTAGCCTTGTTTGGATAACGAAATAAAAGCGCCGTCAAGGCATAGCCAGACGGTAAAATTGAGACATAAAAAATGGTCTCTCTTACAACATCATTTGTTAAAGTCTCACTCACATTGTATGGATTGTTAATCCATTTGTTTAAATATTTAATTATAATTTTTACTAACTTGGCTAATTTATTATATAATATATAGAATTTCATATATGTATCTTGTATCTAAACAACGATAACGAAAGAAAAGTTCATGTTCTTAATGACTTTAGTAATTTTATGTAAATCAATAAAGCAGCCTTTGATTTCGAAAAAGAAGAATTCGAACTCAAATTTGCAAGAATCTTTCTTTTATATATGTGAAGAAAGTAATGTATTCAACCAAACACGACAGCTTGTTTAGAAGACCATAGCTTGCTACAGTAGAACGCTATAAACACACGACACTACGGCTAATATCGATCACTTATCACATATGCATAAAGTAGAATGAAGAATGATAAATAAAATTATTTGCGAGTTTTATTATTCTTTTCTCTATTTTCTAAGTGATCCCGTTACCTGAGCTACATCTAACTATAAATCGAACATCTTCCTAGAAGAAGAAGAAGAAGAAGAAGAAGGAAAATAAGAAGACCATATATAAATCCAAAATACGAATTTCATTAAAAAAGGAAGCCCATTCAATATAACCCTAAGCCTAAAGATTGGTTAACCAAAAGCATTGATAACAAACACCACCTTCTTTATGCTTTTCCCCCTTTTTTTAAGTAAAAAAGCAAAAACGTAGAGCCGATTTTAGTAAATACAAATGCCAAAACGCATTTCTGATAATTAACCAACTGCTCCACGAGAGCCATGAGAGTCTCTTAAATACGTAACCGCTCCTAACTCGCTTTATCCACCCTTATCATTACCCCTATTTCTTATACTTTTCTCGAGAAAAAATGGGATAATGGAGTAGAGCATAGTGGCGTCTAAATGTATACATACAAGCACATACTCTCACACATGCATGTATATATATATATGCCTCGAAGAAGACTTCAACTAATTTCGTTTCTTGAAATGGGTTTGAAGTTCAAAATCAACCGCAGATTCTGAGGAGTTCATTGCAAACAGTTGAAACTCAAGATCCACAGCCTACTGACTGGCCTTTATCAAGAATTAAGGTCTCTCTCTCTCCCTCCCTCTCCTTTCCATTGTTTCTTGAATCAAGAAATACTCCTCGTGAGTTCAAATTTTGTGCATGCTCCTTGATTCCTCGTCATTTCCACTGAGTGCAGATAAAAGAAAACGAATGGTACGTGGATCGAGATGAGGAGGGAGGGGAACTTCCTCGGCAAGCTTTTCCGGCACCTTTTCTACATTCACTTGCTTCTAATCACTATCCTAGTGATATTCCTCACGGTGTGTGGCGTGCTAACAGCTGCCCGCAACCGTCATTTCCATCCTGAGAAGTGGTACATACTAGTCCTCTCTTCAACAGCTTGCGCCGGAGTCTTAGGATTCTCATGGCAAGCATTGACAGGTTTCAACCCTTCAAGAACTCTCAAGGCTACATTCTGGCTAAGCCCTCTTCTTACATGCTCGTTTGGGATTCTACTCGTCTCTATAGGCACTCCAGGGAGTCTAGCAGCATCAGTAATTGCACTAATTTTCTCCATATTGCAATCCTTGTATGCATGCTGGGTTAATCCTAGGTTTGAGCATTCTAGCAGAATACTAAAAGCATCTATTGCATATAATCCGCTTAAAGTCAAGACTAGTGTAGTTCTATCAATCATTGCCAGCACTCTCTACTCATGTATCTTGATGGCCGGCATTGGAGGAGCCGCTGCGACCAGAACCATGGTCGACACCCTATTCATTATCCTGATCCTAGGAAGCTTGACATGGACCACACAAATCATCAAGAATATGATGCAAGTCACAGTAGCACACATCAAATACATGCAATTCACATGTGGAATAGAAGTTGATTTCAAGGCAGTAGTGAAAACTGCAGCTAAATATTCAATGGGCAATATTTGCTTCGGCTCAATTCTCATACCAGTTCTTACTGTTATTCGTGGTTCAGCTCGAGCAGTGAGTTTGGTTTCAGGGGATGTTGATGAGTTCATGTTCTCATGTGCAAACTGCTGTTCCGGAGTTGCATCAAGGATTGTGGCATATGGAAACAGATGGGCTCTTGTGCATGTAGGGGTATACAACAAAGGGATTGTGCAGGCATCAATGGATACATGGGAAATGTTTAAAAGAGCTGGGATGGAAAAGTTGATCGATTCTGACCTGACTAGTTCGTTCTGCTTCCTATCTGGGGTGGCGGCAGGATCCGTCTGTGCACTACTGGGAGGTACTTGGGCACTTGTTATTCACAAGAACTATGCAACAGAAGTGTGCATCTACGCCTTCTTGACTGGATATCTCACAGTAAGCTGATCTCAAATTTACTATATATTCTTGCTTCTTTGTAGGAAGTGATGAGAGTTTTTAAATGTCATGAACTCTGAACAATTTTAAACTCTAAAATTGCAGAATAGGGTGGCCATGGCATGGGTACAAGCCAGCATAATGGCGTATTACGTAGCATATGCAGAGAATCCCCAAAGCCAGCAATTTGGCACTGCCATCCCAGCTTATATGCAGGAGCTACAAAGATCACAAGTGTAAAGTCACAAGAAATTTTCTCCTTATAGTCCAAGTACAATGGATTCTTCGTGCCTATTTCTAGACAGTGTGCATAAATAGTTAGAGAACTTTCCAATATTCAAATGCTAGACCTTAGAGCAAAACATGCCATGAGCTGCTGTACCCTACTACGTACCCTTTATTACGACAATGTTGGTAAACAAAGATTTTACTTAGTCTAGAATTTTCAATTAGTGTTGGCATAAGGTGTTGCACAGTTTTCCTCACTCAATAAGTCTTCTACTCCGCCATTTCTTTTATATAATCGATAGACGGACCCTTCAGCATATCTCCTTAGTCCTTATTACTCGAGCAATGAGCATCAAACACAATAAATATAGATCAGTTTATGAGCTCCAAAGACAGGGATATATGACATTTCAGCAGATTTCTATTCTATTTTTCTTAATTTGGGAATGTACTAGCAATCATGGGCGCAGAATTTACAGCAGAGAAATATTATATCAATAACAATGTAGCCGAATTCAATAAATTTTGTTTCCTTGTATGATACAACAAGAAGATAAAAGCAAAAGCCTACACATGTTGAAGATCTGTAATCAAGATTTCTGCAGGTTTGCATTACATGTCCCAGGTTATAGCTAGTTCAGTGAGAAACAAACCTTCTATGCAATCCATATTAAACATGAAGCCAAATCAAAGATGACCCCGGCCACCACATTCTGAACACATGGTATTCCCTGTTCCTCCACAACCTGCATGGTAAAAGAGGGACGTAAGTACTTTCGTCGTTGTTATCAGACATCATCCTCTCAATCCTAATTCCTAAGACCAAAAAGTTTTATGACAAGCAGTTGGTCTCCATCAATTTTGGTTTCTTTGGCTTGTTTTCTGAACACATGATATGGTTACAATGTATATGGAAAAATATGGTTTTCTTTTTAAAAATAAAGAAACTCACCACACACATGTTATAAACGGAATACAAATGATAAATAGATCATTAGCAACTAACTAGAATCACATACAGAGAAAACAATGTCAATAAACTCTCTAAGAACAATACCTAAACATCGAACTTTTACAATGATTCCTTGACTCTCCAAGATAGAGTCCACATATAAGCCTGACCCCGAACAAGTTGCACAAAGTATCGCTCCTTTAGCCAGACAACTAGAGCATCGAGGATTTACTCCAACATTCTTCTCAGTCAAGGCAAGTCCAACAGGTTTCTCAATTATTTCCTCAGGAATAGGTTTATCATAACAGAAAAGAGATTCAAGACTACTTATTCGCCTCACATCCCCAGCAGCGCAGCGAACAACCTGCAACATGATTCTATATCCACTAAGTAAATTTAAATTATGCACAGAAGAATATCATATTAGTCCAAGGCACATCAAATCATTCCGATATAAGATACCCCCACAAGACAAAATTGACATGCTTCTCAGAGAGCTTATAATGGCAGTATATTCCAGACAACTGACCAAGAACGAACACACACACACACACATAAAATGAGTTAGAAGAATCATGAATTCTGTCCATCACCAATGACACCGCCTTTTCTGAGACACACACAAGGCTGCAAAATATAGCTAGGCAATCTTAATTTCATCAAGCTAGCATCCCAAAGAACAGAGTCTTTGCAAGTGCGACAGTTACCAAAATCACAATCCTAAATTACAATGCTCCAGCTGTTGTTCTTCATCATGGTACACATTAATTTCCAACTAATTATGCCAAGTATTACCGCCTTTCTCATACTAATACTCATAGACAAAGGCTCTGCTAGTCAACCAGTCAAGCATTCAGCAATAGATTGCCACTGAACTAGTTTCGGAGCAAAAAAATCATCCAACAATAGAAAACAGAAATTGAAATTTAGAATCACAACCACTAACCCTAGCGGGAGAACCAAACGATGAAGAAGTGAGCAAGACGGCGTCGTTGCGGTTAATTCCATAACCTATCGTGTGAAGAACCGTCGAATTATTGTGCAAACGATGATGGAAAAGGGGAATCTTGGGCGAAGAAGGTGCAATTCTCAGAGCACAGTCCATTTCCTGGGGCAATTTGAAAATGAAAGCGAATGAATACTATTCGTGTTTTATATAAAGATTGTATGTATATATGTTATCTTTGTAGCTTCTTTCTCTCAATTTGAGCTGTTGATCAGCTATCAGCTGTTGTTCGATGACTTCGATAGTTTCCTCTTCTTCCTTTACTCGATATTAACGAATAACGATCCACAGTGTCTTCAGCTCCTCTCTTGTTTGAACACTACAATTTGTTACCGTATGAACCGTACTGGAACTAACTAAGCAGCGTAAACGCGATTTTAGATTGAACCTTCATTTCGTAGTGATCAAATATATATGGTTGGATTTGGATTAGATGGATAATTTTAGAGCTGGGACTAGGTAGTCTAGGTTTTATGTTTTGAGAACATAGGCCCATATCCAATTGAATTGATCTGGCTCCTCAAGAACGTTTATAAGATTTTAAGACAAGATTATTAAGTATAATGTGAGTGGTGAAAAGATATTGTAATTAATATTAATAGTGATGAAAAGGTGAAAAATTAATAAAAGTAAATAGTAAAATATTATAAGTGATGAGGTATAATCTAAAAATAGAATAAAAAGTTTTTTGTAAACATCCCAAAAGAGAAAAAATAGAAATTTTATTATGGACGGAGGAATTATAAAAAAGTTAATAGTGAGGTTGCTCTTTTCGATAGTGTAATTTAAATTTAAAACTAAATGATACATTAGTACTTTTTCTCTAATTTTATTGAGGAGAAAATTAATAATCGATGTGAACCAATATAAATACAAAATCAAAATTATATTATCTATTGAATAAACTATTTTCTTCACCTAGGGTGCGTTTATTTTGATTGTAAATTTTTCATTACAAAAGAATGAATAAGAAAATATGAAAAAAGATGAGAAAAAAATGTTGGAAAAATAATTTCACACCACTATCCAAAAATAATATCTAATATTGGAGAGAAAATGAGTGAAAAAAGAGCTGTTGATCAAATATTCCACCATGTCCGAAGGTTTTTTTTTAATCATAGTAAATATGTGAAAATAATGAAAAAAAATGTGAAAATATATTATTCTCCTCATTTTCTAATCGCGTCCTTATGGGATAAGTGTGTGTGACCCACTTATTATAGGCTTATAGCATCCCCAATTAAGAATTGTTTTTTTTTTATCCTTTTACATGTTTTTTCTTTGAATTGGGAAAGAGGGTGAGAAATTGAACTTCTTGGTCTAAACTTTTAGGCATGAAAATCTTACTACTTGTTGTACCTGTACAGTACCATATGTAGGTTTGTTGGAACTTTTTTTTCTTCTATAATTTGAAAGAATATGTTTTTATTTGACTACGAGGTTGTTTCTAACTTTCACCGTATTTATTTCTTGCATCTTACATAATGAGACATTTTTCTACTTACCAAGTTACCATGTCGCAAAGTTTGATTTTATTTATTCTTTTCTTTTTTTGTGGTCTAGTGTTGGACTCTTTGTCAACCATTTTTTTTAATGAATATGTAAGTTGACAGTTTTATGTATTTTTGAAGCGCTACATTTGATAAACGTTCCTTCTTTTTTCCCGAAAGTTGTGAATCATTTTATCCAAATGATTCCAAACAAGTTTACACCGAGCAATGAGCATCCTGTTCACGAGGACAGTTATTGCATGAGCATCATCTTCATCTCATGTTGTTGTACAATTCCTTTCTTCTAACCTTATCTAGTCAAACAAACTCCTTCCTTCATGCATTGGTGGTGACCGATTCTTACCTTATCCTTTGCTCGCCCACTTCCCCAAACACATATGGGCTCAAAACTACCGCTACAATAATTGCACGACTCAATCATTTATTTATTTAACACCATATTATTAATTAATTAATTAATTATTAATGTTAGGTTATGGTTTGAGTTATTCGCAAGCGAATGCTAAAACTTTGGTGCAAAGTGTTTGAAAAAGTGTGAAGCATCTTTATCGAAAGCTGTGATTGGATTCGGTTGTGTTTGGGGCGAATATGGAATTAAGCAAACCCACAATTTCAAAAATCCCAAACCCAAAAGATTGCCTAATTAACTTAGTCCCAACCACAAGCTCGGACCAAACATTCCTACCTCAGATACCACCCGTGTCTGCGGAGTCTTATAGTTATGTCCGATTCGCCGCCACCACTCTGATTTAATTCACGTTATCTCACACTTTGCGGATTCATTTGAATGGATTTTTTCAGAAACAAGGCGCTCTCTCTCTCTATCAGCTTCTCTTTCTCTCTCTTCGTCTCCTTGTACATCTTCGCCGTTTCTCCTACTGCGCAATCGAACAACTCCGCGCTCCTCCTCTTCTCGGCCACCGATGATTGCAGCGGCGTTCGTGAAATCGCCGATTATCGAGCGAAATGCGCCTACGTGAGGTCGAGCAGCGGCTGCAGCAACGGCTACTTGAACTACCTCGACATCTTCTACTGCGCCTGCGGCGATTCCCCCGTGCTCGGGTATTTTCTGCTGCTGCTATGGCTGGTGGTGCTGTTTTACGTCCTCGGCAACACGACGGCGGAGTACTTCTGCCCCTCCGTGGAGAGCCTGTCGCGCGTGCTGAGACTGTCCCCGACGATCGCCGGGACCACGCTTCTCCCGCTGGGGAACGGCGCCAACGACGTCTTCTCCAGCGTGATCTCCTTCACGCGCTCCGGCGACGCCGACGTCGGCCTCAGCAGCGTCCTCGGCGGCGCCTTCTTCATCTCGTGCTTCGTCGTCGGCGTCGTGAGCATCGCGGTCTCGTCGCGGGGGGTCCGGGTGGACAAGGCGAGCTTCGTGAGGGATGTGCTATTCTTCCTCTTTGTGCTCTGCTGCGTCATCATGATGAACATTTTCGAGAGGATTAATTTCTGGTTTGCGCTGTGTTTCTTCTGTATATACTTTCTCTATATTGCTCTTGTCTCCGTTATGCAATTTCTCCGGCGGAAGGAGGCGACGGTCCGTCACAGTCAAGTTTTGGATGATTTTGGAGATGTGGAGGTGCCGTTGTTGGAGTATGCTGATGAGGAGAAGGCCTCTGTTTCGGAAAAATCAGAGAATCTCCGCGAATCTCGGTGTTGTCGCTACTTGAATCTATTTCTCTTTGTTCTAGAATTGCCGCTTTCGCTGCCGAGAAGGCTCACAATCCCCGACGTCAGCGAAGAGAAATGGTCGAAGCCGTTTGCCGTATCTTCAGCGACGCTAGCGCCGGTACTAATCGGAGCCCTGTGCATCGTGCAGCAAGAGAGCATCGATTCTCGGACGAGCTTCTCCCTGCTAATAGCATCCATCGTCATCGGAATATCCCTTGGCGCGGCGGCGCTCGTCTTCACGAAGAGCTCCGGCCCGCCGAAGAGGTGGCTGCTGGCGTGGCTGGCCGGATGCTTCCTGATGAGCATAACTTGGACGTACATTATAGTGCAGGAGCTGGTGTCGTTGCTGGTCGCATTCGGCAACATTTTAGGCATAAGCCCGTCGATCCTAGGGCTGACTGTCCTAGCGTGGGGGAACTCGCTAGGCGACTTGATTTCGAATTTGGCGATGGCGTTGAAGGGCGGGGCCGACGGCGCGCAGGTGGCGATATCCGGCTGCTACGCGGGGCCGCTCTTCAACACGCTGGTGGGGCTGGGATTCTCTCTCGTGTTGGCGTCGTTCAAGGTTTATCCGGCGGGATATGCTGTCCCCAAAGATTCGGATGTGTATGAAACCGTGGGGTTCTTGATGGGAGGCTTGCTTTGGGCGCTTGTTATATTGCCTAAGCGAAATATGCAGCTTGACAAATCTCTGGGGATTGGTTTGTTAGCGATTTACTTCTGTTTTCTGTTTTTAAGGATTGTCAAGGGTTTAGGCATACTCCAACTCGGAGGTTAATATCTCGTTTGCTTCCACCTCGTAAGAGGTTTCGGCAGTTTTCCAAGATCAAATGTTAGCGCGTGTTCATAATTATTACTAGGATTTGTTATTAGCTAAAGCAATTACTTAACCTATTCTTGGTTGCAGTTTTGCGTTTCTCAAATTTTAGTTGGGAAATTTTATTTTAATTGGAATATATGAAGATTCCTTGTTATATGGTACGAGACAAAGTTCGGTGTCGCCGGCTAATTTTACGAATTGATATATAATGAGGGATGAAATTTTTTCTTTTCTTTTTTCCAATATCGAATTGACGTTTTTGGAGGTTGCTCTATGTGCCTCGTATGTGGGCAGTAGGGCAATCCAATACGAAACCGGAATTTTTTAATACATAATGCATATATCTAGCTTGCCAATGTACAGTATAGGCGCCTACCTAAAAGGATGAAACACGTGTTATTTAAGTATATTTATTATTTTGAGCATGGTTGGTTTAAAAGTTACGACATTGGTTTAATTTTTCTGTGTAAAGTGGTCCGTGCCGTGGAAACAAATACGAACCATGCCCATTTCCTGTGTGAAAAAGTACAGGTGGATAAGATATTTATTTTTTCACCCCTTCGTTCATATTACCACTTGTTCTTATTTCTTTAGAGAAAAGTTCTCATTTAATGCACCGTTGAATCATGAATGTGATGTGGAATGTGATCATAGATTATAAATATTATATTTGGTATACATGTAGTACTAAATTTAGCATTAGTTCTTCCTAATAAGTTCTATGGTGAGTATTCGAATTTTTGTCTAATTTGAATCGATCAAAAAATCTAAATTTTGAAGAAAACAGAAGAAGAAAAAATCTGAACTGAATTGACTGAAAATCTAATATTTATGATCAAAATATATATTGTTAATAGTGTGAAATGTCAATTCATCCAAAAATATAATTTCAATAAATATTAGTCAAATTTTAGCTAAATGGGTCAAATTGCCCTTACTAATTTTAAAACCAACTATTTTCTCTATATCTCACGCTATCTGTATCTCTCTATTTTCTTTGGTTCAAATACAGCTCCTTCTAGCATATAGGTGATTTTCTCCAATGATGACATTCATATTTTATTTTGCCAAAAGTTATTTTCTTTTTATTTACTTTTTAGATCATCTTATCCCTATACATTTTCGGCATTGATATATATATTTAAATAGATGCAATATGACATTAATTAAAAAGATACTTTGTATTGTACGCGACGTTTTTCTTGTGATATGCGGAAAAGTAATTGACTTCATCCAACTTAAACTCACATTTCCATATATTTTTTCAATTGTCAAAGTTCATTGAAATCTAATGTGGATATTATCGGAATCTATGTACAGTTGCATAAACTGATCGGGCGAAATTCGCTCACAACAGTCGGCTTTGTCACCTTAGGAATGAGAGTAATAAGGGTCTTATTCTAGTCTTTAATGCTAGCTCCGACGTTAAGGATATGAAGGACCTCGTTAGTGACGGCCCCCCCAATTTTGCTCCAATATTTTTGGAAGAAGAGAGGCGGGAAGCCATCCTGCCCCGGAGCCTTATGAGGATTCATTTGGAAGAGAGCGCATCGGACTTCTTTACCTGTGAACGGGGCATCAAGCAGAGCGCAAGTAGAATCACTAAATTTCTGTTTTATGTGTTGGGTAATCAAAAGGAAATCCTCTTTTGAAGGAGCGCTGGTTTGGAATAGATCCTTGAAGTAATTCTGGACGATAAGTGCTTTGTCTCTATCATCTTTTTTGAAATCCACGAATGGGTCCCAAAGAGGGCCGATTCTATTTTTCCGTTTTCTCTCCGAAGCAAAAGTGTGGAAAAACTTGGTATTTCGATCACCAAAACTAGCCCAGTTTGCTCTTGATCTTTGTTTCCAATGTATTTCCTCTGCCTCCGTCAAACGTTCAAGTTTCTTGGAGATCTCAGAAAGCTCTTTACTCACATCTTTCATTTCTTGAGAGTTCAAAAGAAGAACTCTCATCTTACGAAGCTCCTCCAGTTTTTTAGTAGGATTTTTATATTCCGACTCTTCCCATTTCTTGAGGAATGTGCGACACCCTGTAAGACGGTGGTGGATCGGCTGCCCTTTGCTCATACGCCAGTTGACAAGGAGATCTGCTGTAAAGGAGTCGGCGAGCATCCATTTCTGCTCAAAGTGAAAACGTCTTTCGCCACCTGCTGATGAGCCCTGTTCTTTATTCTCAAAGCGGTATAGTACCGCCCTATGATCCGATCCAAAAGTATCCAGAACTCGCGCTCGTTTATCCCCGAAGGCCAGCACCCCTGGCTCATTAATGAAGAAACGATCCAGCAACTCTTGAATCAATGCCTCGCATTTATTACTCCAAGTGTATGCTGCATCATTCTTTAATGCTTTTAAACCACAATTTTCAACTGCCACTCTAAAGCTTCTCATTTGGGGCCATGATTTCTTTTGTCCTCCTCTTTTGTCGCTGTAACTTAAAACCTCATTATAGTCGCCTCCAACAACCCAAGGGATATTAGTCGGGGTTATCTCTGCGTGGCCCTGAAGGAGTTCCCAAGAGTGGTGACGTTTGGTGACGTCGGGGTTGCCATAGAAACCTATAAATCTCCAAATATTAGAGTCCATAGTGACCAATCAATATGTCCACACGAGAAACTTTTAATTTTCACATTCAACGGGATTTTCCAAAAGAGCATCAGTCCGCCACTTCCCTCGAGGGGTTAACAACGAAATGTCCCTCGAAAGCCAAAAGGGATCTCCAACGATCACAATTCCGATCAATCATTTTGGTTTATGAAATAACTAGTAGCCATGGTTTCTCGCCGATCACAAGACGGTGGAGTTCTTGGAATGCCCAGGGTGAACCCAGCCCCCGGGCATTCCACACAATGGCGATCATTGAGATCGGCGGGGCTGCTCAACAGCTAGGGGTGAGCAAAATCGAACCAAAACCGACGGACCGGACCGAATCGATCAATTTTTTCGGTTCGAATCGGTTTTGGTCCAGGTATTGGTCCGGTCCGGTCCTATTTTCTTGGACCGAAAATATTTCGGTTCGGTCCCGGTCCCGAGGAGTCCAAAACCGATGAAAATTGGACCGAACTGAATATATATATTTTAAATATATATTTAATATTTTATTAATTTCTAATGTTTTTATTAATATTTTTATTAATATTATTAATTTTTAATATTTTAAAAATGGTCGGTTTTGGACCAAACCTGACCGAGAACCGATGGCGGTTTCGGTCCGGTTTTGGTTCGATCCTAGGGTTTTAGTTGGTCCGGTTCGGTCAAAAAAATATTCAAAATTCGGTCCTCGGTTTTGTCGGTTCTGTCCGGTCCGGACCGACTGGTCAACCCTATCAGCAGCCACCGCCGTTGGAATAAGGATATTGTCCGTTTCGTCAATGAGGCGAGGGTTTTTTGAGCTCGGAGCCCCTTCTCTCTCCTCCTGGAAGGGGCTCCATTTTCTCTTCTTACACGGACCATGAAAAGCAAAAAACTCAGGTTGTAACTCCTCGCCTCTACTAGCACTCCCTCGTCTCCCTCCACTTCTTTCTTTCGCTCCTTTAGTACTTGGGCTAATACCGCGCCCTCCCCTTCATCCTCGTCCACCCCTCCCCACCATATCTGATCTATTCTCTCTAGCCCTTCTCTTCCACCCCCTCTTACTCAATTTCTTCTCCATCTCTCCCTCCCATGTGGCACCCTTCGAGGTCACACATTTATCCTTTCCTCTTTGTAGCCCCTCAACCCCTCATTTCTCATGCAGAACCATCCCTCAAGGCTATGATGACGGTGATGGACTTCCCGATAAAAATGGCTGCTGTTATTATGGATTGCATTTCGACCGTCGACTTCTCTTTTGTGATCAATGGTAAAGTATTTGGCTCGGTATCTCCTTCTAGAGGGTTGAGACAGGGCTGCCCCCTGTCACCCTTTCTCTTTGTCCTCTGTGCCTAAGGACTTTCGACGATGCTTCATTCTTTTGAACAGGCTAATCACTTTGTGGGGCTTAAAGTTTCCAGATCAAGTCCTACCATCTCTCACCTTTTTTTTGCAGATGATAGCCTCCTCTTTTTCAAAGCTAATGGTGGTGGAGCAAATCACATTCGGGAAATTCTGGATTTCTATTCCTTGGCTTTAGGGAAAGTCGTCAATCTCGAGAAGTCTGCCGTTAGTTTTAGCCCGTGCACCAAACGTCAGGATATTGAGGAAATCGTGCTCGCTTTGGGTATCAAGGAAACACAAGGACATGCGGTCTATCTCGGCTTGCCTACTTTTGTTGTGAGACAGAAAAAGCTTTAGTTCGACTATCTCCGCAAGAGAGTTTGTAAAAAGCTTGGATCATGGAAATTTAAGTTGTTTTCGGCCGGGGGTAAGGAAGTTCTTATCAAGTCTATTATCCAAGCGATCCCTTCATACACGATGAGTTGCTTTAAAGTGCCTGAGGGGATTTGTGGTGATATCCATAGGGTTTATGCAAACTTTTGGTGGGGCAAATCAGACAACTCTAAGCAAATGCACTGGACCTCACGGGCTTCTCTTTGTAAGCCGAAATCTAGAGGCGGAATGGGCTTTAAAAATCTGATTGCTTTTAATAAAGCACTCCTCACGAAGCAGGCTTGGCGTCTTCTTAAGTTCCGAGACTCGCTGGCAGCCCGAGTTTTAAGAGGAAAGTACTATAATAACAATGACTTCATGAGAGCCTCGCCTTCCTCAAATGCCTCATATTCTTGAAGATCAATTTGCTGGGGTAAGGATCTGTTGGCAGAGGGCCTGAGATGGAAAGTGGGATTGGGAAAGAAGATTAGGGCCTTCACTGATGCATGAATCCCTGGACTCAGATCGGGGGTCGCTACATCTAGCCACCGAGATGATGATGAAGCTTTGGTGTCGAGTTTCATAACTGACGAAGGGCAATGGGATTAGTATAAGATCTTGGCTTTTTTCTCCCCTCTTGAGGCCCGCGCAATCGAGAGTATTGATCTTGCGAATATTGAAGCGAATGACTACTGTTTTTGGAATTTTGATGAAAATGGCAAATTTACGATCAAGTCGGGCTACCTTGCAGCCACCGGTTTCTATGATCCCAGTCCGTTTCAGTCAGCTCTGACCAAGGATGAGACTTGGCTGCATATCTGGTCCGCAAATGTCCCCCCAAAAATTAGGATTTTCATATGGCGCTTTGAATGATTGGGTGGCAACGAATTTGAATCTTCGATCTCACCATATCCCTACTAGTGGTTTGTGTTCTTGGTGTCGAAGAGATTGGGGATCTACAGCCCATTGTTTTTCTTTTGCCCCAACGTTAAAGACTTGTGGAAATAGACCCCTTGGTGGTTCTTCTTGAGAGAAGCTCGACATCTGCTTTTCCAGGATATTTGTCCAAAATTTTGGGAGAAGCACTCAGCTAATGAAGCAGATCTTTTTGCGGTCTGTCTGTGGTGGATTTGGCGACGCCTTTGCGAAGCTAAGCACGGGAACTCACCATGCCCTGACCCGAACTTCTTGGAGAGTTGTGATCGGTTCATGTTCCTGTTCCAGGAGTCTCGCGCCTGGGCCCTTTTGAACCAACAACTTCTGCCTAAGGAAGGTTCAGAAAAATGGTTGGCCCCCGAGAAAGGTTTGCTCCGTTTGGATGTTGATGTGTCCATTCACGAGAACGGGATTCGCACGGGAGTGGGTCTCATTTTTAGAGATTTTCGAGGTCATCCTATTGCAGCGGTGGCGTAAAGGATTGGTCATACACACACTGCTCTCATGGGTGAGCTCCATGCAATGCTTTTGGGTATTGGCTTCAACCTCCAACATGATCTTGGCCCTATGATTGTTTTTACGGACTCCATTCTTGCGGTTCATGGGTACAAGATGAAAAGAGAAGTCTCGACACCCTTTGTGAGGATTTGTTTGATGCCTTTGCTCATGCAAATGAGCATTGTGTTTTTGATTTCCGGCACATCCAGCGTGAAGCTAATGGCGCAGCCCATAGCCTTGCGAATTTCGCTATTGCTACTGATGATGTAACCATCTGGAAGTCAGACTTCCGAGCTGGCTTTCGGATATTCTTCATCGGGATTTTATCTAAGTATCTTTTTCCTCAAAAAAAATGTATATGATACTAGTTTAAACATAATAAAGTTCGCCATACTTACATCATATAGTTGTTCTCTTATTTGTATGTTCAATATTTTTATTTGGATTTCAATTCTCAAATAGTCGAATTCAGTTGGAATTGATTTTTTAATTTACAAGTTCTTTTACATAGGATCGAATAATCGGCACATACCTGTTCATTAACTTGTTAATTTATATATTAGTCTTCAATAATCATTTGTTACTTCGAGATTATATAATCATTATTTGCCTTGGTACGTAAATATTAAAGATTCCTACTTCTTGTTTTAATTAATTACTGTATATAATTTTTTTGGTTAATTTAAATTATGACATAATATTATATTTGTGGAATATTGCTCATTTCATAAAATTTGAACATTAGAGTGAGAGAGAGCGACCCTGCCTAATGTCAAACGTAAACGCAAACGAAAATTAAATTTGTAAAACTAATAATAAAAAAAATATTAACAACAAATTAATATAATGATGACATTAGAATAACCATTCATGTTCCTTGATAGATTTGTTGCAACAAGCAACATTGATACTTCTAGTGAAGAGAGTGATTGAACATATGAAAGGAAAACATGCAATTAATTATCAAAGCTTTGGAGTTTGGAGTATCTCAAACTGGCCCCTTTTCATTAATCTGATAGAAATATTAAAGTTTGATGACAACGTTTAAAATGTGCCTTGTTCATACATATTTGGCCTTCCATCTGTCAGAGTTTGTACTCTTTCTAAAATGAAGCCTTGATAATTATTTTTGCTCAATTGTGAAAACATCAATCAATTATGTTTTGGATTTTTTGACAATGCTGAAAATACATAAATTACGAAATATTTATAGATATGCGTCAATATATCAAACTAGCCTATTTCTTATAGTAAATTAAAAATTTATCCACTCAAATAAAAAATTTAAATAATAGTCAATTTTTGTGTTAAATGACTAAATTGCCCCTAAGATTAAAATTAAAAAATTACCCATAAATACATCATCACAAATACACTACTCTCTCTCTCTCTCTGTACGCGCGCTCTCTCTCTCTCCTCTTTCTCACTCTTTTGGTTCCATTTGATTGAATTCATCAACCAAGCCAAACCAAAGCACTAATAGAATCTAGCTTCAACCACGAACTTTTCTAAGTTAATCGATTCAACTGAACACTAGATTTTTCCTATTAATTCATGGGAAAAAGTACATTAAACATCGCAAACAACGACAAAAAATGTGAGCGAAATTTTAGATGAATTTGAAAGGGAGAGGCCAAGGAGTGGACCTCGACACCTCTACCTTATCCTTGATCTTGTCGATTTTCTTCTCCTTTTTAGGCTTGGAGTTTCCGAACAAACCTTTGAATCTCTTTCCTCTCTTAATTAGTCTTCTTGTCTCCTTGGCCGCACAATATCGCATCCCCGGCAGCGCTGCCATGGACGACGCGAGGGAGGAGAATGCCATCCGTTGCTCCGGGGCCAATGCCACCCGTTGTAGTGCCGCGTTGCACCGCTGGATCATCGCTATTTCTGCCTCCGATCGAACTGATTTTTCGGTGGAATTTTTTAGGTCTTAAACCCTGGAGAGATGTCATATTAATTTTGAGGTTTGCCAAGTGAGAAAACTATCAATCTGCATTGTTTGCTTGTATTAGTTTTGAGGTTTAATTTGAATAACTTTGCTTCACTCAAAAACTTTGCTGGATATTTAATTACAACTAGAATTTTTGAATTTATTACCAGATCTATGTATTCATAACTTAATGTTCATGAATTCACGACTAGATCTATGAATTAACAACTAGAACTATTAATTCACAATTAAAACTAGAATTCACAATCAATTTGATGAATTCACAACTAAAAATAATGCTAGTCGTGAATTTAAGTTTTAAAGCTTGAATTCACGACTAACAATATTTCTAGTTGTGAATTCATTTAAAACTTGAATTCAAGACTAATACTATTTATAGTTGTGAATTCACGACTAATATTATTTATGGTTGTGAATTCACTTTTTAAAACTTGAATTCACGACTAACACTATTTTTAGTTGTGAATTCAAACTTTAAAACTTGAATTCACAAGCAATACTAGTTATTCAGTTGTGAATTCGATTTTTAAAGCTTGAATTCACAACTAAAATCAATGATAGTTGTGAATTCGCGGGCAATTTTTAAATTTTTATATGCAAGGGTAAAATGGTAAGTGTGTGTGTGTGTGTTTTTTTAATCTCAGTGAGTAATTTTTAAATTTACTATTCCAACCCACTCGATAGATATTGTTTCGCTAAATCATTTGCAAAAGTATTTTCTAAAACCATTTTTTTAATTATAATCAATACATATTATAAAAGAGTCTTATTGTATGTTTATTATGTACCCTAATATTTAAGGCTATTCTCCGGTAAATACACAAACTTTATTGGTTTTTTGTTTACACAAATTATGCTGTATTTGATCATTGTCCAGCTCTTTCGCAGTTTTTAACTGTTTCCAATTGAATTTATTTAGATTGAATCATGTATTCTGGCCTTCACGTCAATAATAAATTAGAGTTTTTCTTTATCGGTGTCAAAAATCAGAAAATACGTTATGTACGTATATTTGTGAGCAGAAAATAAAAGTCATGTTATTTTAAGGGTAATAATAATAATAATAATAATAATAATAATAATAATAATAATAATAATAATAATAATAATAATAATATATTATTATTATTATTATTATTATTATTATTATTATTATTATTATTATTATTATTATTATTATTATTATGTCGCTCTAATCACAATTTTAAATAAATTTGAACTTTTCAAAATTATTCAATATTTATGTCGATGATACTGATTTATGCCTAATTGTTCTAATTTTAGGGGTTTGCATGTGCATATTTTAAGTTAAATCTTCTGGAAATTGGTGCGTTTTATGGTGTATTTTATGCTTTGCAGGAGATTTAGGATTTTGAGATAAAGAGTGCAAATGTTGGAGAAGTTTGGGCTAAGAATTACGTTTTTGTGCATACTCTGGCGTGTCAGAGAAGCGAAGCCCCGCGCTGCAGAGAAATCCAATCGCCATAGGAATCAATAGTCAGCGCAGCGGGGAGAAAAGTCAAAGCCAACAAAGTCATCGCAGCGAAGTCTCACCAGAGAAATCATTTCGCTGCTGGAATTATAAGCGTCAGAGGAATCGAATGCCAGAGGAATCATAAGCGCCAGCGGAATCGCCAGTCAGAGAAACCGAGAGCCAGAGCGGAAGCCGTTTCGCTGGCAAGAGCCGCGATTTCCGCCAGGGTGGAGCTTATTTCCAGAGCGCGCGTCACAGCTGGAGAGTTGCCTTATTTTGCATGATTCTATTGCCTTTAGAGTTCTACTTTGCATGGCAACTTCCATGGTGATCCAGAAGGATTTGAAGTCTATAAATAGGGCCATACTTTTCATTGTAACAATCATCCCTTGCCCTAGTTTTAGACGCCATCTTTGCGATCTGTTGGCATCCGAAGCTTAGGAATTTACTTGCTTTCGTAGTTGTCGATTTTAATTGTTAGGTTTCAATTTAGTTTTGTTTAAGTGTTAATTCTTGGATTGTGATTGAGTGACACAATGACACGTTCAAGACGTTTACGGTATTTCGTATTTCAATTCAATTTATTTCGCTTAATCATGTTTACGTTTTTCGTTCAAGTTCATGCTTTCTTTTTAATTATGCAATTTAAATTATGCACTTTAGTTTCACGCCTAGATTAGAAGTCTTTAAATTTACAAGTATTTAATTTCTTAAGTTAGGTTTAATTTGAGTTGTTTAAATTCTTGCCTAGGTTAAGTTTAAATTCAAGTCAAGTTTAATTTAAGTTTAAGTTTAAGTTTCAGTTTTTAAATTCAAACTCTTTACTGTTTTTCCTGCGATACAATTAGAAGCCCTTAAAGACTTTCCTTGAGAGATGACACTGTGTCAGCTTACCATCACTAGAATGTCCTTGTCCAATTGCAAGTCAAACTAGATGTGTTTCTAGTTGAGTCAGATACTTTTGAGTACACTCAAATAGCTGAAGCTCCAATATGATTATATGTCTATGCTTTGAGCTCAAGTTAGTCTCGTTTATGTTGATAAAAAAAAATGTAATTGTTTACAAATTGATTTAAAACAGCTTATAAGCTTAATTAATAATTAAATTTTAAATAATTCTCATGCTTAACTATGATGCCCAGTTTGATAGCTAATTGAGAGAAAGAGTGATTAATAAAACTTAGTTAAAATAATATGCATTGGGTGAGAATAATAATGTATTTTAGTGTTTGATAGATCAAGATTAAAATCTAGATAACATGAATTAGTTGTTTGATAGATCAAGATTAAAATTTAGATTAAATAATCAAAGGTAAAAAATTACTATTTTAACCTTATATTAAATTAATTATTAAATTGAAAAAAAAAGAAAAATCTATTACAGTAATTCCTATCACCAGCAATTCCAATCTTCTTCTTCCCCGCGCCCATTGCCTCCAGCCTCCCCCAGCGCTGGCGTGCCTCCCCAATCACAGCGTCGTCGTCGCCCATCCTACCCCAGCAAAGATCCAGAGTTTAGGCTCGATTTCTGCGTACGCGATAGCAACCTTACCCACCCCTGCGCGCCGCCCCTGCCTCCCCAACCACGGCGCCGATCCAACCACAGCGTCGTTCCTCAGCGTCTAGCACCCCAATTTCCCAGATCTGCTTGAATACATAAAACCAGATTGGTGAAAAACTCAGAAGCTAGAAGTTTCTGTGCAGGCGAGAAAATGGTACTGAAATTGGGCGCAAAAGGTGAAGAACTCAGACACCTGCGCTCTCTTCCTTGCGCTTTTCACAAACCAGATTGGGAGGGATTTGAAAATGGTATTGAAATTGAAATGAATTGAGGGACAATTTCGAGAACCAGAATTATAATCTATAACACTGTAGGAGACGAGATTGCTGATCTGGTGGGGAGCGGTGGATCAATTGTCTAATTGGAACAGTGAAATAACTGCGGGCTTGGTCATAATTGCGGGCTTGGCTTATTATTAGTTGCTGGCATCAAACAATTGGATTGGGCTAGAAATATAACTTATCTTGCCCAATTTCCCCTATCAAACACGCCCTGAAAGTTTAATTTAAGAAAACTCGAATTCAACTTGAATATAAGTGCCAATAAGGCTTAGCTAGAGCTAGCTAAGCTGAAGCATCCAAATTAATACTCTCCTTTGTGAGAGACATATGTATATATGAATGAATGCATTTGGTCTGAAAATTAATTATGCATTTATGCAGTATAACTTCGACCTCAAAAGTATATTCTTTTAATTAATAAATAGCTGATTATATATATAGTTGTCGATGAAATTCGGTCTTAACTTGTCTTCTTTCTAAACATTATTCGCTGAGTTGTCTCCTTCAGATTAGATGAACGGCTCCTACTTGAAGCTCATAGTCGTACTCGTATAGCTGATAGCTCAGTGCAAATTTGTTCTTTCCCCACTTTAAACTTAACATCAAATTGATTATATATTTAATTTCCAGGAGAACTAGTCTAGGTAGGTTGAACAGAAACTACAAAACATAATTAGGGTAATAGCAAACAAAGAAATTCATTCAATATCTTTCAGTTTATTATTCAACGAGGAAGTGTTAACATTTTTTAATTAAATAAGCAATTATCATGCAGATTTGATTGAACATAAGATCTCTCACAAAAGAAAGTCTTTGAGTGTCTCAATTTTGTCACTTGAGTTATACAGCTTATTGGCATAAAGTGTTTACATTCAGTGTTACGATGAATTGATAAGATATAGAATTCATTATTTGAAGGATAAGATGACCAAGCAAGTGTAAAAATAATTAATTCATTTATAAACTAAATGATAGATTTATCCTACTTAAAAGTAAACACCCCTTAAAAGATTAAAAATTCAACTCCAGCTCAAATATAAGAAGTAATCGAATTCATTAAATTTGTATTTGGCTCGTTTAAAAACCCAGTTACAATAAATTTTAATAAAAATTGCAATTAATTGCAGCAAATAACACCATATTTACCATAGTTTAATACAATTAAAACACGACTTAAAATTTTTATTGCAATTACAATATCACATTTTATTTCTTACAAAACATTTAATTAAAACTTAACCACAAATTTTACACTCAGTTGTAAATAATGATGGAACAAATTAAGCTGGCCGGCGAAATTGAAGTGCAAAAGGATCACGTATCTATCGATCAAACGCATGACAGTTTTCTATCAAAGATAGAGATAGAATACATAGTTGCGATGAAGACACCGAATGTGTGGATGATATAAAAGTTGAACGATTTTGACAACTTTTGAAATGAAATGTCTCGGCTTTGAAACTGTATCATATGATGCTACACTTCACTTCATTCACTATAATTAACGACTATTCTCTTATCTACACTATACACCATATACCACAACCTATTGATAATTTAATTGGATTTTTGCAATAATTGAAGGTACTATATATCTAACACGTTTCAAATACTCTGCATAAAAAGTTGATGATTATATGATAATGTCTTCAGAATATAATTGCCGATTCAGATATAAATTATTTGCGAAAATGGGAATTCCGTGTCTTCTTGAGGTTTTTGGAAATTAAAATCGTTATATTTAATTTTATTTAATGCAAGTATATATATATGATAAGATATGATGACTGAAAAATGAATAAGATAAAGGGTTAATGGTTGCTTTTACCCATTCTCAAAGATAAAAACAAAAAATACTCACTATAAAAGAAAACTATAAAAATTATTCATTTTGAGTTTGAAAGGACAAAGTTACCTTTACTTAATTTACAAAATTTACTGAAAATCGCGAACTTTGCTCGACATGCTCGACCATTGTGAGTCGAGTATATCAAGCATTAGCGTATTTATGATAGATATATTAATGTTTGACATGCTCGACTTTTGCGAGTCGAGCAATAATGGTAAATACACCAATACTTGACATGCTCAACTATTGCGAGTCGAATCGAGCATTAGTAGTCAAGCATTCTTAAAAATTACACTAATGCTCGACATTTGTCGATTACAAATGTAAATTACACTATGTTTTACATAAGGGTAAAAGTATTTTAAATACGTATATTATATGTTTTTTAAAAGATGAGTATTTATGAGTCTATATCATTTTATCCCTAAAATAAATGTATGCATGTAACATGATTATTATTTTCCCCTTTCTATATAACGAGCTCTATCATTTCCTTATGTTTGTGTACTAGAAACCAAATATTTATTTATTTTGTATATTGATCCTTGTATCATCAGTGATGCTAAATAGTCATGATATGGTCACCTATAAATTAGTAAAGTTAAAAAAATTAATTTATTTAATTTATTTTTTAAAATAAAAATAAGATTTAATTATTTTATTGTATTGTTCTAGTTATTTTTCTATATTTTTTTGTAACTTTTTTAAAAAAGTAAAAAAAGCAAAAAAAGTTTTAAAAAAATATGTTCAATATAGAAAATACAGTAAAATAATTAAATTCTATTTATATTTAAAAAAATAAACAAATTAAAAAATTCTCTATTAAATTAATATATGGATAGTCACATTACAATGTGACTGTATATATTAATTATTGTATCATATTATATTATATTTATATCTTTCTGTATTAAATATTAATCGAATTAGCGGCAATTTGTCGCTAGATAGTCGGCATCTCTTCTTGTTTTTCATAGTGCGACGTCAATTTAACAACTTTAACCTTCCAACCGCCCATTGACTCAAAACGCCATAATCACTACCTAATTACTTAAATTGTTCAGACTAATAATTTAACTTTTTTTTTAAAAATTAATAATACTATAAAGGGTTAAGTACCAAATCCCCCAAACGTTAGGGCCCCTATCGCGTATAGGACCCTATAGTCAGGGTAAGCGCTGTTTACTACCTCAACGTGGCTAAACCTAAGCAAACCCCCCCCCCGCGTTTTAACGGTCCCAAACGCCGTTATTTATTTATTTTTTTTAATGAAGGTGGGCCCCATTTCACACGTCACTACCACCAACCTTCTCCCCCCATCCCCGCCGCTGCCGCCACCAGACATGTTCTTCCCCAACTGTTCGCTAATATTTTCACCACGCCGCAAGTATACAGTGTAGTTGCAATATAGGGAAGCAAAGTCGTATTCCACAAGGATTAGTAGTCAAATTCTAGTGATTACCTTAAGTCATTATGCTAGAGCTATTTAGACTAAACAAGGAGGTGAGTGGTTTGATTAACTAACAAATTCAAAGACAAAATAAGAACAATCAAACAAAGTGGATTAATTAAGTGATGAAGGTGGTTTAGGGATTATGCATCGATGGATTAGCAATGGACTTCAAATTAGCTCAATATTAGTCTTGATATTCCTATTTATCTAGAGTGATCTCCCCACTAGTTCTAGCCCCCTCCCGGACGACTAAAACGGTAGATTACGGGTCATAGTTGCCATCCCCGGTCAACTTCTAACCTATAACTCCCAAAAGCACAAAGGATCGGTAAACTCTCACCCAACTCTCAACCTCCCGGTTTATTGAGTCAATATGTTTCAAGCTCCTAATCTATTATGATTATCCTCTCCCAATTCAAATCACAAATTAGAAATGCATAGAAAGTGACCAACAATCCATACAAGAATTAAAGCTAGGGCTTGAAAAGATAATAACAAGGAAATAATCAAGACATATATTAAACATAATAATCAATCCATCACATAATCAACTAGCCTAATCCCCAAACCAATGGGGGATTTTATCCAAACATGTTCACAAACAACAAACCTAAATCAAAGAAATACATAAATGAAAGAGAGAGTAAGAAGTGACAAATCCTATTAATGAGCTTTCTCCAATCTTCTCTCCTCTTCAATGCATTCAATCTTGGTAAAAAGATGTGGTAATGGAGGCTAGGGTTTGGTGTGGAGGAATTGGGGAAGATGGAAAATGGGTGTGTTTGAGGTTGGGGAAGATGAATAATGTGAGGAAAAGGGGGAGAAAGGGGTTTAAGGGCTGAAAAACCCGACTGGGGCCCACTTGGGGAGGCTCCGCTCTTTTCCCGCGGTCCTGGCCCGCGCCCGCGGCCGGCAAACGTGGGGGAGAGTCAGGGGACCCGCGGTCCCGCCCCGCGGCCGCGGGTGGTGACCGCGGGTGTCTCCTGAGTCGGGAACAGCTGACCCGCGGTCTTACCCCGCGGCCGCGGGTGGTGACCGCGGGGTACTGGGCGTTTTGCACAGTCCGCTCGTTTTGCTCCGTTCTCCCTCGTCCGGACTCGGATTTGGTCGCCGTTTGCGCTCACGGATTCCTCTCGAGACGTACTTCAATCTCATATCTTCAAAATCCTCCAATTAATCATTGATGTTTCCTGAAATTACTCCAAAACTACACCAAGATATCAAATCTTCATAAAACTAAATATTCGGGCACAAACAAGCATTCACAAGCAAAACATGAAGGGAAATGACAACAAAACATGTGGAATTGAGGTACGAAAACCATGTTTGTCAACCCCCCAAACTTAAAGTGTTGTTTGTCCCCAAACGACGAAGAGAAGAGAAATAAAAGTAAACAAACATGTGAGCATGAATTGGTGTCATTTCAAGGGCTTCAAATTTTACAAAAAATCTTTCAAAAGTGCATCACAAGTAGAAATGCATTCCAAGAAGTCACAAGTGATAATGAGTTCAATATTATAACCTCCAAGCTTGAATCCTAACAAAGTGGATGTTTCAATGACGCACTCAACTCTCAAGTGTTTAGAATGGACGTATTTGCACTCAAATTGAAACAAGTATGCAATCTACCATAAGCTTGCCATTTATCCTAACTCTCTATACTTCAATGTGTTACAAATAAAGATCAAAAAGGGCTTCTATTTAGGTTGCAATGAGAGCTCTTTGGTGAGGTGAGGTGAGGTGTTTATAGGCAAAGTGACTCATATCCCATACAATTCCCAAATTGAATATGTCATATTCACCATTGTTCTTTTCTAATCAATCAACCAATATCCCCACTTTTCTTCCTTTTCACCCTATGAATACTTATCAAGACCATGATTCAAAAGGCAAATCACTCCCCTTTGTACTATTTTATTCACATGTCTCTTCATTTTTCTTTCTTTTTTCTTTTTGAGCTTATAGGAGACTAGTGATTTTCACTCAATCGAAGTTTGACAAGCAATTTCAATCATTTTCCAACCATTTTCATCAAAGCAACCACTAACACTCTAAGTTCTACCCCTTTATCATTGGTTCATTAAAAGAAAGGCTACAAGGCACGAAAGGGGTAAACTAGGATCAAATGAGAATTTGGACACAATTTGAGTTAAGTGGCTAACAAAGATGGCCTTAAATCACTTCAATATTAACAACACATCTACTTTTATTTTCAAGAAAGGACTCATGGCAAGTTCTAGAGATCAACACACATGCTCAAATGATTTACACTCAAGAACAAAATGAGATTGTAAATGTATGACAATCAAAGGCTCAATTCTTACAAGCTCATTTTCAAGTTCTTGGAGGCAAAACATTTAACTCACTTGTCACAAGTTCAAACTTTTCATGCATAATCCACAAGTGATACACACAATTTTTCCAAGAAACGATTCATATCATAAGCCCAATGACATTCAATCAACATCACAAAGTTTGATACAATTATCCCAAGCAAAACAAAAACAAAAATATCAACCCAACTAACTCTCAAGCTTTCATTTATTCAACAATAACAAAAACAAGACAACAATACTAAAACAAACAAAAACAAGTAAAGCTTAAGATAGATGAGACAACTAATCCATCTCTCCCCTCCCCCCAAACTTATTTCACACAAAGTGAAAATGAGTTTGGAAGAAAAGAGAAGGAGAAGTTGTCTCGGACTCACAAAAAAAACTAACATATAAAAAAAAATAAACCATACAAAAATTAAAGGGTACCTTGTTGGGGTGCCTCCCAACTAGCGCTTAGTTTAACGTCATGAGCTAGACGTCTCCATGATGGTGTTATGGCTCGGGGGTGGTTCCAACGAACACTTCAACTTTTGGTTTCAAGGGCAAAAATGCCTTGATTCTTTCCTTCTCAACCACAAAGGTTCTTTCATCCTTCTTTCTCAATTCAATTGCTCCATTGTTGAAAACCTTGTTGATTTTGAAAGGACCCGTCCATTTTGATCTTGGCTTTTCCGGAGGTAGTGATTGACGGAAGGTGAGGAGAAGGACTTCATCATCGGGTGCAAACTCCCGTTTGTGCATCATCTCGTCATTAGCACTTGTTGTCCTCTCTTTGTAGAGGCTTGACTTCTCAAATGCGTGATACTCATCTAACTCTTTGAGTTGGAGTACACGGTCTTGCCCCATTGGATGTATCTCATTCTCACCAAAGAATGCATACTTCAAGTGTGTGGGGAGAAGCTTCAACTCCAAGCCTTGGGCTTCCTCCTCTTTCCTTTCTCCCTTCAATTTTTCTTTCATGTTGATGCAAGGTTCAATCACTTGCATCAATTTGCATTCCTCCACTCTCATTCTTTCTTCCCCATCTTTGTGCTTGGGAGCTTTGTGGATTGAGAAGGTAACACTCTCATCATTCACTCTCAATGTGAGCTTGCCCTTTGCAACATCAATTAGGGCCCTCCCCGTCGCCAAGAATGGACGTCCAAGGATCAAAGGTACATCCTTGTCCTCAACCATATCCAACACCACAAAATCCACCGGAAAAATGAATTTGTCAACCCTCACCAAGACATCCTCCACTATCCCTTTTGGATATGAAACGGAACGGTCCGCCATTTGCAAAGCAATCGTGGTTGGCTTAATGGTTCCTATTTCAAGCTTGTTGAAGATGGAGAGAGGCATCAAATTTATGCTTGCTCCCAAATCACACAAGGCCTTTCCAAAACGACCATTTCCAACATCACATGGGATAGTAAAGCTCCCGGGATCCTTGATCTTGATGGGTAGCTTCTTTTGAAGAATGGCACAACATTCTTCGGTGAGGTTGACCGTCTCAAATTCTTCTAATTTCTTCTTCTTGGATAGAACTTCCTTGAGAAATTTTGCATACTTGGGCATTTGTTGCAAAGCTTCAACAAGGGGGATGTTGATGTGTACCTTTCGAAAGATCTCAAGGAATTTAGAGAACTCACTCTCCACATTTTTCTTTTGAAGTCTTTGAGGGAATGGAATTGGTGGGCAATAAGGTGGTGGTGCCTTGTACACATCTTTCTCCTTCTCCTTATCGCCTTGCATTTTTGAGGAAATGTTCTCATCATTGTTCTTGACTTCCGGAGGTATCTTGGACTCTTCAAGTATCTTCCCACTTCTTATAGTGATAGCCTTGCAATGTTCTTTTGGATTCACAACGGTGTTACTCGGAAATTGCCCCTTTTGATGTTGGTTGCTTAAGGATTCGGCAATTTGTTCCACTTTCATCTCAAGCATTTTCAATTGGGTTGCTTGAGCCTCTAACCTTTCATCGGTTCTCGTCATGTGGGCTTGAGTGGCCGTTATGAATTTCATTAAGATCTCTTCAAGGTCGAGCTTCTTCTCTTCCTTGATCATGCCATCACTCACCGCAAATCCGGGCGGTGGTTGCAAGAAGTTATTGGGATTACCATAGGAAAGATTCGGGTGACGATTTACTTGAAACCCTTGATTGTATTGCCCTTGTCCTTGATAGCCACCTTGTTGTTGGGGCCGGAAGTTCCCATAGCCTCGGTTGTTGTTGTTGTTGATGTAGTTCACATCCTCAAAGCTAGTTTGTTCTTCAACCACGGGTTCTACTCTTGATATTGACATAGCATCAATCTTGCTATTCATAGCGGTCAATTGAGCCGTCAAAAGAGCTATTGGATCCGAGCTTGTTGTAGCCGCCACCTTCTTCAAAATAGTCCTCTCCCCCGGAAATTGGTAGCTATTTGAGGCTAAATTTTCAATGATGTGAGCGGCCTCCTCGTGGCTCTTCTCCAACAATGCTCCATTGGCCGATGCATTCATGTCTCTTTGCATCTCACCACTACACCCGGTATAGAATGAGCAAATAATGGTGTTTTGATCCAAACCATGGTTGGGACACTTCCTTATCATCTCTTTGAATCTCTCCCAAGCTTCATAGAAGGTCTCTCCATCGAATTGATGAAATTGGACAATGTCCTTCTTCATCTTCATTGTCTTACTTGGAGGGAAGAACTTGATAAGGAACTTTTGAGCCATTTTCTCCCATGTAGTGATGGAACCAATCTCCAAAGATTGATACCACGTCTTGGCTATGCCCCTTAGTGAGAAGGGAAAGAGTCGGAGTCGAATGGCATCCTCCGGGACTCCATTTATCTTGATAGTATCGCATATCTCCAAGAAATTGCCGAGATGTCCATTCGGGTCATCTTGAGAAAGACCGGCAAATTGATTTTGTTGCACCATGTTGATGAGACTCGCCTTGAGTTCAAAATTGTTGGCATTGATTCTTGGGGCATGCACTCCCCCTTGTTGGACCACGGGTTGGAACATATTGCTAATAGGTGGTGGTGGTGGTGCATTCCTTCGAGCCTCTTGCTCATTGATACGCCCTTGCATAGCCTCCAATTGTCTTTGGAGTTGGAGGATCAATTCTTGATTTTCCATCATGTTTCCCTCCATTTCTTTCTCTCTTCTTGCTCTTGCTTTGTTGTGTCGGCAAAATGCTTCAACCTCAAGGTTAATGGGTATAAGAGGTGCACCCTTAGACCTTGTGTTCATACACTACCTACCAACCAAAAAGAAACAAAGAGTCAAGACACAATCTTAAAATTGAAAATAAAAATAAAGCAAGTAAAATGTCCAAAGTAGTTAAGCACAATGATTCAAAATATCACAAGTAATCAAACTAAACTAATCCCCGGCAACGGCGCCAAAAACTTGTTCGCTAATATTTTCACCACGCCGCAAGTATACGGTGTAGTTGCAATATAGGGAAGCAAGGTCGTATTCCACAAGGATTAGTAGTCAAATTCTAGTGATTACCTTAAGTCATTATGCTAGAGCTATTTAGACTAAACAAGGAGGTGAGTGGTTTGATTAACTAACAAATTCAAAGACAAAATAAGAACAATCAAACAAAGTGGATTAATTAAGTGATGAAGGTGGTTTAGGGATTAGGCATCGATGGATTAGCAATGGACTTCAAATTAGCTCAATATTAGTCTTGATATTCCTATTTATCTAGAGTGATCTCCCCACTAGTTCTAGCCCCCTCCCGGACGACTAAAACGGTAGATTACGGGTCATAGTTGCCGTCCCCGGTCAACTTCTAACCTATAACTCCCAAAAGCACAAAGGATCGGTAAACTCTCACCCAACTCTCAACCTCCCGGTTTATTGAGTCAATATGTTTCAAGCTCCTAATCTATTATGATTATCCTCTCCCAATTCAAATCACAAATTAGAAATGCATAGAAAGTGACCAACAATCCATACAAGAATTAAAGCTAGGGCTTGAAAAGATAATAACAAGGAAATAATCAAGACATATATTAAACATAATAATCAATCCATCACATAATCAACTAGCCTAATCCCCAAACCAATGGGGGATTTTATCCAAACATGTTCACAAACAACAAACCTAAATCAAAGAAATACATAAATGAAAGAGAGAGTAAGAAGTGACAAATCCTATTAATGAGCTTTCTCCAATCTTCTCTCCTCTTCAATGCATTCAATCTTGGTAAAAAGATGTGGTAATGGAGGCTAGGGTTTGGTGTGGAGGAATTGGGGAAGATGGAAAATGGGTGTGTTTGAGGTTGGGGAAGATGAATAATGTGAGGAAAAGGGGGAGAAAGGGGTTTAAGGGCTGAAAAACCCGACTGGGGCCCACTTGGGGAGGCTCCGCTCTTTTCCCGCGGTCCTGGCCCGCGCCCGCGGCCGGCAAACGTGGGGGAGAGTCAGGGGACCCGCGGTCCCGCCCCGCGGCCGCGGGTGGTGACCGCGGGTGTCTCCTGAGTCGGGAACAGCTGACCCGCGGTCTTACCCCGCGGCCGCGGGTGGTGACCGCGGGGTACTGGGTGTTTTGCACAGTCCGCTCGTTTTGCTCCGTTCTCCCTCGTCCGGACTCGGATTTGGTCGCCGTTTGCGCTCACGGATTCCTCTCGAGACGTACTTCAATCTCATATCTTCAAAATCCTCCAATTAATCATTGATGTTTCCTGAAATTACTCCAAAACTACACCAAGATATCAAATCTTCATAAAACTAAATATTCGGGCACAAACAAGCATTCACAAGCAAAACATGAAGGGAAATGACAACAAAACATGTGGAATTGAGGTACGAAAACCATGTTTGTCACCAACCTCCGCTGCCGCTTCCCCCGCCACTGCCAGTCATGCCTTTCACCGCCGCTCATCGGACTCTTCACAATTCGAGAGACAAACAAACCATGAGAACAGATTCACCCAAAGACTCACGTTTCAATAAAATTTGAAAACAACTCAAGATTCAATTTTTTTTAAATCTGAAATTCCTTTACTTATCTTGGTTTGGGTTGTTGAGAGTCGAAGGGTGGGGAGGGTTCCTTTTCGTTTCTGGGGCTGCATGTCCGACTGGGAGAGGCGGCGGCGGCGACTGGGGCTGGGCGAAGGCGAGGCGGCACAGACGCCGGTGGCGACGAGAAGTGGTGCAGGCGTTCGAGGAGTGAGGCAGCAGCCTCTCCTTGACTGCTGTTGCCGAGACCGTGAGGAGAAGAGAGAGATCGAGACACCGCCGAACGGGACGGCGCGGCCGAAGTTCAGACGCCGCCGGTCGCGAAAGAGGACGAAAATGGCAGCAGCGGCGGTCCTCCATGGCCGCTCATTGACTGATATGTGCTGGAGAGAGAGAAGGGTTGAGCTGGCGGTGGCGGGGGAAGCGGCGGCGGAGGTTGGGGATTTGCAGGAGAGAGAAAATGGGGCCACCTTCATTAAAAATAATAATTAAATAACGGCGTTTGGGGCCGTTAAAACAAGGGGGATTTGCTTAGGTTTAGCCACGTTGAGGTAGTAAACAGCGCTTACCCTGACTATAGGGTCCTATATGCGATAGGGGCCCCAACGTTGGGGGGATTTGGTACTTAACCCTACTATAAAATAAAGAAATTTAAAGGTCGCATCACAGAAGACTCGAACCCAAAACCTTTGATTTTGAATATTAACCTCTTGTGGCTTGGTCAATGCGCGCATACAATTTAACTTACTTCTTAACTTTTGCTTCGTGTTTTTAATTAATTATGGCTCCAATATCCCCCGCGTAATCATTATTGTATCAAAGACTGTCGACCATAATTATGTCGAAGAATTTAAGGTTAAATATATTTGAATCTTTATCCCAAACATTAGACGATTTCGCCATTCATGTTGCTTAGCTAAAGAGACTAATAATATTGGAACTTCAGAAATTAATTGTAAATGACAAGATTTCACAATATATTTTTGTTATAACAAAGAGATTTTGTCATCGTATACTCACAAATGAAACAAGATTAATCGAGCCGAACGCAAGTATTATAAAAATTGCTTAATCTTTATTTTCGGATAAGGTTTGATGTTCCATAATTTTATGTGTATCATTATATCTCACTAATATATCTATTATTTTAGTAATATTTTTTTATAAAATAAACTTTATTACAATATTATAAATTATTAACTAATAAATAATTATATATACTATTTAGATGAGATAAATTCTATTTAGTAATTACAAAATAAAGCTAAGACATATAAAATTGAAATTGAAGAAAAATAGAAAAAGAATGAAGAGCGAAATTTTGAAGTAGCCAAAATGAAGCATAAAACACAATTTATGGTCACTCATTGAAAAAACGTAAAATTTGGCATATTTTAACGATTTCGGACGTTTTTACTCTTAATTAGACGGATTGGGTAGGATTAGGCACGCGAGTCACGTGTCGGTTCATGTTAGACACTTATGACACTATTAGTGCCATAAGTGCCAAAATTTTACTTGGTTTTATTTTGGATTTTCATTCGCACTTATGGCACTAATAGTGCCATAAATAGGACTGTAAATTCGGGTATCCGCGGGTACCCTACCCGCAAAATGCGGGTACCCGCGGGACAAAAACCGCCCAAAACCCCACCCTCACCCGACCTCCTGCATGCTGCGGGTACCCGAATACCCGCAGCGGATACCCGCGGCGGGTATGAGGGTACCCTCACAGTCCCGCAATATTTTTTTTATTGTAATTTTGCGGGTTTTTGGTCCCGCGGGAGGGTATTTTGTCCCGCATTTCACAAAAAAATTTGAAAATATTCTTTCTATTTCATCGATTATCCATAAAACCTGTGACGAATAAATAATAAATAAACAGCAGACAAACAAGCACAACGATCAAAATTCAAGTTCAAACGCTAAATCAAAGATCAATCCAACAGTCTAATAAATACGAAGTCAATAATAAAGTAATAGTCCTAGAGGTAGTTTCAAAATGAAATTAATAGTGTAGAAAGTCACGAAATAAAATTAGGGCTTGGAGTTTTTGGGAGTTAATTCCTAAAATTCCTAAATAAAATTATTTAATTTTAATTTTTTAATATTATTTGCGGGTAATGCGGGTACCCGTGGGTACCCTCTACCCGCGATTTTTGAGGATATGATACCCGCACCCGACCCTCCTCTTTAAATTTGCGGGTATCGGGACGGGTGAGAGTATACCCGATACCCGCAACCCGATTTTACAGCTCTAGCCATAAGTGCCAACGAAAATTCAAAATAAAACCAAGTAAAATGGTCATTTTGGCACTAATAGTGCCAAGGGAAATCCAAAATAAAACCAAGTAAAATCTTGGCATTTATGGCACTAATAGTGCCATAAGTGACAACGGAAATTCAAAATAAAACCAAGTAAAATTTTAGCACTTATGACACTAATGGACGTGCAACACAAATACATAAACAACATCAATAGAATCAAGAAATCATGATGTGAAGAAGATGAAACACATGAAACAAACAAACAAACAAAAAACCCTAAATGGATAATCTAAACCCTACGGAGAAGTGTTTAAAATTGTCCTTTTGGCACTTATGACACTAGTAGTGCCATAAGTGTCATACGTGCAACACAAATATAGAAACAACAACAATAGAATGAAGAAATCGTGATGTGGAGAAGATGAAGCACATGAAAGAGATTCGTTGAAAGCGGCAAGAGAGAGAGAGAGGAGACGAGAATCGCCTCTATTCGTTGACGGGGAAGAATCACGCGTACGGCATGGCTACGAAATTGGAATCGGAGCGAGAGAGAGGTAAAATTGGCTCTCTTCATCGACGACAGCGAGAGAGAGAGAGAGAGAGAGAGAGAGAGAGAGAGAGAGAGAGAGAGAGAATAACGTGTTGTGTGGCATCTCTTCGTCGACGGGGGAGAATCACGCGTACGGCATGGCTACGAAATTGGAATCAGAGTGAGAGAGAGAGAGGTAGAATTGGCTCTCTTCATCAACGGGAGCGAGAGAGAGAGAGCAACGAGAGAGATTGGGCTGGATCCGACGGGTAAAAAGGGCATATTAGGTATACCGCCTAATTAATGGCCAGTTTTGTTGTTTGAAGATTAGGGGCCAAAATTTGATTTTCGATCTTGATTATGGCCAGCCAACTACATTATTTCAAAAATGAAAGTGAAACATTAAATGTGATACACTAAAGGGGGTGTATTCGTTCAGGAATTCCTGGATTTTAAAAATCTACAGATTTCACACAAATTCTTCATGTATTTTGAAATTCTAAACAAAATCTGTACAGATTTTGAATGAATTTTAACAAGAATTTAACGTGATTTTTACGGATTTGAAATATACCATCCCAGCGCTCGTTGGAGTTAATTGAGCGTTGGGACAGCTCCCAACGATCGCTGGGTTCCAGCGACCGCTGCCTCCCCGTTCCAGCGGCCGTGGCTCCCCGTTCCAGCGACCGCTGCCCTCTCACCATACTGCAGTCTTCACTCGTCATATTCTTGTTCATCTCTCTTCCAAAATTCCCAATGCTTTACCTCACATTCACTGTAAGTCGTCAACCCCACGACTCTGTGCATTGGGTTTTCCGCTATTGCTGACTTGATTGTTTTGGATTTTCTGTTTCCATTAGTTTAAATTCATGGAGCGTTATGAAATCACTGGTTTTTGTTTTGAAGGTGATATAAATTTGATTATTCTGGATTTTCTGTTTCCTCTACCGCCGCTGCTCTCCTCCAATGATCGCTGGGTGCCAGCGGCCGCTGGCTTCTTCGAGCCACGGCCTCTGGAACCCAGCCGACGCTGAAATATGAAATCTTTTGAATTCTTGTGGTCGGAGGTCGGATTTGTTCATGTGTATTTTTTGAATGAAATCAATGAAAATCAGTCCAATTTTAAAATCCATAGATTTTTAAATACCTCTAGATTTTCATAAATTTTTAAAAGTCTGAAACGAATACCTCAGGAGTTTTATAGAATTTTAAAAGTCTTGAACGAATACCTTTAGATTTTCATAGACTTTTAAAAGTCTTGAACGAATACACCCAAATTTTAAAAGTCTGCAGAAATCTATTATAATCATGAACGAATACACCCCCTAAATCTCAACCGCGAGTTAAAGCCTAATTACTAGATAAAATAATATTTTCAAATATATTAATGTGAGTGTGTCAATTAAATTACATCATATCACTAATCGGCCTATTCAACATATGTTTTTGGGCCTAGGGTTTTCACTGGGAAGCCCACTAGAATATTGGGCTGGCAGAGTGCCCAAAGATTTATAATTGAATTTTAACGCAACGTTAATTTCTAGTAATAGTATTACTCCTTTTTTTTTTTTTTTTTTCTCATTCGCAAAAATAAAGTGGATAAGCCTGCAAATAATACACACACTTCACACACACAGTGACAGTGAAGGTGAAGGAGAAGAAGCGGCAATGCTGGCAGCCAACCCTAATTATAGCTTCCACGTCCCTCTTTCGAAACTCAGAGCTTCGAGTTCCAAGAAATTCAAAATAATTTCTAATTTTTCGGCGATTAATTGCTTTCCTCGGTCGAAAAAAATTCACATTTCATCAATTCAGCCATCAAATGCTGTTCACCGGACTCCGAAAACGAGAAAAAACAAAAGTAGAAACAGCGGTAACTTGTGCAATAGGTTTACTATTGGAGCTTGTTTAGCAGCAGAGCCAGGCATTCAGAGCGTGGATGCTCCGCAGCAGTCTTTTGCTCCCTACTCAATTAAAATTCCCGTTGGTGATCGTCATGTAAGTGCTTCGGTTCTTAAATTTGTTATTATAGTTTAGAAGTTTGTTTCTTGGGAAATTGATTGGTAATGGAGGCAAGGTGGCTATTTCGAATTTCGCCGGAGGCAGGCTTAGCCTATTATTTTCAATTGAATTTCGTTTGTGATGACGGTATTTTGGGATGCTAAAATGGTGGCTGTTCATTAGCTGTATCTTGGAAAGGTATTTAGAAGACGAGTAATTTTTTTCACGCTTTGAAATGGAGCGTAATGCTATAATCGTAAAATGGTATTTAGATGATCTTGTTTCCAGTCTTTCATTACGTTAATTGGCCTGACATTTTTCTCCACAGCCCATCTTCTTTTGCTTTGTGGTCTTGGTCTTTCTGCATTTTATGACCAAACCAACAGCTGAGTGTGTGATCTTCTGAATATTCACAGATACTCGTTGAGACAGGTCACATTGGGAGACAGGCTAGTGCTGCCGTTACTGTTACAGATGGAGAAACTGTAAGTAGTAAACTTAAAGATAAAATTGTTCTATTTCAACTTGATCCAGTTATTTCTCTTAGTTTCCCTGAACAACTGACATAATTGATTATGAGAAAAATCATCGTTTATGTTTATCCATGTGTTTTGTGGTCACTATTTGTGACTAGAACTTTAATGTAGTGATGATTAGTTGAATTTGGTTTTAATGTTTATGAATAATATGGTCTGATAAATTCTTGTAGGTTATCTACACAACTGTTTGTTTCAATGATGATCCCAGCGAGCCTACTGATTTCTTTCCTCTTTCTGTACATTATCAAGAACGATTCTCAGCAGCTGGTCGTACTAGGTAAAGTTTAAAAGTTTAGCTGTTTCCTTCTCATTAACTCGTAACTTGATGAGGAAACCTAATTTTCTGTTGTCCTTCCATTGAGCAGTGGTGGATTTTTCAAGAGAGAGGGAAGGACAAAGGATCATGAGGTATTATTCCCATTGTATTTGATGTTGAGGAACTTTTGCTTTAATTTTATAGAACTTTGGATGCTGTGTCTCACAATTTCTGTATTTTGGTTGACCAACTAAATTTGTTAGCAATTTCTTCTTTCAGGTTCTCATTTGTAGATTAATAGATAGACCTCTACGGCCAACTATGCCAAAGGGATTTTATCATGAAACCCAGATACTATCTTGGGTATGACCTTGCTAAGGACTTTTTAATGTACAATGTGTGCTTGACTATTGCATTTGGACGGTTTAATAATTTGCAAATGCTTTTCATTTTGTTATATTTCTTGCACTCTTTGTATCTCCTCTAAACTGGACCACTTCATAAAGCTTTCAAATGGGTTAATTGCCAAATAATGCACGACCTTTCAGTGAATTTACAATTTAGACACAACTTTTTAAACGTTTCAATAGAGACCATTCAACTCCATATTGTGCTCCAATTTAATTAATGTTAAATTTAAAAGTATCAGTGCATAAAGAATGGTTTTGGGAGTTCAGTGAAGTTGGTGATATTTGGCAAGTAAGCCCTTTCAAATTCAAAACTTGTGCTCCAATTTAACTAATTTTACATATAAATATATCTGAGCATAAATAATGGTTTTGGAAGTTCGGCAAAGTTGTTGGTGATATTTTGCTTACTTACAGTCCTCAAATGGTAATTGAGAATTTTAGAAATTTGTTTACTGGAGTCAGGTATTGGATGGATCTGAAATATTTTTGGATGGACTTGAAGTTTGGGGGAATCTGGAATCTGTATCATTTTGAGATGTAGATGTTGGCATGTTGCGAGTTTATACTTTGGGAAATAATTTAATATTGATCTTTATCTTCAGTTGATTCTGACTTCTGTATCAATATGAATCATGTGATTTTAAGTTACTTGTGAGACCAAATTTATGCATCTTTTTCTGTCATCTCAGTTCGCTTGCCTTACTCAGGCCAAGCCAACTTGAGGTTTGCAACAATGAATTCATAGTTTGTCTTTTGAACTTCTGTCATCCCATGAGGCAGGTCCTGAGTTATGATGGTTTGCATCCTCCAGATTCTTTGGCGGTGACAGCAGCTGGGATTGCAGTGTATGTTTATTTTTTTGGTTCCTTTACAGTGGTTTATGTAAGTTATCCATTTGAGATCTAACTATGACACATATATGCTTATGCATGTCATTGGATACAATAGAGCTCTCTCAGAAGTGCCAAGTTCTGGAGTTATTGCTGGTGTCCGGATTGGCCTTATTGGTGATAAGTTTGTTGTGAATCCAACTACCAAGGAGATGGAGGAGTCTAAACTGGATTTGTTGCTGGCAGGGACAGATAGTGCGGTATTGATGATTGAGGTATATTACTGATTCCTCTATCCATCTCTGATAGTTCATTGCTACATAAATGATTTGCTGTAAGCCTGTACATATAATTCAGGAGTTGTTGGCCGCACTGTTAAATAATTTGTGTATGATATTTATTACTATACTATAGTTCTGTTCTTGTCTTGATGATTGGAGGAATGCACTTAACATCTAGTCATCAGCTTTGCATGGGAAATTTTCTGATCATATTCTTTTTTCTGACGGAATGGATCACTATAGGGATACTGCGATTTCCTTCCTGAAGAGAAGTTATTGGAAGCTATTGAAGTTGGGCAGGTGCTTACATATCTTTCATGTCATATCTTTGAGTTGGTTTCCTCCAAGAACATGATTTTGTTTTGAGGCTGTAGGATGTTTAACAAAATTCATAATTAGTTTTTTAAAATAAATAAATTGTGACATCACTATAATTCCTCTTACTTTTCTATTGGAAATTTTGACTGAATAATGAGATTGTTTGCCACGTCTCAATTATTGCAAGCTTCACGATTATATGTGACTTCAACATGACACCATGCGGCAGTTAAAACCAGTGATAGTAAGATCTATGCAAGTGAGAATGTGTTTATTGTTTGCTATGGCAGAATGCTGTCCGAGCTATATGCATGGCGGTGGAATCCTTAGTGAAGAAGTGTGGAAAACCAAAATTGGTGGACGCGATCAAATTGCCCCCTCCAGAGCTATATAAGCATGTTGAAGTATGTTATCAATTCCCTTTTTCTTTTGTCCCGTATCTTATAGTGTTCCTTTTGTATTGCTTTCTTGTTCTTATCTTTTCGCTGTGGTAGAGGAAACATTTTCCTTGAGTGGAGGATGTTTTCTCCTTTTACTGTAAATCTCCTTTTGTTTATTTGGTTGGGCTGTTGATGAAAAAACGAGGATTACTTTTTTTCATAAATCCTTCCTCTAAATAGCAGAGAGTTTCTGAGACATACCAAGACCAAGAAATTTAGGTTTAGAAAATTTTAATTGGCAATTCAAAAGATCGGAGCAATAATGTTTTGTAAGATGAAATCTTAGGCCACTGGTCTGGAAGATGCTGTCCACGGTGAAGTAGTTTTGAATTTTTGTCCAAGTTTTAATGTAAACTATATGAACAAATATTTATATAGAAATTTACAAGTACGCTGTCGACAAAACATAAGCACTTTGACAATTTTGGGGCAATTTTAACTGCCATATTTGTGATGTTCTGGATGACAAAGTGTACTCACTTATGTAGTTTGTTGTCTTCATTTCTGTGATATAAGCATCCTCTTAGTTCATGACAGTGATGTTTGATAATATTCAGGAAATTGCAGGTGATGAATTAGTTGAGGCACTACAAATTAAGGAGAAAATTCCAAGAAGAAAGGCATTATCATCTTTGGAGGCAAAAGTCTTGAACATACTTACAGAAGAGGGTTTTGTTAGTAAGACTGAATCTTCCCTTACTTCTGAAGTGTTGTTGCCTGACCTAATTGAGGTTGAAGATGAGGATGAGGAGGTTGTAGTTGATGGTGAAGTTGATGAAGGGGATGTCCGTATCAAGCCTGCTGCAAAGAAACCCGTCCCTATGGTAACTCTTGGTCCTTGGAGAAACTTGATTAATATTTTCTTTGTAGACTTGAAGATGTGATTGTCTGAAATTATGCAAAACTCATCCTTTTTCTTGGTTGACATGGGCATGCAAGAGGTATAGGGCAATGCCTGCGAATATCTAGGCTTCTTTTCTCCTTCATTTCGTGTGTGTAATAAAGAATATTGAATTGGTGAAATGCTCTCAATGATAAAATGGTACCTTCACCCTGGATTCTGTCTGATATTTGCATCCACTGTTGCACTAGATTTGCAACTCTAGTGACATATCGTTGATGTATGCTACTTTTAACTACTAATCCATAGCTAGAGATAATTAGATGTTAAGTTAAAGAAAGATCTTTAATGTAACCCGTCAGCAAAACTTTAAATAATACTCAAAACTCATTGCTTGGAAAGATTCTATCTGTGCTCTTAG
Source organism: Salvia miltiorrhiza (assembly GCF_028751815.1). Taxonomy (NCBI): domain Eukaryota; kingdom Viridiplantae; phylum Streptophyta; class Magnoliopsida; order Lamiales; family Lamiaceae; genus Salvia; species Salvia miltiorrhiza. The sequence goes on from NC_080387.1 coordinate 63,772,574, forward strand.
CTTATATATGCAGACATGCTTAGTATTTTGTCATTAAACCGGGGCTTGCATGAATATAATTTTTCAGTAAGTTCATATAACTGACTAGTGGAACTTGAAATTGGTTCTCAGATTTACAATTACTGTCTGATAAGATCTTGTTGATTTTATTGGTATTTAATCAAAGACAATATTTGATGTATGATCTTCTTATAGCTATACTCGGAGGTAGATGTGAAGCTGGTTTTCAAAGATGTTTCGTCGAAATTCTTACGAAGACGTATTGTGGAGGTATGTTTCATATTTCAATAAACGACCTGAAATAGTAATCATGGTGCCATCTCACTTGCAGTTTATATGAGATGTTGCATTTTTTGTTAAACAAGCTAATCATTTGTTCACCATTACTATGAACCCTGTTGTTTAGTAGATGACAAGCTCCTAATTAATCAAATAAAGGGGTTTAAGTTTGTCCTTGTACGATTTCTTGTTTTTATCTGAATCTGATTTGCGGTAATGCGTACAATAAATTTTGCATTATCTTTGAGTAGTGACAACATATATAGGTACTGGATGTCAATTTGCGACACAAGGTGAACCTATCATTTCCCCCCCTTTTTCTTTTCTGATAAGAAACAGAAATATATAACTAGAGGAAATGAAGCTGCTCAAAGGGCATGTTGTCCCCAGAATCATGAAAGCATTCTAGCTAATTATGCAACTTCAGCCCCTAAAAGTTTTGACATATAGAAAGCCCTAAATCCTTATGATATGAGACCCACCAAGAGTCTCTCACCTGATCCCCTAACTAGTTTTCTGATGCTGACCTGGTCTAAGCTTCTGCTGTGTTATTATGCTTGATTTATCAGGGTGGAAGAAGAAGCGATGGCAGGAAACCTGAGGAGTTACGATCGATTAATTCATGCTGTGGATTACTTCCTCGGGCACATGGAAGTGCTCTTTTTACGCGAGGCGAAACCCAGGTCTGGATCTTTTGTTTGGTGGAGAGACTAAAATATTGCTCCTTTTGCATATTTCACATTATTTTTTGAGTAGGCTATTTGTATATGTAACATTAGACCCTGAATGTATTCTCTTCTTAAGAGTCTGAATTTTAGCCTTTTAGGTTGAGTCTTGATAGCTTCTTTAAAGAATTTTCATCGTACAATATTGTCTATCTCTTAGTGTTCCCCCTTTGATGCATGTAATTGAAAACATTATGGAAGGACAAACATAGAAATCAACAGTAACCTAATATACAAGCACGATGGATCCCATATGGTGCCAAAACAATAAAAAACAAAATGTTTAGAAATATGCCTTTGAATATGTACAAATTTTCCTATAGAATAATAGTGAATGTGGTATTTTAAATATTACTTGAGTTCGATCCACTACACAAAGCTATAGCTCTATTTATTTTTCTCATTTCTTGCTTCATAGTCATTAGCTGTGGCTACCCTTGGTGATAAGCAAATGGCACAGAGAATAGACAACCTAGTAGATGAAGAGGAGTTCAAGAGATTCTATCTTCAGGTGAGTTTCCTCGAATTGGTGATGTATTTTCTAGTTGAAAATATTAGATAATGTATTACTCCCTCCGTCCCATTACAAATGTCCCACTTTCCATAATGAGATGTTCCATTACAAATGTCTCATTCCTTTTTTGACAATATATTCTCTCTCTATACCTAATATTTATATAATTTCCACCAACCCACTTTCTCTACTTTCTACACATTTCTTAATCTCCGTGCCCAATAGTAATGGGACATTTGTAATGGGACGGAGGGAGTACTATAGATAAAAAAAACATGTTAGTTTCATCTCTCATGCAATCCTGATCCTATCAAATTTATATTCATCTATCATCTCCACAAGAGCTATATTCATCTCAGCCATTGAGAAGTATTTTTCTTTTCTGCTGATCTTGGCAAATGATCACACGTAATTAATTCTAGGTAATCATGCGCAATGTTGAAGCTGACTAGTTTAATATTCTGACCTTGTCTCCAGTGCTGGTCACTGAACTATGATGTAACTGATAATTTTTACATACCTTACATTTTACATCAATTTTAAAAGATTGTATTATCTTTATAAAGTATAAACAACATTTAATAATTATAAGATTGCACTTAAGACCATTATGAGGTTTACTTAACTAGCTAGAAATATTATGATGTATTAAGATTTTGAGCAATGTTATTCAGGTACGATTTGTCCCCAGGTACTCTTCCTTTGAATATAAATGTTTTCAGGAGTATGCTAATATATAAGTTCATTTGCTTCTGCATTCATTTGATTTATCTTTTTGATGTTCTCCGTTGTTGGTTGTTTGTGTAGTACTCCTTTCCTCCGTCATGTGTTGGAGAAGCTGGCCGTGCAGGAGCTCCATCCAGGAGAGAAATTGGCCATGGAATGCTTGCTGAGAGAGCTCTGGAGCCAATATTACCTTCTGAAGATGAATTTCCTTATACCGTACGTGTTGAAAGCACCATCACAGAAAGCAATGGTTCATCAAGGTACAACATTTACATGTTTAGTGGCAGTGCATTTGGTAAGGGGAATATCATTCTTGAATCCTCTCTGAGCTCTTCATTTGGTTTCTTCAATACATATGAGAATGGTCTCATAATAGGATCTTCTCTACTGACATTCTGACCAGTTTCCCATTTGTTCGTCCACCTGCTAAGTGTGGACTGCAGTACTCTCCACATCTAATCTTTTATTTAAGTGATTTCCAGACAAATATCCATACAGGCTAAATGCCTACAATGTCCTTTTGTCTGGGATAAAAAGAGTAAAGCATTTAATCTTTCATGGGATACTTTTGTACCTTTCTGACCCATGTGAGTAATTTGCAATTGAGTCTTCATGCAAGTAACTTATTTGTGACAGCATGGCCTCAGTATGTGGGGGTTGCTTGGCATTACAAGATGCTGGTGTTCCAGTTAGGAGTTCAATTGCTGGAATAGCCATGGGAATGGTCTTGAACACTGAGGATTTCGGTGGAGATGGTTCTCCACTAATCCTCTCTGATATAACAGGGGGTGAAGATGCGTCAGGAGATATGGATTTCAAGGTTGTGGGCTAATCCTATCTCAGTTGATCTCTTTTATTTGTTATAGAAAGATATGCTCATATTTTCCTCAAGTTAGGAAAATGTAGGGCTAATTGCATTCAGAATGCAAATTAAACACAGCATGTAATAATCAACGCGCACAATTTTTTGCAATTCAAGTCACACTGCATAATACTAATGACCAAATGATGACTTGTTAGGATCATTTGTTAAACGGTGTTGTTTCCTCCCCGATGGCCACTGGAATTATGCCTAAAGACTCACATAAATTAACATTGCAATTTTTGAGTTGACACGTCAAATTTGCAGATTTGGTCAAAAACCATGATATAAGAATGGAAATTAACCCAAATAAAAACTAATGCTATTTCACTCGTGCATGTTAAAAAAAAGGCTGGGAGCATGGTGCTAACTTAGCTATCTTTCTGATGCTGTAGGTTGCTGGAAATGATGATGGTATAACTGCATTTCAGATGGATATAAAGGTAGTGTGCCGCAGTCTTCATAGGTTGCTTTGCTTTTCCAATCCCAGTTAATTGTTAGATGTGATTAGTTTTGCAGTGGATCTGAAATACCTTGACCTCATATCTTGTGTTTGTAATTGGTCAAAAAGCCTGGCAGTAATCATTCTCTGTAAATGTGTGAGGGCAGGTTACAGGAATCACCTTATCAGTCATGCGGCAAGCTCTCCTGCAAGCAAAAGAGGGACGGAAGCATATCCTTGGTAACTGAACCTTATTGTCAAGTACATAGAATTTGGGTTCTGACAAACATGCCTGAAAAGTTACGAAGGAAAGCAAATTGGGATGAATTCTTGCTGTCATTTTCATTTTCATCCAGATCATTCTCCTACAAAATATCTTGAATATACAAGTGCCCGTGCTCATGAACTAGCTACTCTGACATGGATTGGATGAAAAGTAGAATAAAGTGGATTTTATGGATTTTTTAAGGAATCAATAAATGCTCGAAAATTTAGAACTATGTATTCCATGTTTCACTTGAGCTCAATGATTTTGTTTGCTTTTGTAGTTGAGATGTCAAAATGCTCTCCTCCTCCTTCAAAGAAACTCTCAAGATATGCTCCAATTATTCACATTATGAAGGTTTGTTGGTTCTGGATGTCCAATTTTTCTGGCAGTCGTTAAGACTAGCGAATGTGGTTTTCAGAATCATTATTTTGATACCGCAGGTGAATCCAGATAAAGTTAACATGATCATAGGTTCTGGTGGGAAAAAAGTGAAGAGCATCATTGAAGAAACTGGGGTTGAGTCTATTGAGACGCAAGATGATGGCATTGTAAGCTGAGAAGACATGTACTCCTGTGGTTATATGTTACTCCTTATGTCTCTTCAACCTTACAGTGTGACATGTGAGTGTTACAGGTTAAAATAACAGCTAAAGATTTGTCAAGCCTGGAAAAGTCTAAAGCCATTATTAGTAACCTGACAATGGTTCCCAAGATTGGCGACATTTACAGGTTTCCTTTTGATATATGTATATATATATATTTAATAATTGATCTTTTCTTCACATGTACACTTTTATTTGGATCTGCTGGTTAGTTTTGCTGTATTTACTAACAAATTTGTTGCGTGAAGCTGCAATCTGAATTTGTGTTCTTTTTGCACTAACACTTCCTATTGTTTTTTAATCAGGAACTGTGAAATCAAAACAATTGCTCCATATGGAGTTTTTGTTGAAATTGCACCTGGCCGAGAGGTAGTTCCAAAATTTCAAAACGCATGTGTACTGCAAGCAGCAGTCTATTAATCTATGAGTCCTCTATCCTGTTTTCGACTCAATTTAGCTATGCATAATGCATAATAATGGTTGAAGTAGTTATCTATTATTCTATTCGATGCTTCAGGGACTGTGTCATATCAGCGAGTTGAGTGCAAGTTGGCTTGCTAAGGCAGAAGATGTAAGCATTCTAAGCTTGGGTGCTCTACTAGAATGTAATACACTTTTGATGAATTAACCATTTTCAATAAAAAAACACAGGCTTTTAAAGCTGGAGATCGTGTTGATGTCAAGCTTATAGAGGTTCGAATCATATTCTCCCTTTCTGGTTGTTGATAATGCATGTATTTTCGTTGATGCTGCACCTGTCTATGCAGATCTATAATTGGTTTTTGTCATTTAAATTTAATCACTAATATCTCCTTTTAGATTGACATTTGACTAAATATGTTTCTGTCAACATACGACCATATTATCTTTTCAAAACAACTATATTGCCTAGATGGTGAGGTTTATATTTGAAGCCTCTTTTGGGGCCAAATATGTTGTATTCAACCAAGAGAACTTGAAAATAAAATTACCTCTTAAATGCAAAATAATGTTGCCTTTTTCTTTACACTTACATTGCCGCCATGAATATGATACAGATCAATGAGAAAGGACAACTTCGGCTGAGCCGCCGTGCATTACTTCCAGAACCTGGCCCAGAGAAGGTGAGCACAAAGCAACGTATTGGTAACCTCAATAAAGAAACTACAGATACTCAGAAAGCCGATGAGAAGGGTAAACTGAAGAAGACGTCATCTGGTCCTAAGAATGATGTTAAAGTTGACAATGTAGAACTTCCTGAGGATAGTACTCTTGATGTTAAAACCGACGACAACGACAAAAATAAGACAGTAGAGGCTGAAACACCTATGGATGATAAGTTTGTGAAGAAGTCCATAAGCCCAGGCAAGGATGCAACTGAAACTAATAAAAGCAGGTTCAAGAGAACCAGTACCAAATCCAAAACGAGTGAAAGTCCAGTTGTAAATGGAGAAGCGAAAGTTGGATGAAAAAACACCATGTCAGAAACAAGACCTTATTATACATGAAATTTGGAGATGGATGTTGTCACTTGCAGAAAAAAAGGTATGCACCATGCATTCCGTGGTTGATAATCTTTCAATTGTTATTTCCATTGATTACTGTGGTTCCTATATCCTATCATCTTAGTTTTTATACATCTAGTTTTCTCCATGTGAACAGTGATGGAGCTAGCTTTCTGGATGGCAAGTGACCACTAGATAGTAATTTCAGCTTGTTTCTCTCAAAATCACGAGTTCTGGCACGAAAACATCCACCTGCTGAATGTAAGTAGCATGCCTGAAATGCATGTAAAAAGGGCGGTGCTTGCATAAAATCATTCTGCTTGAGCTAAAGTGCTATTTTGTCAGCAAAATTTTGTCTTGTCCAGCGTGTTGAGGACATGTTAGGCTAGTAATTCAAAGGATACACTTTTAACTTGTCGAGCAGCCTTGTTCTTGATTTTCTATGTTTGGGAAAGTTATTTTGGTTCTGTTAATGCTACATGTATGAATTGGCCAAAGGAATGATGCAGTGATACTACCAAATTCAACTAGTTAGATGTCTAAATTTGTAAGGATACAACACAATTTTATAATAGCAATAGATTTCGTAATTTGACGAAGAAGCTGATGAGGATGAGGAGAAGCCTTGGGAGGTGTATTATTTGCTTTCTATGATGCAACGGAATTGTGCTGTCTCCTCTCTCCCTTTTTATTTGGAGTGGATCTTCTCTTTCAGTTGTAGATAGATGGGAAGTATGAAAGTTTACGATGTTGTAGAATCACACAAAAGACTTGGAACTTGTGTCTCATTCTAAGCTTATTTGGAGTTTTCTGTGAGCCAACTTGGCCACTTTATCTTACTACACAATATTCGTTTCGCATCATATTAATCTTTTCAAAGCTTAATTACCTCTTGATTGGCTATAAAAGTAATTCCATACTTGACGAAGAAATTTCCGATTGTGCTTTTGGGACCTCCAAACTCTGTGGGAGGAAAGACTAGAAGAACATTTCTCTCTTTATTATACTACATATTTTTATATTTATAATTTATTTATGCCATTGAAAGGAAGAAGTATAGTAATTGTACTTTGATTGAGTTGTAAGAGTACACATTTGGATTCCTAGCTTCAAAATGGCGTTGCTTACGCCAAAAATTGGGTTTTTTCTTGCTCAAATTAATACATAATAATACCACGATTACTGCAACGTTTAGAATTAGGCTGGTTAAATTAAATGGAGGATGAGATGTTGGATTAAATGTATCAACCGCTCATTTATTCAATTCGATGAAATCACAAATAAGCCATAATTATAAGGGTAAATATCATATTAAACCTTGAACTATACCCGCTTTATCAAAAATACCCTGAAACTTTCGAAATGCTCTCTAAACCCTCAAAGTACCAAAGTTTTATCAAATATATCCCGCATCTATTTTCCGGCCACCAGAAAAGTGACGTGGCTCGCCGGATGCCACAGTGTAATTTAAATTTTATTTTTTTTAATCCATGTCATTTTTTTGTTCTCTTTTTTAATCCATGTCATTCCTTTATTCTCTTTTATTCTAGAAATTAAAATACATGGTTATCTTCCTTTTTAAAATATCTTAACCCTAATTAAAGAACAAAAACACGCTGACCTCTCTCTACCAACTCAAACTTGCGATCTCCAATTCTTCTTTCAATTCATCCACTCTCTCCATTGATTCTCTACACTCGTTTCATGTAAAACCATGATTCGATTCAATTTCTGATTGCGAGCCCGTTTCAGCCAATGAATTAATCTCCTCGGCAAGAAATCTCGACTAGAACTCTCTAAATCATTTCCACGGCGCAGCACTCTATCTCTTCCTTCTCCTTTCTGTTCTGTTTTCCTTTCTAGCATTTTGTCGAACAGTTTATATGCGTCTCTGCTGTTTATTTGTTTTTCCAGATCAGGTTTTCTCCTTTCCGTTGGGTTTTTGCAGAGCACGATTACAAGCTGAAGTTTGGACATCAAATTGTGTTTCCAACAGAATTATATTTTTCTTTCAATTCATCCACTCTCCCAATTGCTTCTCTACACTCGTTACTTGTCAAACACAAATTCAATTTTTATAATCTCTTTCAAAAACCAGATCTCTGATCAGTATTTTAGATGCAGAAATTATATTGCACTGTTGGTGGTTCAAATGACAACCATATCCTTGTTGTGGGATCGGCCAGTATTTTCCTAAGAAAGCTCTCTATTATGCATCTGGTGTGTGTTACTGCTTGACTTGATACCTTTTCTAGGTACGAATAACTTCAGAACGTTGGAATTCCATAGAAAAATTGACTTGAGTAAACTAAATTGAAAGAGAAGCTGGAGACTTGAAAGAGATGCAAGTGGTTCTTTCCTCTTTAATCAGCGTGCTTTTGTTCTTTAATTAGGGTTAACAGATTTTAGAAGGAAGAGAATTGTGTATTTTAATTTTTAGAATAAAAGAGAATAAAAGAATGACATGGATTAAAAAAGAGAACAAAAAAATGACATGGATTAAAAGAAATAAAATTTAAATTACACCGTGGCATCCGGCGAGCCACGTCACTTTTTTGGTGGCCGGAAAATATATGCGGGATATATTTGATAAAACTTTGATACTTTGAGGGTTTAGAGAGCATTTCGAAAGTTTCAGGGTATTTTTGATAAAGCGGGTATAGTTCAAGGTTTAATATGATATTTACCCTTATTATAATGATTCATTTATCTTCTTTTTTCCTTTAGGGTGCGTTTACTTTGGTTGTAAAATTTTCATTGAAAAATGATAGATAAGAAAAGATGAGAAAATATTATCATTTTTTCATTTTTTTTGTCATATGTTTACTAGAGATGAAAAGATGAGAAAGTGTTGGAAAATATTTTCACATTCCACCATAAAATAATATTATCCAACATTGGAGAGAAAATAAGTGAAAATTGGCTGCCTAAAAAAATATTTCATTCTGTCCGGAGAAAACCCATCATAGTAAACATGTGAAAATGATGGAAATGGGTGAAAATATATTTTTTTTCTCTTATTTTTCATCAAAGTAAACGCACCCTTATACTTTGTCGAATTCCATACATTTTTCTTTTCTTTTCATTTTTTAATGCAATTGTTTTTTCTCCACTCGTCATCTATAAATACCCAATCATTATTTTATCAATTTTGACTCTCTAGTAAACTCAATTCTCTTATTGATCGTTCATCTCTTGAGTCTCAACAACTCTCAATTAGTTGTCGAATTTTCTCTAGTCTCGTTCATCCACTCTATACTATATTTATTTATATAGCTTCTATACTATGTAGTATTCATTATTTTCATAATCTCATCTTATCAAACATTCTAGTTAGTTTTACAATTTTGAAGTATTTTATCTTTACCTTACTAAAAATGGCAAGTTCATCTCGGCATTCAGAATCCGATAAGACAAAAGGCAAGGAAAAAGGGCGCCTGATCTACGACCATACAACATCTTCACGAGGTACATGTTGGATTATGATTCTCAATTATTTAGATACCAAGAATTAAATGTTTAGGGAAAAAATAGCAAATCTTTTGAGTCGCTTCCGTATAATTTGTGTGATAGTTCCTTGATTGAAAATTTCATTGTACTTATTAGTTATAGTTACGCATCTAGAAACGTTATTATTGTTAATGAGAGAACATGTGTTGTTTATTTAGTGAGTGGAGAAAGGTATATTGTTGATATGTGTGTGTATGTGTAAATTAATTAAAAAAGGTACATAGTACGACACATGGTAGTCATAGGCGTGGATTGAATAGATGTCGACGTACAAAAACTTGTGATGTTGTTGATGGTCGATGATATGATTACCATTGACACATATGACAAGCATCCTAACTCAAACTTCAAAAACAAAATCTTGGGTACAACCGACCGGATGTATTGTACAATTGGATTAATTCACATTCACATTCTGATCTGCATTCTGATTCAAACACATATCCTGACTCGAATCGTGTAAATGACATTATTCGGTTATACAAATAACACTACCTATAAAATTGATACTATTCGATTATATAAACGACACTGTAATATTTTAAAATGTTATAGTGTCATTTTCAATCTTATAGTGTCAATTACAGGAAGTGTCATTTATAATTCTGAATAGTGTCAATTATACACATTGTCATTTACAATGTTATATATAGTGTCATTTATACGCAGTGTCATTTGTATAATCGAATAGTGTCAATTACAGGCAATGTCAATTGTATATAATCGAATAGTGTCATTTACACGATTTAGATTGAATGCGAATTCGGGTCAAAATGCGGGTTAAGGTTCAACCCGATTGTATGATACACTCGATTGTATCCAATATATATCACCTCAACTTCCAATCCATGGTGGCTTTATTCGGAAATTGATGATCATAAAGAGTTGAAGAGCGAAATCTCATATGATGGGTGGGTTGTGCAAATTAAGGATTAATTTGTGGACCAAATGGCTTTCTGATTTTTGGATTCATGCACTTTTCTTGATCAAAACTCACGAAAATAATTATATTATTTTTCACATTTATTATAAAAATGAAATTAAAGTTGAATAGTTGGTTAGAATTTGATAATGAGGTAGCGCGTGAGAGGAAGTGATTAATAAGTAAAATTAGCTGTAACAAGAAAAATGCATGTGTGAATTTGTGAGTTAATATGCTTCCTGGCATGATATGACACCTGAATACGCCTAGCTTCCCACCATTCCACACGCTACGCCCAGCACAAATCTTGTGCCTTCCCAACAAACACATCACACCCACCACCCATGCCATCACATATCAATTTATTTAAGACAATACCACTAATTAATTCAATAATCTGCAAATTAAACACTCCCTTTGCACATGCATGCAACTCACTCTCTCTCTCTCTCTCTCTCTTGCCAACCCCTTCACGAGAGTTACGTGGCCCTCTTCATTTCATCACCCACTATAAACATAATCCAATTCATTTATTCCTTTTCACAACACCCTGCATGGATGTGCCGCCTCAAGACGACGGCACGTCCGACAGCCGCCGCAAGGGCCCCGGAAAGAGGAGCGCCGAGGCCCCTCCGCCCAACGCGCCATGCGGCGCCTGCAAATTCCTCAGAAGGAAGTGCATCAGCGGCTGCATATTTGCCCCTCATTTCGCCTCCGACCAGGGAGCCGCCCGCTTCGCCGCGGTTCACAAGGTCTTCGGCGCCAGCAACGTCTCCAAGCTCTTGCTGCACATCCCGCCCAACCGCCGCCACGATGCCGTCGTCACCATTTCCTACGAGGCTCAGGCCAGGCTCTCCGACCCCGTCTATGGTTGCGTCTCCACCATTATTGCGCTGCAGCAGCAGGTTTTTTTTTAAATTTCATTAATTGTTAGCTACACTTACATTTAATGGAGATTGATTTCCCAAGTTTGAGATAATGGGAACGTCGGTAATATGACCATCTGAATATTTAATACTCCCTCCGTCCCACCATTTTAGTCCCTTATTCTATTTTGAGATGTCCCAAAAAGATAGTCCACTTTTCTAATTAATATTATATAAAAATATTGTTTTTACTAAATTAACCTTATTTAATGCTTCACTTAAATGTGAAAAGAATGTGTGAAAATAATAAATAAGGGTATAAAAGATAAAAATATAAAAATTAAATGCATTTTCTTAATATGTGTGAAAAGTGGAAGGGGACTAAAATGGTGGGACGGAGGGAGTATTTATTAAAGCATACATATATAGTTGCAGCGAGCTGGTGACTGAAGCAAATTTGTCTACATATATAAATATCAATAAGAACTAAGGTAGTACTATATATCTTTTATTTGTTTTTATAGAGGAAATAGGAGGTACTACATATGATCATAACGGCCAATTCAATTTACAAATCTGAAATATAGCGAATTTAAACATCTCCGAATTAACTTTATCATCTGAGGCTACTAAAATTAATCACGAATAAATAGTGTCTGTGAGTAGCTTAAAAGAAAAGTTGTAAAATCGAGAAGATCGGTTGTGATAACTGATAAATATACAGGTGGCATCACTTCAAGCAGAGCTATCAGTGGTGCAAACTCAGCTAATGAACAGCAGATATGTGATGGCAAATGCATTTCAAAATTCACCACAGCAGCAGCAGATTTGTTATTCCAACACTTCTTCGGCTTCGAACAACCTAATTAGCATGCATAGTTTCAGCCCTAACTTTGGGGAAACAAACAGTTTTGAGCCCATGCATGAAGATCACGAAGAGGAGGAAGAGACCCATGATCCTGCAGTTGTTGCATTTGCTAATAACATTTTTCAATGATTTAATTTATATACCCATTTATGTATTTGTAAGAAATAAATTAAATGTTGTTTCCATGACTCCTCGCCAATAATCTTTGTGCCCTCCAAAAATAATTACCATACGTGTAACCTCATTTTAATTAGAGAAGTTGGTAAACGGGTGTATATGATTTTTTGGGAATGCGCCAATTATATGCGACCAACCAAAATTAAGTGTTCTCAAAACTGCAATAATTTATTGATCGTCGTATTTAATTTTTTTATTATAAATTAATAATTAAATAAGTAAATTTAAAGACTGTGGACTTGAACCAAGACCTTTGAGTTTAAGCATTAACCACTCTGCCGCTAGGCCAACACGATTTGAATCATTAAAATCATCCTTTTACACAAATGAGGTTGGTTTGTTTTTTAATTGTTGAAAAAACAATAACTTAATGAACAACAGAAATTGAAAAGGGGTAATTGATAGTAGGTTAATCTTCTATAAACATGAGACCAAGAAACAACATACATAAGAAAATTAAAGTCACACCACCAAAAAAAAATAAAGCGCAAATAATTGTGAGATGTTATATTTGATCAAGCTACTCAAAATGTCGTTTTTATTCAATTGTTCTACAACTAAATTATTTGGAAATTAATTATCTGTACTTTTTTTTTCATAAGATACATACTTTGTTAGCTAATCAAAAAAGAGTAAAGTTCTTAATTTGAATAACTAATAATTTATTAGAAATAATTAAAGAATAGTGAATCAATTTTTTAAGACACTACATGAGGTGGGTTCAAATTGATTGCACCCCTATGCCAATAATAATTAGCCCAAATCTGTTCATTTTTTTATGTTAGCCCAAGCCCATTCTAAGTTGTCAATAAATTCAATATTATCAAACCAAAAAGTCACGAGAAAGTGATAGTAACAGAGGAAATCGCTGTTTTTCCAAGAGCGACTTTAGTTGAAAGGCTTCCGACCTAACCTACCGTTTCCCGCCACTCCTAGTCTTGCCCTCTTGAGTTTTTGACCCACAAACCCGCACAGAACAGAAGTTGTTCCATACTCACCTTCGCTGCGTGTGTTTGTGTGTGTAAATCTTGAAAAATAACAACAACAAGAAGAAGGTGCTTATTGAATTTGAAGAAGAGATGTTGTGGGTGGATAAATATCGTCCCAAAACCCTAGACAAGGTTCTGGTCCACGAAGATATTGCCCAAAATCTCAAGAAACTGGTAATCGTTGATGAAATCGATCAAATTCGTGCACATTTTTAATTTCGATTGGCCGAAGCTTCAAAATTTGTTTGCTTTTTTTGGTCCATAAATTTTTACTTTTTGTTTGAATACAGGTGACTGAGCAGGATTGTCCCCATCTGCTATTCTATGGACCATCCGGGTCGGGTAAGAAAACCCTAATTATGGCCCTTCTCAGACAAATATTTGGTCCTGGAGCTGACAAGGTGATATTTTAGTAATTGTTTTTCAGTTCTGGCTGTCGTTGGACTTGTTATGGTTAAATTTAGTGATTTATATTTGGAGATATGCAAATTGGCTAAATATGGCCCCAACAATGAGGATTTAGTGTGAGCAACTTCATACTCTGTTGCTTCTCGAGTTCTGTTGAGAGTAATTTGACCTTTTACTTAGCCGATGAGAATGTGGAAAATTAAATTTTTTACATAGTTTAGCCTATCCAAAACTATTCTATCTGATGAAGGATGCTTTGATTTGACTTATTTCATGTTGTTCTGCAGGTTAAAGTGGAAAACAAAAACTGGAGAGTTGATGTGAGTATTTCTCACCCAAAATTTATGACGCAATATGTAGTCCGAGATGCTATTTCTGCTCTGCCCCATAGTTATTGCATGGATTGATTTTTCTAGACGTTATAGTTTGAGTAAACATTTAATTTTGTGTCCGCAGGCTGGTTCAAGAGCAATTGATGTAGAGCTTACTACAGTATCAAGCACGCATCATGTTGAACTGAATCCTAGTGATGCAGGATTTCAAGATCGGTATGTGGTTCAAGAGATAATTAAGGAAATGGCGAAGAACCGACCAATTGACACCAAGGGAAAGAAGGGTTTCAAAGGTAAATCTGCCCTTCTTGCCTGTATCAATTTTTTGACTAGGATTTGCTTGTGTATCAATGGCGTTGATGCTTCTTTAGCTGTTTGATAACTATAATTCTTGAAATGGTATGAAGGAATGTATACAACTTAACAGATTCATGATGATGTCTGCAGTGCCTTTTCCCTTTCTCTTAATTTTCTTGAAATAACTATTAGGATGAATCTCAATCAGTTCTTATATCTGGTTTCTCTGTACCAATAACATGGACTTGGGCATATCAGTTCTCGTGTTGAATGAGGTTGACAAACTCTCAAGGGAAGCGCAGCACTCTCTACGAAGAACAATGGAGAAATATAGTGCATCCTGTCGGCTAATTCTCTGCTGTAATAGCTCTTCTAAGGTCACTGAAGCCATCCGCTCTCGTTGTCTGAACTTGCGCATAAATGCACCAACAGAAGGAGAGGTCATTATCTCTTCCTTTTATCTAATTTTTCACTCCATTTATTTAAGTATGTAGCACAGTCATAGTTCAGTGTAACAACTACGACATTTTTTTTAAAACTTATACGTAGTTTTCTAGTATGTTTTTATATTTTTGTTCTCTACTTGTGTTGATATATTATTTTTCCGTGTCAGATCACAACGGTGTTGGAATTTATTGGCAAGAAGGAAGCATTGCAACTCCCACCTGGATTTGCTGATCGAATAGCTCATCAATCTAATCGAAGCCTAAGGAGGGCAATACTATTATTTGAGACTTGTCGTGTCCAACAGTTGAGATTTGTTTTGCATTTATAAAAATTATACTCCCTCCGTCTCTGAAATAAGTTCCTCTTTTTCCTTTTTGGGACGTCCCCCAAATAATTTCCTCTTTCTTTCTTTCCATTTTTGGATAACTACCTCATCACTAATAAGAGTACTTTATTTATTCTTACTTTTCACTTTTTCATCACTTCCAATACTAATTATAACACTTTTTCACCACTCTCAATACTAATTATAACACATTTTTCTCCACTATCAATACACTTTACCACTTTTCCTTAAAACCCGTGCCGTCCCCAAAGAGGAACTTATTTCAGGGACAGAGGGAGTAATAAACTTTCTACTATAGGCATTTATTATGATTACATGACTATGTGCTAATGTCATGACTTTCAATTAGGTATCCTTTTGCACCCAACCAGGCAATACCACCTATGGATTGGGAGGAATATGTTTCGGAAATAGCATCAAGCATATTTAAGGAGCAGAGTCCTAAAAGGTTTTGCAATAACAATCTTTTTGTCAAAGACACCTTAGGTTCAAGATCATTGCTAATTTATTTTCCTTACATTTCTCTTATAGGTAGTTTTGTTAATGTATAAGCACATGAAATTTTCATGTAGGATTGCTTTGATGAGTTCATCATTGCTGATAAATGACTTATAGCTGAGCTCATCTTAGTACCCTATGAAATGCTGTTTCATGATAACATTTTTTACGATGCCGATATATTTTTGGAATGCAGCTTATTACTTTGATTTCTTTGCCTCTCTGTCTAATGCATTTCTTCGTGTAGGTTGTTTGAGGTCCGTGGAAAGCTATACGAGTTACTTGTTAATTGTATCCCTCCAGAAATCATTTTAAAGGTTGACTTTTTTTAGTGCTTTTCCAACCCCATTCACTTCTTCGAGTCAAAGGATTATATAGCTAGCATTTTCAGTATGAGACTGAAGAACGTTTTCTTTTCATTGCAGAGATTGCTTCATGAATTGCTGAAGAAATTGGACTCTGAGCTAAAGCATGAGATCTCTCATTGGGCAGCTTATTATGTAAGCTCTGATTGCACTATGATTTTCCCCTCCCCTCCCTGCCCCTCCTTTCTAACTGGAAAGCAGAAGATCAGCTTTTTCTGACAAGTGACGTATATCAAAATGACTTTCAATTTAGAGTTGGATTGTAGTGTAAAGTTTGTGCTCAACTAAGTTGCCGTAGATATAACTGCAGTATTAACTTGCTTCTCGCAGGAACATAGATTGCGTCTTGGACAGAAAGCAATATTCCACCTTGAAGGTACGTCATGTAATTTTGCTGACTTTTGTGTGAACAATTGATGCAGTTATTTTGACATAATTCTCAAGTGTTACTCTTCATCTCAGATAATTATGTTGGATCAGTGAGATGCAAAAAGAAATATAGGAATTTTAACAATTTTTTCAATTCCAGCATGATAATCCTCTTGTTGAACAGCTTCATAATTTTCTTTAACTAGTTGCTTTGGGCATCCTAAATTAATTTCTCCGCGTTCAGCTTATTACCTCGTAGTGTTGAGTAAAGATTGAACATTCTGACCATTTCTCTTCCAAGATAACATTGCTTCACGCCTTATTTGGTTTATGTTCACTTATAGAATGTGAATATGAGGTGGTTATTTGGTTTTAATTTCCTTCTGATTTAGAGTCTACCTTGATTAAGCTGTATAAGCACATAACAACTGATACTGCTTACATACTAACAAGTAAAACTTTACACTATTGCTTTACTCGACATTGCAGCATTTGTAGCCAAGTTCATGAGCATCTACAAGGGTTTCCTCATTGAGACATTCGGCTGAGCTCGTGCAAATCCTGCCGTGAGACAAGACGTTTGGCTGAACTTCCATAAATGCCTATTAAGAGAGGATTTCTGTTCAATTGTTATCAGTTGTGCAGTCATTCACTTCGATTTGCATCCAACTCATTACAGTATGTGCAGTGTGATGATGTTTCATGTTTCATTAGAGATATCCATCACTATTTCTGATTCTCATTCAACAGTTTAATTGTCGCAATCTTGTTTCCTCTTCAGTTCCTGTTAAGTTCAAAACTCAACAGACCAAAAAAAATACTAGTAAAATATGACCACCAATTCAATCTGACTGAGATAGAAATGAATGGTTGGAACATTATGTACAGTGTAATATATTCTGCTATCATCTAGTTAGTAAACTCTGTTTTGCTAAACTGTCACCAAAAATTTCTCGGCAGAGGGGCCGCAATGGCCCTCCTCTCTCCGGCAACAGCCATTCGAGAAAGCCGGCTCGCCCGGTTAACTTTCCTCTTGGTGGCCGGAATCTTCCTGGAGATGGCCTGCCATATCATCTGAACGGCATCGTTCTTCTGCGACGGATACTGAAACTCGAAGTAATGCTCCACTTGTTTGAGCGCTCTCCACATCCTACTCCACTCCTCTTTACTGATGCCTCTAATGAAATTGATGAGAAATTTGTCTCTCAAAGCATCTGCTGTGGAGACAAAGACGCAGAACTCGGTGTAATCGAGAATGTCTTCGAACGGCAGCTCGATGTCGTCGCTGATGATCACCGGCACACAGTGGCTAGCAATGGCGTCGAAGAGGCGGTTGGATGAGGGCGTGTCGCCGGCTATGTTGAGGCAGAATTTCGAGGCGTGCATCCCTTTTGAAGCCTGGTTAATCCCATCACCCTTTATGCTCCCAAAAGTGAAATGCACATCTTTTTCATCTCTCAACATGTAAAAGAGCTCTTGCCTAATCGTTCCACCCTGCAAAACCAAAATCAACAAATCCATCAACCAAAACAAGTGAGAAGAAAAATTGAATATGATTGAAGGCTCACATCTTTCCTATACACAGCTCCTTGAAAATACAGCAAGGTGGGGCGGCCGTGGAAGCCGGAGTCCTGGTGGCCGGCCGGAATGAGATGGTTGTAAGGGGCGATGACATCCTTGTCAACATTAGCAAGGGAGGGAGGATATCTGCCGAGATCTGCGAGGATGAAAATGGCAGGCCAGAGCTTCATTCTTGCATAGAGCAGACTATTAGGATGATGAGCAACGATGATGTGATCTCTCCCACCAGACCTCTTCCACTCCTCCTGAGCTACCAAGAAGTGCACCAGCTTCTCCTGCAACATATCGTCGGCGCTCTTCTTGCTCCGCTTCTGGTTCTTGCCGAAGCGGTTGTAGCTAATGGAGGCGAAAAACGGGACGAAAACAACGTCGGCTTGGCGCGAATCGCCGACTCTGACAGCGCTGCGGCCGCTTAAATTCTTGGAGAATTGGGAGCTCAAGATGTCGAGAGTGAGCCAGTATTCAACGCTGTGCTGCAGGTTTAGGCCGCCGGGGTATTGGGGTATGTGGCGGCGGCGGAGGTCGGGCCAGAGGGTGTGGCCGTTGCCTTTCCATCCCAATAGGCCGAAGTGGAAGACGGGGGGCAGGTTGTACATGAACACCTTGAGGATTCGGTGGTTATTGGTGCTGCATTTTGTTGCTTCGTCGATGAAATGAGAGGCGGCGTTTGGTCGTAGCATGTTTAGGGAAGAGATTACGACAAGTGCTGTTGGGATCAAGAATATTAGGAGGAGGAGGAGCCCTAGATTTCTTGACATTTTGGTTGCATGCATGGAGATGAGAGACTGGGATTTGTATGAAGAAAACAAAACCCAGATGATATTTGATTCAGATTGGGGGTTTTCTTTTCTTTTCCTTTCCTTTCTTTTCTTGGTTTTATTTATTTAGGTGCTTTCTGTCTCGCGGGACTACTTGTTGAAGAAATTTGCTGATTTCTTTGTTTCTTTTTGGTGTTTGTGTAGCGTGAGTGTAGGAAGCATCTGAAGAAGCGGGCTCATCTCATCTTTGTCAAATGCAATTAAACAAAAACTCTTTTTTTCTTTTTTACTGCAAAAATATTCTGATTTTTTAATTTTCCGAGGCTTTTGTGGGTAATAAATACCTAACACTTGTATTGGGGGAGGGCATTTTGGATTGTTTATGTTGCTGACGATGTGCATATAAATACTAAATAAATGGACCTTCTCGAGGTACGAAAAATCCAAAAATAATATATGTGTGTATTATTATAAAATAAGTCTGTACATTTCTTTGAACTATTTTTGGGACACTCTATCTAAAAAAAATCTCTTTGCTGACATAGATTAAAAAAAAATTAAATTAAAATACACACACCAAGTACAGACTACATGTCATGAACAAATGGATCCAACCTTCATTAAATTTCTAATATTTTTAATTTGATATTTTTAGGTAACCTTTTCATCTCCATTTATTATTTAATTTCTTTAAATGGGAAACCTGTTAGTATGTAGTTTCGGTGAGACATGAATATGAAAGCTAAATGCTCTCAAAAAAAGAAAATATTTGACTAAACTTAAACGTACTAGTTTGGTTTATGGAGGGAGTTTAAAACTCTGCACCAATTCAATTTGTAGCCAAGTCAGTTCATTTTCAAAAAGTATTATCTCTTGAATAAGTGTTTCTAGTACGTCTTTTATTCCCTAAAAAATCAAAGACCTATCATTTTCAACTTCCTTTCTTGCAATACAAAATATTATGCAGTACTATACCATTTAAAAATAAAAAAACATTAAAACAGTCACATGACTGTAATTTCTTGAGATCTGATAATACTGTATGGCAGTTTGATGCTGTTATTAAATGTTAACGGTGGCTAGGTGAGACTGCTGCCAAACAAGTCAAATATGCCAAAACGGTGAAGCATGAAAGACTTTGAAAATAAATAAATAAATTAGTCTTTATATTATAACAATACACAAATTTGCCTTTAATTATTCGTATGGTCGGTACAAATTTCTGTGCTAGGCTTTAACCAATTCACAAATTTGCCTTAAAATATTACTCCGTATGGTCAACACAAAAATTTTAAGTAATTCATAAAAGGTCTTAACCTAGACCGGCTTTAATTGCAAGAATTGATAGATCCTAAAAAATCGCTCATACTTATGTGTTGATGGATCCTAGATAGTTGGTCTTTGTTATTTTTAGCTCATGGTATCCCACGACTAAACTAGATAATTTGAGAACAATTTTTTGCATGTGAAATATATACTAGATGCGTAACGTATTCAAGTTAAAACGATTTCAGTTCTAGAAATTAGAATAAATTCGATCTATAGGTATTTGTCTAAACAGATGCCTACAATTGATTTTCGCGCTATTTGTTTTTTTATTACAATAATAATTTTTTTAATTTTTAAATTTTTTTAATAGATGTCCCATTTTATTTTATTTTTATTCCCTAATAAATATCCAATATATTAAGTAATATTCTTCTTATCTTATCCTTAATTAATTTTTTCAGGATATGGTAATTAACTGTATATATACATTTATCACGATAATTAATAAAATTATAAACATAAATTTCTTTTTTCGTTAGTATGTGTAAATTTAACGATCAGGAAACTTAATAAAAAACGAATGGTGTAAAAATCAATTAGTAGTATAATACTCTCTCATATTAAACACTATGTCTATGTGCCACACAAAAAAAAGCAGGGTGAGAACCGTCTTCATTACCCTAATTAGGATTTCATTATATTCTAATTATGATTTAACTAAATTAGTTCTATAAAAGTGTATTACATAATAGATGGTGCGAGTTTTTTTTAAAAAAATGATATATAAAGTATTGAGTGAAAATGAGCGTTTGTTGGTTGTGGTTCAAAGAAGAAAGTGAGATCATGTCCCAAATAGAAGTGATACATTCTTATGGGACGGACGAAAATGAAAAATGTGATACACTCTTACGAGACGGAAGAATTATAAACGTCCACACATAAATTTTTGCGTAGAGAAAATACTAGAGATGAATCGACCTAATGACTTAACTCAGGGGAAATCGCTTATTTTAAGGTAAGAGGAAAAAAAGGTTTACACTTTCTCAACAATTTAATTGAAAAATAAGGGGGAAAACGGAAAATCCTATATTACAAGGTGCAAATCAAAAGTAATTTCCCCAAAGAAGATAATAAAATCAAGTCTCAACAACCGCTGGGAAAGTTAGAACTGGAACTGCATCTCAGCTGAGTATTTAAGTGCCTCAAGATGAGCAGCCATGGCCTTGTTCATTGGAGGCGGACCACATCTCAGAATCTGCATAATCACAGTAACAGATTTTTTGCTTCAAACTTCATACCTATTTTTCCTTTTCTAATTTGTTCGCATGGCTAAATTCAAACCTTAATGTCGGAGGCTGGAGGAGGGCAGTGCTCCTGAATCATTTCCTTCGACACAAAACCAACCCCGCCATTCCATACTTCAGGAGGCTATAGAAATTTTTCGAACAAACAACAATCCATTAGTTGGGATAGTCGTCTGTAAAACCTTAAGCTCTATGGCACTTCAATATAACATAGATTATTTCATTTTACTGCTTCTGAACAGTTGTGCAAAAAGTGACAAGTGCAGAAATCAATCAGAATAAAAGTGTAATTGCTGAGGTTGCCTCGTGCTAGGATTTATAGATGGTAAACTTGCCTGATTGAGCACATAGTAAACTTTGAACTGGTCTGGATAGTTTTTGGCAAGACCATCGATTTCATCCTGCAGCAAGAAACTACAGTTATTCAGGATCGTAAAATAGTTAAAAAACTAGTTTATATTATTCCATACTATCACCAAATATACGTAAAATGAATACGCCATAGAACAAGAACAATGAATTGATTCAACTAAGTTTTCCCTTATACTTTCGTTCTGCAGCTACTGGGCAATAATTTTTGTTCAACAAATTTATCAGACATTTCGACTGCACAAGATTCATGAATTATCCCAGTCCGTATGCAACTGAGCTATCACCAAGCTCAAATTGTGTGTCATTCTAACTATTTCAAGTTACTTTTTTCGATAGACAGCTTTAAGCATGCATAATTCAAGTCGCAGATGGAGAAAAGATATTACAACTTACCTTTAGTAGAATGTCATCAGACGTAACATTAGCATAAATCAGATGCACCTTTGTTCTGTCACTGGGGTTCTCCAGGATTGCTCTGGCAACCTAAACAGAAATGCCAAAATGTATAAACTGTGTTGATGATAGATTCATAATTTAGTTATGAAATTAAAACATTCATAGGTTTGAAAGAAGAATCTATCTAGACATAATATGTCTGAACCCAAATATATATGTATATACATGAAGAGACATTGAATATAAACCTGGAACATTGGTGTAATCCCAGAGCCTCCAGCAAGCATACCAAATGCTCTCACTTGGCCTGGTTGATACCTAAAGCGGCCCTAGTTTTGATAAAGAAATCAAAATTAAGAGTAGATTTCCAGATGCATTACCAAATCAAGTCCACATAAATAATAGAATGCGACTCAATGCCACAAGCACATGCAAATGAATAACCAGAGGTAGAAGACCTGCTTTACCCTACAATAGATTGGCTAGAAACATATAGGTCATATTACATATTGGAGTCCTAAAATTATTCAACTTTTGATCGTTTCAAAAGTAAGGAAGGAAATCAGAAGGCCTTGACACCGATAAAATTATAAATCACATCATCAGCGTGCAAAATATATCTTAATATTATACAGCATGTACCTTTGGTCCTTTAACAGCCAAATAATCACCTTCCTTCATTTCTCTAAAATGATGAGACATTCTCCCTTGTGGATACATCTGTAATTGCAAAATGCCATAAAGCAAACCAAATGAGACCCAAGAAAAGTGAAAGTATGATACTGTATACCAGCATGCCAGCAAATAAACAGGTTGGCAAATATACGAAATGCACCTTGATAACTAATTCAAAGTATCCAACATCAGAATCCAAAGTAGTTGGAGTGTATGGTTTAATGACCTCTTCACCTTGACTATCCTTACCCCTGTGTCGATAAAAGCAATCAAAATTATCGATCAAGCCTAAGTATGCCTTCTCTTCCAATGGCCAAAATCAACACAATATGCCCGTATACCAATTACTAGATGTATGATGTATCAGCGACCATGAGAACAATAATTGAATTAGAGATTCAACCTGCAGCTTATGTGTTGTCCAATAGGAAGACCCAATACAGAAGTAGGCGTAGGAAGAGCAAATCTGAACTTAGCCACGTTATGGCTGAGTTGTGTTTTCTTCACAAGCTTAAATTCCTTGAAATTCTCGGCATCCAAGCACACTGCCAATTACCCAGGAAAGCAACATATAATATGCATGTATATAAAGACATTATTCTATCCCCTCGAAAACTTCAAAGTTTTTTGGAAGAAAGTAGGTAGATAACTGAAGAAACCCCTAATTCAAACAGAAATTTGTAAATTTTAAACCCTGCACTCATTGTACGCATAAATCTAGGCAAAGATTGAATCCCTAATTGAGATGGAAAAAAAATCAATAAAAAAAATACTTTCTCTAAGCTACATGCAGATTACCAGACAATACTCACTAAACACACACACTCACTCAAATGAAATAAAATTGGAATCACTAAAAATATAACCAAACCTTTAGGCTTCTTGGAGGAAAACAAGAAGTAGGCAGCAGCAATAGCTACGAGACCGACGGCAACTCCAACTACTAGTTGGCCTTCAGATGTCGCCAGGAAATCCATAGCTCCAATAACTTAAACCACCTAACAATTTACAAAAGGGGGAGAGCTTATAAAAATAGAACTATCTCTCACTAGAATATAATAAATACATATAAATAGCATCTAAATCTGGACATAATGACCAAGAAAAGCAAATGGGTTGGCGGTTATTTGTTGTTTAAGATGCCAAGAAATGCCTTATAGCAGAGAGGGATACCATACTTGAGTCCACAGTTTGGAATAATGCTACAATGAGTCCAATTAAGAGTATTTAACAAAATAAGTAAATGAAAATAGGGCTGAATGCAACAGTACGCGCAAGCAATGGGAGTAGGTGGGGAAAAAGAAATTGTGAGTGAGAAAGATCTGGTGAGAGAAATTATCACCTACCTACCAACCTACAGCTCTCCAGTTGAGGTTCCGCTAGCCAACAATGTCTGCGGCCCCTGGTTTTATCACTGATGCCTTCCAGAAAACAGAGACAAACACCCATATTTGGTGTTTTATATTCAATATATTTGTCATTTAATCATTGTTTAGAATTAATTTTTTTAATCTTATTCGCGACATATATTTTCAAAACAATTACTGCAAATATTTCCTATATAAGTAAATAACAGAAAGTGTACTTTAATATACGTTCGCTTTGGATTTTATGGACTAATATTTTAGAAGTGGATTTTATGGAGTAATATTTTAGAAGTACCTTTGTTTTGAATAATACTCCCCCCGTTCCACCCAAGATGATAAATTTCTTTTCAACACGAAATTTAAGGAGTTGTAGATTAGTGTTTTAAGTGTGTAGTATAAAAGTGATAAAATAGGAGAGAAAATGTAATAAAGTGATAAAGTAGGAGGGAGTGATTAATTAGTTGTAATTCTGCAATTAAAGTCCCTTATTTTTTTTCATATTTAGAAATGTAGCATCTTCGTTGGGACGGAGGAAGTATAAATTTTCTCTATTCTTTTACAATAATGTTATAATTTGTGCTAAAAGTACCAAGTTACTTAGAATTTAAAAAAAAATCAAGTAATTTGATGCTTTTGGCACTAATATTGTCATTTGTGCCAAAAGTATCAAATTACTTGGTTTTTTTCTATTGGTACTTTTGGCACTAATGTTCTTATTTGTTCTAAGTAATTTGGTATTTTTGGCACAAATTATAACATTAGTGCCAAAAGTACAACCAGAACCCGCGCACCCAACCCAATTTGGTCCGTCCAAATTAAGGACAATACAGTCCGAAATTGCAAAAATATCCAAATTTTTTGTTTTTAAGATGGATGATCAAATATTGAGTTTTATGCTATCTCAAAAGTTGACTCTTTTTTTATTTTGAAATATTCACAAAAAATATTTCTATTCCTACAATAAATGAATGTATATTACCTTCAATATATTAACTTATTTACATATTTACTATATAATGGTTCACCATTTTAATTTAATTTAAACGTCATTATTCACTAACAATACACTTAACTACAATTATTAAAACTCGTGTCATTCTCTCTTAAGACTATTTTTATAGGATGGAGAGAGAAATTAATATTTATTTTATTATTTGTTATTACGATAAGGCCACAGAGTATTTAGAAATATAATACACAAATATTTGACGTGTATATTGTACTCATTAACTATTAATAACATTGCATCGCTTAAAAAAACATTGCATCCTTTGATAATGTCTAGTCTAAATAGTAAAGTTGAAGCATCAAAATTTTTATTTAATTAGAAGTCTTAGGTTCAATTTCCACAAAAGTGTGAATAGTTTTTAAAATTTATTTGAATTTGAATATTATATTGTCTAATCTTTGTACTAATTACTTAATTAGTTTGACTATTATGGTGTGGAATTTCTTTATAATATGTGTTCATTTCATAATATGACATCATCTTTGTATTCTTAAAAAAATATTGCGCCTATTAACTACTAACAACACATTAGTATTAGTATTTTTTTATTTTTTTTGACTTGACACATTAATATGTTTAAATAATAAAGATCGGGGGAAATCTTGACTCTTGAGGTCTGCATTCTCTGCTGGTGGAATTCAATGAATCATCGTTATTAACAATTTGCTTGACATCCAGTACTGAACGCAGTAACGTTGAATTTTCTTAAAAAGGAACAGAGAAGAGTTGAGAAAACCAAAAACAATTGGGAAAAAGATTAGAGCACTCAAAAAATTAATAGTACGGCAGCATGCCAAATCGACCTCAATTTGTGCGCGCAGCACGCCCTACTTAGACGGCGTTAAGCAGGCAACTTTTACCGAATTTTCAAAGATTTCAACGGCGCCATTAAGCGCATTAATGTGGACTTTATCTGGAACCAAGGAATATAGGGGCCCGTTTATTTGTATTTCGATATATATTATGAGGATCAGGATTCGAAGCATATGAATTAAGTATTTCATTGGGGCTATACGCGTATTATTGAATTACCACTGCAAGCTATGAGATGAGACGCTGCTCATGTGTGTGACGCCGTTGAAGTGTTTAAGTATGTAAACAAAGATTGTGAGTTGAGAAAGCAGACTAAGTTTCTCCACAATCATTGATAATGCTGCTACCGAGGTTACCTGAAGAACATAGGTCAAGATAAGCAAATTAAAAATCAATTGACCAAGATCAAGGGGCAAAATGCTACCTTGATATGAAAAATAACTGCGCAAGTTGATGGTTTCATCCTTGAATGCCACCGACTGTTAATCTGGCAAACAAATTCTGAGTTGCGCGAATGTTATCAGTAGTAAAGGCCAACACAGTGTGTATTCGCATGAATTATGAAAATCGAACCCACAAAATCTGTAGAAGTGGAAAGCTTGAAGGATATCTTCTCATCCAACTGGGGATTGTTGAGCATCAGCAGCTTATTGTTGTTCAATATAGCTTGAGCCAGTAGTTCTTTGGCCTCATCATGTTTCTTGCGCAGGATGTCGCAAAGCTGCAAGCAAAAACGAAGGAAAAAATGAACTCCACAAATGCTAGCTTCTTCAAAACTGGAATCATACGAAAAGGGCAATCATTCTTACGTCATCAAGTTCCTTGCTGCAAGCATCAGCCAGTTTAATGTTGCTATCATTTTTTGTCGAGGATGATATCTCTACTCCTTTAGCCTTCAATTCATGGGAGTTTCCGATTGTGCTTTTGATGCGATCATCTTCCATGCGATTGATGGGTGCCTAGTAATTGGAAACCCATGAGCCATCAAATCTTTTACCCTTAGTAGCTCAACATTTTATTTGCTCCTTTCTTGCTGGACTGCTTTCTTGACTGATAAACATGTAGCATTTCATTCTTATTCCATTAAACGCTCACTAAATTACCTTTTTGAGAACCTTTTCTGTTGTTTCCAAAAAATTCCTGCATATTTCACAGATCATCAGGCGTGAGTATATAATCCAGAAGGTCACATTTCAACAAACTATCATATCAAATGGAATGATAGGAAACCTGCTCGTAGCTACTGATTGAGAAAGACGTTTAGCTGGATGTAAGGCACTAGTATCTGCAGTGTCATCCTGTACGAAAAACCAAGTCCATTGAGAGCATGCATTATATGGTGATAATTATATATCTCAAACTGAAAGATAATGCACAGATAACAATATAGTTACTGATCTTAATTCATCGGAGATACAAGGTACTACACCACGATGAAAAAAGTACCTCTAATGCTCGCTTCACAGATAGGGTAGAAATTGTTTGCCTACACTGGTCCGAAAGATGAGCAGTACCAAATGGTATTTTGCTTACTGAAACACTTTTCTGACTACTATTTCCAACTGGTTTAATCTCTCTCAAAATTGGTGATTTTGTTGAATCAATGCTTAATCTGCCAGTTCAAGATTGGATAGAGAACTTGATCGGTGGAAATAATCTCAATTTAAACCACAGCAAGAATTCTCAAGATTAAAGATGATTTCACCTCGAAAGTTTCAGTCCAGACAGATCAGGGGGCTTCCTACCACCTTCAGTTGCAGAAGTTCTGTGTTCTTGAGCAGAAGTGTTTTTATTTGACAGTATAGATGCTAATATTTTTGGATTTCCACTGCTTTCTGCTGCTTTACTATTAGTTTCCATTCTGAACAGTAAAAGGCAGCATAAGATCTCCAGAAAGGTTCAAAAATAAATTCATTTCAAAATTTCTTAGACTAATGCAATATAAATATATAATCCACCATTTTTTGTATCATATCAACACTATAATATGATACTGATTATAACCGCAATAGGCTTAGATGTGTAGACCATCAGCACCAAACCATTTCTGGCCTGGTTTCAGGTGCCAAGCCTGTTGTCACCAAGGTCTCCTGAATTACTTGAGAATGTGTATAAACCATTTGGATGATATCTGAGAATCAATCTTTCATCAACAAAGTTCTTTCTAGCATATGTTGTCTTGATAAAGAACACCAGACCTGGGATTATCTAGATCTTTCGTAAACACTTCTCTTTGCCTCGGTGCAGATTTTATTTTCTCCATGTCCTTAACTTGTTTTGCACTAGAATCATTCAAGTTACTGCCGTTTCGCGAACCATCAGCAACAGGGTCCTCTCTGCTAAATGTTTAATCATGGCATAATTGTCAGACTACTAAAAGAAAATTTCTTGCTAGTCTTAGCTTCTATATCATAATGTGTTGGTCAATGGAAATATAAAATAGCAAATTGACTTATCTGAAACAAACAATGAGCCTCACCCATAAATATTTAGATGACTGCAACTTTTCTGACTCTGAATCTGGGGAATAATCCCCCTCAGTAGTGTTTTAGAACATTGCAAGGATAGTTTTCTGTCACTTTGAGCCGCATCTCCATTCCTGTTTTGTCCAAGCCATATGAGGGAGTGAACAAATCAATAAATTATTATGAAATATTAATATACAGACCTTCCTTTAACTAGACTTGGTTGAGCAGAGGTAATCTGTTTACTACTTAATGAGGAAAAAGTTGCTTGGATTGACGCCTTCGGGATGGGACATTCAGGTTTCTCTAACTGAACTGACGGTCGTGAGAAATTCATAAGGGGTTCTGTTATGTTCTCAATTGGCTTGGCCAATGGATCAGCTGGCTCACTGCCTCATCATAGCAATACAAATAAAAAACCATCAGTAAAATAATGAGTAGTTCAATATCATGAGTGCGGTGAAATTTATTTCCACAAATAAAATGGTGTCACTACTACTTTAGTTTAAAAAATTGGAACAAGAAAAAAAGAGCACATATAGCCTTACCTGGTTAATGAAGACTTGATCATTTCGTGAGAGGGTTCCTGATTCTCCCTGCTAGATTGTGTATCACTGTCACAGGATATCCCTGATACATCCCCAGTTGTACATGAAATTTCAACAAGTGAATTAGTTTGACCTAGTTCAGCTCTTTCTCTATCTTCTTCCGCATGATTTTCGATTCCATCCTGAGTCCTTTCGCCATTAATGTTTTCTGAGAATACAACAGGCTGATCGTGCTCGGAGGCTTTAGATGTATGTTCGTAATCACAGGGTGAGCCAGCAACCAATACCATGTTAGCATCTTGTTCTCCATTTAAGCTGCTAGCATTGGTATCCATACAGCTGACCTTGCTCTCTCCTGCTGATGAATTATCTACACTTGTCTCATCAATGTTCTCGGAGACTGCAACAGCCTGGTGGTGCTGTGAGTTTCTAGATATTGTATGTTTGTAACTAAATGTTGAATCAGCAACCAATGTCATATTACCATCTTGTTCTCCGTTGGAGCCACTAGCATTTGCATCCACAGAGTCAACCTTATTCTCCAGAGCTGATGAATTACATCCACTTGGCTCATCGTTAGACAGATGATCAGATGACAAGTCCAGCATTACATCATTTGTAATACAAGCTTCAAGATCAACTTGTCCTCGGGAAACCAACTTTTTAGATGGACTGATATTTGGAATTTCCCTGGATATTGTTGTCTCCAGAGGACCTTTCACTTCACCAGTTGGTCCTTCATCAATTGCAGCTAAATGTTCTTGAGTAACAATGTCATCCATGGCAAAATTTGAAGGACAAATTTCCCTTGTGGGTTCAAAATCCATGTCAAAAGTGATCCGGCTCTCTGGTAAAGATGGCTTTTGAGGTCCATCTTTTGAAGTACTCTTACTTCCAGTTTCATTTATGTGAGTAGAACCTTCCTTATCTTGACAGCCACTTCCATTTGAAGAACTTTCTTTGTTATCACTCTGAGCTTTTGTACCTTCTTTTTTTGGGGAGTCAAAACTGAAATCGTCCAACCTAGTTTTAGGAAAGATAAGTGCAGAGTTATAGCAGGATGACCTCAACAAAAGTGAAGCATGCAAGGAGAAAAACTTTGAAGGAGTATCAGCACACTCACTCGTCAAAATCAAATCCAAAAGCAAAGCGATCAGTTTTTCCTTTATTCTTTCCACTGGATGATTCTTGCGGCTTCTCCTTTGATTTTGCATCTTTTTTAAGTGGTGGTGAGTTATCCAGATCGGATATATCCAAATTGAAAGATGACATCTTTCCGAAATCAGCGTCCAAATTAAAATCCATATCCCTGGAATTTTTGCAGCGATTCCATTAGTCCTGGTTACGACTTGCAACTTTTTAAGCTGCTATTACATTACAACTGTTCGTCAATGCAAACTTTACTAAGAGCAGAAAATCAGCAGAAATCGAGTAACTGTGTAACTCAAGTAGATGGAGGGCAAGAAGATCAATAAATTAATTCAGGAAATTAGCCTATTAATGCCCATATTCATGCTAAACAGACCAGAAACCATGAAAATGTTCAAAATACATTACTAAAGTTTCAAAATATAAACGAATAACTTAAAAATTGAATTACGCTTTCTCAAAGTTAAATAGTTTCTTATTGCCCTTAGAAACTGGAGCGATGTCAAAATCCAGCCCATCCCCCTCTCCAATTGACATTGATTTCCAAGAAAAGAAATCATTCCCAATTTCCAGATCTGCATCAAGCAAAATAAACAATGAAGGGAGATTTTACATCAGAGAATAATACATATGTATAAAAAAATGCACTTGCGGCAGTAAAACCGTTGCTAGAAGCACAAATATAGGTTTCCCAAGTTAAAATGGAGTTGCCACATATTCAGTATTAACCATTATGATTCAAGTTCTCGTCCAGAAAAAGGAACAATTAGGATTTTGGTTCCTCTATATCCAGCCTGACTACTCTCTACAAGTCCTCACTGGAAAGACTTGTTAGGTCCCTGATGTTATTCTCTCTAATGTGATAAACTTAAATAAACAGATGCACTACTATCCAACTCAACAATTCTCAATCTACAAAAGTTCCATCCATTCTAGAGATATGATCATGAAAACAGATGCAATACCTTGCAAAGGATCTTTCTCCTTCACATTGACAGAAACACGATTATTCTTCTGAGGGTCTGCCATCTTCGTTTGCAGCTAGTAACGTCTTTGTTCTACAAAGAATGACCATTCAGTTTGAAAGTAAAATAAAACAGGTACGAAATAATTATTGGAAAGAGTAACAAGTAACAACAGTTATTCATTGCACCAGGTATGATATAGATTAATAAACAACTTCAGGTGTGATAACAGGATAAACCATATTTTATTCAACCCTGTAATAAGTTAAAGAATAATTTCAGACTTGCAAAGATAGACTATATCTGAGGCGCAAAAAGATAGACTATATCCCCTTCCACAAATGCATTTATTTTTTAGAAGTAAATTTCCAGCATGTTCATATGGGTACTCCAAGAAACAACAAATCTTCTGGATCTCTGTTCTTCTTTATATTACAAAGAACCCATCCAGAGTGGATAAGGAAGCCACTAAATGACCACTGCAGAATGACAACTTTTAAAGGAACAAAAGGTCACTCTCAGGTTTATAACCTTAGAGACGAGAGAATTATGGGCTTTCTAGTGCCAGGAAGAAATGTATCATAGAACAACACTGACATTATACCCCTTGAAGAGCTGAAAGCTCTAAAATTAGCAATCACTTGAGGTAATTGAGTATAAGGATGTGCAGCTGCACATAAGTTGTTTTATAGTTGAATTCCTAGCTATACTACTTTCATGTACCAAACACCACTCGCAATGGCTGTCCCAATAATTAGCAATCATTAAATGAACTCAGGTCCCTGATCCTTCAGGACGAGGTCCTCTGTAGCATGAGGGAATGCTATGTCATTGAATTCAACATAGTGGTGTTTTTATGATTGAGTCGTAGGCATATTCTACAGATAATGAGCTATCTATTCAACAATTTCACCATCTTTGGCAATCCTGATTCTGATACAATATGCATACAGCCACTTTCTATTCATCTCATGCTTCTCTTCCCACACATATTTTCATCCATTGTTTCTTCTCCTTTCTTTATCCTCCTCTTTTCAGAAACTTTTAGTTTAGTAATCTACTAATTTATTTTATTAACTCTCAGCATAACTCGACATTGACTGGAACATCAGAATCTATTTCATAGTAAGAAAATTGACCACATTGATAAAAAGTTCCTTACATCTGTTTCCATAAAATATATTCAAATAAAAGGAAATGAATGAGTGAAAAAAAGAAGTATATACGACCAATGTTGTGAAAATCGACACTGAAGGGCACCAATATGTGCGCCTCTGTAAGATTTTTGTGTATATGCGCCTCGTTGGCGAAAGGCGGCCGCCTCGACGTGCGGAGGCGCTGAGGCTATGCGAGGCGGCGCTGAGCCTATGCGAGAATGTAGGAATCGGGAGATGCAGACATATTCAAATAAACATGATTTCGGCAACTATTTCAAAATTTCAGAGGTGAGTTCAGCAATTTTACGCATAAACATGGATTTCATTAATCACACCAACAAAATTCATTCAATATCTTCACCATAAAAAAGAAATGTAAAGTGAAATCGTCTGCCATAAATACCTTTTCTTGAATCTGCTGTTGTGTCCCCAAACTCTGGAATTGAATACTCTACTTCATCGTCCTCTGCCTTCTCATGGCCGATAGTCTAGAAAATCCGACAAAATCACAATAAAAATCTGAGCAATACTCCGAAATCCAAACAGAAGATAAAATCATCCTCTGAGATGAACATTTTGATAACTCTCGCGCTATGACTACTGATTGTTGAAGAGTTACAGAGGAATTTGAGCTTAATTTTTGACGATCTAAATCAAAATAGCAATATCTTCATCGAGCGAAATCACACAATTATTCTGACCATTAGTGAAAAGTATAACAAATGCATGGTAGTACACGTTGCAGACGAAGTAGCGAGAGAGAGAGAGAGACCTTGAGTTGGAGTGATCAGAGTTGCAGGAATTTGAGCGAGAAGCTGCCACCAAATAGAACACGCGGTTAAAATTTTGAGTTGTAGGGTTTTATATACACATGACATGACTAATGGAGCAAAATGCGGAGCCCTGC
This sequence comes from Salvia miltiorrhiza, assembly GCF_028751815.1. NCBI lineage: Eukaryota > Viridiplantae > Streptophyta > Magnoliopsida > Lamiales > Lamiaceae > Salvia > Salvia miltiorrhiza. The sequence continues at coordinate 63,805,605 of NC_080387.1, forward strand.
CGAATTCCGGCTGATCGATGGCGTCATTCTCTATTAAAAAAAATGTGGATTTCACAAAAAAAAATATAAAAAATGTGATGTGATAAATTTATACCTCATTATATTATTCTTTTATTTAATGGGATAAAAATCAAATATATCCAAAAAATAATTTATAATATCTCCACTTTTTTTTTTTTTTTGAGAAGATAATATCTCCACTTATTTATCGACAACTTTTGCTAAAATGCTTTTATTCAATGTTTTATTTCAAATCTATTTTAATCTCCTCTGCAACTTAAAACAAAAAGAATCATAACGATAACTTGCAAAATATCTAAATCCCTGCATCACTTGAAGTGGAGATGAAATACAACTCACACAAGCACACAAATTAAACCGACAAAATCACACTAATTCAAATTTAAATTAAGATGAAATTAATTATTTCATCCTTAATAAAAAACTGACAGAAAGCCCACAATTTCTTTTTTGAATAATTAATACAATAAAATTACCACACTATTTACAGATTGTTCGTACAAGTCCAGTTGGAGGACTGACTGAAGAAATAATGCTAATTAAATACGTACTATATAACTATTCACAAAGATTATATAATGCTTTTCATCTGCTTTCCTTTTTCTTTTCTTTTGTTTTTCTTTTCCCCCCTATTTAGCTATATTAACTGAAATTCGACAAAGTAATGCTACCATATGGCATCAAAGTTCGGCTGTGTTTCTCAGATCAGAAACACTAATACTGTACTATATTTTCTTTTTGTTTTTTTTTTTTATCTTATCCAGGTAATCTGAGAGCCCAGATATGCCTCCAGCCATTCGTCGTCGTCGGAAAATCCTTGCTGCTAAAACTACAGAGTACTCTTCTTGAGAGATACCAGCTTACGGGTGAGGTCGGGAGATGCTGTCGTAGATTTCATCAACATGAGCTGCAGGAACGTAGATCACGTTCTGCAACGAGCTGTGGTTGCGGCCGTACAAAGCATACACAAGCGCACCTATCGCGAGCCATACTGATACGCGCATCCAAGTATCACCGCTGCACATTCATCACATGGGAATTGCAGCGTAGCAAACATCCAAGATTCCTAAACTTAACTTATGAATTCGATATGGAAGGATAACTACTGTCTAAATACTCACCCAAGGTTGATTAATAGATAGACATTGATGAGTACGCTGGCAATAGGTAGCAATGGAACAAATGGGCAAATGAATCCTGAAAGAGAAACGACACTTAGATGAGCACGTTTAACTCGTGATAGAAACTGCAGCAACCAAAAAGAACGAAACAAACGAGTTGAGATCTTATCCGACATACCTCCAGTGTGGCCAAAACTGTGCCTTGCATCATCTTGGTCGATCCATGTAAGCGATATGAGACCGGACAGAAGGAGCACTCCGCCAACTCCACAAATAGAATACCGATAAGTGCTGGAAGGAATTATGTTTATTTGGTTAAGAAATTCGCTCGCAGAAATCATAACATGGGAAAACCTAACATACATTTGAAATCCCTGTGATAATAAATTCAGTGATGCTGAGAAGCGGCGATTGTACCAAACATACCTAATTAGGGTCCGACTTGAAGCAGCAGAAGTTAGAATGAGCACACCAATGCACGTGCACGTGATTGCCCAGCCAGCAATAGTTCGCCGGTTCTCCTCATTTGTGAAATCTGCAATATTTATAAAAGAAGTAGAAATCAGAACCTAGAAATAACAGAATCAAGATTCATCAAATGCTTAGTAGAAGGGGTGAATATTCTGGAATAGGATGAACTTACAGTTCAACTGCACAGCTACTTTGTCAAGAAGAGGATCTTCTAAAGTTGTTTCTTTGCTGACTAGGACTGGAACAGGGTTCTCTGATGTAACAGCTTTAGCATCGGCATCGTCTGCATCAGAATCTACAAGACTAGTGGTGCTTCTATACTTCGAAGAAACTGAATCTATTGCTTCCTGAAGTGATGATGGGATCGGAACCACATCCGGTGGAATGTATCTCAGTATCAGCACGGAAATTGCCACCATAGTAAATGCAAGAAGCGTGCCAACACTAACCTGCAAGTAGAAACATAAGCTATAAAGATCAGTAATAAGTATTCTAGAGAACAATGAAGCTGGACAATTTCTGCTGGGAGTGAGAGAGAGAGAGAGGAATCTATGTGAGAGAGAGAATAGAAGTATACCATTCCAGACAACGCTTCCACATCCATAAAGAATGCCAAGAGTGCTGCAAGAATACCAGTCACTATAGTGCTCTTCAGTGGAACTTGAGTTTTTTTATTAACTTCTGAAAAAAATGATGGTAGCAATCCATCTCTGGCCATTGCCATCAGTATTCGTGGCTGAAAACACAGACAGAAACAAAAGATTTTACTAATCTCAAACTAATCCAGAAATTGGTCCAACCAACTCATCTCATATTTGCTTAATCTTGCAGATGCTTGCATATATTTCACATACACCATCCAGTATATTAGACACGTATCAATATATCATTAAACAAAAAGATGATGCACAATGAAAAAAGGCATAACTTTTGTGTGAAGCTACTAAACCAAAAGAGCATCTATAACATTATTGTTTTGGTGCAAGAAGTTTAATGTTCCAAAAGAGAACTACCGTACAAAATACAATTGTTTAAATTCACATACTTTACGCAGACAGACAAGAAAAACAAATTCAAGGTTTTTTTAACTTGAGACTATCAATCATCATCTTAGCAAGCAACAGGGTCTAACATGCACACATGCACATAAAAAGAAATGACAATTTGTATCTAGCACTTTGTCAACCCTATTCACACAGCACACAATTTTCCTGGGTTTGGCATCAAGAGAATATGAATGGAGGCTCGTCACAACCTAATGCAACCATATAGATCAGAAGTTTATGATTTCATCAAGTTGCTGATGCATATGATGGCAATCACAGAAGATTTTCAATGGTAAGGGAACCGTATGAAAGTGTTACACAGACCAATCATTTTTGGGAAAGATTACAGTTACCTGTGGAAGGATTGAACCCATCAATGTTGAGCAAAGAGCAGTACAAGCTCCTATCGTCACTATATACCTGCATTACAGCCAATTAGAGACATGAAAAATGAGCTCAGCATTTAAATGGACTAAGCTTTGAGAGATTCCAAATGCATGACCAGGATACAACTATCTACTTACGCTGCCCAGTTACAACCATGACTAGCAAATGCTGAGGAGATGGGAGTGTCTGGATCCATTGCGAAATATGGTACTAAACCAACAATGACTGCAGAAACCAACATATACAGGGCGCAACATATCGACAGAGCAAGACCAATACCCATAGGCAAATCTCTCTGAGGATTCTTCACCTACAGGTGAGTAAAGTTCCTACTTTAGATTTCCAATCAATCAGGCTACAATCTTCACGGAATTTTTTTGAGATAATATTCCATACCTCTTCTGCTGTACTAGCAACTGAATCAAACCCTATATATGAAAAGAAAACAGTTGAAGCACCAGCAAGCATCCCATCAGCCCCAAAAGGAAAATATCTGAAAAGTATTTGAAGTTATTAACTTTCACTTTCCATGAAGTGTGTTTCCCATATCAATAAAAAGATCCAGATATGAAAGAAAAAAAGAAATGGGGGGGGGGGGGGGGGGGGAAGGGGAACCAAATAATTACCCTGACTGAAGTTGATAACCAGGCCATCCAGTTTTGAAACCCAAATATCCTCCGGCTACAATGACGAAGATCATGGCACAAATATTTGCTGCAGTGACAATTCCTTGGACAAATGTACTCTGCAGAAATCATGCATAAGTAAGTTATAGTAGTAATCAGGAGTAGAGAAATTTCGCAGAATAAAATGAGGATATTAGAAAGAGACCTCTTTGATTCCCACACATAAAAGTCCAGTGACCACAAAAACTAAGATGGCTGCACAAGGGTCGACTACAACATCAATCCCAGGGATGGTATGGCGAGCTAGAAACATAGGGAGGCTATCTGCCCCCCCAAAAAGCAAGGCCTGAAAGGAAAGGAGAATAACAAAATCAAGGCATTAACAAGATATTTGCTATATTCCATATGTTTGGACTCTACATAGCAAACAATGATCTCTTGTGAAACACAAAAAGTTTGGAGCCCTAGGAGTAAGATCTCCCATTATAATATAGCTAAGAAATTCCACTTTACAAATAAATCACAAATCGTAACACTCACAACTTCACCTAATAAAGTGAGAGTCAGAGAGAAAGCACACCAGATTTGGTGAGATGCCACGGGCAACTGCCGAACCTCCTATCGTGTATTCCAAAATCAATGCCCAACCAATCAACCAAGCAACACTGCAAGAAAAGTGTATTAAAGTTAAATCGATGTTTCCATAAGTCAATCAGTGATCAAACTGGTCTTCCCAGCAGGTTCACTAGCGTTGAACCAGTCTTATAGAAAGTGAAAAGGACAAAAAAAAAAATATAACTTCGTCATATTAAAAAAAGTTTAATAAGTTTTAGATTAAAGTAGAACAACTGATTAGCAATTTCTTTACCAAGTTTAAAATGTGAACAACCATGTAAATATACAATATAATCAAGCATTAGCCCTTTGGGAGTGGCCTAATTGGTAGAGTGGACAAGCTCGTGGTCATAAGCAAGTTCAGATCCCTACCAATAAATCTACAAGCCAGATTCAGATGCCATAATGGAGTATTGAATCAAAAGACACGTCTCTATCTGCTTCGGTCAAACCTAAAAACGAGATAGGGAAGTTCTACACGAGGCACTATGAAACAAAATTAAGCCAATCGGAAAATTTCAAACATGTATACCCTTCTCCAACGCAGATGTAAGAATAGTGATAGGCACTTCCAGCAGAAGGGCAACGACTTGCTAGCTCAGCATAGCAGAATGCCGAAAGAGCAGCTGCTATTCCGGCAATCAGGAAGGAAAATGTAAGCGCCGGCCCTGAGTGCTCTCTTGCAACAGTACCAACAAGAATATATACACCAGCACCGATAGTTGAACCAACTCCTGCAAGTCCAAGAAACGCTCACAAAACATCAATTTAGGTAATTTCATCACCACATCCATTGTCAATGCATTTGTACCATACAATTCACACGAAAAAATCTATATTTAGCTTCATGACGTCATAGAACATAAATCTATCAAAATATTCAAAACACATATCGCCAGATTTCTGGCAAAACAGAAAATATAGATGCATATTTTAACCTATAAAAATCGAAAATTTTCCTTATAAGACCAATAAAAGATAATCAAACTCCAACGAACCAACGCGTCCACATACATCATCAACAACAATAACATAACATAAAACGGAGCTAAAACTGAAGAAATCGAAAAGCAAGCATCAAAGCACAAGTTATTAAAACAAAAAAAAATATATAGAAAAAAACAAAAAATCAAAGCCAATAAAATGGCGAAATTTAATCATACCTATGGCTATGAGATGAGGAATAGTGAGAGCCTTAGCCAAATGATGATGAGACGACGACGTCTTGGCACGATCAGAATCAACCTGTTTCCTCCTCACGAGAGACATGAAACCCCCGGCGGCACAGTTTCCATTACCATTATCATTCTGTGTATCACTAAGAAATCCCATCACAACCCACGAGATATCTCTCAATTGGGTGCCTTAAGATTCAATTTTCTTGCCAAAGATTTTTAAAGAGAAACCAAAACTTCGCCGTCCGTGTATATTCGAACACGATTTCTCTTCCCCCTTTTTTTGATGGTTTAGAATTCCATACAAGCAAGAAAATCTTGAACAGGGATTATGGTAAGGATGATTGAAAACGTTATTACAAGATCAGAGCATCCCCAAAGTGGATAAAGATTGAATTTTTCGATGGATTATGGCCTTTGGGGGAATTGGGAGGGCTGGGGGTTGCTGTTACAGAGATTCAGCTGAGAGAGAGGAAACGAGATTCTGACGGAATTTTTGTTGATTGTTGTGGGTTGCCCAATGAAGCTAAAGAATGTGTGCATTTAACTCGGCTCTAGTCCACTCATTTCCATTTTTTTTTATTGGTTTCGTTGATGAGATTCCAAATCCCAATGGAAATAATGGAGTACTTGATACATGATTATTGCATATTGACCCATTATAAATGTTTTTGTTCAAATATAAGGTAGATGTACAATTCATTTACCCATCCATTTGACATAAAAGTCATCTTGGCTAATTCGAAAGGTGTATAGTTGGTAACTTGGTATGAAGTAAATGTATAATAAGGGGGAAAAAAGGATTAAAATTTAAACCGGATGGAAAATAATTTAATTATTTTATTAAGTACATTTTGATTCGTTACCAGTGAAATCATGTTACTTTAAAATTAAAAAGTATATTTGCATGGATAGGATGACGCGGTGCTCTTTGTCAAATTATATCTTATATTTGCGTCCACGGAAATAAGATTCCATAAGTAATAGTCAACAAATTTAATATTCCAGTTATTTTTTTATTTTTGAATGTTCTACTTTTCTATAGATTCAGTTCTTTTAGTAGACTTGATATTTTTTAATACTAATATACAATGAAGATAATTATTAGGAGTCCTGAAAGACGGAGCGAAGATTCTGGAGAAAACTAAACGAAGAATGGTTTGGATATATTTCTCGAAGGGGAATGGATATTTATTATTATTATCAGGCAGAAAATATGATATGTTTCCTGTAAATAGTAAATTATTTACTTAATAATTTTGCCAAGTATATCATTATGTGGGTCACTGGACTGATGATTACTTGCTAGGACCACTTTCATTTTTAAATCCCAAGTCTTAATCGCTGCAAAAGTTGGATATATGTGTGTTTATTTCGAATTAAGGGTCATTTACAGTCTAAACTTCAAACATTCAATCAACTCAGATAAAAAACAATTTATGGGTTTCAGGTCTTAAATTTGTCGGTGGGAATCATTGTTTCTTAGGAAATGCATCCGAAATTCAACGGGCAATTTTTTATTATTCCCTTTTTTATGGTCGAGAAATTCGTTTGAAATTATAAGGGTAATTGTATGTAATCTATAACGTTTACACGGAATTGATTTTTGCTCATATTTTAAAAAATCCATCTTTAAATACATAATTTTTTATTTTTATCTCATTTTTGTTCGGTGAATGATTTTCTCTTTGTCGACATCAGAAATGACACGGTGACAGTCGGAATTGACACAGTGGCAACTGGAATTCTCCACTTTGCACATTTATAACATGTGATAAAAATAATGATAATAATAATAATAATAAAACGTAAATCATCATCTTCCCTAACCTTCCCCACTCTCAAACCCTAATCTCCCCTTCCTCCACCCGCCGCTGCCACCCTTTGCCGCTGGCGCCGCCCCCAAACGCCAAAACGAGACAAAATCGGTCATCAGACAAAAACGAAATAAAAATGAAAGATTGTGTATTTAGAGGCGGATTTTTTAAAATATGAGCAAAAATAACTCCGTGTAAACATTATGAATTTATAGACAAATACCCCAAAATTATAACAGGTTTTTATATAATGCACTTTCAATAAAATATAGAGATTTGTTGTAGATTTATAATTTTGAAACAGACATTGCTTCAACTTTGTTTGTACGCATTCTATTACAAGTTGCACCACATGTTCATTTCCAGCACTAAAATGGAGTGACGTGAAAGGACAATATATTGCTTGCTAATCCATTATACTTATGAGCTGATAATTCACTCTTAAACCGATAATGATTCCACAAATTTAAATGTGAGAGCAATTATTTTAAATTATTTGAATATAATATTAACGTTGTTAATCGCCAATAAACCCTAATTATGAAGCACCTAAAGACTCTCATTTATAAAAAAACCTTGGGTTCATACAGTGTAATAGTATTTTTCTATCTTTGTGTGGTGTAATGTCATTCCTACGTACATACATGCGGTGTAGTATATTAAGTTAATCTACGCTGCTTTTATTATACAAGGAACTTTGTAAATTTTGAACTTGTGTATTTTCCTTATATTACAATTCCAGTAATGATCATCATTAATGCATACTATATCAATATTAGTAGACATCTATACCAAAAAAATTATATTAATAAATACTTGTGTATTTTCCTTATATTACAATACTAGTAATGGTCATCATTAATAATGAGTAGGAGTAGCCTAATCTTTCAAATAAAAGGTCAACATGATTTATACTCCCTCCGTCCACGAAAGAACTTCCTATCTTTCTTTTTTGGGACGTTCACAAAAGAACTTTCTACCTATTTTTGGACTATACATCACCACTTATAATCCTCTTACTTTTCACTTTTCACTACTCTCAATATTATAATTATAACATCTTTTCACCACTTCCAATATACTCAACTACCTTTTATCAACTCAATAATATTTTTTCTTGAAACTCGTACCACTCCCTCTTAGGAACTTCTTTTTTGGACGGAGGGAATATTTATTTATATGGGTATAATATTGATATCATTTGATTTTCGGTCAAATCAATCACATTACTCAAAAGAATCATTAACCATCCGTTGAGTTGAATTTGTTATGCAATATGATAAATCGCATGACATGTAAACAAAAATCAAATCTGGATCGGAAGATATGTTTAAAATAATCGATATAATCCAATTCACAAGTTACAATAGATTTTTTTTTTTTTTTAAGATCTTTTATGATAAGACATAATCAATTGATATGTTTAATCGTTTATTCGTTTATTCGTTTGCCTACTATATTATGGAAGTTTCAAGTTACATTATAACAATTCAATTTTATTCAAAAGACATGTCATTGTGTCTGTTTACATTAACAGGTTTAACATATAGTAATTAATAAATAACTAGTATTTGCACACATGCAACGCACGAAAAATATTTTTATATTTCATTATATATAAAATTGATATTAATTTGATTATTATATAAAAAAATTCTAAATATAATTAAAAAATACTGTAATTTAAGATAAATATTTTAGTTTAAAATAAAAAATAAAGAATAATTCACATTAATAAAAAATGATATTGTGAAAAAAGAAAACAATATAAGTTAAAAAATATTTGGAAAAAAAATAGATTTATTCAAAAAAAAGAGGAGAGAGGAGAGAGATTTTTCTTAAGTTTTAATCTTTAAAAAAATATAATTTTGATATTTTAAATATAATAGAGCTTTAATTTGATATGCATATCAAATATTTTATAATTAGTCGAATTTCACAATTTTAGAAAAAAAAATAAAATAGAAAAATAAGAAATTAAAGGAAAAAAAATATGTATATCTTATAAATAAATCTTTAATTTTATTATAATCACAAATTTATCGCTCAATTTTGAAATTGATTTGAAATCAATTTGAAAAAATTCTCTATTCCTGCCCCAGCGTCCCCATTATATAGTCATGCAATAGTGTTGAAGATTCTAATGATTTCAAGATTAGCACGTGAAATGTGATAGTTGCCCATGCCAAGACAATGGAATCAAAAAGAGCAATCAAGATCACTATTCCTGCCCCAGCGTCCCCATTATATTTTGTTCTCACCCCCAAAATTCATAAAAAATCAAGTATAAGTCACTTTTATTATATTTCCCCTTTTTCATTTACATTTTGTTGTCTATTGCCCTCCAATCACATCGAAACTCGAAAACAGTGATCCCCATAATTATTCTGCAAGTTGAAAGGTCAGGTCATTTATATAGTTCCGAACTTACCCCTAAATAAACCTGCACATGAGGGGGTTAAGGGTGGGGACATTCTCATATGTAAATATATTCTATTTTATGAGGGTACCTTTCTCCACAAGAGTGTACATCATTTTGGTGACATAATTTAATAATATTGTATGAGTATATTAAGAGTGGAGAAAATAATCCATTATAAAGTAAAGATATATTTGCTTTGAGGTATAAAGAAGGGATAAACATCATTTACTACTTTATACTTCGTTTGTTTTGATGTATAAAAAACTTCGGACAGATTGTATAATTTTTTGGGCAGCCCATTATCCCTTGAAAATGGATAATTTTATACCTAAAAGAGGGTGGTATAATTTTATAAAGAGTGAATAAATATATTATCCTTCAAACCAAATGGAGTAAGATATAACAAATGTGGCCCCCACTTTAAGTGATAAGTTTATACCTCATTATATTATCTCTCTATTTAGATGGATAAAAATCAAACACACCCTAAGAGTAAAAAATAAGGAGTTAGAGGTAGTGTCCAAAAATGACAAATGCACACATTTGTGGGCGTCTCGATTTTTTTTAAAAAAAATGCACATTCTTGTAGGACAGGGGAAAGTATTTATAGTAAATGAAATAATAAAATGTTCAAATTTATAAGACTTTTCTATATAGTTGGCAAAAGTGCACGCTGACTAAAAGCTCATGTTTTTTCCTTTCTCAATATATAATAGAGTTTACGACTCCTAACTTCTAATTAATTGACCAATTCAAAGACCACGATCTGTGCCCCCATTTTGATAGGCTTTGGATTTTGGGTCCAATTTTGGTGACTTTCTTTGTTTGAATTTTGTATTCTGCTCTACTTTCATACGTCATTTTATTTAAAAGAAATCAAACAGTTGACATCGAAATAATTTGGTTACTTTCGTACGTCGTTTTATTCGGAAGAGATGAAATAGTTAGGTCCAGTAACAGTAAATAAGTACTACACACGTAAACCAATAAAATACTAAAATAAGGATACCTTTATCCCATCAAAAGTCTCACCAGAATTGTTACAACCTTTTAGTTTGCACGTCTCTAATTACAAATTGATTGGCTGTGACACGAGCGCAAAAACTCAGACCAATTTAAATAATAATCACATCTATCTATGAAAACACAGTATGTGACAATTTAGAAAATAAAATAACATACAAAGGGCAAATCTATATATCTATTACACCGCTAAATCTTCTCTTTCTTATTCAGTTTTTCCACGCCGCATTATACCAAGTTTCCATCGTATTTTTATCCCTTCTGCATTCCATAACCACCATGTTTCTTGAATGAACAACCCACGCCAATTAGCAAATAACTGCAGCAACCCACTACTAAAAAGTGGTAACAAACTGCTACAAACAAAACATCCGGATTGACAATTTATAAATACCAAATCACATTCATTTACCATTTCATACTTCTCTAACTTATTTTAGGAAAAATTACACAATGAGCGATATGCCCCATGGAGGAGCCACGGAGGCAGAGTGGCAGACTTCAGTGTTGCAGTTGCTGATGTAGAAGGCAGGAATGAGCGATAGGCAAGAGAGATGCGATGCTATGATCAAGAAGGTGTCTTCTGGGAAGAAGCATGAAAAATGGTTGGAGGGTGGTGGCCGGAAGCTGCAGGTAAAATGGCTGAGACGCCTTAATCCCTGAAGCTCTTTTTGCAACCTCATATTCTCTTCTCTCAGTGTCTCACAACACCTTTTTAAATCCACCTCTATCTGCTTCAATTTGGTCCTGTCAAAATATCATAAATGATTGTCACATTTAATTCCTCCACACGAGAATTCGGAGTGAAGAAGAAGAAGAAGAAGAAGGGGGTGCCGCCTAAAATTTGGGCGTATAGATGGATTTAGATTAGGGATTCTTTCTTATTGTTATACATAGTTTATACTTAAATTAATTGTTAGATTATTTAATTATTCCTTTTTTTTTAATTGTTGAGTTTATCGTTTATGGTTGTATTCTTTCTTTTTGGTCCAAATTAATTCTTTAGCAAATAATTTTATTTTATAATTTATTATATCAGCTCGAATTATTTAATTCGGCCATTTTAATTTTTCATCATAATCAAGAGATTCACGCCCAACAATTTTATTTTCTATAATAATGCCCATCTATCTATATTTTATATAGACTTTACTATAGCATAGTCGATCTATCCATATCACCTTCTTTTACATGAGGTGTGTATTAAATAAATTTTTCTTCGTATATAATATTATTTTTGTTTCATTAAAATACTTTTTAATATTTTACATAAATATTAAAATATAACTTATATATAATTACTCTATTTAATCCTTATTATTACTTATTTTTAGAAATATTCAATAAAATTATTTTAGTAATAGAATTTTCTTTTAAAAAAGAAATATTGATGCGGCAGTGAAGCGGAATTTTGGAGAGACACCTTTTCCAACCGTAGGTAGAAAAACTCTATTGTGATAAATCTTTATTAAATAAGTCTATTTTGTTTTATTCTTTTTTTTTTATATGCATATAATTTTATTTCAATGACTACCGATTTAAAATATTTTAATATATAGTCGATCGTGGATTTTGTTGTCTACTTTTGTATTTCAATTACTTTAGCTGATGGTAGTTTACAATTAATTTTAGTGATTTATTTGATAATCTTGCTGAGATGTAATAATGCTTCTTGTGACTCACTTGAATTAAATATTTTAGATAATCTTAGTGTTAAATGCTTCTTCTTGCGATTTATTTTAATTAGTTAACCGTTGATGTACCAACTTTCAGAAAATAAAAGAGTTTGCTGATATATAAATGTTTCTTTCTGTAATTTATATAATTTATACGTACAAATAATTTGCTATAATTTTTAAGGTTTGTCTTGCTATCATGAATCTGATTCGCTTGAATATTATTTTTCTTAATCGAATGTTTTGGAATTTCATGTTTTTCTTAGTTTTTTAGAGACACGATTGAGGATGTATGCTGCTTTTGAGTCTAGAAGCTCTGTGTATGTATCTATTTCATGTATATATTTACTCTCCAAAATTTACAAAACTTATCAACATTTGTATATGTATATATCTATTTTTTAATATAAAATATTTGGTCACTCTTTTCGATTCAGGTGCTTTTTTCGGCTAATTCAAATTCTTTCCTTCTATTTTTTCTCTAATAGAAAACTTTTTGCTAACAACCTATATTTAATTTTGTAACCACAGGTATTCTATTCTTATTTTTACTAAGCTTCTCATACACTTTCATCTTTTCTCTTTAGTTTGCTTCTTTTCTTATTAATGTTTACTAGCACGAAGGACACAAAGTTGAAGAAGAGGGAATGAAAGAGCAATTAATGGGAAAAAGACAATGTGCATTACTGGAAAATAGTTAGAGAATCATCTATGTATTTCGTAATTTTTAAATCTTTTGCAAGTCCATATTTTGGACGCGTGGAAAATTGTTGACATTTTTTCGATATCTCTAATGAGAAATAGATTAAATATAAGAACATTTGAGTAGATTTAATTAGTGGAAATACTTTAAATATACTTTATTCTAATCAGTTCATTAATTGGGTTATTGAACTAAAGAATAGTTGTTGGGTCTAGAAAATCTAAAAATGAAAAAAATAGACAAACACATGAGTTTATGGCTATAAAGACCTTTTTTATTTTATGCGTGATGATTAGAGAAGGTTGCATCGCATGCTATATTTGCTTTATTTGTATATGATATTTGTAGATTTTATTTACGATGTGTTTATTTTGATGGATAAATTTATCATTAGCAAAAATTGATGTTTTCAAAATGTCTCATTTCTTTTTTCAACATTTGACATAAAAGATAAGTTCACAATTTTTCTTTCCTTATTTTCATTTAAAGGATAGATAATATTATCCACTCAAAAATGGAGGAATAATATTATCCATTGTTGAAGTGAAAATAAGGAAAGAAAAATTGTGAACTTATCTTTTATGTCAAATATTGTAAAAGAAATGAGACATTTAAAAGCATAAATTTTTGTTATTCATCATTTTTTAATGATAAATTTATCCATCAAATTAAACACAATTTTAGGAGCTGAAAATATATGTATTTTTAGTTGTGTGTAAAATCTTATGGGTTGGGGCGTTTCTCATGCTTCTTGAACAATTTTTTATTTTTGATTTTGGAGTTTGAGAAAATTGACTATTCACATGATGATGAAATTGAGTTTGATTACACACGAATAAGTTGTATTTAAGCATAATTAATAAATCATGATGACTATTTTAAATTTAACTAAAAATTATGTCTCCGTGCATCGCACGGGTGAGCGTACTAGTTCATATTAATTTGTACATTACCTGGAACAAAAAGGTAGTGATTTGCCACCGTGGACCTTGACAGTCACTCCCTTGATTTCAACAACGATAAATAAAGACTAGTTTCATCATTTTTTGATGCATTTATTTTGTAGTGGTACATTTATGTACATTATATAGGAATGTGAATATCAAGATGTCAATACAAGGAGCTCAACATCCACCTTATCAGAGCAAAAATGGTTTTCTATGTCAAAGTGGTAGCAACTATAACGACGTTACAAGGCCTATACCTAACTCTTCTGCTAGCTCGTCCCACACTGGGAGAAGCGTCATCACCACAAGAAAAATCGCAGCAGCAAACACCACCTTTCGCCAAGTCCCAACCTCCGATACATCGTTCAAGCACGGCTTTTCTGGGTTCCTCTGCATCATTCGATACCACTCTTAGTTAGCCAACAATGACCACTTTACATGATTAATGTTCATCATCCAAGAAAATATTTAGTAATTCTGTAAGTATTCATTAAATGCTTCTGACTGTGTGTGTACCTGACATATCAGCACGTATAATCCCCAAGGAAGCGATAAGGGACCCCCCAGCTGACAGGAAAACAAAATCTCAGTTGCAGATACAGTATTTTCTATAAGAAAACATCAATTGGAGGTTTCCAAGATGAGGAATAGGTAAAAATCACCGCCCAAAAGAATGGCAATCTATTTTTAGGCGAGGGTGTGGGCTTTGCAGAAATCAGACAGAAAATCAATATTAAATTCAGAAAAAAAGAGTGAGTAAAGGATCGAAATATCTCTTGAGATGAGAAACATTGTGGTTTGTGGAACTCATGCACCACATAATAAAGGATCAAAGATCGAGATCATGAACTGCGCTAAAATTTCACAAGGCAAATTAAGACAAAGCATACCACTCCCAAACCCAGCAGACTGTATGTAGCCAAACCAGAAGCAATCAGTGCGTTTTTCCCAAAAGAGCCCTGACAAAAATATCAAGATTAAGTGAAATAAGGATGTGAAGGTTCCCAAGCACATGCAGCTGGTAGATAACGGATTCAAGACACAAGTGTAGGATCAGGAGACCATCTGATAAATAAGTTATAGTGTGTTCCTTGATGTTTTACAAGTCAAGTCATTCTTAACCTCAGAGCTTTTGATCAAGAATGAAAATATTGGAGCTCTCCTACCTTCCTTCAGAAAACACTCCTTCGCGAGATTTGACAGATTTAAGAGATGGGCAGATTAAAGGAATCATATCAGATGAGAGCCAAACAGTGCGAACTCTGACTATGAAAATATCATATGTGAGATTGACAGATTGTTCATTGAAAAGTTTGGTAGATTATATATGGCCATTTGAAGCCCTTATGTGGAAATTTGAAGCCCTTATGTGGAACAAACAGTATTTGACATCTATAGTCATCAATATCCTAGTATACAAGACCATCCCAGCACCCAGAAAATATTTTCATGTATAATCACAAACAACTACTAGGGTACGAAATTGAAGTGAAGTGTTCTAGACTTAATTTTGATTGTAATATTCATTATCTCCATCTCGCACCTAAAATGACATAACTAAGGGAATAAGAAAACTGCAAGACCTGCATGGCTCTTCCGCCATCGAGACATCCAACAGGTAGCAAGTTAAAGGCTGATGTCGTCAACCCACACCTACAAACACAGAGCTGAGCATTAAGCATGCTCTTCAAAACTTAACTTAGAACTTCATAAAGCTACATTACCAGCCAGCAATCACCAGAGGATGAATTGATACTGTTGCTGCATGCATAGTCCTGTTGATATAAATGAGAAAATGTCACTATTTATCTTGGGGCTGAAACTAAAAAATTCAACTAGATAGCCTAGGTGACAAAAAAACAACACATGCCGGATGACCTTCATTCGGATATAGAAAGTTACACTAACAGTAACAGAGATACACAAAAATAAACAAACAAAAATAAGATTGAATACCTCTTCTAATTGTGAAGGAGTATAAGTCAGCATACTAAGGACTCATACTGCAGCACTCTAGTTTGACTAAAATTTACATAGTTGAGAAGGTTGTTAAAAAATACTCCTATTACTTACGCATAACCTAGGACAGCTCTGCTGATAAGCCCAAGCAGCAAAGAACCCTGGAAGAGCATGCTTGGAACCTGAATCATATCTCCTGCTGCCACAGATGGGTTTGATGAAAGCAGCAGCCCGACAGAAAACATTGAAAAAGACAAAGCAGCTCCTGCAAATGGTCCCGTCAAGGAAATATCTACTTTTGCTTTCCGATCAGGAAGAATAGACTTGAACTGCAGAAAAGACCTACACATAAGCCCTACATTTCACAATCATCTAGATGACACAAAAGAAAGAGGGCATGCTGAGAAAAAATGTTGCTAGATTTCAGATTGTCAGTTTTCATGGAGAAATGTTGCTAGATGTCATATTATCATAAAAGTGAATAAAATTGGAACATGATGAGAACGCTGGAAAAGTTATTGAGATACTAATGGTACTTGATACTAATTTTATCATACTTCCATTTCAAGTGCATAATGAAATCAGATTGATAGGTTCATCTTTTGATAGATCTCAAGACAGTTTCAAAGTAAAACTGATTCCTTAGATTCTTGACAAATTAACTGTACTCGGTATTGCAATGTCATATTAAGGAAGTTCATAGCTTTCTCAAGTACATTATGGGCTTTAACTCATAATTCATCGCATTGTCAAAGTAACTACTGAACTTGAAGATTCTGTTATCACATGATTATGTCATGGTATCCTTCCTTCTGAATGTCATAGCAGTATGTTTCACGAGTCAAAGCACCCAAGTCCAACAAAATATCAATGAGGATACAAAATTAAAAGACATCAACTGTGCAAAGAAGCGATAGAGATGGACAACATTGAAAATAAGTAGGTTGTGCATGCACTGTAGATCAATTGGATCAGTTATGTCCAGAAGATCTTCTCTGTGGACATATCCTTACCTGAGTGATCGCACCAAAACTACCAAGGGTAATGTTTGGAATAAAATATGGAATACTCAATTTTACTTTCCGTGGAAAAGCAGCAAAAAAATGTCCAACTTCCTGCAGGAAATAAATTCCATGTAGAAATTAAAAAAGGAAAACAAAGGACTTCAATAGTCATGGAGGGAGAAGAAGTAATAGAATCTTACATGAAATAACTGAACCCCCAATACGCCATAGGCCAGAGGCAAAGCAGACTCCACAAATGGAACCAGCTGCTGCATGTCTGGTGGTTCAACAGCATTGGGATCTGTGAAGTATTTCACTATCTCTGGAGGAAGTCTACTTACCTTCATTGTGAAAACCAGAACTAATTACGAAGTTTGATGCAGAGAGAGTTGATATATTTAGTAATTATGAATTTTATAATATGAAGATCCACATATGCCATCAACCAACAAATATTCCCATGTAGATAAACATACCTGAGATGCTATCCCGAGCTCCACTGAGGAACCAATAGTAAAAAGAAACAATAGAAAAGCAATCACATATTGCCAAAGTGTTGTTTGACCTGGCTCTGAAACCTCTTTGCGCAACATGCCAAAACTGACGCGGGGGCCTCCCCGAGGGTCTTCCTCTTCAGAATTAGGCTCCTCCACCATGAACAGGTTGTACTTGTCTCCCATTATTTCTTTCAGCTGAGTCTGAAGTTTTGAGAAGACATCTTCTCTCTTTCCCCGAAGATTTCCAAGAAAAAGAATGCCTTCTCCAAAATCACCAAAAGGCTCTTCTCTAGTTACCCAAAAGGTTGAATAGCCAAAAAGCTTGTCCTTGATAACTTTTACATCAGAAGGGTCAACCTTTTCTGGGCCCAGCAATTCCATCAATTTAAAAGAGTCTACTTGGAAATTACTGTAAGCAGGTGTAAATGATGGTTCCTGAGCAAATCAAAAGTTGAGTTAGTTGAGGCTTTAGTTAATCTCCAAATTGTTGGCAAAGTTAGTTACAAGTTATTGTTTGGAAATCATACAAGAAGGCCCTAATTATGCAGTACCTATCCGTCAGGCTGCAATTACCACTGTTCAAAACCCAAAAGGATATCTATGCATTGAATCAGAACCATTTAATTAGAATGGTTGTTCATAACTTAAAGTTCTTTGCAGTTCAGTGGAGCGTACGTCATTTGCTCGCATGCTTTACAGAGCTTTACTTGTTCCTGAAGCTTCTTTGTAGTATCTGTATATAAGTCATCCAAACTAGTGTGATTCCCATACTCAATAAGTTGCAATTTGGAGCAAGATCTCTCCTGAGTCTAGCGCAATAGTTTGAGCGAGACTCAACTCAAACTCAATCTTGACAAGCATGCTGAACCACAAGCTCATTCTACACAATTTATATCACCTTGAATTGTATTTAAATTTAGCAAACATAAGTAATGGTTATAATTTCATACTCTGCTAAAGAGTAGCACTGATGATGATTCTAATAATATGTATTGCGTTATTCCATGTTATTTCTGTATTATAGCATAGTAACAGTTTTCAATTCTAACTTGCACCATTGCACTGATAAGGGGAAAAAAGAAAAAGAAAGAACAATACCTAATGACTAAAAAAAATTGATAACGCAATGCAAATTTGATAGAACATCATACTTTTATAGGCGTCGTTCTAATTATCTCTAAAACTGAGCTCAAATAAAGTATTTTGAGACATCAACCATTTGAGCTCGAACCTAAAAGTTCTCAAAAGCTCAACTTGAATCCAATTCATTCGTAGCCCCGGCTGCCACAAAATTATCACCAGTTTTCTCCATATTTTTCCGGTGGCATCTTCAATGAGTTCTTTCCCAAACACTAAAGTTCCTAGCTCCTTCAACATGCATGACTGAAAATTGTAATCGATTCACGAAGTAAAATCCCAACTCGCACTCGGAACAAACCGCACCATCTTAAACGAAACTTATGCTACCCAGCAGCAGCTAGCAACTATCTCGCAATAAAAAAACATTGACTCACAACTTTTTGAAGAATTCGCTTACCCGCGAAGACGCAGAAGCCGGCGGATCATCGGCATTATCCTCGGATTTCTTCTCAGCAGGCGTCATCGTAGCCAAATTGGAATTCTCGTTGCTTTCTCTTTCACCGTTGCTGCTACTACTACTACTGCTATCATCACTCTTATTACTTTCACCATTATAACAAGACCTAATTACAGAATTCAACCTCCCGAAATCCCCTCTCGCAACCAACCGCCGTCGTCTCTTCAGCAAAATCTCACCGCACAGTAAACATTTGGTGCGATTGTTCTGAAATTTATCTCTGAAATTACCCCCATTCGGAGAGATTAGACTGAAACTAAAGCTGGATAATGTCCCCATTTCAATGAAATTAACTACAGCTTAAGTGTCTGCGTGTGGGCGTGTGTCTATTCTGATTTCTTTCAGATAAAT
The DNA here is from genome assembly GCF_028751815.1 of Salvia miltiorrhiza. Lineage (NCBI taxonomy): Eukaryota > Viridiplantae > Streptophyta > Magnoliopsida > Lamiales > Lamiaceae > Salvia > Salvia miltiorrhiza. The sequence continues at coordinate 63,825,063 of NC_080387.1, forward strand.
TGCGACAAAATTATATATTTGTATAAAGGATAGGAAAAAAAAGAGAACTATGACGGATTTATGTGAGGTTTTTGTAAGCATGTGACGAAGCATATCTCTTCCGCCATTTCAAAATATCTCTGTGTTATCTTACTACCTCGTTTTCTTTTTTTCTTTTTTTTCTTTCTTTAATCTCCTTGAAATAGCTTATAAATTTTTAATGTGATTTTGGGTATAACCGAGTGTATCATACAATAGAATTGCACCCATATTCATACCCTGATCCATACCTTGATCTGAACCGTGTAAATAACACTGTTCTAGATATGAGTCAATTCAATTGTACGGTACACCCAATTGTATCTAAATTTTTGTATATATTCTTTGGAAGTTGACACAATAAGTTCCGAAGAGAATTCATGTTAGTTGAGTCACTTACTGATTTATCCATGCTCCAGGATCATTTATGAGTCAAGGCCTTAAATTTGATTTTAACTTTTTTTCATTTAATTGTATTAATTTACATTATATTAATTTAATTTGAATGATAACAATTTAAATAAATATATTTTCTAAATTAATATTACATTGATTTAAATTATTAAAATTAAAGTAGTTAAGGAAATTAAAAATTAAAATAATTAAATAATTATATGGATCATTTTAATGTTTAACAAAAGGCCAAACTAATTTTAAAAGCTCAAATTGAAAATTAAACCAACAAAAGTCCATTAGTATTTTATTTTAATTTTAGTCCAAATCAACAAAATCCTCGTCATTTGTATACGTATATAATATATGCCTGAGTCATTTATTAATATAGTGATTATGATACGGGATGATAATTAAAAAAACAAATTTTCACTCAAAATATAAATATTTTTTTGACAGACAAAATATAAATATTTTAGTCACTTACTCACAGGAACATACATTGGTGGACTTTAGTGTCGTAGTATATTGGGTTTTCAAACGATGTATTTTTCTCATGTAGATTATTTGTTTAGGATATAGAAAACTATTGTTATATTTTCATGATAATGGGCCGGATAATAGATTGGCCCAATTATAATTCTGTCCGGCTCACATAATTATGGGCATTTATATTGTTTCTTTCGTTTCGTCCAAGAAATATTGTCCTAAGGGAGGGAGATCTGAATTTTAAAAAATAGTACTATTATTTATTTATTGAGTGGAGATAAAGATTCACAAATAAAGAAAAAATGAAAAAAATTAATTAAATTAGTGAGTGGAGAATGGACCCCACATATTAGTAAGTAGAGAAATGGATCCATAAATTATTACTAAAATTAAATTATGACAACTTTTTATATATGGACGGACCAAAATGATAAAATTATGACAATATTTCGTGGACAAAGGGAATATTTACTAGGCCTAAGTCTACAAATCATTATTTGGCCTCTTTTCGCCTGTCATAATTTCATACTCTCTCCGTCCAAGTTATAATGAGACTCTTTCCTTATTGGGTGTCCGACCTATCTTGATACTCTTCTTTATATGGAAATAATTAATTTAAAATTAGGAATACTTAATTATATTATAAAAAAGTAATCACATTACTTTCAGTCCCCCTTCACTTTATTACCTACTACACTTAAATCACTGAACACACTTTTTTTAATTCATGTGTTCAAAAAAAGAGTCTCGTTATAACTGGGACGGAGGGAGTATTTGAAATCTATTTAGTAAACAATTTAAAGTAAACTCTGAATACTCCCTCCGTCCACGAAATGAGTACCCATATTTCCTTTTTCGTCCGTCCACGAAATGAGTACCCATTTCCCTTTTTGGCAAGTGTACCCCACACATCTCTTTAATTAATACACTAAAAAAGTGGGACCCTTAAATTATTCACACTACACTCCATACATTTCTTAAAACCCGTGCCGTCCACAAATGGGTACTCATTTCGTGGACGGAGGGAGTAATATTTAATGCCTTGTGACATATGTTAAAAAACTTGTACCATGTTATTGTAACTAATACTAAACAACTAGTCCCCAGGGACACCAAGCGGCGCGACCTCCTGTGTGTGAACAGTAAGGTCTCGGGTTCAAACCTCACTGCTCCCCCTCCCATCTCCCCCAAGTCAAAAAAAAAAAAAATACTAAACAACATAAAAAAGCGGCAGTGAAGTAATTAGCATTTAGCAATATACGATAATTTCCGTTCAAGTTCACCAAAAGCAAACGATTTCGAAAATAGATCGGCTTTTTAGATCGGCTTTTTATCCGTAGATGTTTATTATGTTTGTAGCGATCAATCAGTTGTTATAATTTTTTTTTTTTTTTTGGGGGGGAGTTGGGGAGGGGGAGCAGTGGGGTTTGAACACGAGACCTCACTGTTCACACACAGGAAGTCGCACAGCTTGGTGTCCCCTTAGGAACATTTTTTTTTTTTTTTGAAAACATCAATTGTTATAAATTATTGATAGTTGTTTATGATATTGTTTGGTGGCCATTAATTTCCGTTATTGATATTCTATTCCTAACACAATAAGTATGGTATTAATTTACTTAACATTAAAACATAGTAGTAATTTCGGCGCCCCTGTTATTTTGAAATGATAATAATCCCATGAAATACATATGAACAATCAAATGTAGATTATAATGACGTTTCAGTCCATTTAAACGAGCTAACAAGTTTTCGAGGGTGACATAATTAGTGGAGCGAGACGAGACTCCTTATGACCAAATAATGGTAATGACAATTCAATGTCATTTTAACCACGATAAAACTATGCATTTATATTATGACCAGCTACAAACTAATTTAATAAAAAAAAAATTATTTATTTAAAAAAATAAACATAGGATTTATTATTTTCCTGTATTATTTATATTGTACTTATTTTTTATACTTTTTTTTTTTGGTATTTTTCAATATAATGAGGATGGTATTTGGGCTTTAGACCTTAAGGATAAAGATAGCCCAAATACCTAAGTTCACGAACAAAGATAGCGACCTCTGAAAAAGATTCGTAATAATTTCATTGGGATTTTGTAACAGAGTAAGGATCATGGCCCCTCTCAGAGCTGAGGCATTCAAAAAAGAATCGTAAAGTAAAGGAATGTTAGGGAAGAGGCAGAGGACAAAGTCCATCGAAAGGAAGAATTAAACATCATAAGAAGGCTCCTTTGGTTAGAGGAGAAGAGTTCCTTTGGTCATAAGAGCGGAGTATCCTGATCTCCAACAGAGAATCATCACAAGCAGTAGAAAGAGAAGAAGTTGATTTCTAAAGAACCGCGAATCTGAAGATAAATACAAAAAATACTTTTGTGACTGCAAAAAGGGTACACCTAAGAAGTAGTAGTTGTAACTGACTTGCAAGTGGTCCATTCTACTTTTTGTAACAGAGTAAGGATCATGGCCCCTCTCAGAGCTGAGGCATTCAAAAAAGAATCGTAAAGTAAAGGAATGTTAGGGAAGAGGCAGAGGACAAAGTCCATCGAAAGGAAGAATTAAACATCATAAGAAGGCTCCTTTGGTTAGAGGAGAAGAGTTCCTTTGGTCATAAGAGCGGAGTATCCTGATCTCCAACAGAGAATCATCACAAGCAGTAGAAAGAGAAGAAGTTGATTTCTAAAGAACCGCGAATCTGAAGATAAATACAAAAAATACTTTTGTGACTGCAAAAAGGGTACACCTAAGAAGTAGTAGTTGTAACTGACTTGCAAGTGGTCCATTCTACTTTTTGCATGAGCCGCTATGTTGAACTATCAATTTGTCGACTGACATGGAGGATGCTGAAAAGGAAAGAAGACGTTCTTATCCTCGAGTGAAAGGAATGAAGGTATAAGAAATGACATAAATACTCTTCCGTACCTAAAGCTAAAATCACTAAAATACCATTCACTTGTAATTGCCTAGTAGGAAAACTTGGGTTGTGATGCAGGTTGTTTAAAAATATAATTTCATTTTCATGTTTCATAGGTTCTTCCCGTAAAACTCTTAAAGTATTTGAAAATATTACCGTTATTACACCATAGACATGTGAAACGAGAGGAAAAATCATCAAGAAAAGCGAGAGAAGAGGTCATAATCAGTCCAGTGATCATTGGAGCAAGATTGGCCGCTCAGGTCAGATTGTAATAACCAATATATAATCTTCTATGTTGGTCAGAACCGCCTTCACCACAATAAAAATAATAATAATAACTATGATGTAGACAATACATTAAAATAACTAAATCTTATTTTTATTAAAAAAAAGATATAAAATATATATTTAACTAATTTGTTGGTGGCCATAATATGACTATTTAGCATAACTCTTTTAGCCCAACTACACAAACTATATCCACAAATAACCATTAATAACTGTAAAAATAAAGATTTAAGAATTTTATCAATTGTCGGTTTTTTCAAAAATGAAAACTGAAATTACTTCTAATTCTAATGGTTAAATTCAAATACCGTTATATGATGACCTATTAAATGAGCATCGACTAATAGTACAGTTACCAAAAATAAATACTCCCTCCGTCCACGAAACGAGTACCCATTTGTGAACGGCACGGGTTTTAAGAAATGTATGGAGTGTAGTGTGAATAGTTTAAGGGTCCCACTTTTTGAGTGTATTAATTAAAGAGATGTGTGGGGTACACTTGCCAAAAAGGGAAATGGGTACTCATTTCGTGGACGGACGAAAAAGGAAATATGGGTACTCATTTCGTGGACGGAGGGAGTAACTAAAATACTACTCCCTCCGTCCCAAACGAAATGTCATGTTTTCCTTTTTGGGCTGTCCCAAACGAAATGTCTTGTTTCCTTTTTTGGCAATACACAATCTCTCTATACTTAATATTTAAATAATTTTCACCAACCCACTTTATCTACTTTATACACATTTCTTAATTTTCGTGCCGATAAGAAATAGGACATTTCGTTTGGGACGGAGGGAGTACTACATAATTGGTCATAATTTTGTTCTTTTTTTTTTTGACTTGGGGGAGGGGAAGCAATGGAGTTTGAACCTGGGACCTCACTGTTCACACACAAGAGGTCACACCGCTTGGTGTCCTCTTAGGGACTGGTCATAGTTTTGTTAGGACCCGGATTTACAATTAAATGGAAACTTATAGTTAACACAATAATTGCTAGATAATATTGTAAAATATTTTTTAAAGTAATTACTAAAAAAATGGACAAACTTTTTGAATTTTTTTTCAACACATTCTACATTTATTGTAATAATAACACCACTTTTAAATTTATAGCAAAATAATCAAACTCAATACATTACAAAGACATCAATACGACGTCATTTTAAGAGTAAGCACACGGCATATTTTCAACCAGTTCAGAAAAAAGATCATGTCGTGTTACTTTTTCGATCATAAAAATTTTGTCCGTGTCTATTTAGTCAGGTTGAGAAATAATACAACAATCTATACAACATGTAAAAAATAAAAAATTAGATTACAGTTTATAATTTATTTTATAGCAAATACAACTCAACAAAGAGAGCGTTGCACAAAATCATTAGGGAATTAATGCATAGAGTGTATTAATTAATGTCACAACAATATTAATCTTAGCCATGTTGTGGCTACAGTGCATTGTGTACTGCACCTGATCACCAAATGAGAAATTGAAATTGAAGACCTCTAATAATTGCTATTTAATTTTATCGTCTCTATACTGATTTTAGATATTCAAGCTATTAATTCACATAATTGACAGGCAGGTGCAAGGGATTTAGTGATCAAATTAGGTTCATTATGAGTGGATAATTCAAACAGCTTTATTTTGGTATTTACTGGTTGAGTTCATATTTGGGCCCATTGGCATATTAGGTAAAAAAAAAGCTATAGGAAAGTATCGACTCGGACCTTTTTAGAGACTAACGAGGTAAAAGTTGGACAGGAGATTTTTTTTTTTTGGTAAGTCTTTCCACATTAATTTGGACTAGATAAAATAAAATTGCTTAGTTTGCTAGATATAATTACAAGCAGACTTGGTCAAATTTGGTATTCCAAGTTCCAACTGCGATATCTAAGTCATACTGGAGTACAAATTTTGAAAATATGAGGAAAAGTTTAGGTGCAAATCGTGCATAAATCGGTATATTGGAGCATGCTTCTCTTTAAAGAGCGGTGAAATTTGAATTTTAAATTTTACATATTATTTATAAATTAAAGTTTATACGATTTGAATGTTCCCTCGAGGATAAAAGTTGTTATTATTAGTACATATTAATTAAATCAGTAACTTTCTTTAATAAATCTACGTGTCTATTATTATTCATAAATCACAACCCAAGTAATTTCATAATTTATATTTTGACTTTTCAATACGTGTTGCTCATTTGAGCTCTTACTATCTTTATAGACATTTTTCTTTTATTTATTTCCCTCCTGCAAATTAGATATATTTCCGGAGTTTGTACGTGAAGCCATTATTTTGAACCATCATACTCGGGTATACTATTTTATGATACATTCCTCTATTGATCATTCTTATTAATAAATACCATGCAATATTGCAATTGAATACTGATTTACTATCATCTATATTATATTATGTATTTATATAATAAATTACAAGATTTAATCGATCCCACCGAACTCGTGGTACTACTAGGAATAGTACGAATATACCCATGTGCAAAATTTATTTGAGAAAAGTTGGCTTTCCATTTCGAAGATTATTAATAGGTCAAAAAGTTAACATGATTATAGAAGGCCATGTGCAATCGCTATTAATAGGGGTGAGCAGTCGGTTCGGACCGGACCGAACCGACAAAATCGAGGACCGAATTTTCAATATTTTTTGAACCGAACTGGACCAACTGAAACCCTAGGACCGAAACCGCCATCGGTTCTCGGTCCGGTTCGGTCCAAAACCGACCATTTTTAAAATATTAAAAAATTATAAAATTATTAATAATATCAATAAAAATATTAATAAAAACATTAGAAAATTAATAAAAAAATTAGAAATTAATAAAAATATTAATAATATTAATAAAAATATTAAATATATATTTAAAATATATATATTCGGTTCGGTCCGGTTTTCGTCGGTTTTGGCCTCCCCGGGACCGGGACCGCACCGAAATATTTTCGGTTCAAGAAAATAGGACCGGACCGGACCAATACATGGACCAAAATCGACCCGGACCGAAAAATCTGATCGATTCGGTCCGGTCCGTCGGTTTTGGTCCGATTTTGCTCACCCCTAACTATTAATCATCAATTAATGATTTGTCTATTTGAAAGGTAACAGTAAAATAGTTGGGAAAGAAAATAAAAATTCTAATTTTAAGCCTCATATGCATCAAGTCTTACTTATCAAAAAATTTGAAAATCATTCACTGACTTTTTAACTGTGAATTCAAGTTTTTGAACTCAAATTCACAATCAAAACTATTCACAATTATAAATTCTATAGCTTTAAAACTCAAATTCACAATCAAAACTATTCACAATTATAAATTCTAGCTTTAAAATTCGAATTCACAACTAAAATTATTCCTAGTTGTGAATTGTAGCTATAACGGGATAAAATATGTCGCCCTCATTTCTCTCAACAAACCCTCACCAATGTATGGAACTGACCTAGTTAGACCATTTGATTAGGGTTTTGTTCGAATCAAACCACTGATGGAACAGAGCAGATCCAGACGAATCAGAGCGTACCCATAAAGATCAACCATTAATAAATTCCTAATTAATCTCACTCAGTTTTTCTTAATCTCGCTAAGCATAACAGAATGTGGGAACCAAACTCCCCTAAAATACTATTCACTCGTGAAATTAACTAACACTCAAGTGACAAGTCACACACTTGCCATTCTATCCTATCTTATTCTCTCTCTCATTCTCTGCAACACACACACACAGAGAAAAACAACTAAAAACTATCTTCTTCTCTTTATACATTTTTTACGAGGATTGTCTGCCGCCCTCGATCACCGCAATAGCCCTTTTTTCTTCAATATATCTCTTCATTGTTGCAAGGAAAAACCTGCCCATTACACAATTAATAATCAAGTTGTGAATTCTACTTTTAAAACTCGAATTCACAATCATGACAACTAGTTGTGAATTATAGCTTTAAAACTCGAATTTACAATCAATTTATATTTGAGTTGTGAATTCTAATTTTAAAACTCGAATTCACAACCAATACTAGCGATTCAATTGCGAATTCATTGAACTGGTCGTGAATTCAAAAACATTAACAACACAAATTCACATTCACAGCAAATTAACATCACGCAACCTCAAATATTTGATTAAATCCACAACATTCTCCACAAATCTCATTTCGTTCGCTAGAGAGAGAGAAAATGAGAGTGAGATTCATAGATCTCCTCTACTGCATCAATGTACACTATAAGAATCTGGCTGACTACCGATGAAAAATTCTGTCGGTGATGCCATAAATTCCGTCGGTAATTCCATATACCGACGGATCACCGACGACAATCGTGCGTCGCCATGAAATTGGTCGGTAAAGATTTCACCGACGGAATTTGCCTCCGTCGCTAAATTACTGACGAAAAGGACGACGGACCGTCCGTAGGCGAGCATGCGACGACGCCGGCGTCGTCTGAAATCAGCGACGGAAATGACCGTCGGTAATTTCTTTTTTTTTTCTTTGAAATATATATATATATATATATATATATATATATATATATCAATCTAGCTTTATACCCCACAAGTATTTTGGTATTTATAATGTATTTTAAACTTAATTGCAGACGTTAAGACGAACTTCCCAGTGAGTCACCCATCTTAGTTGTGCTTTAAATCAAACACGCTTAACTTTGAAGTTCCATTCGAGTGGTTATCAGTATAGATTACGCGTATTATTGATATAACTAGCACCTATTAATTCATTTAAACTATTTCAATATACGGAGTATCATTTATTCATAACCTTAGAATATGTCGAGATGATATCTAAGACTTGTGGTGCCGACGAAAGAATGACAGTAAATATACGATCGAATTTAAAATAATAAAAAAAAATTAATATTATCATTAATTAAAAAAAATATATTATTATTGAAAATAACAATAAATTTTAAAATATTCTCAATGATTTAAAAATGAGAATAAAATAGAATATTAATTAAAAAATAATAAAAAATATTTTTAATTTAAAAAATAAAATAAAAATAACAAAAAAATTCATAATATTTACCGATGGATTAGTTAAAAAATTTTAAAAAAAATAAAAAATAAAATAAAATAAAATTTTAAAAATAATATTTAACGAATATTTTCCGTCGGTGTCCGGTAAATTTTTTTGTAGTGGTATTGATTATTTAGCTGCTGTTGGTTTCCAAGTTCGCAGCGACGTTTGGTCTCGCGTTCTCCGCCACCACCTCATCCATTGTCCACCTTAGACTTCACCTCCTTTAGATTGATCAATCTCTTCGTCCACCGTCCCTTCCACCATTATCACCAAATCCTCCTTGCTCAGCAGTCCGTAATTGTCTAAATCCATTAGCGCCACCACTGCCTCCTCGTCATCTCTGCGTCTATCGCCCCCACGGACCGTTGCAGTTCCATCGGACACACCTTTCGCTGGGCACCGTTGTAGCTCCGCCGGTCGCTAGAGAGAAGGAGAAGGAGAGTATATTGGAAAATTAATGGTAGGGAAAAAATTGTCTTCATACGAAAAAAATTGTTAATTTTTAAGTTTTTTTTTTTAGAACTTTTTATTTTTGTTATATGAAAATTGATAGTTTTGTATATTGACTCAATTAAATATGTATAGATAAATTTATATATAATTTTATATAACTGTAAGAATTTAAACTATAAATTATACTAAAGGTAGTTTTATATATTGACTCGATTAAATATGTGTAGATAAATTTATATAAAAGTGTAAGAATTTAAACTGTAAATTATACTAAAGGTATAACATTATTTCGCTGACATGACAATTATATGATTACTATATGTACATTACATATGTATTTTCACTAAATTCCGTTAATTAAAGATCAAAACGCCTGTTTAAATCAAGTTACGCCTGTTTAAATCAAGTTTTTCTTTTCACTGAACCCCATACACAATGCATTTATAAAAATGTTTCGAATCCTTAATTAATTTATATCCCTTAATGGAAATAGAAAATACTAATTAATAGTACGTACAAAAAGATGAGGATGATGATGATCAGCCCCTACATATATATTCCAACTTGTCAAAACTGGATTAAAATTGATAACTTTTTGTGGTGTAGCTTTCCGAAATAAATCAGAAATTAATAGAGTCCCTACGTGGCCAATGAATTATAGTAGCATAAGTTTTGGTCTCCATAATACATGGATATTTCAAGGTGAAGTCGGCTTCGTGTGAAATTAAACTTTCATCTTCCGCCTTTGGATTTTTTTCATCGTTTTGAACATAGGCCTTTCTATAGACCTTACCCCAAAGTTTATGGCTATAATTAATGAACATAAATGCACATCATAATATAAGAATACGAGAGAAAAGAAATTTAATTACTACTTTTTTTTCCCTTTCTCAAGACCGTTTCATCATATCGAGATTCGTCAAATAATACTACATTATATTTTAAGATTTGAGATGAAGGCAAATTTGGAGGGTGCTAAAAGGAAAAGGATTTAGGGGGGAGGGAGAGCTTCAACACCCTCAATTTTTTTTCTTTTAATTATTTTTTAAAAAAGCTTTTACTTATTATTTTGTCCGATTTTTTTAGCACCCATTTTCGTCAAAAAAAAAAGCTCTTCCAAACTATTTTCTTATGTACGCCTCCGATCGATCGAGATATACGTGCATCGTGCTCTGCTCTGTATATATATGTGTACTTGTGTGATCTATATATAACAATAATAATACAACTAATATATATACTCATTTCACTAATATGTTTTGTGTCTAGAAAACATATTTAATAATAATGGAATATTTTATCTATAATATATATACTCATTTAGAATGACATTAAATTGTGGAGTTTCTATTATATTTCTTGTTTGATTTCAGCATTACTATACAATAATATGAATCAAAGATCAAATAAAATATGGTACGTATATGACATATATACTGTTCGACAAATGATTACATATGGTTTTTCAGGCGTAAATTCTCTTAACATTGGAAACATCAAATTAACACGAAGGTACATCTTGATTAGTATAAGATTCTTACACGTCACTCATTTTAACGCAAAATACTTGAATTTAATTTTGAAGTGCGGATGCCATGCGGCCCATGCCTAACCGTTTTATCCTAATTAATTAATCAGTAATCACCGAGGTTAAATATTAATTTGTTAATTGAAACACCTAATTGAAATATTATAGATAAATGAGATAGAACAAAAAAAATTGACACTTTAAATGATCATAACTTATTCGTTTCAAATTCATTTTTTTTATAATATTTCTATTGAATTAAAAATCTTCTCATAATCTTTAATTTAACATCCATGTTGATATTTTATCAATAATCGAAGTTCACAATTTTTTGAAAACAATTAAATAGAAAAAGATGGTGGAAAAAAAACTTCTCTTTTTATATTTTATATAGATTTGTTGATAAATGATAGTTATGACCGATTTTGTTATAATCAATTTTATTTTAGGATAATTATTGTTGAAATAATAAATTTGATTGTGATATGCGAAGTGAGACATACAAATCGGATTAGATGGTCACATTCACTTAAATACCGTATTCAATTTAAATATTTCATTTAGAATTTTACTAAAATAATTAACATCCATATGTAGCTAATCTACTTTAGAGGATATTGTTGTTTGATATGACGAGCTGTTTAATTTAGCTCACGGCCGGATATCGTAATTTTGGATTCTATTTGATTATATAATAAATGGTGGTAGTATTTTTTAGCTCATGGATATTGTAATTTTGGGTTCTATTTGATTAAATGATACTGTTGTTTGAAAAGTATCCGATATAATTTTGATAAAGAAAACAGAGAATGCAATATTGAATTGAATTTGGTTGAGGACTTGAAGATAATAAAACATGGGAAGTTTGATCTTGTAGCCCTAGCATAGGGCCTTAGGCAATATATACCCTATAAACCTCTCTAATTAGTAACTATTGCGCTTATAAAGAGGGGCACGCCTCTTGACGACGTGGCCCCTTAAGTATATGCCACGTGTAAATTTTTATTAATACTACTTCGTAATTAATATTATTTGTGAATTCAAATTGGGGATTTCTTGATCTTTACGTGGAGTGGTCCCTAAAACAAATATTTGTGGATCAATTGGGAAGAAAAAGATAAGCTATTCATGAGGATCATAAGTTCATATATAACCATGGGGGGGGGGGGGGGGGGGTTGGCTCTTGTATCACATGCATTGCCAACCCATGACTATTGTTAGGTAGCTTTGATAATAATGTGCGGAAAGAGATTTAATAAATTTAATTTACCAACTTCTCTTTGAATCCAATGGTCAATATCATAGTTACACAAGTCTTCTAATCAAGTTTATCTCAAGATAATGCATACATATATATATATATATATATATATATATATATATATATATATATATATAGGGGCGCGCTCCAGTGAGACCCCCTATTTTTCGTGTAACATGAGTACAATGAATAAGACATATAATACTAATGAACAAAACGTATATCTAATGAACAAGACGTATATACTGATGAAAAATAAAAATTAAAAAATTCGTAATGAATAAGATATATATACTGATGAACAAGGCCATATATACTAATGAACAATGCAATATATACTGACGAATAACAAAATTTAAAATATTATGCTCCCTCCAGGATTCGAACCCTGTGAAAAAAAATCACCCTCCAGATACAATCTCAGCCATAAGATTGATAAAATAAACGCACCAAATCGTGTCTTAGATCTCACTAAAATTAGAGAGTCTCATTGGAGCGGCCCCCTATATATATAGTACAGGAGAGGATCATTTGAAACCCCTTGATATTAATTAAGTGTATACATTTAGGATCAATTCAGTTTTCCTTCTATATATACCGTGTTTTAGTATTTTATCAGAGTATGTACATGAAATTTCACGGAGTAAATAAAATATTAGTTTAAATATATAATAAAAAAATAAATAATAAAAGGGAAGCAGACTCAATCACCCAAATATGTGTGTGGTCAATCGATGAAAATGATTTATAAATTTGTGGCATATAATACCACACACACACACACACAAACACAAATTCAGTACACATACGCATATTATACGTATACCTACGCATATTATATGTATCCCTAGCGTTAGAGTGCGTTTGCTTTTTAGAGGGATAATATAATAAAATACTCTGGTGAATTATAAACGGACAGATATAGATTTAATCGGTGATTTGTTGTCGGATTACGAATTATACCTAGTGTTGTTTGGAAAAGCGAGAGAAATGCTAAGTTGTTGAAAGCACTAAAGTAAGACTGCAGTAGTATTGCTAGTGAAGATAGCGTCGATTACAAAGTTCGTATGCATGACTATTTATAGATTACACGCTGGGGTAAAATAGTAAATTCGTTGTTAAAACATGTACCTCGCGTGGTCGAGGGCATAATAGTAAATTCGCCCTTAGGCAGGAGATTTCTCCGCTCTTTTGATGATCTCTCTGAAGAAAGTCATTTCTCTGACAAAAGCCATTCTTCTGGCGAGGGTGATTCCTCAGACGGAAGCCACTTCTCTGGTGAAGACCGTTTCTCTGACGGGGCTCGTTCCTCTGACCAAGACCGTCCTTTATGCTCTGCACATATTACTCCTCATCATACTCTATGTATTTATCATTTAAAATGAAAACCACAATTTTTATATCTTATTTAGTTTTTAAATGATAATATATTTATCTATTTTTATAAGACGGTATAAAATTATATATTACTCGAAATTTTATATCGTTTGTTCGAATTTTTTATTATGTCAAAATAAAAAGGTATATAAAGTGATAAATATTGGAGCTTATCTTTTTTTATATCCAAAACAAACACACTCTTAGACTAAAATAAAATTTATTTTAAAATATAAATTATGAATTATTTTTTACTCTTATATCATGAAATTAAATTTAGAATAGATTCATTATTGTATTAAATGAATTTATATGGTCCTAATTTCGAATTATATAAGGGCAATTTTGGTTTTGAATTTATCACTTTTCACATCCAATTCTAATACTCATATAATTCATCAAATTTTATGATTTATAATCTTAATTTAAGATGAGTTTATAATCCAATCACGCATATCCGTGTATGCATATTATAATGACACGTCATGCAAATTAAAATCTTAACTTTTGTCTTCTTCTTCTTCTGTTTTTTTTTTTTAATTATTTTATCGTACTTAACTTTTGTCTTGTTAAACCATAGAAGAATTCTTCAATGTAACTTTTGATAAAAGTTCTGTACACTTTATACATGGGCATCAGTCTCCAATCTGAGGGCTTAATGATAATAACTCCAAATTTTTTAATTAAAATAGTAGATTTGCTCTTTTTCCTTTAATTTTGTTTGTTTATTCCAAACATTAAATACTAGTACTATTTTTGTAGAGAATGATTAAAAATTGATGTTAGATTTTCATGGATTACCAAAATACATGGCAATAATAAATAAAAGATGCAGATGTATCCCTAAGGTAGAGGTCCATAGAGCGTATATTATGGGTGAGCAAAAATCGAACCGAACCGCACTATTTTGGTGCGGTGCGGTGCGGTTCCGAAATTTAAAAATCGAAAATTTTCGGTTCGGTTTCAGTTTTTAAGATCGGGTGCGGTTTGCACCGAACCGAATATATTTTATTAAATATTTATATTATATAATATATATTTGTGGTGTTAAACTTTGAAACTTGAATTTGTGTTTTTGTGATGTTTTAATTCCTTGAAACTTGAAGACTAAGTATTGTTATGTTGTTGGGATTTGGCATTTGAAAATTTTGGTTAGTTTTTTGCGTGTTATTGTTTGATTTTGAGGGTTAAAACATTATTTTCCAGATTTTAATAGGGTTTTTTTTCGGAAAAAAAAAAGAGAGTATCAGTTCGGTCCAACCAACCAAAACCGACGGTTTTTATCAATTCGGTTTCGATTTGGTTGGACACCTCCCATTGGTGCAGTGCGGTCCACATTTTCAGCATCGGTTTGATTTTTGGTTTTTATTTTTTGGTGCGATTTTGCACTGAACCGAACCGATGCTCACCCCTAGCATATATCCCTCCATATTCGATATTGGATCAAATAATCCCTCGAAGTCCAAAAATTTAAGCAATTAAACCCGCGGGATTAACGTCTTTCGTCCGTTAAGTCTGGGTATCTGGTTGAATCGAGGAAGGTGTTTGACGAAATGCCTGAGAGGAATTTGGGTGACTTGGAATGTTTTGCTCATAGGGTTCGCTAAATGGGGTGAGATCGGGCTTGCAAGGGTTGTTTTTGACGCCTTGCCTGAGAAGAATGTGGTTTCTTGGACCAGGATGATCGACGAGAGAACTCGATCGTGTGAACCGGTTTCACGACGCCTTGCATTTAGTTTGGACAATGGTCGTGCACCAAGGGATCCGGCCCACAGAGGTGACGCAAAGAAAAGAGGACTGAACATGATGAATGTTCGTGTTGTAAATTGCCTCATCGATGCATACTCGAGAAGCGGGAGCATGTAAAGCACGTGGCGGGTGTTCGAGGAAGTCGATGATGAGAGCAAGAATTTGGTTTCTTTAGCTTCAATGATATTTGCATTTGCAATGCACGAAATGGCTGCAGAAGCTTCTGATTACTACAAGAAAATGGAAAACAAGGGCGCCACGCCCAACTCCATCACGTTTCTTAGCGTGATGAGCGCTTGCAGCCATTATGGATTGGTGATCGAGGGGCTCGAGTTCTACAGGAAAGTGGTGGATGATTATTAGATTGCGACTGGAATCAAGCACTACGAAGCTTTGATAGACATATTGGGGAGGGCGGAGAGATTGGAGGAAGCGGAAAAGATACCTAGAATCTGCATATATACATGCTCAGTCTGCACGTGAAGGTTGCAATGGAACCCACTTTGCCGATTCGTCGCCAGAGATGGCGGCGGACGAATCGGCATTTCTCTCAAGTATTTCGTCGAATACCTTCCTCGTTTCAACCAGATACCCAGAACTAACGGACAGAAGATGTCGTTAATCCCGTTGGTTTAGTTGCTTAAAATTTGGACTTCGGGGGCTATTTGATCCAATGTCGAGTATGGATGGGTATACGCTCTAAGGGCCTCTACCTTAGGGGTGCATCTGCACCTAAACCCATTAAACTATTATTAATTATGTTCATTCTGTTGAGATTTGTCGAAACTTAGTCGTGGATTTGAATCTACGTTTTAATACATAATAATATATTTGATTGTTCATTTTCAAATCGTAGTGAATGAACAATTAATTAATGCATACAAATTGGTGCTTGAGAAACAATTAATAGACAAAGTTTGGTGCTTAAGAAAGATGGAAAATGATGTATTCCACATTAAAAAAGTAATTTTCCAAAGCTATTTATAAATAAGTCTTATCTCTTTTAAAAAAGATAATCAAGTGTGTACCACTATTGTGCACCCTAATGAGACTTTTGTGTTAGTCATTTTATAGCTAGGTAGTTTTCGTAGTCCGAGTTGGGATCTACGCATATCACACTTGTAGTTTTCATAAATCGAGTAGGAGTCCGCGTACATCGCACTTGTTGCAATGAACTCTTTGAGACGCACTTAATTTGCACGTTCAAATCGCACAACCACCTGCTTGAACCATCTCGCATCCCTTCACCAACAGACACCTTCTAGCTATAAACTCAGGTCCCTAGGATGGTCGAACGTCTTCGAATTGGCTATCATATTTTTCGTATAGTTCAAGTCTTAGGGCAATGCTTAGTCCTGAATATCAAATAGTTTGTCAGAGCATCGAGCCGATGATGTGCATTAACTCGAGTTCGCCCCAAACCGTTGTATTTTGGAGGCAATTGTTGTCCAAACCACAAACACAATATAGCGGCCTCGATTCATTATGTATCTCTACTTTTACTTTTGTTAGTTGTATTTCGGTTCATTCTGTATGTCTACTTTTACTTTTATTTATGTAATTCTATTTTCTAAAGCATTGTATTAAATTATGTTTAATAACAAATGTACTACTACATCTAATTCAGATATCATATCAAAAGCAACAAAAAAAGTTTTGACTTCTCTTTACAAAATCATATCCTTTCCAAACTCTGTCAAATCAGATCATAAGAAATATAATTGTCAAACAACTTTATCATATTTATAGCAAAATTATCTCTAAAACTACATATCTTAATTTATATTCGAACAGGATCCACCGTCTCAGCAGAATTGAACATGCTGATGGTCCTAGCCTATTACTCGAATTCGTTTATTTATGGTACAACGCTAGCTATACATCTTTAGATATATATATATATGTCGAAAAATCGATGCATATTCGCAACATCTTCTATAACATATAGTATAATTTTCAAGGAAAGTCAACCAGTGAAATCATCATATGAGGAATCGACAATGCTTTAAGTTTAAACATTCATTTATTTACTCTTTACAAAAATCTATTTTCGATTCAATTCAACCGAATTAACAAACTCAAATAGCTTGACTCAAAATTTAATTAAATTCACTTATAGGCAAAATTAAAGGCTTGAATATTATAGCTAGTAAGTTAATTAATATTCAGAAATTGGAATTTCGTACGCCGAAAGGTGAAGGAAGTTCACAGGTTTCCCTCTTCGTAGTCGGAGAGGGATAAATAAGGAAATAAACACGGATTTATTTACCATATTCATTGGCAAGAATTTCGTGACACTGTGCTGTCCAAAAATCCTTGCTGTCCTTCTACTACTTTCTTTCTTCACACAATTGCATGTCTCATTCTTCCCACACTTTTTGTGACACCCCTAATTATGGACTATTTCTAATCGGCCATTCAATACTTCCGCATGCAAATTGCAAACCCGACGGCTTAAAATTTTGGGGGAAAAAAATATACTGTACTACTTATGATTAATATATTGACTTATTGGATATATGTTGGAGGTGCGCCAAACCAAACCTAGCTACTGATTAACTTCTAGATTGATGTGAATTTACATGCACGTGAACTTTATGAAAAACAATAATAGTTTGTATTGTAGGATGCAATTTATCTCCTATATTAATTAATGGAAAGTTGGCGTGCAAATTTGTATTTTACTCGTAGCACTCATTTAATTTGGTTTTTATTGTGGGGCTGCAGCTAAATTATAAAAAATTCAGCAAATTGATACACTCCCTTTCGCTGGCCATGGATTTATTGTAGTGCTTTCCGTTTATTAAATGTAGTTATTTGAAGTCGCCATCTCTACCGTCGGCCTAATAAATATGTCTATAATTGCAATTTGAAGATTGATTTATTTTATCTCCTCACTTATGTAAAGACCAACTCAAATTACTCAAATAATTAACCAGTCGCTTTTTGTTAAGAATTACATATATATTTAATACAAGAAAATTAAAAAACAGTAGTATATAAAATCCTAGCCACATGTAAATGAAAAAAAAATGCTCCAAAGTGAGAAGTCTGCATTTAGCAACGACTAATTAACATCAAATTACAGTTGTTAAGCAAATTAAAATGAAACACTATGTGAAAAAAAAGGCGGAGCATCAGCAGTAGAGTGATCCAACTTTTTGGAAACCCTAGTAGAAGATAAGTTTCTGAAATTAAAAAAACTTCAGATGCTCATATAACGCTTCCATTTTCCTGCTAATATTAATTAAATCTCTGATATCAATATGCAAATCATACTCAAGAAATTAAACATATAAATAATATTTTTTCATGAGTAATTAAAATATCGGTGGCAGTTCCATAGCTCCTTCAACTTGAGCTGCGCTCTCATCCAGCAACCATTTCTCAAGAAACGACAATGGCGGATTGCCGTCGATCTTGGCCTTCTGCTCGTGCTCGAAACACGCCTTATCATGATCAATCAATCCGCTGCTCTCCGATCCCTTCTGGCTAGAATCACACGACGACTTGTGATGATGATGATGATCAAACACCAACATCCCTTCCAATTCATGATCAGACGGCATCACGTGCTCCATCTTCTGCGGCCTGTAGCACTGGATCAGTGAAGCGGAAGCATCGCTGTTTTCGAAATTTGGGATTATTTTCCCGAAATTGCCGTAAAATTTATTATCATGATTACTAATTCCGTTTATCTGGTTGGTGTTGGGTTGGAGAGGAGATGATCGCATCCATCCTTCTAGAAGCCTCGAGATGTTTTCTGCGCTGGAAGCGTACACCGATGAATTCTCCCCGATTCTGAGGCTGGATTCATTCTTGCTGCTTTCGCCGTAACTCTTGGACGCGAACTGATGAAACGCCGTGGGATCGCCTGCCATTTGAGGCTCCAAACCGGATTGGAACTTCTTGAGCTTCTTCTTCAAGTGCGTGTTCCAGTAGTTCTTGATGTCGTTGTCTGTTCTCTGCGGCAGATACGTAGCTATGGCGGCCCATCTAATCATCAATTCATCAATATCAATATATACACATAGCTAGTATTACAAAACTGATGAAATTTTTTCCAATCAAATTTGAGAAAATATTACTTGTTTCCTAATAAAGCTTGTAGATGGATTATCATCCCTTCTTCATGAGGGGTGAAATTGCCCCTCTTGATCCCTGGTCTTAGGTAGTTCGTCCACCTCAGCCTGCAGCTCTTGCTGCACCTCAACAATCCTAATCAAACAAATTAAACAAAGAAATTAAAATCATATCGTAGAAGATGAAATAGATTATACAAAAAATATAATTATACCGGTATTCGTAGGCACGGCTCTCCAATTACCGGGACCATGTTCTTGAATATAGGAGACCAAAATTATATCTTCTTCGGGAGTCCATGGACCTTTCTTGATGCCAACTTTGTCACAGCATGGAGGCCTTCCCATTTTGTCGTTGCGCAGACGGGGGAGGTGGGGGTGGGGGTGGGGGTGGAGGGCCTCCTTAAGATGACATGAACATAAGTGAAGTGTTGAAGGTGATATATATGATAAGGTGCCAAGAAAAAAAGGGCATTGCTGTGTTGCTCTACCTGGCCATTGCTGTGTCCCTTTTAAATGTTGAGGGAAAAAGGAAATGAAGTGAAGTCAATGTGGCATCATAATTTATTGGGGAAATTTTTTTGCACATATTTTTGGGATCACGTGGTGGCACGGCACCTCTTTTATTTTGCTGTTGACCTAAATTAAAAACTTTGCATGTGGTTTTAATTTTGCAAGCTTGATTATTATGTCCATAATTGATGAACATTTATATCTTTCTTTTTCATTTTTTTTTTCTTTTTTCTAGATTAAAACAGTGGAGTACCTTAGTGTTAGTGTGAGTGTACTCTCTCTCTCTCTCTTGGATCTTGAGTAGGCAAAGCGGCCCCCCACCACAACCCTAGATATTGTATGTAATCTATCCTAGTATCTAGTGTTGTTGACTGATCTGTATATTATGGCCGTTAATGGCGGTTGTTGAACTTCAACATGCGAGTATGGGCTTTTACTAATTAGTTTTAGCCCATTCATACCGACAGCTATTGGGCTATCCGGCCCAACTATAAATGCCCATTATATTTTAGGATTAATTACATGTTGTAATACAAATTTTGTTAAACTCGACCTTTTTAACCTGCCATAAAAAAACACTCTTCATATTAGGTGAAATTAAAACTGACGTGGTTGCTAGAAAAATATATGTGAATTAATTAAGCGACAATCTTAAATATCGTTGTAATATGTGTACAAATCAATCAAAATTTAAAAACATATTATAAACCCGAAGATCAATCAAAGTGATGCTCTCTCCGTCCCATTACAAATGTCTTACATTACTTTTGGCACATAGATTAAAAAATGTGTAGAAAGTAGATAAAATAAGTTGGTGAAAATTATTTAAAAATTAAATATAGAGAAATAATATATATTGCCAAAAAAGATATGAGACATTTGTAATGGGACGGGAGGGAATATTATTCATGCAAATATATACCTTTAATTTTAGGGATATTGGCTCATAAATATACCAACTTTGGACCAATATGATTTTTAATATGAATTTTAAAAAGTGTAAAAAAAATACACCAACTTCAAGAATTCTATTTACTTTCATAGATACAACTTCGAGACGAACCAAAATAAATAGCTTATAATTTAATATAATCTGGTCATTCGAATTCGTGTTAATATTACTACAATTCGATTTGTCCAAATCAACATTTCAACATACTATGTAAGCTTTAATTTGGCCGAAAATAAAATTCGTATTAAAGATTTTACAATCAATAAATTAGTGTATTTTGTGACATTTTTTAAAATTTATGTTAAAAATCAGAATAGGTCCAAAATTAACGTATTTACATGCTAATAACCCTTAATATTATAGCGATGCATACTTTAATATTAATACTAAGATTTACCTTAATTTCAAGAACTATGCAATGACACAATTATTTATGGCCAAACGATTAACCAGTGTATTGGCAAGTTGTCCCCGTCATTTTCGTGGCTTTCATTGTATTTTTTTAATTTTTTTTAGGGCGTGGCTTTCATTGTAGAATGATGTGGTTTTGGTAAGAATTTTGAACGTTGTGATCCTTTTACTCGGTAACACTCCCCAATTTCAAACTCTACAAAACCCTATTCATGAGAAAAAGGAAAGATATATCATGATATGTTTTTGTCTTAATTTTGTAGATATTGTAGATACAATTGAATGTTATCACTTTACCCAAACAATTTTTCTTTCAAACTCTATAAATTCCTAGTAGTGTCTTCTCGATAGAATCCCGCTGCGTAAATTTACATCTAATTGATATTATAACTTCTACTAATCCGTTACGAGTTTTTTGTGAAAACTATTGTATAATTTGTATGTCTATTTATTAATTTAACTTCGATAAAATTAATCTCCGCAAAAATTTTATGATGTGAGGTGCACATGTATAGTATAGGAAGTCTCTCGTGCAAACATTCTGAAAATTTTTGCGTATATAGTACTATATAAGTTCAAATTAATGTTAAGGATTCTAGATCTACCCTATCAAAACTGGGAGTAGTAAAGCATTCCAAGTCGAATCAAAATTGTGTGTAGTAAATATTATACTGAACTTCCAGTCCTTGTACAATTTGATGGGTTGACCAAATCGTTTAAACCCCAGCCATTTAATTCATTGTAACTGTTAATCAGGCTAAAAATGCCCATTAATTATTAAATCATCATGTTTTATTAAAGGAAAATTGCATATTAAATCTCTATCTTTTAAGCATTTCTTTTTTGACGCTTCTATCTTTTGAATTTTTAATATAAATTTCAATTTTTGCACTTTTATTGAAAGTTAATTAAACAATGAATAGAATGGAGAGATATACATAATTTTTTCATAAAAAAGAAGTGGATTAAACTAGTGTATCATACATCCAACAACAATATCAAGAAAAATTATCAAATCAGTACCAAAAACCCAAATCAACACCTCCTGCCAAAACTCAGCACCGCAAAATTAATCGGAGTTAGCCAATATTTCAATTTTGCTAAAGAGGAAGAATAATTATCTGATTCCTCCGATCATGGCGGAGGGCAAGGAGGATTCTGAAGTCAAACATCCTCACCAACCTCTACCTGTAAGCTTTCATGTCGATTTTACTGTTTAAATCCCGATCTTCATAGTGGAAACTCTATCTACAGCTCTAATTCATCTATCTTTAGCTAGGAAGTATTGCTCTAATTAGGTTCAGGAATATCTATTTATCTAATTTTCAAATTGGATGTAGTTTCTAGAGGTGTTGTGCAAGAGTTCCGGCAAAATTAGGCGTTTTGCTGCCGGAACTGAAGCGCGTTTCGCGGTTAATTTGATAAACAAGAAGCTGCTTTCTAACGACGGCGGTGGAGGAAATTTTTTGCTGGCAACACACATTGATGCAGTTAAAGACGGGGAAGAAGAGCCTGTTAGCTTTGGTCCTACTTCTCTGCTTGTGGATTATGGGTCGGATTGGAAGCTGCAAACTGTGGTTGAATCTAATGGTGAATGTTTTTTCTGATCTTATCCAATTCTAGGATTTCTTGAATATTTACCTTGGTGTTTGTATGGAGTAGATATTAGTAGTATTTGGAACCAGAATTTGCTTGTATTGATTTCTGTTTGTGTGAATGATTTGTCATGCTAATGTCTCATTTTTATGTTTCTTTTGACAGGTGATAAAGGAGAGGTCCTACATTGACAGGGAAAGAGTGCCGAAAGCTTATGCTCATGTATGAGGTTTTTCGGTTGTTGATTTTTCGAATTTGTGATTGAGGAGTATGTATGTGTTTTATTCAGAAATAGCGGTAACGTGGCTTTGAATGTGGTGTTTCTTAGGTCATTCTATTCATGATATGTGGTTTTTAGAAATAAGTTGAGTCCTTTTATGATCAATTTCGAGTTTTACATGCACTTGTTTGATATTATGACATTTGTTAGTACATAGAGATCACATATGCTTAGGAGATGGCTATCTAAGTAAATGGTGGTTTTGCTTCTTATGAGGGACGTAGTTGTGAATGCGTGATATTCCTGATAATGTAATTATGTTACAGGCAGGGGCGGGGCTGGGGGGAGCTTAAGCACCACACCCGTAGCCAATTTTTATTTAGCCTTATAATTTCATATATTATTGGATAACTTTTGTCTTTAGCACCTTTTGTAGCTGAAACTTTTCTGTTTTAGTTCCCCCGAAGCTATGTTTCTGCATCCACCTTTGGCTATAGGTATCATGGCAAGATAAAAGAATTGGATGCTTTTAGAATTGTAATCCTTTATCCTTGTATGAAGAGTTTGATGAGCATTTTTCATGAGATTATTAAACTATGAGTTGTTTGTTATCTGAGAAAGTTAGTTATATACCAATCATCCTCGGTGATGCTCTAAGGAGCCTAAACATGAAACACAAACTATAACAGCTATTGCAGAACATTGTTATGCTTTTGTTGACTATAAACATTTCCAGACACAAGTCTAATGTTGGTACCCTGCTTTTGCAGGGCGTCGATGGTTCACATCCGACTATGGAGAGACGGTCGTCGCCCATCAGTTTACTGTACATCGGGAAGATATTGTTAGCCTTTCTTCTCTTATTCGTGATTGGTGCTGTATTCACTTTGTTTCTGGAAAACCTTCCTCAAATCATCTTGTACATCAACTCTTCAATATGATTAGAAACTCAACTCAAATCTAAGTCCCTTTTCATATAGTTATTTTTATTTCTTATATGATTATATCATGTACTTATACTTGTCTAGATAAACAGTCGGTGTACCATCTATAATTTATTTTCTTGAGGTTGGGTTGCTACTTGCTAGGTTTGATGAGATAAAAGATCTGATGTGTTTGATGATTAGAGTTTGTATATTTAGATATATATATATATCATGAAGTCAAATCCTACGGGAAGAATCAAATTGCATTCCTATAAAACATACAATATTTCATTTCGTTAATTAATCTAAATCGGAATGCATAAATTATAAAGCGAGGTTAAATTATTATTTCATATTCATACTTAATAAATGTCAATAGAAAGAAAAAGTTCACAATAAAAAGATGAAAGATATGGGATATTAATTGGTAATCATGCATGTTACATTCTGAAATGTTAAGAATTTAATAAAAATTATAAAGTATATAAAGGAATGTTTATTTTGCTATAAATTTAATTAGTGGCTATTATAATTTATAAAAGGCGTCAAAAATGAAGTTTAGGTATGAACTTTTAGCAATTTTGATTTTTCATATTATGTAACCCTATTTATTATTATTATTATTATTATTATTATTATTATTATTATTATTATTATTATTATTATTATTAAATAAAGAAATTTAAAAGTCTCGTCACAGGGAACTCGAACCCAAGACCTTTGGTATTGAGTAATAACCCTTTACCGTTTGATCAACACATTGCATTGATGGATTAAATAATAAAATTATATCATAATATATTATATTTTATGAATTAGTAACATTAAAATAAAAAATATAAAGGAATTACTATAATTGTGAGAATAATGTGTCGATCGATTACGCAATGAAATCATAATATAGCCATATAAGGTATTATAATATGATGAATTGGTGAACTTGAAATAATAAAAATATAAATTAAAAATGAATGAATGACTATAATGGTGAAAATAATGTCATAGATATATTTAAGAACTCGAATAATTAATGTCATACGCTGACACATCGATCGATTACTAAATCAAATTATACAATAGGACATCATGTTACAATAAATTAGTGAACTTGAAAAAACAAAATAGGAAGGGATAGCTAAAATATTTAGAATAATATCATAGTTAACTACTTTCTTTGATTATTTCATAAAACTATATGTTAATAAGTAAATAAGAAGTAACAAATTAGTTAACATAAAATTTATTAAACATAAATGTATGACTATAGTTGTGGGAATAATGTCATACGTTGAGCACATCAATCGATAACTCAATGAAAATAAACAATAGGACAATATATTATAATAAATTAGTTAACTCGAAATAACAAATTAAAATTTTTTTAAAAATAAATATAATTATGAAATAATATCTTACGTTGAGAACATCAATCAATTACTCAATAAAATTATACCATAATAAATTTAATGAACTCAAAATTTAAAATATAACATATGAAGGAATTACTATAGTTTTGAAAATAAATTAATAAAAATAACAAAAATAAAAAATATAACACAAATGAAAAAGAAAATGGAAAGGAAAAACAAAACAAAACAAAAAGTGTACTATTGTACTATAGTACACTAGTACGCCATCCGTGCGATACACGACTAACATAACAATAACCGACATATTTAAATGAATAAGTATAAATATTAAATAAAATAAAAAATATAAATAAATGCAAATTATGTTTTAAAATAAATAAAATAATTCATATAATGAAAATTAACATTACACGTACATTATTATTATTATTATTATTATTATTATTATTATTATTATTATTATTATTATTATTATTATTTAATTAAACTACGATTTTATATAAAAAGAAAAGAAAAAACCTAAAAAAAACCCTTGAAAGCACAAGAAAAGCAGACTAAGGGTCGAGTCTCATTAAAACCTTCTTACAGAAAACCCAAAGGGAAAAACCGTAAAAAGGAAAAAGAGTAATCGTCTACAAGACGAAAAAGAAAGAAGGAAAGAGCGGAAGAGAAAGTTTTCGGAACTCCGGCCTAACCATCGTCCCCAAATAATCCCGGCTCTCACCCTACGAAAACAATAACCCAAACAGCTCGGAAGGCAAAAAGGCCGGTGAGACACCGTCGCCAAAAGTCTGCCAACCTCAAACGAACCCAAACCAAAAGAAGGGAAGCTACACGGCCGGTTATACGCCGTCTCCGTAAGCACCCCCACAACCCACAACCCAACCAAACCCCACGAAGAAACATAAATCACAAGAAAGCAGAAAGGGTAGCTACCCGGCCGGTTATACGCCGTCGCCATAAGCACCCCACCGCCGAAAAACCAAGCCAAAGGAAGTCGGCTCAACAGCCTCAACCCAACTAAACTCCACGAAGGATTAACAAACTAGAGGCAAAAGTTTCGGCCGGTGAAAAGCCGTCGCCAGAAACTAACCATCCTCAAACGCACAAACCGAAGAGACGGTGTAAGCAGCAAGGGTAGCTACACGGCCGGTTATATGCCATCGCCGCAAACACCCCCACTGCCTAATAATAATAATTAATTATTATTATTATACATCAGAATAAATAAATAAATATTTTCGTACACAAACATAAATAAAAAGTTGTAAGAAGAGAGAAAATAAAATATATTAAAATTTTCATAATTTATTCATTTTAAATTCATTTTGATGATTTTTTATATCTTATTAAATAATTTGTCACAAACTTAAATTTAAGATGCATATTCTTCATTAACCAAATTTGATGATCTTTAAAAAAGAATTAAATTATATAAAAAAATAGAGATAAAAATATATTTAAATAAATGGGAGAAGAGAAAGAAAAAAATAGAGAAAAATTGGAGGAAAAAAAACTCTTCTTTTATATATATATATATTATATAGATTATATAGTTTGTACAATTAAATATTGGAAGAATATTGTGACATTGTTTAAAGGATATTTTTTAAAAATAAATCGTAGTATTATCTTATCCATGAATTTTATTGTTTAAAACAAATATTAGTAGATAGGATAATGATTAATGAAAATATTTGTATTTTAAATAAAAGAATTAATAAAACCGTTTAACATTATTTCTAAAACAAAGTGACATCTTGATTAGTGGCCATGCATATCAATATTTTGTTTCCAAAATTGTGTTGCAGTAATAAAAGGAAAAAAATTCTTTAGAAAATTTTCAATATAAATTAAGGGTAATTTAGTAATAAAAATAATTTAAATTAGGTAATAAACTTTTCGTCAGTCTAGATTGACGAAAGTTAATAAAACTTGCAGATAATAGAGGAAGTAATTGAAGATGATTCATTTTGAAGCGAAAATTCCACCTGTCCTAGTTTGATTTATTGAGAGAAAGTAGAGTAACCCAATCTGCTGAAATCCATTATGAGCCAATAAACTGAGGCCAAATTGTCACGTGCCAGTCCTGTAGGATCAGATCAAAACTCAATCCTCGCGAGGAGAAATCCAACTCCTACTTCACCTTCACCTTCACCTCCATTTCCACGCATCTCACGGCGGCGCCGCCATGCTTCCAGCGGCGACATCATGCCGGACCTCCATGTGCATCTCTCCGAATCCCGAACCGCAAAACATCCTCCTAAGAAGCGCCAAACCCAAAACTCTCCTCCAAACACACCCTCTCTACCAAACGACCCACACCAACATCTCCTTCCAATTCAAGGAGAAAATCCTCTGCCTCGAGATCATGGGTGTTGACTCCGGCCGCGCCCTGTCCGTGAACCCCGCTCTCCATACCGCCTCCCTCCACGCCATCCACGCCATCGTCACTTTCCTCCAGTCCAAGGGCATCCACCTCAAGGATTTGGGCAGAATCTTCGGTATGTGCCCTACCATCCTCACCTCCGACATCAAATCCGATCTCGCTCCGGTTTTCAACTTCCTCTCCCACGATCTCGGAGTTTCCGATTACAATTTCAGAAAAGTGATCAACAAGTGCCCGAGGCTCCTGGTTTCGAGCGTCAGAGATCAATTGAAGCCGGCTCTGTTTTATCTCCAGAGATTAGGGTTCAAGGATCTGCACGCGCTAGCTTATCAAGACCCGATTCTGCTGGTCTCCAGCGTCGAGAACACGCTCATCCCCAAGCTTAATTACTTTGTGAGCTTGGGATTTTCCAAGAGGGATGCCGTGGAGATGGTTCTGAGATGTCCGGCGCTCTTCACGTTCAGTATTGAGAACAATTTCAAGCCGAAATTGGAGTATTTTACCAAGGAGATGGAGGGAAAATTGGAGGAATTGAAGGAGTTTCCACAGTATTTTGCCTTCAGTTTGGAGAATAGGATTAAGCCTCGGCATATGGAGGTTGTACGTTGTGGAGTGAAGGTTGCACTGCCGCTTATGCTCAAGGCCAATGATGAAGCATTCAGGGACCTGTTGATGAGGAAACAAGCTGTGATAAAATAAAGCACTGAAATAGGCCTCCTCTTTTTATTTTTTTCTATTTATGTACTATATGTTGTTGGCATTGTAAATCCATCATCTGTGTAAATTCATTTTTGTCTATATCTTTTTCCTTTTCCCTTTGGAGAAAGATTTCCGTATGCGATTCCATAATCTTGATCCTTTTTCATATTTTTACGATCAAACGTTTATAATGATTTTATAGGTTATATAATATTTATTCACATTTTAAGAAAATTACATGCTAAAAGCCTAAAAGAATTGAAGAAAACAAAACTTAAATGGGCAACTGTACATAGGATAAAAGTTCGATCGTCAAGTTCCACCCGAGAAAAAAAAAAACTCTTAAATTGCTAGTTATAAGATACTCCTATATCTCATCCCAATTTGAAATAAAGGTTTCGACGAATAACAAAACAATACTATGGTAGGAAAATATATTAGAAAAATTAAGTCAAGAATACGTTGATTTGGTCCATTTCGACGGTTTCATATGTTCGAATATCATATTATTCGTCTTTAGTAATCGCGCATCTAAAAAAAATCATAGTATATTTAAAATCCTTGGATCGAAAAGACATTTTATTTGGTTTCAAATTGTTTCAGATCATAGTAATTTCGACCAACATAGACATATATTCATTAAAAATGAAAACAATTTAGGGTGAGAGATGTATGGTAAGAAACAAATTCAGTAACGTACATGAGGAAATCTAGTATCCAGCCCTTTTTTTTTAAGTATCCTAACTTTACTAAGATTTATATCGACGCTTGTAAATTCAGAAATACACATTTCTTGCAATTCAAGAGCTCTACTAATTAAATACAATAACTTGTTTCAACCACCTCGACCGACATATCCGTCAGACTATACTCGTATCCAGATTCTGGGAGCCCATATAGATAGAGGAGGCATATGTATGTAATGATCGGCTGTGACTTCCCTCATTATGAGGAGTTCAAAAGGAAACTATTTTAATCAGTCGCTTACCATTGAGGTATGTTTCAACCTTGTACTTCTAACTCCGCATCCACTTGAATGTCCCCTAGTGTTCTCAAGATCGTGCAACGGATGGTATTTCACCGAAGCCAGCTCTTCTTCAGCTGCGCGGCACCTCTTTTTCTCAACTCGCTGCAATAGGACACGAAGCAGCGAAATCATTGAATGTTGTACACCAGCATCCAATATTTATTGTCTGCTATAAGGAAGCTTACTATCTTACAATGGCATTATCAAACGCTGCAATCTGTTGCTTGCAAAGGCTAAGCTCCATCTCGAGAGCATTGATCCGAACATCAACAGGCACATTGGTCTGTTGAACCATCTCCCTTTGTCTGCTCCGAATAATTTCTGGCTGCCAAACATTCACTGCAACAGAAGCTTGCCTGAGAACATCACAATTCCAAGATTTGCTTAAAGGACAAAGAGGGCCAAACTCGAGAAACTAACTACTACGAGGCCATGTACATATCAAATTATCCCAAGATTCACCATGCAATTTGGAAAAGCAGCATCCTTATCGACTCAGAAAATCAATTTATGAACAGTTTCCAATCCTATGAGTCAAACCACTTCTAACAAACTCCTCAACATTTACCTCTTCATGCATCATATTGCTATCTCATGATCTACAAACTAAAAGCACCTCAATTCTTATCAACAAAGTGAGTGTCAAATAGCTCTAATTCATCAACACAAGCACGAAAAGAACAAAAATGGCATCTGCAACTCATACCATCTCCGCAAATAAGAACTTCATTACCTTATCCTACGCAGATTGAACAGCTCAGCAACTGCCTTACTCATCTTCTTTTTCTCCTCCAAGGACTGGAGCTTTATCTCCCCAATTTTCCTCAAACGCTCAGCTATTTCACTCTCGATTCTAAGAATAGCTCTTCTGTGTGCTAGCCGCTTTTTTTCTCTATCCTTCTCATACCTGTCATAGATTTTGCAACCAATCAATTGAAACTTTTTGATACCATCCGTAAAAGACCAGATTACTCAACAAAACTATCTTTCCAATTCCAGTTATTTTCTCAATCGTCTTAATAATCTAAGCCAAAAATTCCGTCTTTCATTCTAATCGAAAAAGTTAATAGTTTCTTTCCGAATTCATGTATTTCATCAATCATCTAGATATACCTAAACCAAAAACGCGGATTTTTTTTCTTAATCGAAAACTAATGGTTGAATAACTTCACCAATATAAAGGCTAAAAATTACCCCAAATCAATACCTAATTTGGTAGAGGTACTTGGCCATGCTGCTGGAATTTGAAGACGAGGTGTAACTGTTATCTCGGGTACCGATTTTCCTATCACCGTCGCCCGAATTTGAATTGTTTTTCGTAGAAGGGAAATCGGAAAGAAGAAGATGCGACCAGAGAGAATCTTCGGCGGCGAGTCGCCGAAGCCGGCGGCAGGTGATGGAGAGGCAGCACAGATTCTTGTAATCTAGAGTTTTGGTTTGAATACCAATCTCCATTATGCTTCTCCACAGCTCGTCCGGTAGCACCGACATTTTTGTTGTAGCTCCAGAATTCCCTTCGTCACCTCACCGGTCACTCGCTTAGCTTCAGACATATGATTAATGATCATGAATCATGATTGCTCGATTGGGCCGTTCACGAGTGGATCAGCCCTAATAAGAACAAGTGGGCCGTCAACTCTCAAAAATCTTCACGTGCTTGTTTAATTTAAGACTGGATTAGGATCTTTCTGACTTGCATGTCACTTTGATTAACTAATTACCTCTCCTATTATATATAGTGAATATTGTTATTTTAGAAAGAAAAAACTAAAACAGAGAATATAGCCGCCTTGCCTTTGGTATTGCAAAAGAAACCGAATAATCAATTGATTAATTTCTTTCATTTTGAGTAATTGCTATCCTATTTTGTTTTCCCACGAAAAGATCCCTATAAATAAAACATAAACAGAATCAAGCTTTTATACACTGATCTAATCAACCACAATACTATCCAATTTTAGTTGCGGCGACTCTTCTCCATCCACAAGCATCTTGAGACCAGCTTTTAACTCTGATATTCCCTCTTCCAGAACAGCACAGACTGGGAAAATATGAACACCATGCACTCTTTGCTTCAGCTCTTGATACACTTGTTCTGCCCCTGCCTCGTCAATTTTATTCGCTACAACCAAGGATGGTCGACCGGAGAGGCCCTCGCGATAGAATTCTAGCTCCAACATCAGTTCCTTCAGCTGCTCCCATGGAGGTATGCCCTTTCGACCATCTATGGCTGCACCTAAATCCACCACATACGCCAATACTTTGGTGCGTTCAATGTGACGTAGGAAGGCATGTCCAAGACCGCGATTTTCATGTGCTCCCTTTATAAGCCCTGGGATATCAGCAACAGTGATGGAAAGATCATCAAAGTTTATGTTACCTAAGTTAGGTCTTAGGGTGGTGAAGGCATAGTGGCCAACCGTAGGCTTAGCCCTTGATAATGCACCGAGAAGAGTGCTTTTACCAGCATTTGGCATCCCCACAAGGCCCACATCAGCAATACTCTTGAGCTCTAACAGAAGAACAGCTTCAGTGCCAGGCAAGCCGACATTAAGTGCTTCATGGGCATCATCGTCAGGCATGTCCTCCATTTTCAAGGCGGCAGGATTTTTGCTCGTCTTAGAACCTTTTGTCAAATGCAGATTGCCCAGACCGCCATCACCTCCTTGGGCAACAATGATTTGCTGGCCAGGCTCTGTTAGTTCAGCAACGTTGTACTGTATTTCATCTACCTCTTCCATATCTTCCTCGCACTCTGATCCAGACACGCTTACTTCACCATCCATATCCTCCCACTCGCTGTAGCCATGCGCCTTAGGGAAGAAATCGGATTCAATTTGATTACGGGGTTTTCCTCTGGAATGAGAAAATTGAGGAGAAGGTGGTTCTTTGAAGTCCTCTTTACTTGAAGGAGCTGAGTTCTCATTAACATTGGCCGTCTTCTCCATCTTTTCTCTTCCCTCAGAAGTTGATTGCCGGGAAGATTCAGAAGAACCAAAATCAAGCGTACCAGGGATGTCCCAAGGATCCAATATTCCAGAAGACTTTTTCTCGACCGAAGAGGGGAAGTCGCCCTCAATAAGATGAATAACAGTGCCAACAGGTACCAGAACAACCTACCAGAGAAAATATTTTCAGTAACTTAAGAGAGCACTGATTATATGCAGTTATAAGTTTGAAAGCAACCTTGTCATCTCCTCGACTCCCTATCATATTTTTGGAAATTCCATTCCCTCCTCTCTTTGCATTCTGGGAACATGTTAGAGTTGTTAATACAAGCATTTGGATGCAATAACTTAAGAGGTGCTATCCGGAAAGTTGAAAATAAATTGGTGCTAACTGGTGTCCATTAATATAAAATATCAAGTGGCGTTAGAAAAAGGGTAACCCACAATATGATGTTGCAGACCTCTGAAGTCCCAAACTGCCGCGGAACATTCTAAGATCACATCACCACCTCTGCCACCATCACCACCTGCATTGTGCAATCACACGATATAAGGAGGGGACATAACTGGAAGGGCAATGGAAGCACATCATCTGTTTGCTACTTGATTCTAGTAAAGGTGAAAAGAATTTAATCCACATTGGGAGAATAGAAGGGGTTGTGAGCTCAATCAGAAGCAACAATATATCTATCATGCTTCTTGTTTTAGTTTTAGCCAGTACAATCTGACTACTGAAATTATAGTTTGAAACATTGATGTGATTAAAAGACAATTGTATTAGCATATTTACTTTGTTGTTTAATGGGGGTTGATGTGTTGAAGCGGAAAACGCAAAGGGTGACATATATCCAGGATGGTGACAAAGACTAACCATCAGGTCTGCCACGTCGGTCATGACGGCTGCGACGAACACTGAAACAACCAGTTCCTCCATCACCTCCTTTAGCACATAGCCTGAATTGATCTATCATTTTGCGCTCCTATAAAAAATAAAGGACAATGTAGATAGGGAAAGATTAACCACTAACAAAACATAAATTTTCCTGTTTGTGCGCACGTAACTAGGCAAGGAACTTAAAATTTTGGTATGATAAACAACATGCACAAGAGGAGGCAACAAAAAAAATGGAACTATTTACCTGTAAAGGTGCAACTTTCTTCCTCATGGAAGAACTGCCTGAATAAGAGCAAGAAAGGGAAAGCCATTGCGACGTTGAGAATTTTGTGATAGCTTCCAAATACGTGGTTGTTTTTCTGCTCCATGACCACATCCCTTCTCAACACCTCGTCACTCAAGGAGATCAATATCTGTGGGTTCTTGATAGATGCCGAGTCATTTGACAGAAATCAAATTACAATCAGCACTGACTTGCAAGGCCAAGCTCCACAAATGAATCTAAGATAACAAATTTTTTAGTTACTATAAAGTTCACATTTTTTTGAATCTGAAACTGACTAGGTAGCGGAAACAGAACGGGTGCAGATCATTTGAAAAATTCATGAAAAGCAAGGGAAAATAGGATCAACACATTAGCAAAGTAAAAAAGAACATCTTTTATCAACCGGAGAGAAAGGGCTGCAGCAACTCAAATGCGTAATTTAAGATAAAAAGATGTAAACTTGAACAATAAATAACTACATCATTCATGCATTTCGTCGAACAGGTAACATGCATCGCCAATACATTTCGTAGTAACATGCATTTAGTAGATTAGAGATTATTCCAGCTCGCAACACCCAAATCACATTTAAAGCGACTATAATCAAACTCGATAGAAAAAGGACAGCCACCAAAATTTTGTTACAGAATCCCCCCAAAAGAATTATAACAAAAAGATGAGAAGGTTAGAGAAGAAATCTTCACCTGAACTTAAACAGAACTCCCAGTTGGGCTCAATGGTATGGAACCGCCACCAGCAATAAAGACAAATGGTGGCTGAAGACCGAAGATATCTTCAGCTATGGAGGGTTTAAGCTCGAACGAGAACAACGTAAAAGTTGAATCTTGCGTTTGTAGCTTAAATAGTTGAAGTGTGGAACTAGAAGAAATGCCAGTTTTGTCCCTTTGAAATTTAACCTTGCAATTTTATATTTACATATTTACTTCTTGCACTGTTTTTTTTTTTTTTTTTTTCTCGTTCATATCTTTATTGATTTATTTTCCTACATTTATGTCCTTTGTACGTATATTATTATATCATAATCAATTATTTCTCATATTTTTTAATTTCAGTTTTGCTTCCTTTTTTCATCTATTTTAATTGGTATATTTGATATAACTAAAATTTGAGAGCTATAGAAGATGAGTTAAAATTATGAAATTATAGAAATTTATTACACTAAATTGGGTCATATAGAAAACCGAAAAATAGACTAGTGGGCTCAAATTCTTTTGGGTCTTTACTCATGTTCAAACTTATTTAATTTTGGGCTCAAATTTAGTAGTAAGTTAGAAACCCAAAGGAAATGAAAAACTGCTTGGAAAATACAGTATATAAGAGTAAAAGAAAACTTGTTCCATCTTCATGGTGATGCATGAATCATGGAGGCTATCCGGCCTCCCTTCTCTTTCAGTCCCTCAAAATAGGAAATCAGCTCCATCACCACCATACAATGGAATTCACTCCGACACCGTTTATCTAATTCCACAAATAATTATGTCACCGAAATTTCCAAAACTGTCCACACTGCACTCTTCTTCACTCAAGAGATTCTCCATTTTCCCTTAATTTTATTTATTTTTAAAATTATTTAGTTAACTAGACCACTCCAAAGGTGGCTGTAATAATAGCTACGTCGATTGATATGGCATTATTTTTTGTTGTTGGAATAATGCTGATTGAATCTTCACAGTTGATTTCTGGTTATGCTCTGTAGAGAGGCGCTTCTATTTTTAGCTGCCGTTATAGATAGGCACGCTTCATTCTCTATCTCTCTCTTCCTCCCCAAAAAACACGCATGCTTTGTGCTTTCTCTCTCTGTTTCCATCAGGAAATACTTTCGTCTGTCGAGATCATTTCATTTTTTCCTCTCTTCTTCACATTCAATCTTGTCATCATCAGTCTTGGCAATTTAGTGCAGCGGTTGTATCGTATGCGTTTGATTCGTTTTCAAGGGGGCTACATCATCGACAGATATAAGGTGACTAGCAAAACTGCATTCCTTTGTTTCTCGTTTCTTTTAACTTTGTTATCAAATTTGCCTTTGTAGATTATAGGAGAGATTGAATATATGATTGTACGATTTGGTGTCAAATGCTAAGTATGCTCTGCATTTGTATGCTTTAACATTGAAACTTTATGATCAGTGTAGCGAAAAGGCTTCATCTGGAAATGCATGGATGATTTGGGGATTTTTATTTTTGTTTTTTTTTACTACCTATGTAGCTGGCTATTTAAGCATGATAATGCCTTTTGGTATATACTGTCGTTGGCATATAGAGTTTTTGTTTTTAAACTTAAAAGATTGGTTCCAAATTTAAGAATCAATGTATTCATGATTGGATCTTTAACAGAGTATTTGTTCTCTCAACTATTCTCAAAATAAGTCCGTTTCTGATCTGTTGTTTATTGACTTTTAGTACTATTAGGTAGAAAGTTTCACAGTTAATGCAAATTTGTGTTTCCATCTTAGTTACATGAGATGGAGTGCATTAACCTGTATGAAACTAATGACTACTAAATATTTTTTGTCTTTATCTTCTCAGGACGGCTTCCAGAATTGACAATTTTAGAGGAGTTGGGAGGACACTATGTCTATTTCAATGAAGGATTTGGATCCTGCTCTCCAAGGGGCAGGACAGAAAGCGTATCCTGATTCTACCATATCGAACTTTCCTGAACATCACTATGAGATTGTGATTCCAATATTTGCTCATTTCTGTTTGCTAATTGAGGTTCTATTGATAAGGGCATGGGGACTATTAAATACAAGTTTGTGTAGCAGAAGTAAAATTCATCTATTTGCAATCATGTGTGTACTTGTATTTGTCTCCTTGACTTTTATATAGCGGGATGGAGATTTGGCGAATTGAAAATTTCCAACCTGTTGCAGTCCCACAATCTTCACATGGAAAATTTTTCGCTGGTGATTCTTATGTGATTCTAAAGGTAACTTTTGATTTTTTTTGTTCTAGTAAAACGTTCTTGCACTTATTTTAATCCAATTCTATAGCACAAGAGGGTAATTTTTAGCTCGATCTTCAAGCACAATACCACCTAGACATCTCTCTCTCTTCTTTTCATGTGGCTATGATGGAGGAACTTGTTTGTGCCTTACTCTGTCTTCTTTCTGTAGACCACTGCCTTGAAGAGTGGCACCCTCCGTCATGATATTCACTATTGGCTAGGTAAAGAGACTAGCCAGGCAAGTATTTAATTGTATCATTATCCATAATATTCACCTTGTCTGGTATAAAACATTCCTTGATTGTTAATATATTGTCCTATATAGGATGAAGCTGGTGCAGCTGCCATCAAGACAGTCGAGCTAGATGCAGTGCTTGGTGGGCGTGCTATTCAATATCGTGAAGTACAAGGCCATGAATCAGAGAGGTTCCTTTCCTATTTTAAGCCATGCATAATACCTCAACAAGGTGGATTTTCCTCTGGCTTTAAGCATGTCGAAGCTGAAGATCACCCAAACCGCTTGTATGTATGTAAAGGGAAACATGTCGTCAATGTGAACGAGGCAAGTAGAACTGTTGTTCCTTATACTCTCCGGATGATTAATCTTTCTAGTATACATTCCTTTCATCTAATATCACATTTTATCATAGGACAGGTGCCTTTTGCTCGGTCGTCTCTAAATCATGATGACATCTTCGTTTTAGATACAAAGTCTAAAATATTTCAGTTTAATGGCTCCAACTCTTCGATTCAAGAGAGGGCTAAAGCACTGGAAGTTGTCCAGTACATTAAAGATACTTATCATGATGGGAAATGTGAAATAGCAGCTGTTGGTAACTATGCTACTACTTGCATCTTTTTTCCTTTTCCTCTAGCATTATTTGGCCAAGTTTGCGTGACATCTGCCTCGTGTCTTGACTGCAGAAGATGGAAAATTGATGGCTGATGCTGCGGCTGGAGAATTTTGGAATATCTTCGGTGGCTTTGCTCCACTTCCGAGGAAAGTATACTCTGTACCCAAGAGCCCTCGTGTTGTTCATCCTAAGCTTTTCTGGTATGTATTTTTTCCCTTCACATTCCTCTTCTGCTCTTTCTCATCTGCATTTGACCGATAGCTATGATATAGAATGTTGCTAATATTTATCTTATAGGCCTTAGATGCAGTATTGGCAATAAATGGATTGAAATTTCGCATTACATTTAACCAACATTCTATAAAAAATAATCTTAAGTTCATTTTAAATTGTTGAAGGAAGAATGCATAAAAACAATGATCTGTGATTATGGTTCATAGAATTTTACATGTAAGCTGATAAAGTCTATAATGTTTAAGCATTGAGAAGGGAGAGGCAGTACCTGTTGAGGTTGATTCTTTGGCAAGGCAGCTGTTGAACTCAAGCAAATGTTATATTCTCGATTGCGGGATGGAAGTCTTTGTTTGGGTAGGCAAAAGTACTTCTCTTGAGGAACGCAAAACTCTCAGCAGCAAAGTTCATGTAAATATCGCTGCTTCAGCTACCAAACTTCCTCTGTTTGATTTATCAAATTCTGTCACTGTACTAACTCAATTCTGTCATTCTTCTTAAAGGAATTACTGCAAAGCCTAAACAAATCTGATTTTCATGTAATCCGTGTGATGGAGGGCTTTGAGACAGTGATATTCAAGGCAAAGTTCGATTCCTGGCCTGAGCCAACCGCCTCCACGAATCAGGATGCTAAGGGAAAGGTAGCAGGTCAGTGATCCATGCGGCAGATAATCCTTCCAACATTATTCATTGCATATAATATCAAGATTTGCTCTGGTAGCTTGCTGAGCTCTTTTCTACTCTCTTAATCTTGATGCTTTCTAGAACTTCTAAAGCGCCAAGGAGTTAATGTGAAAGGTCTTGTGAAAGCCGAAGCTCCCCAAGAAGACGAACCTCAACCTCATATAGATTGCACAGGCGATCTACAGGTGATTGAAAACGGATGTCTGCTGCTTGGTGCTTCATAAATTATTCCATAACAATTAGCTTGTTATCTGTTGTCACTTTATATTTTTGAAAATCTCTAGCACAAATAAAAAGGATCTAACTCATTCGGGTATATTTCTAAAATGCTGGTTAGGAGAACTCTTTTAAAGTTTCTAGTATCGATATACTTTAAATATGTTAGCAAAGAAGTGTAGCGTCCTATTGTTGTCAATAATAACAAATCCTGTAATTATGTCACACTATATAAATATATATATATATATATATATATATATATATTTCAAACATGTACTGATTTGTCTATTTTTACTGCTTAAATGAGCCAGGTTTGGCGCGTTAATGGTAATCAGAAGACAATTCTCGAAGGTCCTGCTCAGTCAAAGTTTTACAGTGGTGATTGCTACATCTTCCAATATTCTTATCCTGGTGAAGATAGAGAGGAATATCTTATAGGGACATGGTTCGGGAAACAAAGTGTTGAGGTGATCTTTGGTTGCTTAATATCTTGCTTCATATTATTAAATCAATCACAGTATATATTAGTGGGAATAATTGACCATGATATTCATTCTCTGTAGGAAGACAGGATAGCAGCAACTTCACAGGCTAGCAAGATGGTTGAGACTATGAAGTTCTTCCCTGCTCAGGCATATTACCTCCTTCACAACTTCATTCTCATATCTCCCAACGCTAACTTCAACCTCGTTATTCACAATGGTTCATTCTGTGCTTTTCTAGGCTCGCATTTATGAAGGATTCGAGCCAGTTCAGTTCTTTGCCATTTTCCAGAGCTTCATCATCTTTAAGGTTTGAGTTAAAACAAATACAAATAAGCACTTTTCCAATATCTTTCAATGGCTCTTGATATAAATATATGCACATCACCAGGGTGGTCTTAGCGCTGGATACAAGAATAACCTTGCCAAGAAAGGACTTGCAGACGATACATACTCAGAGGATGGACTTGCACTGTTTAGAATTCAGGGGACGGGACCTGAAAATATGCAAGCAATACAAGTAGAACCTGTAAGCTTTTCTGCTCCAAATTTTTTTCATCTGTGATGTGTGTGTGACATTTACACTATCTGCTAATACCTATTTTTCTATAAAA
Organism: Salvia miltiorrhiza; assembly: GCF_028751815.1. Taxonomy (NCBI): domain Eukaryota; kingdom Viridiplantae; phylum Streptophyta; class Magnoliopsida; order Lamiales; family Lamiaceae; genus Salvia; species Salvia miltiorrhiza. The sequence goes on from NC_080387.1 coordinate 63,864,934, forward strand.
CTAGGCCTTCACTTGTATTACTTGATTGATTCAGGTGGGCTCGTCGTTGAATTCCTCCTACTGTTACATACTACACAGTGGTGCCTCTGCTTTCACCTGGCTAGGAAGTTCCACGACGACAGAAGAGCAGGAGCTTGCCTGAGAGGTGGCTCGATATTTTGAAGGTCTGATACCAGTAGATCAAATTCTATATCTCTCAGAATGTGACATGCAGATTTGATGATGCTTTTTTTTTTTTTTTATAAATAATCATCTTTTATATTTTCAGCCAGAGGTGCAGTCTAGATTTCAAAAAGAAGGTGCAGAATCCGAGCAGTTTTGGGGTCTGATAGGTGGGAAAAAATCCGAGTACGCAAAGCAGAAAATCACAAGAGTGGCTGAAGGCGATCCTCATCTGTTCTCATGCACTATATCCAATGGCATGGCATCATTTTCTTTCTAATTTAATAAATTCTTTTCATTTTTTTTCTTTATCCATGATGAATCCAACTAACTGGTTTCTTTTGTCATTCTTGTATAACTGTGGTCCACCTTTTCAGGAGATCTCAAGGTATTTTATGGAGGAAACATGAAACATATCTGAGTTACACCTTCTTTCTTACTTATTTTCTTAAATATTATTTCGTTTTGCAGGTGGCTGAGGTATACAATTTCAACCAGGATGATCTGATGACTGAAGATATATTCATCGTTGATTGCCACTCCGACATTTATGTCTGGATCGGGCAAATGGTCGAAACTAAAAATAAGATGAATGCTTTAAATCTGGGGGAGGTATGTTTCACATTTTTGAGGAATAATGGCATGTAAAAAACCAGTTTTGATAACCTCTTTTTTTGGCAGAAATTTCTGGAGCGTGACTTTCTTGGCGAGAAAATATCGAAGCAAGCACCAATATACATCATTACCGAAGGGAACGAACCTGCATTTTTCACACGTTTCTTCACTTGGGACTCCAGAAAATTTGCAGTGAGTGGTCCCTGTCAAAATCTCATCGATTAATGAGTTAGTACTCATTTACTCGTATTTTCACAGATGCATGGCAACTCTTTCCAAAGAAAACTGGCTATCGTCAAACATGGTGGTACTCCAATGGTGGAAGTAAGTTTCTATTTACATAATTTGAGCAAGTCTCGGCCTTTCTCAACTCTTATAGTCTTATATATTTATGTGTACCTAGAAACCGAGGAGGAGAATACCTATTGCGATTGCTGGGAGGTCCGGTGCACCAGAAAAGTCGCAGCAACGTTCTAGAAGTTTGTCTGTGGCCCCGGAAAGAAACCGTGTACGAGGAAGATCTCCGGCATTCAACGCTCTAGCATCTACTTTCGAGAGTCCTAATAATGCAAGGAACCTGTCGACTCCTCCACCTATTGTGAGCAAGCTCTACCCGAAGTCCGTGAACATTCCAGATGCAACTAACCAGAGATCAGCAGCCATAGCAGCACTGAGTAAAGGCTTCGAGCAACCTGGACCTGCTCGCCAGCTCATCTTCCCTCGCTCTATTAGAGGTATGTTTTTTCAGTTCCTACTCCATCAACAACCGGTTTGAATATTCTAGAAGGTTCCAACCAAAGTTGGTGCTGGAACAGGCCGTGACGTCCCCAAGCCTAGGAGCGAGGAGCCGAAGCCAGAGACCATACAGGAGGACATGAAGGAAGACGAAGCTGATGACGACGAAGGACTCACAACGCATCCATATGATCGCCTCAGAACAAACTCGACTGATCCAGCTCCAGACATTGATGTCACTAAGCGAGAGGTTTGCATTTGTCTGAATTGCTATTTGTGATGGTTTCGTGTTTGTTTGAGATTTGGACGATGATGTTTGGTGTGCAGGCTTATTTGTCATCGGAAGATTTCAAGGCCAAATTTGGGATGAACAAGAGTGCATTCTACAAGCTGCCGAAATGGAAACAGAATAAGATCAAGACGGCTCTAGAATTGTTCTGAAACCTCCTACAACTTCGGAATCAGTTGATTTTTTAAATATTCTTTTCTTTTTGAATTTGCTGAGATAGTTGTTTCGGCCTGTGAGCCTGCATTATTTTTCTTATACAGCAATTCATTTGTTTTCTTAGAACGGTTTAGCAGAGGTATGTAGGAACTTGCAAATATACAGTTTTTAGGCTGCAAAAGGGCGGGAAGTGTGTACAGGAAAATGTAAAACCACTCCACTCATTATTTGGCTATTCAATAAAATTCACACTTTTTTATTTTTTTATTACCTAGTCTACATTATAAACATTTTTCCTCTTTAGTACTTTAAATACAATTTTTTGTGGTTAAATAACTAAAGTCTCTGCATACTTATCTTTAACCAAAGTATAAATAGCTCATAAGACTATATAATATAGTAGTATATGAATATAAATTTTCTGTAAATGTATTACAACAATATTAGTCCAATGTAAGCCTAATGACAGTGGTCCTAGACTTTCCTTAAATTGGATAAATTAAGGTCCATAATCCACTGTCTTTTTCACATTAAGGTAATAATTCCACATTTCTACTTTTTTTTAGGCGAATCCCTACATTTCTACTTATTAGTTCTAACTCGTGATTCTTAATTTGGTATCCTATTTTATAGTATAGTATATAACAGTAATTTATAGATATTTAATTGTCAATTGAATCAGTTTTACAGATATTAGTGAAGTAAATTAATCTTCTTTCTCTCAAAAAAAAAAGTGAAGTAAATCTATAAAGGGTAATTTTAAATACAACTCCCAATTTATTCACCATAGCTTCTTATTTAAAAAAATAATAAAAATAATTATAATTTTACTATTATATCCTTATAGCTCCCGTATGCTCGTTTGAAATTGAAGGAGCAAGCGTCATGAATATTTAGAATTGGAGGAAACGAGCAATAAATTAAAGATCTTGATACATATTTGCATGAATACACTGATTTAATCATTTGCAGATTTTAAAATTTGAATCTGCCCTATCCATAATTCTCTATGTATGGCCGACTGTTTTGGCTTGAGTTTTTGTCTCGTATGTCGAGTCGAGGGGTTTCGGGGGCCGGATCAAGCTGGCTGTCGGCGGTCAGCGTCGGAGTCGCGTTGACTTTTGTTTTGCCGAAGTAAAAGAAAGAGGGGATGGAGGAGTCGAGGACAAAAGGGGCAGCGCCAGATATGGAAAAAAAAAAAAGAAAAAAACAAGGGAAGAACGGCGGCAGAGGTGGCTGTTGGGGGCTGCTATTCTGGCCCAAAGAGAGGAGGCGGCGGCGATTTACACCTTCATCATGGAAGAGATGAGAGAGAGTTAGAGGGATAGAGAGAGAGCGGGGGAGCAATGGCAGCTGTGGAGGCGGCGCTCACCGTCGGTCGGTGGCAGCAGAGGAGCCGAGAGAGGGAGAAAGTGGCTATGTTAGGTGTGTGCTAATTTTATTGCAAATTTCAGCAGAGGAGCCGAGAGAGGGTGTTAGGTGTGTGCTATTGCAAATTTTAGATTGAGGCTATAAGGATATAATAATAAAATTATAATTATTTTTATTAATTTTTTAAATAAGGGACTATGGCGAGAAAATTGGGGGCTGTATTTAAAATTACCCATCTATAAATTATATTTATGATACGTATCCACAAAGCCCAACACTAGATTCGATAATAATAAAAAAATGCAATTAAAGAACCAAAACCAAAAATAACGTGCTAAAATTAGTACAAAATCATTTATTAAGAAAACGCTTTTATTCGATTAAAAAAAAGGCTTTTATTACAACAACAAATATCGGGTAATTTTTTCCTAAAAAAAATATCGACTAATTTCTTCACAAAAAATAAAAAGGTAAAAAAATAAATATGACTAATTAATATGAATTGCTAATATATAATTGTACAAGAAACCACATAATTTTTCAATATGGCTTGATTAAATTACAATTTCAATCATCTTAACTAGCATATTAAAACAAGATATTATGATGACATATTAGAATAAAATAATTTAACACGAAAAAATGACTGCCTAGAGTCCCAATAAAGGCCAATGTAGTCATCCACCTTCAAATTCCTATCTCTAATCAAATCCATGCATGTAAGAACATAATTCTGAGTAGGTGTAATTTGGAAATAGACGTCGTTTCCCTCATATTTCCTCGGCTGCTTCTCGTTCGTAACATCCCACACAACCACAGCAACTCTATGCCCTAAAATGGCTATGTGGTTGGCCATGCAAAAATTCCAATACCGAAGGATGTACTCGAAAGTGTCGTTGAACGACACCGCCATTTTGCCGGAGGTGATCTCGTAGTGGTTTAAGGTTTTCTTGATTTGCCAGGGCTGGTGAGGCTCTAGCACTGGCGGTGGCCGGACATCCCGTATCTCGACCAGCATCCGGTGGTACCTGAAGCCCGTTGGATTGGCGGTCTCCTCCTCGGACTTGGTAGGGTAGAAGTTGTAGAAGTATGTCTTCTTCAATGTGATGTGATGAGTTAGCATTGAAGCCATTAATTAGATGGTGAACCTTTAAAAAAAATTCTCTTATTGGATAGATAGATTGAACCTTGGAATTTTAGGAATTATTTATAGGGCTATGCTCTCTTATTTAGGAATGTTTGAATTGTCTATTTCATGATGGTAATATCAAGAATCCAATTTGGGATATAAAAGCGCCGGTCCATTTAGGAAAAATATTAAATTTTGTAATTCGACTTGTTTCTTGTTTTGGCATTCATCGATGGCCTTTGCTCTACCTACTAAAATTGTACATGTGTGGATGAGACCTGGTTTGCTTTATTATTTTTTGAAATTATTACGAATTTGTAGTTGCAATTCCGTTGCTATATATGGATCCAAAAATTGATTTCTGTTTTCTTGAAGAGATTCAACATTTGGATTTTGAGAAATTGTGCTTTGTATTTTATTATGTTTCTTACCTTTGAGGGTTTAGGTGGGTTGTTGGCTAGAGATACTTGTATTTTAAGAAAAATACATTAAAATTTGAAGCGCTTCAAATTTTAATTTCTTATTATCCGAGTCGCTCCATGAAATAAATTCGTGTAGTCGTTATATGCATATTTTAAACTGTTTTTGTACGTAGCATATCTAATCTCAAGGACAAATTTTGGTTGCAATATTATGGTCAAATATTAAAATGATGATTGACACAATTGAGAAAATAATTACTAGGACCACTAATGTATATTTTTGTAGCATTTCATTATGTTTGCAGTGAAAAGAAACAAAGTATAACAACATTTGCTAAATTATGTTGATTCAACTCAATTATTTAGAGCAATTAAAATACTTCAAAAAATTTGTGTTTTTAGACTATAAAATGAAGGGTTAAGGTACACATTCACCCCTGAACTAGACCCCCCATTCTCAACCTTAGTGTAAAAATCTCCCCCATAGTCCATAATAAGGGTGTATTTAAACCCATAGTGATAACGATTGTTTGACTGTCGTTTTCTTAATTTTTTTTGAAGTGGGTCCCACTTTGCCATCCCCTTCATCGGCGTCGCCTCCGCCATTCTCGGCCTTCTCTGCCTCTGTTCCCTAGCGGGCTTCCCTCTGGTCCGCCACCTCCACCACGTCTTCGAGCGGACCCACCACTTCGCCGGTTGGAGCGCTCTAGGCTTTCTATGGGCTTTCATTACTCTCGCCATTTCATATGATCCCTCAATCAAAACCTACAGCAACGATTTAGGTTCAAAATTGATAAAAAGCTAAGAATTCTGGTTCATTATTGGAATCACTGTCTTAATCATCATTCCCTGGTTAACTGTGAGATGGATCCCGGTTCGCGTCTCATCTCCATCAGGCCACGCCGCTATCATCAAGTTCCACGGCGGTGTCAAAGCCAGAATCCTCGGCAGAATCAGCTCGTATCCGTTATGTCGCTTTCGGAATCATTTCAGACAACAAGAAAGAACACATGATGCTCGCCGGAGCTGTCAGCGACTTCACGAGATCTCTAGTGTCGAGTCCGCCGCGGCACCTGTGGGACCCACTTTAAAAAAAAATAAAATTAAAGGAAACAACGTCAAACAGCCGTTAACTATGGATTTAAATGCACCCTTATTCTGGAATATGGGGAAGGTTTTTGCACCAAGGTCAAAAATGGGGGGTCAACACTCTAGGGGGATTTAGTTCAAGGATAGTGGATGTGCACCTTAACCCTAAAATGAAAATATTCTGGGCTAACTTAGATATTAATAACTTATAAATCATCTTTTACATTGAGATATTGTTGAGTATTATTAATTGGCAAGTAGTTTTGGTGGTACCATATTTGAGTTCTCATTTTATATATATGTGTGTGTGATCGATCGATACTCATGAAATATTTTCATATAAATATATGGAGTATCTAGTATTCGGTTAAATCTTGGATTACTTATATGGCATGTAAATACCATATAGAGAATATACATAACTATTAACTTTGTGTGGATTTCTATATATACATTTGATTTTATTTAAAGGGGAAAACAATAATCATACACTAATTTTGGGTAGATTTCTTAATAAGGAATTAATCTAAAACTTATAAATATAAATTTATTCAAAGCAAATTCTCTTCAAATCCAATTAACAATTACAGAGGAGATGGGCTAGGGTGCCGATAGCCGCATGATGTGCTGGCCCACGCACTTAATTAATTAATTAATTAATAAGCCCGAATCAAACTCAATTAACCGTAAATGTAATTATGATTAATTAATTACTAATGATTAAATACTTAACACTACTCAAAATCCACATGCATGCAGACATGCGCATGGTAGTTTTTCCCATTGCAGAGTCCATGCTTGTTACCAAGATCTTCTAAAATTGGTCTGATTAGGGGCCACAGGAGGAAGAAGATAATGATGTTATTATCAAGGTGATAAGGTTGTGATTTACAAATTTTTTAATAAGGTTTTTGAGGTGCTTGACTTGACACAAGAGAGAGAAGAAGGGAGAAACATGCACATGACCAGTGCTTCGATGATTTACTGCTCAATCATTTTTTATCTTCTATAAAAATATAATAATCTGGTTTTGGTTTTATGTTTCTAAGCAGTTGATTTGCCATAGATATATATAAGTATCAAGTGTGACAATGTCACAATGTTAAGATAGAGTAGAATATATAGATAGAGGCTTTAATTTCTGCACTCAATTTATGGGAATTACAAATTCAAGAGGAGCATTTGATTCTCTTCAACAACTAGGCCCATCAGGGTGGGCCTTGCAAAGCAAATGGGATAATTTGTTTCTCGCGGCAACAAATTTTATGTTTTCTATAAATACATCAAATGTAAAAATATTACTATAGCACCTGGCCTCAACATTTATATTTTTATTTACAGAATATATATACGTATGAAAAAGATTTTCTTGTACTCCTAAAAATATTTTACTAATATTAATATTAATAAATCGGGCAATTAATGAAAGGGACCATCTGACCACCATTGAGAAAAAGTTAAAAGTAAAAATGTCAAGTCACTCGCCGTCTCCTTCATTTCCTTGAATTAAACTTCCGATTGGGATTCCGATTCCCTTCGGATTATCCGAATTTCTACCATAATTGCCCTAAATCACCCGTCGCCGATGAATTGTGAATCCATCGGCCTCGATTCGTCGACTTGATTCTGCTCTGTATTGTATTACCGGTGAGTGTTGGTCAGCTTCGATTTCTTTGGATTTTATTTTTCTGACCTTGTACTTAAGCTTCTGATTTTACATTTTTCTGATGATGTGGTCGCAAATTTCTAGTGTGAGAAGAGGAATGCAGAGCCAGGTAGTGTGCAGCGGGTGCAGGAGTCTTCTAATGTACCCGAGTGGGGCCACCAATGTGTGTTGCGCCTTGTGTAATTCTGTCACCACCATCCCCCCTTCAGGTTATTTCTGGATTTTCCAATCTAGTACCATTTCTGTTCTTAGTGTGTATGTGTGTGTGGGTGGGTGGGTGGGGGTTGTGGGTTGAAGAAATGGGCAAGGATGGTGATAATTGAACAGAGTAATTATGAACTAATTTTCAACTGGCTGGATATTTTCAGTCTATACGATAATGCTTTGTTTCAATTTTACGAATTGTGGGGAACTGCTGAACGGGTGAACATCTGAAAGAATTAGTTGTTATTATTTCAAGTGTATGTAATTTTTTATTCCGTGTGTTCTGGAGGCAAAATTGAGAGGTCTTGAATCTCATTTGTGTCACAGTGTGCAAATGGAAAATGTTGTTACAACTGGGAGTGTCTAGTAAACCCTGTTGCTTGCCTTGCTATAGGGTCATTAGTAACTATTATGGAGAAACTACTTTCTCTTAGATTGATATGTGAGTGTGCGTTCCAACTTACACGGAGCATGTGCTTCTGCCATGAAACATGGCCAGGTCTTCTTTGGGCTTCCAATGTTTTATAACGTCTCTAGTTAGCTCTTGAAGAATATGATTTTGTTGCTCAGGACAACAAAATCATTTTAGAAGATCTTAATCTTTTTCTTTCATTTGGTTGAAATTCATATCTTCCTTATGGCAGCCCCTATTTCCTTACGACTGAAAAGAACCTTATTTGAGTAATTCACCATTAGTTATGATGGAAAAGGTGACTTGGCATGTTAAAGATGTTCTCCGCTCTTTCAAGTGAAAAGGTGGCTAGCATGCAAATAAAAATGAAAACATCTAAACATTTATGTTGGAATTATTATTCTTTCTTTACCACTTTGGTTAGCCTTACTCAAAGACAGTACGATGATCAAGATGGAATTGCCTTTGATTATTATGGAACAATATTCCTCGTGCATATTAGGATATTCGGTAAAATATCAGATCAGGCTTCTACTCTTTTTTTGTGGGATTGGTTTCTTGCTGATCTGAAGTGCCTTAGTGGCATGTTCCTTTTCAGCGTCATGACTCATGAGTTCAAGTGACAAGCACTAGCTTCGACTTTCCACTTTCAGTTTGATTTTGTTTAGGCTCTCATGTTGAAAGGCTGAGTTTCATATTGGTGTTCTGATATGAGACTTCAATTGCTTGCTATGTAGATTGTATTATACTAATTCATATGTTTGATGTTAGAATATAAGAGCAGGCTATGATTCATTTTCTGGTTTGTATATCCATATTCTTTTTAGGAAATACTGTGATGCTTAAATCTCAATTTCAGTATATGGCTACTATTCTGGTGATTCGATGATTGTTTCATGATTCCCGTTTAGCAAATGTGATGCTTGGGCATGATAAACTTTACTATGATGTGATTTGAAATTTGGATATTGTTTGGGGGATTTGCTAAAGCTAAAAACCTGACTCATACTCAGGAATGGAAATGGCCCAACTGATATGTGGAGGCTGCCGTACATTATTGATGTATACTCGGGGTGCTACCAGTGTGAGATGCTCCTGTTGTCACACAGTGAACCTAGCACCAGGTAATACAATTATGAAGAAATGATAGCTGTCATGGTTTGTAGTGTCAGTATCCTTTGATGTACTTGCTATCAGGGAGTTATTGGTTTTGAATGTATGTTACTTTTTGATGTACTTGCTGATCATGAAGTTATTGATTATATGGTAAATATTTATTGATTATATGGTAAATATGATATTTTCTTTGTTTCTTTATTCCTGTGGAACCTTTTCCAAGTGAGCTCCTTTAATCAGTTCTAATAGGGAGAACTAAATTTCTATGGTTTTCTAATACTTATATAGTTATATCCTGGTAAGATTATGTGTACCCTTGGAATTATGTTGTAGGTTATTCATCTGGAGAGTGTGCGTGTTTGCGTGTATATATTGCTAAAATTACATTCCAAGTCTAATTTCACTTCTTTCTTAACCTTGATTAAGCATTTTCTTATAAGTATATTTTTTTTGGGTTTTGGCTGTCTTTTGGTTAGCACCTAATATCGCTCACATCAACTGTGGAAACTGTCACACGACACTCATGTATCCTTATGGTGCTCCATCTGTCAAATGTGCTGTTTGTCAATATATCACAAATGTCAATGTAAGTACATTGGCTGTTTATTTATTTATTGGAAGTCAGCTCCTCTATCATTCCTGTTCTAGTTTATCCAATGCAGCTATTCATATATTTAAGCATTCATCGGGTGTCTTATTGCTGGACCACTTAGTGTCAGTCCTTATTATCTCATTGATTCATACTGGCAGATGGGAAATGTTAGGGTCCCACTTCCCATGCATAGGCCAATCGGACCTGCCTCTCCAGCACCGATGCCTTCTGGTTCATCGGTGAGTTCTGATATCTGATCATGTCTTCCTAGAACTTGAGTGCTTAGGCAGGCTTAACTAGTGAAAACTAATTATGATAGTATGTTTTCACTTTCATTTCTTTCCTTCTCACCTTGGTTTTTCTAATTATGGTCCAATGCAGCCATTACCCAATCCCCAGAGCCAAACTGTCGTTGTGGAAAATCCTATGTCCGTTGACAAGAGCGGGAAACTGGTAAATCCATTATTATTATGTTATTTTTATTGTCCTTGAACTCTTCCAACCAAAACCACTATTCTGAGAATAACTTAAAATGTTTAGGTAAGCAATGTTGTTGTCGGCATAACGACGGACAAAAAGTGAGCCTGCAAGAAACCTTGGCTGGACCACTGAATTATCTCACTAACCAGGGAGTGCTTTGAAATTGTTGGCATTTTGGGTATTGTTGAGGAGTGTGCATATTTGGCGGGATTGTATGTTAGTGGCGTTGCTGCTTTGCAGTTGGGCGCCTCTGTACTATCAGTCATTTGTGTGATGTACATTAAGATAACATATGTGCATATATAGTGTGTATGTAGACAGCAATCTATTTCATCTTTTGTGTGGATATATTGTGGCCGTGGGAGCTCATGGGATGGGAGAGATCAAAAGGATAAAATTTTCATTATGTGTTTTGTCATTTGAGTAAAATATGAAACTTCTCTGGCGTAAAGGTAACCTTTAAGCCTTGCTATGTTTAGTTGCTTCTTTCTGGCTAATGATTTGAACAGCTGATTGTCAGATGATAGCCATGGCACCAAATGCAACAGCCGGCTTGACAGCGACTTTTCTCATCTAATGTTGTCCTCTCTCTCTCTCTCAAATCAGTTATAGAACAGCAAATGCTTTTCAACTTTCAAAGAGTGATATGTTATGCAATAATATCAATGATTTGTTTATGAATTTCCATGTTTGCAATACGTCCCACATCATTCCTATACATGCGTGTGCATCGAAATTACAAAATGTGTCGAAATAATACTTGTAATAAAAGTGTCGCCGAGTGTCTTGACAGACATACTATTAAAGTACGTTTATCGCATAAACAATAATTAAAAAACAACATTTTGAAGTCTTTTGAGCATTATTACTTCCAAGGCATATGTATCTTACTAGTGCATTATTGGTTTGATTATGAAGGAAGATTAATATTTGTACCTCTATAAAACAGTGGAATCGACAGAGGCGATGGATGACAAGCTACCTAACTCTTAATGTCGCAATAGATAATGTTTGTTTGCATGCAAATGCAGTGAATGGAGATATGAATGTTTAGCCCTTGTATAGATCAGTAACAAAAATCAAGGAAAAAAAAACAGAGTATTAAATAATGATTTTGCCTAAAGAACAATAGGAGAAGAAGCAGCAGCAGAAGTGGCAGATTGTACAGCTGGATTGTGGTGGTGTTGGGATTGAGAAATCCAGGCCAACCACCTGTTTACAACGCCTTCCTCCTGTCTCTCTCTCTCCTCCTTCCCTCCATTATTGCCCCTGTACCTACTCATCCCTGTTATTTCCGACACGCTTCTCCCATTTATTACGCCGCTGCCACTCTCCCCCTCCTCTCCACCCAGCAGCATTTCCGATCCCAGGTACAGCAAATCCGCCGCCTGCACGTCGCTCCACCGCCGCAGCCCCTCCCCGCCCCCCGATATTATGATCCGGTGCTCCAGGCGATGCTTGTCCCCCTGCACCGGCAGCTGCCCGTCTTTCCTGCCCGCTTTCCCCCTCCTGCCCGGATTTTCCGCCACTGACAACCTGTCCAACATTTTCCCGCCAGAACCCGCCCCTGTTTTCCGGCGGGAGTTCCAGCTGTCCAGCGACACGCGCCCCCGGAGGAGATCGTCCCGCGGATTCTCCGCGATGATCTCCAGGGCGGTGCCCCGCTCCCCCGCGGAGGAGTGCCGCCCCGACACCCTCGGGGCCGGTGCGGGGGCGGGGGCGGCGCCGCTGGCCCGCGGCGTGGCTAGAGCGCTGGTGTCGACGAGCAGCACGTCCTCGGGGTCCACCCTGTAGCGGCAGAGCGGACACGTGGAGTGCGCCTCAAGCCAGGTATCGACGCACTCCACGTGGAAGGCGTGCTTGCATTTGGGCAGCAGCCGCAGCACCTCCTCCGCCTCGAACTTGTTCAGGCAGACGGCGCACTCGAGGCCGTCCTTGTGCCCGCGCAGCGACGAGAACCGGAACATCGGCAGCGACTCGATCACCTTCCGGTTGATCCCGGAGTTCCTCCTCGACGGCGGGTAGCCTCTCGAAGCATTACCGTAGCTGCTCCCTTTGCAATGCTTCACGTAAAGAAGCAGTAAAAAAGTGATTGAGAAAGTGGTGGTGAGTATCCCCACCACGGCCGCTATTCCGGGCTTGAACGCCGCGGAGGTTCTGAGCGGCGGCGGTGGAGCGGTGGTGGAGTTGGCAATAGTGGTGGCATTCCCAGTGGCGGCGGTGAGTAAAGAATGATTGGAGAGAATGAAGAAAAGGAGAAAAGTGAAGATGGGCATGTTAGATTGTGAGTCGGTTGAGAGCAATAGTGGATTGTATAGAAAGGGGGGGAAGGAAAATGCAAAGAAGAAAAGACAAAAGCATGTAGCAGAATGGAGAGTGTTATAGTGGAATTGGAATGATAGAAAGGGGCGGTTTTTGTCTGAAAGGCAGAAGCTTGATGAGTATAAAAGAGAATCTTAGGATCAGGTAGTTTGATGTCTCTCCACCGTACAGGCACGTATATATACGCATAGGAGAGGAGATGGTGATGATGATGATGATATAGTAGTAGTAGGCAAACATGTGAGACAGGCTTGGCTGGAATTCATATTTGCGAATGCTTAAACCGTGGGATTGGTCTTTCCCGTGTTTACTAGTTTTCTTTCACACTGTTATGCTGTCCGCTGGATTCTCATTTTCTAGATCTACCATGTCTACTCTTATACTCCCTCCGTCCCAAACCAAATGTCTTATTTTTCTTTTTGGGCTGTCCCAAACGAAATGTCCTATTTCCTTTTTTGGTAATACACACTCTCTCTATACTTAATATTTAAATAATTTCCACCAACTCACTTTATCTACTTTATACACATTTCTTAATCTCCGTGCTGAAAAGAAATAGTAGGACATTTCGTTTGGGACGGAGGGAGTACATACTATACCACCTATGTCACTACCCAATACTACTTTTATACCAATACTTTTCTCTTTTTTTCAAATAAGCATTTTTTTTTTGTCGTAAAAAATTGGGTATTTTACTCACAATTATAATACTGCCACACTTTACTTTTTAATTTGTCGACACTTTCCAAATATAGTACGTGGTCTCTAATTTCTCTACACATATTAAACAAATGATCCACATTCACTTTACACTCTTAATCCCTTATTCTTAATTTTCTTTATCAAAATAAGTGGGGCAAACGGAGTATCATCTTATTCTCTCTTTCAAAGAGTTTTCCTCAAATAAGTGCATATTAGTAGTAATTTTTTGCTAAAATGATGTGAAACTACCGAATTTATCCTCGATGTTAGTTCTCCAATATTACTATGACTTGAAGACTCCAAATATTTCTTATGGATAAAATGAGTAAATCTCCTCATTTTTTGACAAATTGGTGGAATGTATGACTTGAAGGCCCTCATATTCATCTCTTAGCCATGCGTTATATCCCTAAGAGGCCCAACTAGGTGTTGTGCTGAGATTTCAATGATTGTATTTTTGTGCAGTCTGTAGCAAGCAAGAGATGTGATGTATCAAAATCAAAATAATCTTGAAAACAAACTATGGCACAAGACTGGAAATGGAGGGGTCTTAAAAATAGGTCATATTTGGCATTTTTCCTCAGTGGACCAAACTTTGCATTTAGCAATTGGTTACTTCACTGTTATTAACTTCTAATTGAGGCGTGGGCTTCAAATGGGTCCTAACTCTATAAGGGTACATCTACATCATGTGAACGAATTGATAGAAACATTTGGATTGAATCATTGGAATGCAAGAAATTTTTTATTCCATGCTTGTACTTCACAATAATACACCATTACCTTTTCTCTATAAAATGCCTTGAGTGATAATACATTTGGAGCTAGAAAGTCTACAAAATTCTGAAAAGAAAATGCTAAAAATAAATTAAAAACAAAATAAAGAAGTAATTAGCTTACTCCCAAAATAAGAGGTAGGATTTTCCGACTTATTTATTATTAATGGGGAATTTAAAATTACTCGGCTTTGTTTCATCCAAATTCATCGAGTGACATCTTCTGTCCCACAATTTAAAATTACTCGGTTTTGTTTCTTCCAAATTCATTGGGTGAGATCCTTTATCCCACAATTTAATGTAACCTACCGTGTTTCACTCTTAATTTGGAGTATAATTTTAATTATTTTTTCTAAAATATTGATTTATTATGTTTTAGTAGGAGTATTATTTTAAAATAATTAAAAAGGATTCACTCATTAATTAGGATTTATAATTTATTATTATTATTATGATTGGGGTAAGGGTCTCACATTTTATGTGAGTATTAAAATAATTAATTAAAGTGGAGAAATGGTCTACTACTTACTTTTACTAAAAATAGAAATTGATATTAATATATGAAACGGTCAATAAAGAAAATATGGATACTAAAAATTGAGACGAAATAAGTAATATATTTTTATTTTTATAAAAAATAATTACATAAAATAAAAAAAATTAAGAGTGAGTTAAATTGTGGAACAAGGATTCCATCCGCGAATCAAATTCAGTGACCCGCAATATCTAGTATATTTATTCAATACTTTATATGATTAAATTAAATTTGTTAAACAACCGTCACGGGTTAATGATTATCTGGAATTATTTTAGTTTGTGCTTTTGAACTTGAAATATAGTTTTACTATTTACTTATAAACAGTCCAAAGGCACACTCAGAAATGTAATTCTATTAAAAGAATCCACCAATTACAAAAAGAAAAAAAGTATGTCAAAATCTTTTAAATTTTTAATTGAATACATCCTTTTAAAATTAGGTAGAAAAAACTGTTGAAATTAGGTTTATTAATCCACGGATTACAAAAAATATGTCAAAATCTTTCAAATTTTTAATTGAATACACTGCCCCTTAACTTAGTCAGAAAAAACTGTTGAAATTAGTTAAATAAACCGACTAATCTTTAGGGTGTGTTTCATAAAATTTTCATTGAAAAATAATGAATAAGAAAAAATGAGAAAAAAATATCAATTTTTCATTTTTTATATTTTATTAAAGATGAAAATATGAAAAATATTTAAAAATATTTTAACATCACTACTTAAAGATAATACTCCCTCCGTCCCATTAGTAGTGTCCCACTTTTCTTTTTGGATTGTCCCATTAGTAGTGTCACATTCCGTTTATGATAATATCCTCTCTCTCTCTATACTTAATATTTAAATAATTTTCACCAACCCACTTTATCTACATTCTACACACTCCTTAATCTTCGTGCCCAAAAGAAATGAGACACTACTAATGGGACGGATAGAGTATTATTCAACATTGTTGAATAAATGAGCTAACAGAATCTGTCCAAAAAATATTTCACCATGTTCGAAGAAAAATTTTATATCATAGTAATAAACATATAGAAAAAGAGTTAAAATATATTTTCTCTCATTTTGAATCACATTTTTCATCAAAGTAAATGGATACTAAGAGAGCAAATTGAAAAGGAGAGAGAGAACATGAGGTCTTGCGTTCGAGTCCAAGGTAGTGCAATCATAAAATTTTTGTATTTTCTTTGTCCCATTAAAAATAGTCTGTTTTTTACTTTGACTTGTCCCACTATAAGTGAGATGTTTTGAAAAAATTTAACCTTAAAAAAGTGGTCCTACAACTTTTAATCGGCTTACGTATTCTTCTTAATTCTCGTGCCGAAAAATTTTGAGTTAGTTATAATGGGAGGGATGAAGTATTAATTTATGTAATTTATTAAAAAAAAGGGGGGGAAGAGGGGGGAGGGAAGAGGAGAGAGAGAGCCCAAAATCAAACGAAAAGGGGTTTTGCAAAGATCCAGAAATTTAATCGTTGCTCTGATAAGTAAAGATCCGATCTTGGGTAGGTCAGGCGATATAACTCTGATTGCATAGAAATATGGCGACGCCTTCTGCAGCATCAGGAAATGTACAATCGCTGCTGCAATACGTCTCGGTGATAACATTAATGGCTTCCATTTTGACGGCGTCATACTTCACCAGCGTGGAAGCAAAGCCCAAATCATCAACTGCTTTTGTGAAGAAGACCGTTTCCTCTCATTCCATAGTTATCTTCTCCAAATCTTACTGCCCGTACGCCCATTTTCCTCACTCTTTTTACTGGATTATTATGTCGCTTTTACTGTCAGCTCGTTTTAATTATTAGGTATTCTTATTACTCGAAAATTAGGGATATTTGGTTTTCTTTTACTTGATATCCAGCTTAGGCTGAGGTCGAATATTTGGGATGTTAGGTTTTCCATAAATTGGAAGATTGGTTTTCTCAATTTGGAATCGGCTTAAGCTCCCGTTGTTAACTTGTGAATACAATGTAGGGATTTGGCTAATAGATATGATAAAAGAGAAAAAACTGCGATCACACACTAAATGCTCCTTGCTGTAATTTCTCATTGGATTTTTTCACTTGACTGTTAATGTATGCAATGCAAATTTGCAATTATATAGTAGTGGATGGAATTGCTAACTGAAAGCAGTTTTATAGTGTTTTTGTTTTACTGAGACCATCATATGAAATTCCTGAGCTAGTAATTATGAACTGTGGAACCTTTGCAAGTGAGTCTTGTATAATAAATGGAAGAACTGGACTTCAGTATTTCAGACTAATTCAATAGGATCAGCAGATTTGTAGGATGTCTTCTTATATTAGGGAGGTGTCATTTTGAATCTAACGCAGTTGTCTTGCCGCATGGTGCGTGTTTGACTGTGTAATAATCTTTTATTCAGTTATTGAATTTTTAGGATCAGTTATCAGAGTGTCACTGCAATTGGTATATCAATTCGTAAGCTTCTTTATGGAGTGGTTTGAATGTATGAATCATGATGTGTTCATTTACATATTTTTGAGTTATGGTTTGAAATGGGTGTTTTGGAAAAATTCGAGGGTGTCGTTTTAGGGTCCTACTGAACTCAATTCCCTTGGTCTCTAACGCTTATCAAAGTTAGATTAATCTAACGTAATAATCCGAGTGCAACTAGGTGAATTAACTTAATAATCTGTGGTTCAAACTTGTCCGTTTAAGCTGTTTCCTGTCAGCCTTAGCAATATTATGTTAATTTTATTTTTGTCATTGCTATGTAGATATTGTAGAAGGGCTAAAGCAGTCTTCAAGGAGCTGAAGCAGGAGCCATATGTTGTTGAACTTGACGAGAGAGGTTTCTTGTTCACAAGCTCTCCATTTTTCATTTCAACTCTAGATATAAATAATGATACAATTGAATTTATGACTAATTCCAATAGCAACACATTATTTGTTATTCCATACTCTTTTCTCTCTAACTCGCCCCATTGCATCTTCAATTCATTATGAATTCTATACTCCACCGGTGATTAGCAAAAAAAAATAATGACTATTAATCTGAATTTATTACGTCAAAAACATGTAAATCTGATTATTCTTGTTTGGACTATTGGTTTGGTTTGCAGATGATGGTGGAAAAATTCAAGATGCTTTGAGTAAGATTGTTGGGAGGCGAACTGTACCCCAGGTTTTTATAAACGGGAAGCATCTTGGAGGCTCTGATGGTAATTTGTTTCTCTTCCGTGTTCAATTTCTTCCTCATGGAGCTAGATTAACAGCCGCTTCTTCTGTAACAAAGAACATGTGAATTGGTTGCAGATACAGTCGAAGCATACGAAAATGGAGAACTCGCAAAACTTCTAGGCATCGGTAGTGTGGATGAGGAAGAACTTTGAAACAGCAATCCATCCATTTGTACTTTTGCCAAACCCTATTAAAACATGAATTAGCAGGTAAACATTCGGTTTGCAACGAGTTTATTGCTACTTATCCTGCTCTTGCCTGACATTTGTTTATACTACACTTCATGTAGGAATGTTAAAATGTTGTATTGGTTCCTTCCAAGTTACCCAGTGTGAACTAGGTTTTGATCTACTGCTAACTGTTATTTTTGCACTGCAAATCTACAAGAATTGTTCAACCCAAAAACTTCAAAACCCAAATGGACAAATTGGATTATCAATTGTGGGTCTTTCCTAGTTTAGAGATTACTCTGTTTTTTATTTTTCAATCTCTCTCTCTCTCAAGTCTCAACTGGGTCATATATGTCCCTCCAAAAAAAAACTGGGTCATATAGGTCTGGAGAATCTAGAATCAAGATTGTAAGGATGAAGTGATTTGAAGTTGAATCGAGATTGTAAGAATGAAGTGATTTGAAGTTGTAGATATCTGTATAATAAAATCAAATGTTAATTGCCCATAAAATATTGAACTTTCATCCAATTCTGGTTTTGCACACAAACTTTGAATTGTGGCGTGATAATTACTAAACTTTTGATTTTATCTGATTTTGCTACTAATCCAAATTCCGGCCAAATACCAAGCTAATATATAATATGGTGTGTCAATTTTAACGTGGCGTATTTATTCTTGCGTGACAATTGGTTGGCAAAATAATATTTTTTATTTAATTTCTTAACAATATTAAAAGAACACAAAGTAAATGACTCAAATTGTCAATAATTTAATATATCAAATCAAATAATAGTATTTTTTTTCGTTGAATTAATTAATTGAATAAATTCAATAATAATAAGGGGATTCTTCGAATTTAGGTGTGTCAGCCAAAAAATATTTTAATTATCAATAACTTAATATATTAAAAAAATTATTTAGCTAAGTAATAAAGTTTATTAAATTTTCATTATCTAAAGATTTTTTTTATAAACTATATATATTTATACTATTTGAATGACTTCTATTTTATGGAGTAAGCAATTGCGTAATAGTGAATTAGAAAAAAAATTGATTTAAACTTGAGAATTAAAAAAATACTATTATTTGATTTGATATATTAAGTTATTGACAATTTTGGTTATTTGCTTTGTGTTCTTTTTTTTATTAATAAGAAATTAACAACAAATACGTCACGTCAAATATTGGCACGTCATATTAGCCTGATATTTGACCGGAATTTGAATTAGTAGCAAAAACAAATAAAATCTGAAGTTTAGTAATTTCCACGCTACAGTTCAAAGCTTGTGTGCAAAACTAGAATTGAACGAAAGTTCAATATTTTATGGGCAATTAACCCTAAAATCAACAATCTTCTTTTTTTCTTTTTTTTTCTTTTTTTTTTGTTGCTTCAATTTATTTTGTTTCTTTTCTATTCTACCACTTACACTACATTTTCAAATTTTCTAGTCGTACATTGTTTTTTCTTAATTGAAGTTATGCTCCTTTTTGAAAACTTAACGATTTAAAATGAGTAAATCCTAGCAAAGGATGAAATAGTTTTTAAAATTTCTACTTATAAATTACAACGTGAAGTGATTTCATTTGCAAATTAAGTGGATATAACTCTTGTATATAAGATCAAGATATATTGTCCTGTTCGTTAAAAAAATGATTTCGAACATATGCTGCCGCGTGAGGCGGCCAATCCTTTTCATTCAGATTCGATACTGTACAAATTTGTAATTTTCCAGAAAATCATTATTTGTTAAATATTTAATTCCATTAGTTTTACCTAGCTAGTTGCTAGCTGTAGGGCCGTCGATCGGTTCGGGTTCAATTACCCGTACCCGAATTTTCGGTTATCCGAACTTGAAATTGCCAAATTTCAATAATCGTTCACGAACCGTTTTAGGAGTTCGGTTACCCAATACCCGTTTCGATTAACCAATTGAATTATTTGGGTATCCGAAATACCCATTTAAAAAATAAAATTTAAATAATTTGCTAGTTAGAGGATTTGAACTCTGATCTCCAAAAAACACACAAAATAATTTATCCACTAAACTAAAGCACATTCTTATACTTTAAATATATCAAAATTTTATTTTAGCTAAGAATCGATTTAAAAAAACAAAAAAAAAACAAAATTTAAGATACAATTCTAGCTCATAACTCATAACTCATAAGTAATTCCCAGAGCCAACAGATATAGCAAGTATTTCATTGAAACAAATCCAAAAGGGTAAATATCATGAAAACCCCTGAACTATACTCACTTTATCAAAAATACCCTGAAACTTTTGAAATGTTCTCTAAACTCTCAAACTATCAGGTTTTTATCAAATATATCCTGCATCTATTTTTCGATTACCAGAAACATGATGTGGCTCGTCAGATGTCACAATGTAATTTATATTCTATTTTTTTAAAATGACACGGAAAAAACGACTTCGTTTCGTACCATATTCTATCGTGTTTATCCCTAATTATAGGTGATTAGCGTGAATTTCAAACACGATAGGAGTGAATTTTAAATTTCACAGTGGATTTTTTTAAATGATATGGTACGAAACGACGTCGTTTTTGCCATTGCATTTTATAAAAAATGGAATATAAATTATATTGTGCCATCCGGCGAGCCACATCACATTTATGGTGACCGAAAAATAGATGCTGGATATATTTGACAAAAGCATGATAGTTTGAGGGTTTAGAGAACATTTTAAAAGTTTCAGGGTATTTTTGATAAAGCAAGTATACTTCAGGAGTTTTTATGATATTTACCCAATCCAAAATATATAGCAATTCAAAACAAATCAAAACGAAAGGTTGCCGGTTAATTTCAAAACAAATATGATAGTTCATTGAAACAGGCTGTGATTCAATGACTCATAACTCATAAACTCATACGCAAATTCGAAATCAGAGGTTAATTTCTAATTGAAGTGATTCACAACAATTATTTGATTGAAATTCAGAGCTTAATTTCTAAATCATCACTCATCAGTCATAATATAGCAAGAGGTTGTTAATGAATAGAGCTCAAACAATACCTGTCGGACTGCCGGTTGCCGGGGCTCAGCGGCGTGGCACGCGGAGCGGCCTGGACGGGAGGCTGGAGCGGCCTTCTTCTCCTTAGGGCAGGTCGCGCTTAGGGCAATCGCACTGACGGAGGGCAGTGGATGGCGTCGGACGTCGGAAAGGGTGAAGGAGGCGGATGGAATTCAGGGAGCTTAGGGTTCTGTTTTGCGGATGAAGTTCGCACTGACGGAGGGCGGTGGATGGCGGCAGATGGAGGGCTGTGGATGGCGGCGAACGGAGGGGAGGGTGAAGAAGACGGAAGGAGCAGTAGGGTTCTGTAGCGGAGGGATGAAGTTAAATTCCTAATTTCAATTTCAATTTACAAATATATTATATATGATATATATTAAATAATTAATAAAATAATTTTCGATTATTTGTTAACTCGAATCGGTTATCGGGTTAATCGATAACCGAAAATTTTGAAAAATTAATAATCGAAATCAACTCATTACCCGAAATTTTCGATTATTGGATACCCAAACTCAGAATTTTCGATTCGATTAATTGAATACCCAAAATCCGATAACTATTTAGACAGGCCTAGCTAGCTGCATAATTGGTTTGGGGGAATTATCAGGATAGTTTGATGTGTCGTGTATAAAAGGGCAAACGTGGCAATATGCGCCTAACGCTTACTAGTTTTATTGGTGAGGCACGCACGTGTGTTCCCGCACGCGTGAACATATATATGTCTGTTTATACGTGAATGATTATCGGTCTAACGCAAATTAATGTTAATCTGCATTACAATTAATATTTTTAGGCTTAATTACGCCGGGAAAATAATTACTCGGATGTGATGAGTGAGCCTAATACACAATAGAAGACCGAAAATGACGGTTTTAAATTTATATTTCAGGTAAAATATAAATACGTTTTGAACTATGGATGTATCTACTAAAATCCATTTTAGCCTTGTGACCCAAAATGATATACTAGCTCATACATAGAAGCTGTGGATTAGCCAAATTAAGCTGTTTTAATTAAGGACACGACCTAATATAAATTTGTTAATTTATATATTACTTCCTACTCATTTATGTAGAATATGCTTCAGAAACTTTGAGACATGGAGAAAACAAACGGAGAAAATGGTAAATGATGGCCTGGTTTATTGAGGTGTGAGGGACCAAAATTGAGAATAATATCGTTATATATTAATTATTTAGCTCAGGCTACTGCAAATTACGCAATTCATAGCA
Source organism: Salvia miltiorrhiza (assembly GCF_028751815.1). Taxonomy (NCBI): domain Eukaryota; kingdom Viridiplantae; phylum Streptophyta; class Magnoliopsida; order Lamiales; family Lamiaceae; genus Salvia; species Salvia miltiorrhiza. Next base: position 63,887,354 of record NC_080387.1, read on the forward strand.
TACTTATTCTCTCAATTTCTAATTGTGGAGTGTGCGGCCGAATTATGCCCATATAGTATTATACTACTAAGATTTTATATGAAATTTTTGGAGCTAACCATATCTTCATTGGGCATCCAATTCTTTTATATCTATGGATGATCATTCAGTGAGGATTAGCTCATTCCCTCAAAAAAAAAAAGTGACTTAATTCAAGTGCCAAAGTTTACGCACTCAAAGACTCTTATTTATAAGAAATTTTTTGTTCAATCTCGCTTACTTGTGATGTAATTTTTTCATTTTTATATGATTAGTGTGCCCACCTTTGTGTGGGTAGTGATCCCGCCTAGGGCTGTAAATGAATAGAGCTACTCGCAAGCTATTCGAGATTCGACTCGAAAAAAATTCGTTCGGAGCTCGATTCGATAGTGAACGAGCCGAGCTCAAGCCTCATTTCAAACTCAAGATTTTTATCGAGTTGAGCTCGAGCCTGATAGTACTTGGCTCATTGAGCTCGCGAACATGTTCAGATTCGATTGTTCGCGAACATGTTTGTGAGCCTGTTCACAAACCTTCAATCGAATTAGTGCACGAGCATATTAATTAAGAATTTTTTCCTAAATTTATAATGAATTCGAGCTCAAAATCATATATACAAACATCTAACAAGCCGAGCTCGAGCTCGAATTCGATATTATCGAGCATCAGTTGAGCCGAGCTTGAACATCTCAATTTATATATCAAACACACCCTTAGAAACGTGTCAAGATTCGCAGGACGTCCCACAAAAAAAATATGTGTCAAGATTCGTGGGACGGAGGGAGTATCAATTACCGACAATATTCGAACTAAAATTAACAGATAACAAAGAAATGCATAGATAGACGAAAGAAAGCGTACTCAAGTTCAATTATATCAGACGAATTTGTTTAGTTAAATTAGAAAACCTTTTTTTTTTTTTTGAATAACAAGTTTCGATTTGTGATTATTTAACGTATATTGTTATCAACTTATTGAGTTCATATATTGTATTTCCCTCCGTCCCACGAATCTTGACACATTTAGTATCGGCACGTGAATTAAGGAGTTATAGATTAGTGTTTTAAGTGTGTAAATAATATAGTTTAAAAAGTGATACAGTAGGAGAGAGAAGGTAATAAAGTGATAAAAGTATGAGAGAGAATGTAATAAAGTGATTAAGTAGGAAAAAGAATGTGAGAAATATTTTTGAACTAATTATTACTTTATTTAAAAATGTATCAAGATTCGTAGGACGACCCAAAAATAAATACATATCAAGATAAGTGGGACGGGAGGTAGTAATCAACTTGAACATGAGACATTATTGTCCATTTAATTACAATGAGAAACTTAAAAGGGCTCATGACCAGCTATATCGTAGATACAAACTTGTTTATTGCATTATTAAATCCCAATTCAAAAAAATTATAATTTGGATGACACCAATACATTAGGTGTTTTACGAAGAGTATATATATATATATATATGGGTGGGCTACCGTGAGAGCACGTCTTAAAATAAGAAATAAAAGCAATTTTTAATGTATGAATTTTATGTAGAACACGTATGAATTCGCTGTATAAATGTATGAATTGTGAAAAATAAATTTTTGCTACTTTTGAGATTCGAACTCAGGACCAGAAATCCATCCAACAGGGTTACGAATCAACCGTAGATCTTGATGATCTAAGGGTTGAAAATGATTCTTATTTTATATCTTAAGAAATGCTCTTATTTTAGCTCTTCCATATATATATATATATATATATATATATATATATATATATATATAAACTCCATCCCCGTCTCAATTATATCCGTCTCAATAATATAAGTTTGTTTTCCTTTTTCGAACGTCCCAAACATATAAGCTTGTTTCTCTAAAATGTAATGTTTTTTTACTTATCTACCACTACAAAAAAACGCGTGTTTACCGGCGTAAACTACCGGCGGCGCTTTTGCCGTCGGTACCTAACGGCGGCACGGCGGCGGCATTTCAGGCGACCCGAACCTTCGAAATTACCGGCCAGTTACCGACGGCAAACCCGCCGCCGTTAACTAGCGACGGCGACGCCGCCGTTAAGTTTTGAATATTCAATAAAACATTATTTTAACACAATTACCGACGGCGTTTTTGCCGTCGCTAGCTAGCGGCGGCACTTGCCCTCGGTAATGTCTAATATTAGGGCACGCGTAACCTCCTTTTTTCAGTTCTGCGCAAAACAGATCCCCCCACCCCCCGCCGCTTCTGCTGCTGCCACCAGCCGACCACCGCCGCCGACCGCCGCCGCCGAACCCCGCCGCCGACCGCCGCCGTGCCCAGCCGCCCGGTAACTCTCTTTCTCTCTCTCTCTCTCTAGATATCATTTAATTTTAATTATATATATATATATATAATTTTTAAATTTAATTTGACTTATATTCTTTATTTTAGTTCGACGATTTCGTTTCGCCGCTTTCTTCACGACACCCGCCGGAAACCACCACCGTACGTACGCTTCTCTTGTTTAATTATTTATTTATGAATTTTTTTATGTATTTATATGTTAATTAAATAGATTTATTTGTTATATATAGTTAATAATTAATTTATAATTAGCTTTGTTTATAAATAAATTATATGAAGCATGAATAATTTTAAATTATATCAATTGAAGTATGATTAATTTTAAATTATATATATTAATCAATTAGTATATGTTGTTAGTTTAATTTTAAATTATGAAGCATGATTAATTTTAAATTATATTTTAAGTTGTTAATTTGTTAGAATAATTTATATATGTTGGATAATTTTGTTAAATTAAATGTTATGTGCTATGTGTTTATGAAATGTTATATTATTATATATATATATATATATATATATATATATATATTGTGGGATAGATTTAATCAATTTCTTAAGGATCTTCTCCCTTTGGGATAGAAATTGATTATTTCTTAAGGATCTTCTCCCTACAAATGATTGTTTTTAATTTAATTACCATGATTTTTATTGCTTTTATTTGTATTGTATTATTGCTTCGACATTGGGGGGTCGGGTAGACCTAGTATAGGCTTAGTAAATTAGGACCACTATGGTCACTATAGTTGCTGGTAGAGTCGAGCACTTGGTAGTTAGGATAGTGGGGTTATGCTGTCGAAATTTTGTTAGATTTCAAGTAATTTATTATGTTTTATTTGTTTTTTTCAATTAGAATTTGCAAGAATGAGTGATAATCGTACGTGGATGTACGCGAGATACAATGATCGTACCGCATTTGAAACGGGGCTTGAGTTTTTCCTTGAGTGGGCGTTCAATCAAACGGCGTACACAGATGGACAAGGTAACATTAGGTGCCCGTGTAAGAAGTGCAAGAATCAAGCGTATTTAGATGTACCTACGGTCAGAGAACATGTTAGTAGGCGTGGATTTGTCCTGAATTACAAAGTTTGGGTTTGTCACGGGGAAGCACCGCTGTCTATGCCGAGAGAACATGCTATAATGAATGAGGATGATGGATTATACAATAACTACGAAAGGATGGTGCATGACCATGCTGGACCTAGTAATTATCAAGATCCTCCAAATCTGGAGCAGCCGCCCAATAATGACGCTCAACAGATTTATAACATGTTGGATGCAGCGGATACTCCATTGTACGCAGGATGTGACACGTACGCAGGATCTCGAGCTCGTGCCAACCGGATGTCCGAGCCCGATGGGGAGGGTACAGGGATCAGTAGGCACGTGGGCGGGTCCCAATCGACTCGTATCCTGCAGCAGTATATGGTATGTAATTAACAAATAATTAAGTATATAAATTAAATTAATATATTGACTAATATAACTTATTTATCTTATATAAATGCATCTACAGAGCTTGGATCCTGGTACTCCCCAGGATGCACCGAACTATGCCACCTTCCTCCGCCTCCACACGTACGCCGACGGAAGTTATACGTCGGAGAGAGATGCTAGAATTGACGTAAGTGTTTAAGTTTATTCAAATATTTAGTGAATGTATTTATTTTCTAACAATTATGCATTGTTATGTATGTATTAGGCCGAGGTTCATCGACTGGCCGCTGCCACAGGACGACAGGAGCGGCTAGACGAGGTGTATTTGGAGGTGGTGCAAATTGATAGGTCACGGATCTACGGCGTCGGGAGTGCCGGGCAGAGTCAGGCTAGTAGGGGGTCTATCCGCAGCACGGGCAGTTCTGCGGTGTCTCAGCAGCTTTATGAGACACGGATCTCCACGCTGGAGGAGCGATTGGCGGCAGAGCAAGCAGAACGCCAACAGATGCAGGACCGCGTGGCTCAATTGGAGGCGTTTATGATGATGTATAATGCTCAGCCACCTCCACACCCTGATGCCGATGATGATGATGATGATGATGCTTAGACTTATGTTTATGTTTTCAAACAAAATTACATTTGCACTTTCTTTTCAAATTTATGTTTTATTGAACTATATATTTCAAGTGCTTTAATTATTAAAACTATAAATGTTTTATATATTTATGGCAATGATGATGATGATTGCATTTAACATAAACAAATAAATTCAAATCACATTATAATAACCAAATTAAAACACTTTTGGTGTATTAATGTTAAAAAAAAAAAAAATTAATTAATTAATTAATTAATTAATTAATTATTAAATATTACTCCCTCCGTCCCATTATTAATGGCACGTTTTCCTTTTTGGGCTGTCCCGTTATTGATGGCACGTTTCCTTTTTTGGAAAAAATTAGGGCTCATTAACTACAACTAATAAACTTAATTTAAGGTCTCATTAGCTCTCTCTCTATCGTATCGTCCCTCTCTCTTCTCCCCCCAAAACCTCTCCACTGCGCCGCCTTCTCCACCTCCTCCGGATCTGCGCCGCCGCCTCCACCTCCGCTGGATCTGCGCCGCCTCCATCGCGCCGCCTCCGGATCTGCGCCCGCCTCCTCCACCTCCGCCTCCTCCAGATCTACGCCCGCTTCCTCCACCTCCACCTCCGCCTCCTCCAGATCTGCGCCGCCTCTGCATCTGCACCACCTCCGTCGCACCGTTGCAGTGGCGCAACAACCTCCTCATCTCTAATCCACTTCCTTCTCGCCGACCTCCCTCTTGAACAACAAGTACGGGATGTGGGGGCTAGGGTTTACAGAGGGTGGAGCGGCCACCACCAACCTGTTGGTCGCCGGAGTTCTGTAAACGGGAGGGAGGGAGAGAGTGGTTGTTTGAATGAAAGTGGTTGTTTGAATTTCTTTAATTTCTTTGTTGGTTGTTTGAATGATAGTGGTTGTTTGAATTTCTTTGGTGGAAGCCGGCAGCGGCCTCGCCGGTGGCGGCAGCGGCAGCAGCAGATTTTTGGAGTAACAAAGCCTCCTTGCTTAACCATATTTAACATTCAATTTTGGGAAGAATTTTTAATTTTTGTTTGGTTTCTGCCATGGAGAGAGGGAGAGAGGGAAGGGAGAGATAGGACGGGGGGAGGAGCCGACGAGGCGGCGCTCGCCGGCGCCGGCGCCGCCGTGTACCGGTGAGGCAGAGAGAGAGGCAGTGTGTGTGACTGTGTGTGTGTTTTTAATTAAAATAACACTACACATCTAATTCCCTTAATTCTACTTTTCTTAATCTCCGTGCCGAAAAGAAACGTGCCGTTAATAACGGGACGGAGGGAGTAATTAAATATTTTACCGACGATAAAAATAAGGACCGAAACGAACTCGCTCACTAATTAACAACATATTTAAGGTATTATCTCCACATATTCAAAGATTATAATTATATGAGTGAGTATATAGCATTTAAATGAATTAATAGATGTAGATATATCAATAATACGAGTGTTCTGTACTGGTGATCACTCGAAAAGAATTTCAAAGTTAAGCGTGCTTGACACATAGCACAAGCAAGATGGGTGACCCACTGGGAAGTCGGGTCGCCGACTGGGAAGTTCGTCTAAAGTATGCAATACCGTATAAATACGGAAATAAATTGTGGATATACAATATACAATAAAATAAATAAATAAATAAATAAATAAATAAATAAAATAAAATAAAATAAATTAAAAAATAAAAAAAAAACATTACCGTGGGCAAAACGCCGTCGCTAGTTACCGACGGCAATTTCCCCTCGGTAAATACCCGGCCATCCTCCGGCATGATCCACCGGCCGGCGGTAGCTTGTTACCGACGGCGATTCGCCGCCGCTAGTTAGCGGCGGTAATCGCCGTCGGTAGTTTTCCGGCAGGGTCAGCCGGACTCCGGTGGCTCTCTATACCGACGGCAAAATAGCCCTCGGTAACTAGCGGCGGTGTCTGCCGCCGCTAATTCTCCGGCTAGGCTCCGCCGTTTAACGGCGACAATTCCGGCGGCATCGCCGCCGTTAACTGCCGACGGCGGATGTTCGCCGCCGTTATTGTCGTTGCCGACGAACCGTTTAGCGGCGGGAGTTTGCCGCCGTTATCGCCGCCGGTAACACTATTTACCGGCGGCCGTCTTTTTTTACCGACGGCATTTAGCCGTCGGTAATCAACGCTTTTTTTGTAGTGTACTAATATATTCCTATTTAATCTTTGATTGACTTCAACTTTAATTGATCATCATTAAATAATAATTAAACATAGACATATTAGAAAGTTTATATGTATATTAATTTTCATTTACAATGATTTTTTTAATTATTTTTAAATTTCAATTAACCTATATAATTGAGACGAAGGGAGTAGTACTATTATTTCATTAATTTGCAAACTAGTAATTCCGATCTTCCATCAATCATTATAACGAAATACATATCATGAAACTAAATATATATTACAACAAATTAACCAAACACTTGCAAATTAACTAGACCGAATATTACTGTTTTGTACACAATAGTAGAATGAAATTGGTTTCCGTCGAAATCCAACCTTGTACACGTATATATTTTCTTTATTAATATCCATCACTTAGGTGATGTACATGCATTATGTATATCCTATACTAATATGAAATTGTATCATTACCTACTACGATATTTAATAACAATATATTAGGAATATCCATGCGCACGCGTACACATAATGAACCATCAATTTTGCAATTCCATCTGATTATGATATTTCAAATTGTGACGTCAACAAAGTACCCGTCACATTAAGAGATCCATTTATTTCTTATTCTCAACACTAACAATAATAATATATATTACTAATATCAACCAAAATCCTGAAAATTATTGAGAAAAATTATAGAAATCAGTGGGTAGGCATGGGCCACCATCTCATGAGAAGTTGTAAAATTTATTAAAATTCGGTTAATAATTAATCATTACCAAAAATATACAGTATGAATATGTGTATGACATCAATTTCCATTCACTTTGCCCCTCTTTTTGTTTAATTTCGTCCTCCTACAAACCCTAGCTATGGAGCCGTTTTCGCTGATCATTAGGTTTAGGGTTCGTGGACCACCTCCAAAACGGCTGCCGCAGCCGCTTCGCCGCCGCCCCTACCTGTCCCATTTTTCTCGCATGCCGCCTTCTGATTGTGATGGAAAAACGGTGTCGCCGCCGCAGCTGGTGGCTGTGGCTTTTCCATCTTCAGCGATGACCGTAGCTCCAACACCTCCTTCTTCAATCTCCGATTCTCGTCGCTTAATCTCTCGCAGTTTTTCTTCAAGATCTCGCACTCTACCTCAGTTTGCTTCAATTTGCTCCTGCATTAAAGCATCACAAAACAAGGTTTTAATGTATATATACACATATTTGTGTGTATGGATATATAGTATAAATAGAGAGAGGGAGGGAGAGAGAGACCTTGCTCTTCTGTTTTGAAACCAAACTTCAACTTGTCTAGGTTTGAGATTCAATTTCTCTGCAAGTGTCTGTTTCTGGCCCTGCAACATTCCATGCCATCATTTACATTATCAACAAATCAACAATTTATGCAAATATCAAATTGACTAAGTTAAATTAATCACATGTAGATATATATATATTTACCGTGTTGAGGGTGGTGTGCTGTCTGAAACTGTCTTCAAGCAAGGTGGTCTGATCCCTAGTGAGCCTCAATTTCTTCCTGCCAAAATTCATGGAGAAATTGATGTCGGGATCATCGTCTTTGGCAACGTTGTGATCATGATCAAGTCTGATCATTTGGGAATTGAGATCATGATCATTTGGATGGATTGGGATGGAGAGATCAAGAAAAAGAAGACGTTTGTTCTTGTTTTGTGGGATTTCTCTTTTTGGAGAAATTTGTGATAAGCCCAAACCGAGGCCGAGGCCAAGGCAGACTTCACCATCTCCATTATCCATTTTGAGAAATGATCGAGTTGGGAATTGGAGGTCAGTTGGGACATTTAAACTGTTATATAATATAATGGGGTGAGTAATAACAGCAAAACTATATTTGGGGTGTAAGTGAGATTAATCACATTTTTAATTATGTATTTATTATATGGAGTGATTATCAATGTCAAAAGAAAATAGAGTGATAATAATGACATGCGTTAGGCATATGACTCCTAGGAGGAAACCAAGATAGATAGAGAGAGAGAGAGAGAGAGGGAGGAGCAATCACCAAGCCTACTGTTTATTTCATGTTTGACTTACTGTTTAATCTTCACACACACAGATATAAAGGCTTTATCTACGTGAGTCTTTGCCTGCATTTAGGGGTGAATATAATGTTTCGATTTAATTTACTGTATGTAATGGAAAAGACTAACAGGAGGAGTTATTACATTATAATGCTCAGGTAAAATGGTTATTTAATATACTTCAACTTTGTAAGTTGTAACCCCTCCATCATTAATTAATTTCTTTCATTGTTTCTTTTTCCTTTTCGTTTCTTGACTCAAATTTGTAGGAATAATGCTTGAATGTTAATAATGGTGATAGAGCATGGAATTAAACAGGGTTTATTTTGTTGCCGTTCAATATCACGATTATCCATCCATTAGTTTCTGAAATATATACTGTATAAAAGTTAAGACATCTGACATGAGATTAAAAACACTAACGAAATATATTAAGTTGGATTAATTTAGTGTTTCGACCCGAACCTAGAGCCAGTTTCTATGCTTAGAAATTATATGTATATAAAGAATTTAATGATGATAATTGTGATTTTTTTAGCCTGCTCAAATTATATAAATCCATACCCAATATAGGGAACAAATAGCGATTTAGTTGAAGAATTTGTTGGGGCTCATTGACGATCGTGAGAATAAGGGCATGAACAGTGATATATATCTAATTTTACTGTAGACTATTAATGGCGAGAATTAGCTTTTTAGAGTTGAGGGAGAAAAGACGTGTCTTCACTGCATTAAACCGAGAATTATAAGTAAATAAACTTAATTCATACTTTGCGTATAATCGATCAATATTAAAGAAAAAAACTGTAGCTTAATATGTGCATAATGTGTATATATGCTTAATATTAAGCAATATATAAATTGATACCCTTTACAATTTAAATTAATTACTTGAGATGATAATGATTTTTTTGAACGAAGGTTTTTTAGGAAAACCAATTTCATTTTATTAATCGCAAATGTAGAGAATATGAAGAAGACCTTTAATAAAAGATGGAGGTTCGTCCCACACAAGTGCAAAAGGAAAATTCTTCGAACATCTATGTGAACATAAGTTTAGTTTAGATAATGTACAAAATACTTTTTCTTGCAAAAATAATTAAGTACAGTTAGAAAATAATGGTGTTAATTAAACTATAAAATCTAGAGTTACAATACGAGCCCATATCTCCCGGCCCCTTTTTGTGTCATTTTTTTTTGCTGATAAGGAAAACTGGCAGCATATGATAATATTCGAGACTGCCATTTTTGTATGGGAAACTCTACTAGTTCAAAATGTACTAAGAAAATTTTGTGCGACAAAAAAAAAGTATGATACGGAAAATGCCTCCTGTAATAAAAATATTACAATTAGAACAAATTGGATCTTTATCTTTGTATTTGTTTTTTATGAGGAAGGAGCACCTAGATCCATTAGTTACCTATAAATCCGTAGGAGTATAATTTGCAAATAATAATAATAATAATAATAATAATAATAATAATAAATAATTGGGCAATATAATAGTAATAATTAATAATGATTAGTCCTCAAGGGGACACCAAGCGGTGCGATCTCCTGTGTGTGAACAGTGAGATCCTGAGTTCAAACTCCACTGCTCCCCCTCCCCAACTCCCCCAAGTAAAAAAATAATTAATAATGATTAATTATTACTCCATCCGTCCCTAAAATATCTTCTTACGAAGAGATGGCACGAATTTTAAAGAAAGTTAGTTGTGTATTTGACGAGTTAAGAATTGACAATAATTAGTGGAATTATTTTTAAAAATATGTTTGAAAAATATTTTGAAGACAGATGAAAAAAGATATAAAGAAGGATGTTTTAGAGACGGATACCGTGAAGTGTTATTATTATTATTAGGGGAAAGAAAGTTGGCTATTTAGATGTTCTCAAAAGAATACATATCTTAATTAATAAAAAGTAATTTAACTTATAGGTAGGTGGCTGTAGTTTCTACAGTGAAAGAACAACTTGTGCAACTGGAATATTACGAAAAAGACTGAGTGTTCTTTGTCCTAATTTAATTAACGGAATAATTATCTCTTAACATTGCAACCATGGCAATTATTTCCACAATCAACTCTTTTTCTTCTTGGTTCAATTTCTCGAAACCATACAGCAACAAATTACCACTTGCACGAATCTAATCTTATCCCCCGACCCCACACTGCCACACACTCAATTATTTTTTTTACATATTTACTTCGGTTAATTCAAAAGTTATCATAATAATGCAGAGCAATGTTATTTAAGGCCCTTGAGATCGATCTCCTTTTTTTTTCTTCACGTATACTATCATGCTACCGTCCCATTATAATATTATTATTTTATAATTTTTAAACACGTAGACTAAGAAAAAATATGTAAATTAATTAAAAGTGATAGAATTTATATATTAATACTATTTTTTTATAAAAATAAGTTAATAATAATAGGACAATTCAAAAATAATAAGTGAAACAATAATAATAGTAGACTAAGAAAAATATGTAAATTAATTAAAAGTAATAGAATTTATATATTAATAATATTTTTTAATAAAAATAAGTTAATAATAATAGGACAATTCAAAAATAATAAGTGAAACAATAATAATAGGACGCCATGATTATGAAGTATGATTCATAACATCACATAAAATAATAATAAAAATCTAACAGGCATAGAGCAAAATTTCCATCCAACATTACAGAGTAGTTTTTTGTAATCATTTTTGTTCAGTTTAATGTGATTATAAGACTTAAACTTGTCAAATATATATGGGTTGGATGAATTCATGGTCCCGAGTTCGAATTTCATAGGTAGCAAAAAAAATATTTTTCACAATTCATACATTTACACCGCGAATTCATGCATGTTCTACATAGAATTCATACATTATAATTAATTTGTACTCCATATGTTAAGAAGTGTTTATATAGTAGCCTTTCATGAATTCATACATTTACATAGCAAATTCATAAGTGTTTTATATGTTATTTTATATGTTAAGGGTGTGTTTGCTTTTTATTCCTCTAAATGGAGAGATGACAAAAATTTATGCATTTAAATATCTCATTTCTTATTCCACATTTTACACAAAAGAGAAGTTCACAATTTTTTCTTCTTTATTTTCATTTCATGTTTACTTTAATGCACTAATACTGACTTTTTATGTGATTAATTAATTTTTTTTTCAATACACTTAATAAGGTTAGAATGTTGGTGCCACTTTTAAAATAAAAGTTCATGATTAAAATGGACTTTCTTAAGTACGTACGGAAATAATTATGAGGTATTCGGTGAGAAATGCAGTATATTCAAAGTGAGAAAATACAAATTACAGTAATTTACAAGTCACACAATTTTCCCTTAATTCTACAAAATGGACTCTTGAAATAAGTCGCTTATCAAAAAGTTTATTTACAACTTCGATCTATTTTTAGTATATTATTCCTTCTTTTATTTTTCACGCTTTCTTTTTTAATTTCTGCGTCGATGACTATATATAATACTCCATCTATCTCATAAAAATATGCTCTTTTCTATTTTGGGACGTCCCATAAGAACGTACATTTGTCATTTTTGGACACTACCTCACCACTAACTTCTTATTTTTTATTGCCTCCGTCCACGGAAGAATTTTCTACTTTTCCTTTTTGGGAAGTCCATAAAATAACTTCCTACCTATTTTTGGACTATAACTTTTCACTTTTTCACCACTTTCAATACTATTTATAACATTTTTTCACCACTCTCAATACACTCAATAATTTTTTCTCCATTCTCAATACACTCAATAATTTATTTTTTTTAAATTTGTGTCACTCCCTCTTAAAAAGTTCTTTCGTGGGACGGAGGGGGTAATAAAGTGAATCACTTTTTCAATTCTCAATACACTCATCTAATATTTTATTAAAATCCGTACCATAAAAAATGATGTACACTCTTGTGGAATGAATGAAGTACGTTTTCTTTACTATATCAAATATTGTAATATAGGTCATTATTAGATAGCTATAGAATGTGATATACGATATCAATATACAATTATCGAACTACAATTGATGTGATTTTTTCAAAAAAAAAGTTATAGTTATATATGGCACTAATTTCATCAGTTTACTCATTATAACAAAGTTATAGTTATATATGGCACAAATTTTTTGGTATTCAAATGATGCAGTCTATAAACAACAAAATTTAGAGTTTAAATTCAGTGCTCCCTCTCCTTCAAGTAAAAATAATACTCGCAATAAATTAATGTGTAATTTTACCCACAGAACTATATATATTTTTATAAAAATATTCTCTTCGTCCTATTTAATTTGATATGTATCTTTTTTTATTAGTATTTTATTTGATTTGATATTTTTTTTTTGGACTAACACATTTTTATCTTACAATTTTACTTTTTTAAATATTCGTGCCAAAAATAAATAGATCAAATTGATAGAAAGGAAAGGAGTACTAAAGTATAGGTTAATTTATGGTGCTTTGATTTATGGATTAAAAAATGAGTAGATCCAAAATTGAACTTAATTTCCTGGCCCAGAATACCCCGTACTGTATTTATGTAAAAACAAGCAATATTAATTATATTTATGCGGGTTTTATGGTCATTTCATCTCTTACCTCAATAATACCTAAAATATCCTTCATTCGTGCGAAGTATATTATGATTTTATGATTAAGTAACCCTAAATTAAAGAATTAATCTTATCAGGAATTTAATGCATTTAATATCCTCTATTAGCAATTTGTACAATATTTGACATCTCTTATTGCATATTGAAATAATGAAGAATACGTGAGAATCGTAAGGGTAAGGTTGTAAACAAATGAAGTTACTCGCTAGTTACTCGGAGCTTGGTTAAAAAAATTTCGTTTAATAAAATTTTATAAATAATTAAACTTGATCTTGGTAGTATTCGATTCATTAAGTGATTGTCTTAAAAATATAAAGTTTCAATTATGTTATTGTGAATGAAATCATTTATTTTTAAAAGAAAATAATTAATATTTTGAATTTAAATATAAATTTAGAAAGTTTCGTTTAGACTTCATTAAATTCGTGAACCTCAAAGTATTCGAATAAATAAAATTTGGGATTCGCCTAAATAATAAAACAATCAAACTTGAGCATAACCGTACTTAGCTCGATTCAATTACATCCCTATCTAGAGGGTTAAGATTGTTCAATGTTAGGATGTACTCCCTCCGTCCAGAAAAAATAGTTACAATTTTTTTGCCATTTTTGGATGTCCACAAAAATGAGTCAATTTTTATTTTTGGAAACTATCTCTATCACATTGTGGACCCTATGCTCCACTCACAATCTAATTTATTATCATTATAAACACTAAGTGTGACTTTTTATTCATTCACAATACAATAACTATTTTTATTAAAACTCGTGTCGTCTCTTAGTATGACTATTTTTTGTGGACGGATGAAGTATATTGCCACATGTACATCAATCATCCATCATCAATATATAATAGAATAGGAGATGTTACGAAAATAAAAATTAATAAAGAATCTGAATTGAATTTTTAGTGCCCAAACGACGTGTAATCACAGGGAAGTGTATGTGGGATGAGATTCAGTGTCTCACAATTTTATGTGTGTCACTGTGTCCCATTCTTATATTTATTATTTTAAACATATTTTTTTATAAAAATAAAATTTATTATGATACTATGAATTATATTTAATTTTTATTTTTAAAAATTAAATTTTTTAAAAAGTGACTTTGAATTTATCAATCTATTATTAACTAATTAATAAAAATGAAATTAAATGATAAAAAATAATTATATATCCTAGATTGATGGAATAAACCCTAGTTAATAATCACAAAATTAAACTAAAGCATATAAAGTTGAAATTGAAGAAAAAATATATAAGAAAATAAATAAAATTGAAAGTGAGACATAAAGTGTGGTACACTGAATCTCATTCCAGTGTATGCCAAAATAGTTTTCACTAGTTATTACTATCTCATTTTTCAGAAAAAATAAATTAAAAATAAAAAATAAAGCTACTAGTAGGCCGTAGAAATTCTGCTCAAGCTGAACATACCAATATAATTGAACTTGAAGATGTTTGCTAGATTTGCTCTCTTTTCTTTTAATTTGTAACTCGCAAAAATTGTAATCCTACTTATCGAAGGATAGTTGATATGACTATCTGATCTATAACGTAGTAATGTCAACTAAGTTGACATGCAAGTGCACATTTGATAATATCACTTTCTCTTTTAGAAGTTATTAATTATTTTTACATTTGCTTTTCAGTCATTGCGATACCATTTGTAGATATTATGATATATCTCTACCTACGAACTTAGGTGGATATGATTAAAATCATTATAATCAATATTTAATTTCATGGCAGAGCTAACACTTTTGCTATTTATATTGTTAAACAAATCCTGTAGCTCTCGAGATTGACCCTTGGCTCAGTGATCACATGTTCGACAAACTCACATTCAAGTGATAAAAAAATGAAAATAAATAAATATTTATAAAGAACTATCAAATTGAATTCGCTTCTTTAGTTTAATGCAAACTTGCTGAGCCCCTGAGACAAATCGGCCACGAAAACACCCAAAGCCAAACACGTCCTAAGATGCAAAATCATTTTTTCTCCGAATATTTCAATGTAATTCAATTTGGTCTCATCTTTGCATCAGCATCAATATTGGTTTTTAACCATTAAATTTCCCAAGTAGTATCAAAATATATAATTAAGATCAAATCTGGCTCGATAATTCATGAGAAGAGATAATCTGTTGGTGTCATACGAATCAAAATTTTATTTCCATATCTTGTGGAAAAAAAAATCCCACTTGGTAGCAGCAAAGTTTGATTAATTACAAATGCAAATACACAGAAACCAAACTTAATTAGCCGTTTTCTTTCCCTCAGCTCCATGTGATTAGAAGTGCGGTTGTCTTCAAAGTCTCGTCAACCGCTCTCTCTCTTCACATTATTTTACTTCCCTCAATTTTTTTACCCAAAAATTTGTTCAAATTGTTAGACATGTCAAAATTTGCCAGACAGTCCTCAATATATATTCAGTGACATATTTGTAATTTTATATTATTGCATTCATTAATAGTATTCATATTGGAATCTTAACTCGTTTGATGATCATCGATCCCCTTATTTATGATCGCTGCACGTAGGTGCACTCTAATAAAGTAGTCCAAAATATATATATATAGTAGAGTTGCAAGTTTGATCGTCCATCTCCGATCGAGAAAATGATCACCGGAAAAGACATCTACGATGTCCTGGCGGCCATCATCCCGCTGTACGTGGCGATGATCCTAGCATACGGGTCGGTGCGGTGGTGGAAGATCTTCACCCCGGACCAGTGCTCCGGCATCAACCGGTTCGTGGCGGTGTTCGCGGTGCCCCTCCTGGGCTTCCACTTCATCTCGACCAACAACATCTACGCCATGAACTACCACTTCATCGCGGCGGACTCCCTGCAGAAGGTGGTGATCCTGGCGGCGCTCTTCGTGTGGCACGCCTTGAGCAACAAGCAGCAGCCTGGAGTGGATGATCACTCTCTTCTCCCTCTCCACTCTCCCCAACACGCTGGTGATGGGCATCCCCCTCCTCAGGGCCATGTACGGCGACTTCTCCGGCAACCTCATGGTGCAGATCGTGGTGATGCAGAGCGTCATCTGGTACACCCTCATGCTCTTCATGTTCGAGTACCGCGGCGCCAAGATGCTCATCACCGACCAGTTCCCCGACACCGCCGGCTCCATCACCTCCTTCAAGGTCGACTCCGACGTCATCTCCCTCAACGGCCGCGACCCTCTCCAGGCCGACGCCGAGATCGGCGACGACGGCAAGCTCCACGTCGTCGTCAAGCGCTCCACCTCCGCCTCCATGATCTCCTCCTACAACAAGGGGATGCACTCCAGCGGCATCACCCCGCGCGCCTCCAACCTCACCGGCGTCGAGATCTACTCCGTCCAGTCCTCGCGGGAGCCCACCCCGCGCGGCTCCAGCTTCAACCAGACCGACTTCTACGCCATGTTCAACAGCAAGGCCGCCAGCCCCAAGCACGGCTACACCAACAGCTTCGGCGGCGACGTCTTCTCGCTGCAGTCCTCCAAGGGCGCCACGCCCCGGACCTCCAACTTCGACGAGGAGATGATCAAGATGGGGAAGAAGCGGGCGGGGGCCGCGGGAAGGAGCATGAGCGGCGAGCTCTACAACATGCCCCCGCCGCCGCCGCCGTCTTATCCGCCGCCCAATCCCATGTTCTCCGGGCCGAGGAGGAAGGACAGCGGCAGCGCCAACGTGAACATCAGCAACACGACGAGCAGCGCGAGCACTGCGATGGCGAACATGAACATCAGCAACAGCACCAGCAATGCCAGCACTGCTGTCCCCAACAAGGAGCTGCACATGTTTGTGTGGAGCTCCAGCGCCTCGCCGGTGTCGGAAGCCAACATGAGAAACGCCGTCAACAAAGCCGCCTCCTCGGACCTCTCCAGCATGGACGATGCTGCTGCTCATTCAAGAGGTGATCATATCTGTTCATTTCATGTTCTTATTCTTTGTATTAATTTATTAATCTTAATTTATCTGTGGTTGATCTGACGGCAGAGAATGGGAAAATGAACGGGGAGAAGGAGATTGAAATGGAGGATGCGGCCAAGTTCCCACCAAATGCTTCTCCATATTCATCCCACAAGAAAATGGATGTGGAAGAAGGTGGAGTGATGGGAAAAAAAACACAGATGCCACCCACCAGTGTTATGACTAGGCTTATTTTGATCATGGTTTGGAGGAAATTAATCAGAAATCCCAACACTTACGCTAGTCTCTTTGGCCTTATCTGGTCTCTTGTATCATTCAGGTCTCCATTATTACTATTATTTTTATTATGTTTTTTAATTGAGTTACTGAGATAATATATTGAGATGATGATTATGATGATCTAACTACAGGTGGAACATTGAGATGCCATCAATTGTGAAAGGCTCGATTTCGATTTTGTCCGATGCAGGCCTTGGCATGGCCATGTTCAGTCTAGGTAGCGTTCCTTAAAAATAAAAAAATAAAAGTAATGTTATATTTGGTTAATAATTTTGAAGTTTTAATTGTGTTGCAGGTTTATTCATGGCTTTGCAACCAAAGATGATAAACTGTGGGAAATCAGTAGCCACATTTTCAATGGCTGTGAGGTTCTTAACCGGGCCGGCTGTCATCGCTGCAACTTCCATCGCCATCGGCCTCCGCGGAGTTCTTCTGCACGTTGCAATCGTTCAGGTCCTATACATACTTTTCAAGTTTTTTTAAGTTAAATAACAGTTTAATTAATTTATAACTCAACTGATTAATATGTATCTATTCGGCAACAGGCTGCACTTCCTCAGGGAATTGTTCCTTTCGTGTTTGCTAAAGAATACAATGTGCATCCAGACATACTCAGCACTGCGTAAGTTTTCACACATCAATTTACACCTACCAACACACACACTTATCTATATATAATCAGATGATAATTTAGTAGTATTACTTTGCAGAGTTATTTTTGGAATGGTGATAGCTTTGCCCATAACAATTCTGTACTATGTGCTGCTTGGGGTGTAAGGCTAGCTGTGTTTGGCAAAACAGAATAGAGAAATTGTTTGGGATGATGAATCCAAGAAGAAGAGATAAATTTAATCAAATGTGATAGACGAAACTGGAGATGCTATGCATGCAGGCAACGATATTAATTATCCTTCGTTGGAGTCAGTGTACAACTTGGAAATCATGTGCCTCTTCTTTCTTAGCTTATTATTATACAATTTTTTTTATATATTCCTTGTCATTTTTCCTTTAATTGTCTTAGAAAGATACTAGTACAATTTCTAGAGGAAGTTTTTAAACTAAATACTCTTATTGGTACTTGTATTATTCATACAGGTTCTCCTGCAAGTTCTTAGTAATTAATTTAATTTATTAAACGTTAATTCGTTATATATATATCCCGCGTGTTATTAATTAGATTAAGAATCTGGTTTACAATTATTTAGGAGGGCAGTAAAATCTAATTCCTGACAAATATGCTAAAGATACTCTTTGTATTATTCCTATATTACCTTTTTATATTAAAGACAAGATCTTGTTACGCGGAAGTCAAACAAGAAAAATGAGTTGAATGCGGATTTTAGTTGATTTAATTCGAGTTGTTTGTAAGTTTTTAGCATTTGATTAACTATCACAATTTTCTATATCTGACAAATTTAATCATCAATGACGTTGAATTAACCCTTCATGCATGTGGATGCTTTGGATATAAATTGATTAAACCGAAATTAATTGTACCTTGGGGAAAGATGATGCCTCATTTCAAGGCATTCTTAATTCCAACAGATAATACATATAATTAATTGATCTTTTCTGCAAATTTAGCATCTTATAAATTTTTAAATGCCTGTAACATGTGAGATAATTTCTTGTTAGGAGGCAAAGAAACATTTTGCTATTTGATTCTTCGGGGTATTTTCCGATCCAGTAAGTGTATATGTTTTGAATATGTGTAAAAATGTACGGATTTGATTCTTCCAAGACCCAAAAATCTCTCCCTATAAATAATATATTCACACAGGCACACCGTAACTGTGTAACGGCCAACGGGACATGTTATACACCGTGTTATTTAAGGATGGCTTGAAACCTTTCTCAAAAAATGAGAACTGCGAGGAAGAGGAAGTATCCATAAATCCTTTTATCATCAAGTTAAGAAATAAAGCCAATACTAGCTACATATATTAAACTAATATAAGAAATACTCCTCCATCCTGCGAAGCTTCATCACTATGTGTTAAGTGTGGTAGATGAAAGAATGAAAATATGAATAAAGAAAAAAAAAAATCATATAAGGAAAAGTGATCAAGCTTCGCAGAACAATCCGAAAAGCAATACTGATCAAACTTCGTTGGACGGAAAAAATACTTATAACAATGAGCTGGTCTGATGTGCGCCCCCACCCCTTTCAGTTAAATCAAAGATAATTATATTAATTGTTAAATTCTATATTAGAAATTAATAAAATGTATTTGAGAATTAATAAACTATAAATCTTTTTTAATTCCTAATTAACTACTGATATTCTTTAGATAAATATATAAAAATACAATTCAAATAGTCAATTTTTCTCTTATAATAATCACTTTAACACAACGTCAATCAGATAATAATCTTTGATGAACAAATAGAACAACATATATTTGATGTTTATTATTAGTGCATAAGGAGAATAACACATGAAAAAAATGTAACTATTCTCATTAGTGACTGAGCAAGTCTAATGATTTTACAAGAGCATCTAGATTTGTTTTTCTATTACATAAAAACAATAAATAAATTGGCCCAAAAAAAAGAAAAAGAGGGAGCCTCCATATAGTTAAGGTTTCGTAATAGACCTCAAAACTGCAGGCAATATACAGAGATCAGCTGAAGCAAACTTACAGATGTAAGAGAGTAGCAATCATCAGATTCGTGAAAGGTTGAGCTCCACAACACCATGGGGCCGCCGAGAAATTGGAAGTCGAAAGGCCGGAATTAGTACTGAGGCTATCCAGAGATGAGTTATGGTCTCTGCTCCACCAGCTGCAGATTAGGGGAGTTCTCCACCACCTCCATATGGATCTCATGACTGTTTTCTTTGCTTAGCTTAGATTTTGATAGTGGCAGCGTGGATTGCTGCTGCGACTTCAAGTTGAGATACGTGTACAGGGACATGCCAATGAGAGCAGTCGCAGCTCCACAGATGCTCGTCAGCCCAGGATTCGAACCGAAGAGAACAAAGCCACCTAGAAGGATCACACAAGTCTTGAACTGTCCAAGAACAGCATGCGTGGTTGCAGAGGTCGCCCTATTACAAAATGAGGACTAGTTTAAGATACATGGTTTCGCTCGACTTTTCAGAACAGTTGGAGATCAGGCATGATTCTTCAATACTGCCCGAATACACAGCCTATTCAACAAAGCAGCATTTTGGCCACATTTTCATAGGAAATAGATTTTCAATTTGAAACCCCAAGATTTTGGGTATCATCAGAAGTTATACGATGAAGTATGGTGTCGAAATACGAAGTTGCAAAAGAGATAGAGATGCAATAGTGGAGATAAAAGCAAGGTACGTACCCGAGAGCTAGAGCACCGGACCATTGAAGCAAGAAGCCAAGAATAGCAGAACCGCCAATAGTTGCACAGTTATAGCGGTTCCAGTTGAACGAAAGCACACCTGGAGGGTCCAGTGATGGCATTAACATCACCAGGAAGAACAAAGTAATAGGTGTTGTCTTCCACATTAGCCTGTCAGAAAGGCAGGCGCAAAAGAGAACATCAATCACTAATCTTTGTGGTAATGTATCGTTCAGTTGAAATTGGAGACATCACTTACGCCAGGGCGTTCCAGTTGTCTTGTTGTTGAAGATTAGACCACAATATTTTATTTACTGCACTCGGTACAATCCATGCTAAGGCTATGCAAGCGCCAAAAAAATGAAACTGGAGATCGGTTACCGTAGCTACAGCAACACCAACTGATACTATAGTAAGTGCAAGCACCTAGAAAATAGAAACAAAGTGAAACTATGTCATTTATATGGTACGGTACAATCATAAGAATAGTTTCTTTTTCCAATATTTAGATGGAAGAATTTATAGGTACAACCTAGTTTCCACAACCACAATAAACTTATTTATTGACTGATAGAGAGTCACCTTTTGCCTCGAGATTCTTTTCCGGAACAAAATAAACTCAGCCAGAACAATAGCCGGCGTCACTGCGATCTTAGCCATCTGATAAAATCCCACACTGAAAAAATATTTCAGCAGAACTTTATAGCCACATATAACTATGGCATGGACAAGAAAAAGTAAAGGGTAGAGAACTATCTCACCTATTATATTTCAAGCTAACATTTGCAAGACCAGTGGAGAGCGACATAACTATACCAAGAGACAGCAAAGTGGAATATTTGGTCGACTTGGAAGGAGGGGATAGAGAAAGAATCGAGAGAGCTTTTAGGATTGCCATTATCAACCAACTACATACATAGTGAATAAAAGTCAAGAATATTGGATAATTAAACCCAGTGTTGACGAGTACCTGAAAAAATGAACATGATCAAGCTCAAATTACTAAAGACTTAACAGAGCTAGAGGAGGGAGGAGCAAGAGAGGTGTGCTTCTTTACCAGTTTGTTCATCAAGATAATACTAACAGAAACCAAAAAATTGAATGTAAGGGCAATAGTGGGCGCCCAGAGAGATTGCTGTTGCCGCTTGGACCCACTGACTGACCGGAATCTGCTAAACATAGATGCCCGTAATTCCTCCAGGGCTCTACCTAAAAGAAGACGAGACATACATATAAGAAAACCTATAAGATCTTAATAAGAACCACAGATGGTGGTAAGAAACAAGCAGATTATGATGAATGTTTCCGTTACAATTACTAGAGATCTCAAAATCTTTAACATCTCTCAATATTCCAAGAATGTTGCAGAGGCTCTCACCTTCAACAAGAGCACTGCTGAACCTTTTCAATTTCATGAGGCAAACTCAAAAAACATAACATAAAGAGCTAGACGGCCAAGCCTTAGGCACATGAAACATTCTTGTACAGATGGATTGTCCTAACTTCCCCTTATTTTGATTCTAATTTGTTCAATTTTTAAGCTTTTTTGTTCTGAGGAGGAGGATTCTCATGTAGTTAGACTTTTGCCTCTAATAGTAGATGGAATTTTTTCCTCTAAGCTGAACCTAAATAAAGAATTCAACAATCTTTCATTTTTCTTCATTTAAAGTTGGAATTACTTTTGTATATTACAACAAACCACCAAGTCAAACAGCAACCCTATAGTCACAACAGTCTGGAGCTTCCTACTCCAAGCTCAAATTAAATGATGCAAGTACAACCTCAGATCAATTGAAATATTAACGTTTTCAGACGTAGTATGTTAAATTAGTTACCCTGAGAATAAACAGAACTAAGTCCAAAAGTGAATTTGTTTTCTAGAAAACTATAAAAATGACTAATAAATTCGAAATTTCCCAACCCCTTCTTCAATCCATTTTTCAAACCAAAATCTTTGGGCATGATTATAGCTTCTTGTGCTATTACAGTGGACTTTTTCAGACCAAAATCTGTGGAAAATTCTTAGCTCTTTTTATACATACATTAGAAATACTTAATAAACATTTGTGCTATGAATTTCGGACATTCAAATGTTCCGTCAATTCAGATAATAAAAATCTAATCTTGGCAGCTACATGCTTCCAATTATCCTTCACACTACCAAAAATCAGACATTTCGTTCAATTCAAATCAAACTCGCATACTTCCAAAGATTGAAATAGCATTCCCAGTTACATTCCATACATGAAGAGTAAATTCACAACACACACAAACACAGACACGGAAAAGGAGAACCTTTTTCACCGGCGTCACTATCCTTGCGTTTGAGAATTTTCCTGACATCTTTCCTGAGCAAAAAACCCAACATCTTCCTACTTTGGTGGCGCAGATGCAGCTGCTAATTGTTGTGCATTTCCTTAAAAATGGTGTGATTGTGTATGATATACATATGGCGTATGTATGTATATATAAGTGACTGGCACGGCAAACTCAGTCTATGAGAGTGAAGAAAATATACATTTCACGGGTGTATATCAGAAAACCCTGATCACCAGATGGAAAAAATGAGACAAAAATCTTCACAATCTGCAGATTTAGAGAGAGAGAGGATTTTGCGGCGAGATTGAGAGAGACTATAAGGGCCCGTTTGGAATTGGAAGTATCCTAATTACTATACTTTTGTGAGCTTGTATTCAATGGGAAGGGCCGAAGGGGCCGCTTTTCATTAGTATAAATGAATCACTTGTTTGTTTATTTTTTAGCTCAAAAATCAACCTTTTTTTGAGTTAGACCATTTTTAGCGGTGAATTACTCACATGCTTTAATAATTTATTAATACTTGAGTATTTAAAAAAAAAATTACTAATGTTTTGTTAAAGTATGTAAATGTAAATATTCGTATAAAAAAATCGTGTTCCAAACTTTCGGGTCTTCTTTTGACCAGTAACGGAGCCAGGATTTTTTTGGGGGGGGTGGGCTGAACTGTTA
Source organism: Salvia miltiorrhiza (assembly GCF_028751815.1). Taxonomy (NCBI): domain Eukaryota; kingdom Viridiplantae; phylum Streptophyta; class Magnoliopsida; order Lamiales; family Lamiaceae; genus Salvia; species Salvia miltiorrhiza. Next base: position 63,911,068 of record NC_080387.1, read on the forward strand.
CAAGGGTTCGATAATATTTTTTACTAAAGAATTTTTAGTAAAATACAATTTTTTACTAAAATACAAATATAATAATAATAATAACAATATTTTCATAGATAATATGGTTCAAAACATTTACTAATTTTTTTTTTGGGGCATTCAATACATTTTAGACATTTTTTACTAAAATACAAATATAATAATAATAATAATAACAACATTTTCATAGATAATATAGTTCAAAACATTTACTAAAATTTTTTTGGGGGGCATTCAATACATTTTAGACATTTTTTACTAAAATACAATAATAATAATAACAACATTTTCATAGATAATATAGTTCAAAACATTTACTAAAATTTTTTTTGGAGGCATTCAATACATTTTTTACTAAAATACAAATATAATAATAATAATAACAACATTTTCATAGATAATATAGTTCAACATTTACTAAAAAAATTTTTGGGGGCATTCAATACATTTTAGACATTTTTTACTAAAATACAAATATAATACTAATAATAACAACATTTTTAGACATATTATATATAAAAAAAAAATCAAAATTTGGAGGGCTACGCCCCTGCTTTTGACCATCTAGATATCGGAAAAAAAAATCCCATGTAGATTGCTTTATATCTGGAAAATAATATTACTATTTCTTCTACTTTTATATGGTTGGAAATGCTGATTCATTATATATATTTGTGAAAATTAAAGAAATGTACAAGAATGGTAGTATGATGCAGACACCCTTGTCTGGACTAAAATCTTGTCACAAAACAATCAGTTACATGACAAGTGTAATTGCTGAGATATCACTTATTTCTATGTTCTATCTATGTATATGTCGACCATATATTTAAATTAGTCCAGGCTTTCATTGCTTGAATATTTATCATTATTATTATTATTATTATTATTATTATTATTATTATAACTCTAAAAAATAATTTAAGGTGTCTTTAGGAAAATAGAGTACAGTGTTGAAGTAGATAAGGAGAAAATGTGTAAACTCATTATCTAAATAACTAGAAAAAATATGTAATTGGAAGAGCTTATAAATTGTGACAAGATTGAGAGCTTATTGATGAAAATATATGAAGAATGAAGTGTTTAGTAGTATTAAAACAGAGAGAGATGTAGCAGCCGACATGCAGGTGAAGGTGAAGTAATAACGGGGTGTGGGGTGGGGTGGGGTGGGACCCATGAAACAACTCGCGCTCGCCTTAACTGCTATTGGAACTCACTGTATAAATCAACAAAACTGTGTAACGCTCTACTTTCGCAACTTTTTTTTTCACTTTTGCTCTGTTCCTCGTTTTCCTTTTTCTTTTTGCAATTAACTTCCTTCGGCTTTGTTCAGTTTTGTCTAATTGTATCGAGTGAACTTTTGCAAGGTTTCTAGGATAATAATTTACGATGCCCATCTCTTGAATTTCAGTGTGTAGACAATTAAATTTGTCGTCGAATTAAATCGTGCCACGTGTAAATTCATGAATTAAATATTCAATTATATTTTCTATTTTATTAAATGGGATTTTATTCCTAATTAAATAGATATATATGATTAATATTTAATATAAATGAATTAATGGGCTTATGGACACCTAAAGCCCTAAGGCCCATGCATGAAGGCCCAAAGCCCATAAAGCCCACGAAGCCCATCTCTAAAATCTATAAATAGAGGTGTTGGGGTGCTCATTATTACAACGTGAAGGAGTGGAAGATCGAAGAGACCAAAGAATTCTCTCTAGTATCGTAAGTTGAAAGAGGCGAAGCATTGGAGAGTTCAAGTATTCTTCCAAGTATTCAAGTATCTTGAAGAATTCTATCTAGCGTTCAAGTCTTCTTCGAATCTTCAAGTATTTGAGCATTCAAATCTTCAAGTATCCTTCAAAATCTTCAAGCGTTCAAGTCTTCTTCGAATCTTCAAGTATTTGAGCATTCAAATCTTCAAGTATCCTTCAAAATCTTCAAGCGTTCAAGTCTTCTTCGAATCTTCAAGTATTTGAGCATTCAAATCTTCAAGTAACCTTCAAATCTTCAAGTGATCAAGGCGTTCTTACAAATTCCAAGAACGATCTTCCTCAAATCAAATCAACCAAATCCCAAAGCTTCAAGGCGTTCTTACAAATTCCAAGAACGATCTTCCTCAAATCAAATCAACCAAGTCCCAAAGCTTCAAGGCGTTCTTACAAATTCTAAGGACGTTATTCAAATCAAATCAAATCAAGTTCAAAAGCTTCAAGGCATTCTTACAAATTCTAAGAATGTTCTCAAATCAAATCAAGTTCAACGTTCAATCCAAAATCATGACTTGAGTCCCTTGGATTGGCGTCATCAAATCAAGTATTTCAAGAACCTTCGAACTTGTTCAAGAATCAAATGGAAGAGAAGAATCAAAGGATTAATTAGAGATTATAACCCGCATAAATCTATCTTCAAATCTATCAAATTATCTTTGTAACGCATTTTGTATTTTATCAAATTGAAATACAAAAATTTGTGTTTACACAGTGTACGTTGAGTTATATACTCTCTCCGTCCATGAAAAAGAGTCCTACTTACTCCATTTTTTTTTTGTCCATAAAAAAGAGTCTCATTTAACTTTTTGAATCATCACATCATACATTTTCTCTTATGTTTAATTATAAATTGTACTTTTATTCTACTTTTTTGTACTAATAATACCCCTACAAATTATACCTTTATCTCAGTTATATCTACTTTAACAATTTTCTTAAAACCCGAGACAAATCCCAAATGGGACTCTTTTTCATGGACGGAGGGAGTAATTGTTAGTGATATTTTTTTTTTATTGATGAATAGATAATTTTTATGATCGGTGTAATGATGTACTTGATCTATACTTGTTAGTGGTATCATATGATTAGTCAATAGTTGTACATTCCGTCTTCCCACTAGTGACATCTTGTTTCTTCTAGGCACGGATATTAAGGTGTAGATGATTTTGGTGTAAAATAAATTGTTTATAATAAAATTGGAAAAATAAGTATTTTTTAGATATTTATGTCAAATTAAGTGTAAAAGACAATGTAATGAGTGGTACTTTTTGTTACATATATTATGTAATTTATGAGTTACTCCCTCTGTTCATGAAATATTATCCTTAGGAAGGGAAGCACAGATTTTAAGAAATTTTGTGTTATTATGGAGAAAGAGACCCACAAATGAAGAAAAGTGGAAAAAATTAATTAAGTTAGTAAGTGGTAAATGGAGCCACCTGTTAGTGAGTGCAGAAAGAGACCCACAAATTTACTAAAACTAAAAAACAGATTATGACAATTTTTTATGGACGGATCAAAATAACAAATTAGAACAATATTTCGTGGACAGAGGGAGGGAGTATATTGAAATTGTTTGTTAGTTATTGAGCGTCTCAAAATGAAATATGACATTTTAAATGGAACGACACAGAGAAAAGTATGTTTCAAATGGATGGAAAAGTACTAATTTTAGATTTATGCTCATCCCCACATAGCTTGGCAACGAGACTCAAAATTCAAATCTCTGCACGGAATGAATCACCAAAACTAATTACTCTTGGCCGTATACTACATAATACAAAGTGGGATTATATTATGAATCTACAGTCTTGCTCGTCTTCCTTGTATCAAAATGGGTACAAGATTATGTGACTTAAGTTTGGGTGGCTACCAATGTAGCATAAATGAGCTCGTTCCAGGCATCGGGCACTCCGGGAAGACACCAATGGCTACAGTCTTGCCTTCTAGTAGAGACCTTCTTGAGTCCGGTCACGTTCTTTCCATAAACGGAGGGGTGTCCATCCTTGCGGAAATTGGTCAGGCGTGTAACGTTGAGCAACACCGCTTGCACCTTCGTCTCCTTGAGGATTTCCTCCACAATCGTCATCTTCTGAGGGTAGTTGTCGATGATAGCCCCTTGCACTACCGGTTCAGTCTCTCCGTTGCATGATCCACCGGAATCCCAGTCTCCGCCTCTGTTGTGAACATTTGATCAAGAACTGAAAGCAATGATCAGAAAAGCAAAACAGAGTTGGGAAAAAGATACCTGAAATGAGCAGACGAGTAGCCACGATAGAAAACCAGCTTTTGACGGCTCATTTTGTTCTTGATCCACGTCGCCCAGGTCTTGATGGCTCTCCTATATGCCTCCACAGCATCAAATTTAGGATAGATGTAGTCGCCTTCTTTATAGTAGTTTTTCCTGCACCAACACTTCATATCAGCATTGGGGAGTGATATTCATGAAAAACAAACATAACTAACAGAGTAGCGTGTCTATTTGGCGAGGATGTGTCGTTTCACATACCCCCTAGACGTCTTCCCATGGGTCCACCAGTGCCCTGTGTTGAACACGAGTATATCTGCTCTCAGCCAACGAGCAGCTGTCTTGTCAATACGGTCAATGGATAGAGTCGGGTTGGAATTTCCTTGTGCATTCTTACGAACCCCTTCCCTGACAAGGAAATGGGACCGGACAAATTCCACAGTGCAGTTGTAGTCCTGCAAGAACAGTTCAACAGCCATGAGTATTTTCAATACCGATGATGAAGAACGACCTGCTCAGATTTACCTCAAATTTGAAAATGAAATATCCCCTTCCTTTTGTTATTTTATTCCCACGAGTTTCATACATTTTGGTCTTATCCGGAAGACCTTCACGCAGAAGACACAGCAGAGATTCAAACTGGTTCCGGTTCATAGAGTCTCCAACCAGCATAAGCCTCTTTCCTCTGATTCTCACCAAGAAGTCTGTCGCATTAAACCTACACAGTCACAAACTCCCCGTATTAATAGGCATGGCGAAAGGAGCTAAAACTTGGCGTGAATGGTAAATGACAATGGCAAATCACATGACCAGACACCAGCAAGCATAATATAAGGACTTCAGATTTTGTTAGCAGTCCAAACTTTATCCTCAGCAAAGTTAACTGGAAAAGTCACGAAAGAGTTGTTAATCAGTAGGCTACTGGACTTTTTAGGGGTTCGTCTAGCCATGAACTCAATGAAGTCTCTGAAAACACCTATAATCATAATCTGGGAATAAGTAGGGTAGTATTTTGGGCCCCTCTAATGTTTTAAGTACAAGATAGAAAAATGCTTAGTTAGGCTGCATTGGCCGCACAGGGATGAGGCTAAACATTTAAGTGGCAATAGCATCTATTCTCACTAAGACTAATGTTTTCTGGGAAAGATGCTGAGTCGATCTATAGTAGCCTCCACAGCCACTTGATTTCCGAAAATTGACATAAGTGCAATTTCAAATCTAGCTCTGCAAGCACAAGGGATTTGCTCACATATGACGAACTCCAGAAAAGCCTGAATCAAAAAGATGAGCAACAAGCTATCCTGTTGCTCAAGAAATTCACTAGAGGGAGAAGCTTCATAATGTTCTCGTTCTTGCAACTTCTAACTGGAAAATATACCCAAGATTCACACAATTGAATGCTTTCATGATAGCATCTTCAATTTGAACTAATGCTTCATGAAATCACCACCTTTCAAATTTTGACTGTTGTCCTCAACTTTGAATATTTAAATGCTGATCAGATACTAAGCATGATTATGAAGAATAGGTTTTCTTAAGGAGCCAATGACAGATCATTTTCACCATAACAAATAAAACACTTGCTTTTCCTTGCACATCCTGATTAGACATTAAACACAATCTACATAAAACAAGATGGCAGATATTTCCAACATTCTACATAAATGTACGTGCCTGCTTAATTTTTTAGTAACGTTTGAGTTAAATATTCATTATTTTCCATTCTACCACAGTTCAGCCAATTTGGAGTAAAATTTACTTCACCGAGTATATACTGAAAAAAGGTAACTCTTGACTCAAACATCTAATCTAAAAACTTCATAATCCATATTAGGAATTAAGCAATGCCAACACGGCAACATTAAAATTTATTAAAAGCAACTAGTTTGCCTCCCTTGCCAAAATCTCAAAGCCATTAGATTAACAAATCAACATATTAGAGACAAACAAAGAGAGGTCACCATAAAGTACCATATATCAGCAAATCAACAAACCTAAATGAATTCTCTCCAAAATCAAACAAACAAACCTCAATGAAACAAAGCACAGCCATAGACATCACTGCATTATTTGTTAAACCCCAAAAGAGGGAGAGAGAGAGAGAGAGAAACCTGGGAAGTTCACATCCATGTGGCTTCCATCTCCATTGCGTATACCCAGAATCCGGCCTCCCATTGCTCTGACAATCGAAAGCCTCATCCACGTACGGACAAGAGCCCGCTCTATACAGCGGATACCCTTCATCTTTCACCCATTTCCCACTGTACATATCACAATTCCGCAGCTTCTCCGCCACCGCATTATCAATGTAACCACCAGTTTCAGCATTTGATGAAGCACCCTCCTTCAGAAACTCCATCTTTTCACCACTTTCTTCCCATTCCGTGCTGTTTTTATCATCGGAATCCGACTCCGACGAAATCAAAGTTATTTTTTCCTCGTCCGACAGCTCGGACTTCGATGGATCCAACGCCTCCGAAGTTTTCTGTGGAGCTTCGTCGTCAAGATTAGAATTTGATGAGATGTGAACATCATTTTCCTCATTCGACGCGGGCTCGCTTTTTCTCTCACTGGAATCCTCTTCCGATTCGGGCTCCGATGCAACGGAAGGCTCTGGGGTTTTGTTCGTAGGTTCGTCATCAAGATCAGATTTTGATGAAAGGGGTTCCGGAAATTTAGAAGCGGCTGTGACATTTTGTTCGAGATTAGAGGAAACTGAAATGGGTTGTCTTGTATCATCGAATTCGTCGTGGAAGAGAGAGGATCTCGAGACGGGGAGTGGAGCGGGGGTTCCGGAGAGATCTCTGAGTTTGGGGTCGAGAGCGCTTCTGTTGAAGAGGAGGAAGCAGAAGAGAGAGAGGAGGAGGAGAGAGAGAGTGAGGAGCTTGTAGTTGTAGCGGTTGATTTTTTTGGTGAAGTGCCAGGAAGAAGCTGCCATATGGGGAAGAATGGCATGTTCTGGTTTTTTCACAATTCTGTTTCGAAATTTCTATTTTTATTTATTTGATTTGCTTTTTGGTGTCTTATTTGCATTTTACATCCTCAAGGTTTAGGATTATGCCATATGCACCCTTTTGAGCTTTAGACTTTTGGCAAAGGTTCGCAATTTTATTTCAATAATCTTTTAGTAAAGAAAAAAAAACATATAGATGTTTCAAATATTGAGAGAGTTTTTTTTTTTTTTTTTTTGGCACCAAAACTTCTATAGTTTATAAGAAGCAGCAGCTATTTAAAAATTTATGAAGGTAGATTATTAGTAAAAGTTGGGAGTGTTTCAGAAAAAAAGGAAAAGTTTAAGTAGACTATTTTAAAATAGGGTTAATAGCCGGAAAATACACGAACTATCACCAGATTTGCATTTTGCATATGATCTTCAAAAATAGCTCCAGAATACACCACCTTTCGATTTAATTGCAATTTGCACATGCGTTGATCATCACTTAAACTCCAGATGATGTGTCTCCCGGAATTTGCAGATGTGGACGCACCGGCAATCAACTAAAACGGCACCGTTTTGTTAAAGCTTTTTTAAATAAAAAATAATAAAAAAGAACATCAAATCTGGCCCATCCCTATCCCCCGTCCCCCTCTCTCCTCTGCTCCAGCGAGCAGTCAGCCGCCGCCGCCACTACGCCTGACGCCGTTGAACTCATGTCTCTCACAGCTCCCTCTCTCGGCCATTTTCGCGACGGGAGCAGCGCCGTTCAACCGCTGCCCCCCCCTTCAGATCTGAAGCCATTACCTGCCATTACAGATTTTTTTTTGTAAAGTCTACAAAATTTTGAGGGTGTTCTTGTTGAGGGGTTAGGGTTTTGGTAGGTGTTTATTAGAAAGAAAGAAAAATGGCAGAGCCTTGGAAATCAATTCTTCGAACCATGAAACCCTACTCAGAAACCAGAGAATCAAGCCTCCTTCCACCAAACCGATGCGGCGAGTCCAAGTCGTCTGACTCGAAGAGCTGCTTGATTTAGGAGAGCAGCGGCGGCGGCGGCGAGAGGAAGGCGATGAGCAACAGCTTGAGTTCCGCTTAGAGGAAATACAGAGGCGTACGCTAGCGGAAGTGGGGGAAGTGGGCGGCGGAGATCCGCAATTCGGTGAAGCAGAAGGCGTGAAGGGCTGGATTGTGGGCGGCGTCCTCGGGCGCCGTTGTAGAAATCGATGGTGGATTCTTGCTGTTGGGGTTTATCAAAGGGAGGGCGGGGCGATGGCGGAGGCGGTGGGGGTGGCGCCGAATTCAACGAGAAGGGAGAGAAGCTGGGGTTGGTGACGGGCCGGGCCCGGGGCTTGGGGTGGAGAGGTGCCAAATTCTTCAAAAGTTTATTTATTTATTTATTTATTTTTGAGGAAATTCTTAAAATATCAAAGGAGAGGACAACTTAATTTCTATTCAAAACGACGTCGTTTTGAATACGTGGCTTGCCACCGTGTAAAAAACGCCACGCATAATGCCATGTAATTTGAAATAATTTCCACGTCATCACCGGTCAAACATAAAAGTCATCAGAACTTTCGCCGTGTGCAAATTGCGATTAAATCGAAAAGTGATGTATTCTGGAGCTATTTTTGAAGGTTATGTGCAATTTGTAAATTTGGAGAAAGTTCGTGTATTTTTTGCTATTAATCCTTTAAAATAAAAGAGTACTATCTTCCGAGTGCACTTGTTCTCGTTCACGTTTCTTGAATATTTGCAAATATTTCCTGACCATTCTGATGAAGGTTTTTTTTAAGGAAAATAAGATAACAAAATCTTTGAAATACTTTGCAATGACACGTCCAAGGAGGCAATGGTATTTCTATTTTCTATATCATTATGTAATTCCCGTGAATATATTAAAGTTTGTTGATGTACATTGAAAAAAATGTTAGTTAATGTACTTTAAAATAGTACTTCCCACTTCAAAGTCGTGGTCTTGGGGCCCCAAATTCAATTCTTCTTTTTAACAACAAAGCCTCAAACTCAATACACGAGCCACCTTTTCTTTAGCCAACCTTTTCTAAGTCTCTATGGTCATTGATGAGAGGGTTATAAATTAAATAATTCTATAATAGATGAGTCGGGATCTTTTCCTAAGTTGTTATTAATTGTCGATTCGAGAATAATAGATTTAAATAATTTTGCTATTGCTGAGTCGAGATTTTTTTTAAGTCTTTATAATTATAATCGCTGATTAATTCGAGGGTAATAGATTAAATAATTTTGCTATTGATGAGTTGGAATTCTATTTATGCCTATTCAATTTTATTATCAACAAACTATCAAAATCAGAATAAATTTTATTAATTTCTTCGATCTCCCAAAACATGGTTAACATCAAAACGAAATAATACCGTGGGATGTATCTACATATAAAGACAAGAATTCATTTAAACATGAATTTCATAGTAGTTGTTTTCATCAGACTCTAGTAGGTGCTAAAAACTTTGTGTTTGCCGACACAAAGCGTTGGCGTCATCAAGGGACAGGGGAAATTAATTAATTCATTTAACTTACAGCTCCTACACAAATTAATCAAACAATAAAATGTGATCAAACAATAAATTCATCCAGTCACACTGTGACCACCCACAAACTAGTATAATAAAGAAAATCTTAATTTATTTAATTTATTTTTTAAAATATAAATATGATTTAGCTATTTTATTATGTTCTCTACATTGTACTTATTTTTTTTGTATTTTTTTAATTTATTTTTTAATAAAAATAAAAAATTACCAAATAAATTGCAAAAAAAATAACTACAATGTAGAGAATATGATAAATAACTAAATCTTATTTTTATTTTAAAAATTAAATTAAATAAATTCAATAATTTTTTATCTAGGTAAATTGTGGGTGGTCACAATATGGTTGTTTAGCATTACTATTAATCAAATTGCTCACTTTGTTTGTCCAATTCTCCATCAGAGCAACAATATTGTATATTGTGTAATGCGACTTCACCTAAATATCACCGACAAAAAATTCTGGAACGATGCTAAATTTATATAAGAATTGTAAAATACTTTTTTCATGAAACAAACACCTTAACCATATCATTAACTTATTAAATTAAATATTTTCAATAGAGATTTTATTAATGTGGTCCCAATTTAAATAATTATTTAAGATGTGGAAAAAGTACAAACTGATCCAAAGCTTTTTTAAAAAGGATAATCTTATTTCAAAAACCTACAAATTAACTCGAGATAATATATTTTAGTCAAACATATCATAAAAAATAAAATTAATCAAATATGTTTACCCATTAGGGATTCTCTTGAGATAAGTTAGGTACGTAGTTGAATACACGCTCAATTAATGTATCAAATCACTAAAAAGAGTGGTACTTAAAATAGCAAAAATTCAAATAAAAAGGCTTTATCTGTCATAAATTCTGAATTCCCTCAACGTCGGGTGTCCGCGCGCTCTTGCACACACACGCAGGTACACATATGTGTGTGTGTGTATATCAGTATATATATATATAATGGAAAGGGAATGGCGAAGAAAAGAGGTGCAGAAGAGGAGGTAGCAATATTAATTCTGGAATATTTGTTTCCCCATAATCTGATTCTCATTCTCAGGTGGGAGAAATGCGTTTCTCTTTTTCCCTTTAGTTTTGACGTCCAATGGAAATTCAAAGGAAATAAATGCAGTTTGGTGAGAGTTTCTCTGATATGGTAGATGTTGATGCATCAGAAATCTCCACTGTCTACAATAAATGCCTTAAAACCTGCAAATACTTGTTTCCTTTTGCTCAAAACCCCCACCCCCACTAAATACCTTGGTCACTTTCAAACATGTTATAATCCATATTTGTTATACTCTCCCGGAAATTTCATTTTCACCTCCCTTTTTACAATGAGGCTTCCTCTCCTTCTGCTGCTGCTTCTCATTCTCATCGCCACCTCCTCAGCCTCAACACCTCTGCCTGCTCACTTCAACCTTCCTCCTTGGAATGATCCAGAATCTTCTACACACAGGAGGACCTCAATTAGGCTGCACTTCTCCAGATACTCATCCGCCAAGAATATCGCCTACGACGATGATAAGCGCCTCGTTCCCACCGGAGCTAACCCTCTACACAACAGGTAGAGTAGAACAACCCTACAAGTATATGTACTCTAACTATCTTAATTCATTGAGTTTTTTTTTTTTTTTTTTGGCTTGGAAGTTTATTTCTTGTAGTTTTAATATGTATGTTTAGGTGATGATATGGCCGGAAAATGATGATTTTGGCCATATCACTGCTGTTAATTTGAGGCCATGGTGTAACACTTTTCTAGATGAGGATGTATTTTGTATATGTATGTGTATGTATCTATTTGATCAACAAGTGCCAGGCAATTCTTTTTTTTTTTTTTCAATTCTTTTTTACATTGATTTAGGTGGGAAAGGATTTGCCATTACATCATGCATGTTGTAATTTAGTAAAATAAGCGAGTTTTCTAATGTGGAAAAGGGGCTCCTAATTAGTGTATTCTCTAGTCATTTCTCACACATGTACATGTCTGCCCGTTCGTGTTAGCACATTTTCTAAACAAAAAAAAAAAAGAATTAATATGAAAATTTACCTCTTTTAGGAGTTAGTTTTGATTCGTTATTAATTAGGTGTTGATGGGACTAGTACCCTGATATACGAAATGGCATTAAATTGCAATGAATCAGCAGCAGCAGAAAATAATTAAATGCAGAGTTCCTTTGGCCAACCAAAAGTAGAGTAAATAAGGCAAAATTTCATTAACTATAAGTTGGGGGTTTCCAGCAAAATCACCCATCCCATCTCATGCATGCAAACACTTCTTTGTCTTACCTTTTCCCCTCATACCAGTCACTTTCACTTGCTGTTTGGCTCACCCCACCACACAAAACAAAAGATAATTCATTACTTTTTAATTTCATTTGGCGTGGGGGTTATCTACTAACACAGACTGTTTCAGACATATATAGTAGTATATGCAAATACATTTGCAAGAAAAGAATCATCAAATGTAAAAATTGTGTAGCTTGCCTTGGTCGAAGAGAATTTGGCCATTTTTGGAGATAGTGTTTTGACTAGTTTGCTGATCAATTTTGTGGCCCATCCCACGTGCGATACATATAAGTACCCAATCATATATATACATATACACATATACTAAGTATGTGAAGAAATTGTACAAGAAGCCATCAAAGTGTATTCATTAATTATAAACATAGTTTGGAAACATTCCCTACATCCAGTCATGTTTATGTACAGTTAAAATGATCATTGATTTCAATCTGGTCCAGGAGAAGAATCATTATAGCACAATTTTTATTTATCTACAAAACAAATGTTGATGTTTTGAATGTAACAAATAGCCAAATGAATATATAACGAACTAAACCTATTCATACATGAAGACATGAATAAGCAAAAAAATACATGGTTTCTGCATATTTCTGGAAAAATCGCTTAGCAAGTCTTACTTTAGATGCCGAGGGAAGGAGGGAGAGTCACTCTGCAGCGGAGAAGGGAAAGGCTCCGATATTGAGTCCCATGAAATCTTCTCGTCGTTCCTTCTCTTCCTCTCCAAGAAGGCAGGTTTTGTAGGCATTGTCTCCAATTCAACCTTGCAAGTTAGGATTGCTACAATTTCAGACATCGGTGGCCTTTGATTGGCTTGAGGTTGAAGGCATAGGAAAGCTACTCTGACGGCATGCAGCACATCCTTTTCAACAAAGCCATCTTCACGTATTCTCGGATCTATGAGATCAGTCAGCATGGACCTCTCGTATAGCTTCCACGCCTAGTGGGATAAGGAGCAACAAGATGAGGGAATGGGGTGAGTTTCATTCATAGATTAGAAAGAAATTCAATAAATTTAGGGAAGGATGGCAAGGTTACATATTCTGGAAGGTATTGCATTTCTGATGGCAAAGTAAGATCAGTATTTCTTCGGCAGCTGATAATTTCAAGAACCAGAACTCCGAAGCTGTATATGTCGGCCTTTTCAGTCAGCTCGCCTCTGATGGCGTATTCCGGTGCAGTATAGCCTCTGCAGAACAACCCCAACACTCATTGGTTATCACTCTGTTTCTCCAAATTCTTTATATTATTTTCATTCAATTTTTCAGCAATCCTAATTTGAGTTGAGTCACTGAAAAATGATTGGTTGCGCGAAGATTGACCCTAGTTTACTTACAAGGTTCCAGCAAACGCGGTGCTGAGATAAGCTTGATCCTCTGGGAAAAACCTCGCGAGGCCAAAGTCGCCTATCCTAGGTTGAAATTTATCATCAAGGAGAATGTTGCTCGCTTTGATGTCCCTGTGTATGATTCTGACGTGCGAATCTTCATGCAGATATTGTAGTCCTCGAGCAACCCCGAGAATTATTTGAAATCGAGTACCCCAGTTTAAAAATATGTCATTTTTCCCTGCACACACAAATTATACGAAAAAGAACTCAAAGTCAGAATCATTCAAGTACACTTTCATTTCAGCGCAAAAGCAAAGTCATAGATTAATGTGTTACCATAAACTATAAGGTCTAAACTCCTGTTCTTCATGTACTCGTAGACAAGTAGCCGTTGAGCTCCATCAGAACAGCAACCCAGAAGACGGACCAGATTCTTGTGCTGTATGCTCGTTATCATCTTCACCTCAGAAAGGAATTCCGATTCTCCTTGCTGTGATTTCTCGAGTGCCAGCTTTTTCACCGCGACCAGCCTCCCATCATCCAACTTTCCCTTCAAAAATGGAAAGGATATTGATAGTTGGAATACTATGCACAACCAAAATGGTTCAAATTCTTATATCTGAACTCAAATTATACACGCCAAAATACCAAAAGAAAAAAAAAACATGTAATGGCAAAAAACATCAATGTGTGATCATTCCCCCTTACCAAGTAGACAGGCCCAAATCCACCTCTTCCAAGCAGATTCATCTGGTTGAAGTTCTTGGTAGCCTTCTTCAATGTCTCGAAGTTGAAATAGCTAATCATACGAAGATTTCCACTTAGAATATCTTTTGTTACTGCAATACATTAAAACAAGGCCACAATGAGATATGACTTCAGTTAGTTATACCCAATCCTCAAAGGCCAAACCTGGTCGCTTCACTGCCCGAACAACGAGAGCTCTGAATTTCGCGGGTTTGATCGCTCTCCGAGAGATGAATATCAAGATCAGCAGAAGAAGCAGTATGATCCCACCAAGGAAAATGAACAGAGGTAATGAAGGGTGTTTTGAAGGGGAACTCTCTATGCCAAGTGCAGCTGATGGAGGAGAGCTTACTGCATCGATAGCACAATTTCAAACTAAAAAATCTTTCCAATAATAAACTAAACAAAAACCACTGCTATTTGAATTTTGCATACTCAATTATAACAAATATAAACCACCAAACCATGATGTTGCCAAATCAAATTTCTACAACTATGACAAATAAAAACCACCAGCTAAATTTAAACAGAGTAAACCATTTATGGCTTTGGGTAATTTATCAAACAGTTCGATAACAATCTCAAGAACTCGTATCATTTGCAACATAAGCTCGCAAAAATAAAAATGGCTACGTAAAAATATAATCTTTTGACAAGAAAATGAAGACCCGTATTGAATTCATACCTTCAATTGCTAAACGGGACATCGTTCTCATCAAACCCCCCGCCCACAACAAGAAGCAAGAGGCTATTGCATGCAGCCGACGCTTTTTCCAAAAAATTAGTCTTTTTCTTTTTCTGCTTTTGTTTGGTGTTGCCCAATCTCTGATTCTTGTGTGCGGTGTTTCCGTGGAGTTACTGAAACATGGGTATAATCGAAACTGGAAAGCGTGGGATTATCGAAACAATTGAGCTTCTACTTAAAAGAGACAGCCCTGTTCGGACGGCAGCATTTCGTATAAAACAATTTAAATATTGGAAATTTGGGAACTAAAAATATAAATATTGTACACCAGTTCAATGCTCGTACATGCTACAACTGTAACAACCTAAGCAAGAATTATTCCCTCGCAATCTGTACTTTTGTTCAATGCCGAATTGGGTTCATTTAATTAATGATTTTCTGTTTATAATTTCTACTTGTTATAGTATTATTATTTGATTTGGACGTTTTTTTAGTGAGGAATTTTTATTTAAAGATACAGGATACATGTTCAATTAATCAAATAACAATTATGTTATTACAAACTAAATCAAATATATCCCAATAAATACAGGTAAAATTTAATATTTAAACAAAATAGTCTTCATGTCTCAACTAAGTTGATCAACTTCTTTTTGGCACAAGATTTAAGAAGTTAATGTTTTAAGTGTGCTTGAAAATTAAGTGAATAAGTGATTAGATATTTCATTGCTTATATTTATTTCGTATAAGGAAATTGATCAATTTAATTGGAAGGACCAAAAAAAAATAGGGCAAATTGCATGAAAATACCCCACTTTATACCAAAATCTGGTTTTTTGACAATCTTTTTTTTTGTTGCAAAAATTTCAACTACCTTTCAATTTGTTGCAATGTCCGACCCGTTAAATTTTCCGGCCAAATTAAATCTGAGTTGGTAGCCGGAATGCCAACGTGGCATCAGAAATGCCAAATCACACCCACCCTCCCCTCCCACGTCACCGAGCAAATTGCATGAAAATACCCCACTTGAATCAAAATTTGATTTTTTGACAATCTTTTTAATTGTTGCAAAAAAATTAACGAGCTTTCAATTTGTTGCAATGTCCGTCCGGAGAAATTTTTCGGCCAAATTAAATTTGAGTTGGCAGCCGGAATGCCAATGTGGCATCAGAAATGCCAAATCACACCCACCCTCCCCTCCCACGTCACCCTCTCTCTCTCTCTCTCTTCCTCCATCCCCCTTCCCCCTCTCCCTATCGGCTCTCTCTCTCTCTTCCCCCGGAAAACGATGATCATCTTCCCCCTGCGCAGACCCCTCCCTCTCCTCCACCCCGACGCCGCCGCATCTTTCTCCAGCCAACGAACCCTCCCCTTCCTCAACCCCTCCGAAGCCGCTGGTGTTGGCTCAAATTGGCCGCCACTCTCTCTCTCATCTCTCACTCCGTTGCGGCCTCCATTTCCTCCACCAGATCCGCCCAGATTCTTGGGTCTCCCCGCTCAAAATGATGAGGATTTGCAGGGGCGTGAAAATCATGGGAAAAGAGGCGGAGGTTGATGAAGGAGGATGAAGGTTTGAAGGGGCACGAGGCGGCGAAAATCGTGGGGGAAGAGGGATGGCGGCGGAGGTCGATGAAGGAGGGTGAGGGTTTGATGCCCCGTGAAGGAGAAACAGGGTGGGGAGAGAGAGAGAGTGACGTGGGAGAGAGAGTGACGTGGGAGGGGAGGGTGGGTGTGATTTGGCATTTCTGATGCCACATTGGCATTCCGGCTGCCAACTCAAATTTAATTTGGCCGAAAAATTTCTCCGGACGGACATTGCAACAAATTGAAAGCTCGTTAATTTTTTTGCAACAATTAAAAAGATTGTCAAAAAATCAAATTTTGATTAAAGTGGGGTATTTTCATGCAATTTGCCCGGTGACGTGGGAGGGGAGGGTGGGTATGATTTGGCATTTCTGATGCCACATTGGCATTCCGGCTGCCAACTCAGATTTAATTTGGCCGGAAAATTTAACGGGTCGGACATTGCAACAAATTGAAAGGAAGTTGAAATTTTTGCAACAAAAAAAAAGATTGTCAAAAAACCAGATTTTGGTATAAAGTGGGGTATTTTCATACAATTTGCCCAAAAAAATATTAATCAATTTAATTGAGACGGAAAATATATAATTTACACGTCTTTGATAAGATTTGAATCAATAACTTTTTGAAAAATAGTCTTTTGGTCAGGATTTTGATTTAGGCCTCTTTTTAACGAATATCGCTTTTATTTTTTTATTTTTTTGAGATGATCACTTTTTTTTTAATAAATTATATAAATAAATAAATAAATTTAAAAGATATATGATGATAAATTCGAACTTAGAATCTTATTTTAAACATTAATCATATACGTTAAGTTAACGCACACATACATCACTTTTTATTTATTGAATGAGAGCATTGAGGTTTAACTCTTAACTTTCCAGTTTGTACTTTGTAGGATTCATTGTATTTTCCGTTTAATATTGAGGAGGGGATATTACCATGCTGGGGTTAATTTTTTTATTGTTATTAGTTCAGCCCAATGGAACTATATAAGAAATTTGACCTAACACCCACCTTGCCAAACCCCTTTCCCTAGCTTTAATTGTTAAATGGGAAAAGTAGCAAATAAGTCATGGACCTCATGGTTAACTCCTAACATATTTATCTTTTTATTTTTTGATTTTGAACGGTTCACCTTTCAATATTTCATGAGAAATTATTTTTAACAAACACTTAATTTTGTTCAATATCTTTTATTTTTCAAGTGAGTCTCACTCTATTTATTAATGTATTAGAAAGAATGAACTTCATTTATTTAGTATTTTTAATGAACTTTCATTTTGTTTGATATAATTCCAAAAATATTGTCTCAAACTTTATAAAAAAAAGTAAGTTTTGTGCCTTCGTTTTTTATTGCTTTATTTATTTATATTTTTTTTCCATCGAGTTTCACTAAATTTTGTTATGTTGAAAAAGGAAATTTTCATTTTTTTTTCTTTAATTTATTTCTACGTGCATTTGATTAATATTGATGCTAATAATTTGAGCAGTTGATATTTTTAAGATTCATATGTGTTATTTCGAATATTAACTCTAGGTTGTAGAATATTTTGCTTATATAATGGTCTGCCAGTAAGAATATAATTCTTTAATTGAAACTTTAAGAACTATAAATTTTATGTGTATTTTGTTATTTTTATCCCTCAATTAGCAGTTTATTGTAGAGTGAGATCCACTTGAAAAATAAAAAATATTGAATGGAGTTAAATATCCATCAGAAATAAGGTGAACTGTGCACTCCTTACTTCTTCCTTGCTAAAATAAAATGGCAAATTTAACCAGAAGGTCAAATAGCCTAATTGTATTAAAATTTAAAACCTTATTTTGATTTTTCTTCAAATGGCAAATATACATTATTTAAGTATATCAAATGCAAAACCTTATTGCTGTATTAATTCCAGAAGGTCAAATTGCTTAAGTTTTATTAAAACCTTATTTGATTTTTCTTCAAAAACCATAAAATTGAAAAAGTCCAACAAAGTATATTGAAAAATACATTAAAAACCCACTCCAAAAATCCCTTCTTCTCCACGGTACCCATCGCCCACTGTTAATTATTTTCTTCCCCTTTTGGAGTAATCACTGCCGAAAAAGTGACCAGTTTCACAGCTTCCTCCTCCTCCTCAATCAAGCTTAGCATCTCCCTTTTTTCCTCACTTTTCCCGTTCCTGAAGAAAAAGAGAACATTTTGAACGAGTACGAAGAAATCTATAGAAACGAACAATGGCATATGTGGACCACGCGTTCTCGATTTCCGATGAGGACATCATGATGGAGACCTCGTACAGCGTAAACAACAAGCCCCCTATCAAGGAGATCGCCCTCGCGCTCGCCCTCCTCGTCTTCGGCGTGCTCGGAATCGTACTCGGCGCCGTCATGGCCGTCAATAAAGTCGGCGGCGACCGCGCTCACGGTAATCTTCTCCACCGCCTCCGAATTTTCGGTTTTGCCCTCTGCTGTGTCGATTGGTTCTCGTTAGCTAACTGTCCTTTTTTTGCTCCTTCCTTTTGGTGGATGTTAACTTTTTTGAGTTGTTACTGTGTTTCTATCGAAGGGTTTTGTTGAGAGGCGTTTTGGGGGGGCTTATGACGGTGGGAAGTTGTTGTAGTTTGTCTGTGAATTGGGGGATTTTGGTGTGTTTATCAGTTTAGGTTGCGAGGTTGATTCGGAATGTTTTTAGGGTTATATAGATTTATATAATAGTAGAAATAAAGGAGCTACTTTCAATCCAAGTTTTAGCATTTTCAAGTAGTCTATTTCAGTGTTGTTCTTTAATCATAAAGGCAGATGATCAAAATGTGTGCTTGTTCAGATAATCAGAGTGATTTGAGCAAATAGAAAAGAATATGCTATATGGCTTAATAATATGAGTTTAAAAGATAGTAACATGGAAACCTCTGTCCGTAACTACTGATGGATCAGCTCAGCTAATTTCGTAGTCTTTTCTCTTTCATTTTAGAAGTTTTTTACGAACAGGTTATCATTAAGTTTAGATGTTTGGAAGAGGAAACTGAAGTGGTTCAGTATACGAGGGAGATGTGATGATGTGATTCTATAAGTTCATAGTGAAATGAAAAATATTGTGATCTCTTGGACAAATGCTTCATGTATTCTTAAAACATTGATTGCTCGTTCTCCGTCTTATGCTATAATCCTTCCGTTGCCCTACTTTATGTTGGTTGATTGAGAAACTATATTGGCCAACTTCCTGATCTATCGTTGCATTATACCATAAACAAACTGTTTTCCTTACTCCATTTTACCATGTATCCCTGGCCACTCGCTTATTGTTACTGTTTTTGGTCCAATGCTGTTTTTGCAGGGACTTTTTTCGCCATACTGGGTGGAATTTTATTCCTTCCTGGATTCTACTATACACGGATCGCATACTATGCATACAAAGGTTACAAAGGTTTCTCCTTTGCTAACATACCTCCTGTCTAGCTATGTTTGGTGACTCCAAACAATGTACAGATACCTCTCAGTTCTTTGTTGCTGCACTCTTCTCTTTTGTATTCATTGTGTTTGAGTTTCTGTAAATCATGACAGTTTCAATGCATAAGCTAATTTTGTCCCTCAAGAGACAGACGCGTGTTAAGTGTGAATCATTTCGGCTGTTGCACTGTTATGTATGTCTGTGGGTATTAAGATTTGTTGGTATAAGACTGCTTAGCCTTGAATTTCTTTTCTATATATGCACTGAGGTGTCGACACTGGTTAAGAACTTTCTGTAGTTAGTCGTCGTTTGAACCTTAAGTGGTCTATGCAGTATGCCCCATTAGTCGAAAAAGGGAAGCCTGTAAGTCGAATGCTAGTGAGAAGTGATGTCTTGAAGATCTAAGTGGCTATTTCTGCAGAGACAAAGGACTTGATGTATGTGAAACTCTTGTAGTGAGATTTTACTTTTAGTAGGGCTTGTATTTGGAACTATTTGGCATAGTGCAACATAGTTTCTAAATTTGTGGTTCGAAACAATTTTTGTATGTATAAATTTGCCTCAATAAAATACTCCCCTCAAATGGAAAAGCTGCTTGAAGACTGGTTCTTTGTCTGGTTCATGAAATTCCAGAAGAGGAGAGAGAAAAACGAACTTTGGTTGGTTCGTTTGGAAAGCAAGGATTTATTGATGATCATGTTTGTCACAATCATCATTATTATCTATATGTTTAAATCGAAATGATAAACTGTAATTATGTGAGGGAGCATTTTCTTCTTAGCTAATCATTCTTACATGTGATCTATCCAAGGTTTTAAACTTTTTCGATCAAGCCTATTTTCTTGCATAATCTTTTATGCAAACAACGGCCCCTCCACATTCTTTACAATGTTCTCTTATGTAGTCTTTCAAATTTTATTGTTATTGGAAATTTTGCAAAAAGAAACTTATATTGATTAACTCTAATGTAGAAAATTGTGTGAAACAAATTTTGATCCCTTAATACCTTTTTTTTTTTTAACCTTTTGCTTTGATGCCTTAAAATCTGGACTTACATAATTTTTTTAAGGAAAAAAACAAAGGAGAAAGGCCAAAAAAAATTGCAACGAGATTAAAGTAAACATAAGGGATTAATATAAAAACTATTCTTCAAAAAATACAGAAGAAAAAATAAATAAACTACAAAAAGAAAAAGTTCCAAATTACGTAATTACCCCGGGAACTAAAACGATGAGGTGGTTTGGTCAAACGTCACACCTATTTAGGTTAAAACTCAAAACAGTTGCCGTAAGAGTGTTGAACAAACTGGTTTTCACGTAAATTATGTGCCAAAAACCAAAAAATACAACAGATTTAAATAAATAGATAAAGTTACCACATTGAGTAATAGTAACCCAAAAAATTGCTGACTGTACCAGATAATGTTCAATATGATTCTCAACATTTCATCTGAAACAAACTCATGAACAAAAAAGCAGGCACTTGATACCTCATCTGGTATTACAAATTGCCAAATATTATTAGTTTTACAACATAAATTAATACAAACAAGCTATAAAAGTTTGCTTCAGCTTTCAGCCGCAGATACTAACAAAGAGCTACAATATATTATCACACAGATAGGTTAGCTAGATCATGAGCATAACAGCTAAAATTGTAGACTAGTAGTACATATGGCAAGAATTTCCCCACAAAAACTGTGACCAATCTGTAATTTGGTATTGCCAAATTTCAAAATGAAATCCGTCCGCTGCAAAAATGAAATTCGAAGATCGGGGGAGCAAGTTTAGTAGAACCTAAAGATCCATGAGTTCGTGTAGAGGGAGAAAATTAATGGAAATCTTACCTACTCGTTAGCGTATCACACATTCTGTTGTTTGCTGGGTTTAACAAGTGTTTTCGCCTCATTCTGATTCTGCAATTGACATGTGACAAAGAATAAGATATTTTGAATGCTCTTACAACAGAAAACAAATAAAGCTTGATGTTTGAGTTGAAGTTCGTCTTAAAACACAAAGAAATCTAACTGCCATGTCCCAATATGTTACCTCCTTGAATTAAATGGAAACGTACTGCACATGCCTTAGTACATGCGACTACATTGTTGATGAAGGAAAATTGAGTAACGAGAATACTATAATTGGACCCTGAAACCCCCGACCTAGCCTTTAGTAGAGGATAGCAAATCGATCAAATTAGAAGCTTTGAAACATCAACATTCTTATTGTGTTAACACGAGATATGAGTGAGCCAACAGAATAAGGGCAGGAAGATATGCCTCCAGAGGCGAGGAGCCTCTAGAGAGCCAGCTAATCTCCCAAAATGACAACTAATACTCCTAGAAATTATATTTGGATCCTAGATGATATAAAAATAAATAAAGCGAAAGAGGAAGAAGAGGTCTCAAGTTTTTTGGATTGTTAGCGAGGGGACATATACTCGAGCCGTAGATAGGACCAGATATGATCCTCCACATTTTCTTAAGAAGTGAGTTTTCTCAGTTAGATAATATAGACCAAATATTATCCCAAAGTCGTAGCCCAAAAGAGTCAAAATTATTTCCATCTCCTTTTCTTATTCTCACCATAAATTCTTTTACTAAATAAGATACAAGGGAACTAGCCTTTGTGTTTAGGTATAATAGATCCATGAGAAACGCAGTAAGAGAATGAATGTATCCCCTACCCCCCCCCCCCCCCCCCACCAAAAAAAAAAAAAAGAAGCCAACCAGAACTAGAAAGGAAGAACTGGAAAAGGGAAAAGATAAACGTTTATTCCAAGAAGAGATTTGATGCGATAAAGTCTGACAAAATGAGAGGAAAATTGTGTATCTTCTGCAACATCACTCAGACATGACTTGCAAATGTAATCTCTTCTGCAACATCACTAAACCGTTTATCCCTCCACAATAAGTCGACTATTATCTACAGGAATGAGAAACAGGGAGATGATTATGTTCTACAACTACACCCTTTTACTCGTCGAGTTTTTCTCTCTAATCTTTCAGTCATTCACTCGTTAATATAACCTGCTTGCCCAATCCAACTCAAACTAGCCCCATTCTTCCACAAGAACTAAACTTTTATCCTTCACAAGAATAAAAATCTAAATTTTCTCCTTATTGATTTAATATAAACTTATTTAGAGGCATCTAGCTGCAGGGAAAACACCCAACAACAAAACGCAAATCTCATTATGGCAACCAAACAAAATATAGTAATAGGCTAATAGCCATGAAACCCTCACACAGAAAGATACCTTTCCACTGCTTTCATAGTAATCATCCAATGCCCACTGATATTTTGACTGATTCAAGCCAAACCAGTGTGCCACATGCTCGTCCAAACTCGCATGAGCTGCAAAAATAAATCAACTATAATCAAATTGAAATCCCAAATATTTCCTCCTCACAATTACCAATCCACATTTGACACATAAACGTTTTGTTGCAAAAAATCTATATAGTTGCAGAATTAATTGCGCAAAAAGGGGGAAGGTAAAAAAGATACCATTTTGAACCTTGGCTACAGCGTCCCAGAAGAAAGCAAAAGAAGAAGGCTTTTCTTTATAGAATTGGGCGGGCGGCGCCATCACCGGCGGCGGCGAGGTAGCCTGGACCGGCGTCGGCGCTTGGTACTGAACCGGAGCTGGAGATTCCCGCTTGGGCCCCGCATTCGGCGTGGCGGGAGGCGTCACGAACACCGTGTACGGCCCGATCTTGCCGATCCTCGGCGGCGGAGTAGCTGATTCGCTCTTGATTGGCATTTTTAATTCGATAATTTTTAGTTAAAAGGGAGAAGGATAGCAAAATTGAGCTGATTTCTTTCTTCCGCTGCTTTTTTCTTTGCCCCTTTTTTCAGACAAAGCGCGGAAGCGAAACGAGAGTAGCTTAGCGTAGATTGGAAGAAGGTTGCTCTGCTTTTTCTCCTTTACTGTGTGTGTGTGTGTGTGTGTTTAAGTGAAGTGGACTGTGGTCTGTGGAGTGAGATAAAGTGCTGCGCTGTTACAGTGGCGGTGTGTTTAATTAAATTTGCTACTTGCCTTTAAAGCTTATTCGTGAATATAATATTTTCAAATAATTTATTCGAGTTTCTGTTATACTGTATTAATGTCTTTTCCTTCATTATGTGTGAGAAAATGTATCGATGTCTATTAATAAGTGAGATTTATAAGATAGGATTGGATATTAATGATCGAATAATAAGCACCGTTGAAATATGAATATAACGTTTAAATTTTATCAAAGGCATTTGATATTATTTGATTTTGTGTTTTCATTTCTACTTCCTTAATCCCAATTATCTTAATTCGTATTATATAATATACTCCCTTTGTCCCTGAAATAAGTTCATCTTTTTCATTTTTGGGACGTCCCTCAAATAAATTTCTCTTTCTTTCTTTCCATTTTTTGGATAACTATCCCACTACTAATAATATTTTATTTATTTTTATTTTTCACTTTTTCACTATTCTCATTTTTTCACCACTCCCAATACTAATTATAACATATTTTTCTTCATTATCAATACACTTTACCATTTTTTCTTAAAACTCGTACCGTTCTCAAAGAGAAACTTATTTTGGGGACGAATGAAATATTTTTTATTCATTTTTTTATTATTTTTTTCATCTATCACATTTAACACTGCTGAAATAAGATTTTATTAAAAAGAAAAGAAACAACAACGGAAAACCAAACACCCTTGAAAGCACAAATCTGCAGACTAAGGGCCGAGCCTCGTTAAAACCTCATAACAGCTGAGGAAAAAGAGTACTCGTCAAGGACCAAGGTTGACAGAGCTGAGTTAGGAGGTCTCAAGGATTCCGGCCGAACCATTAGTTTATTAAATATTGTGTCTAAATATTTTGTCTCAACATAATCGAGACGGAGGGAGTATTAGTTTATGTCTTTATCTGTATATTATATTGCATTTATTTGTATCTTGATATGTATTATTCTTTTCAATATTAGATTAATTTTTTAATTCAATATATGATAAATTTGAATAATATATTAATAAATTATTTGTCATATAATTAAAGATATATTGATCTAATAATAATAATAATAATAAATCAAAAGAAAATCCTTGAAAAGGCATTTTAGAGGAGAGGGGGGCCTTTGTCGAGAATTCATGTGGGAAAGCACAGCGCCCCATGTTCGCGTGGATCTTTGTCTCCATCAGAATTCACAAAGTTTCTTTCATCAAAAACAAAAATAAAATCAGAAACCAGCTACATCTCTGAATGCTGATAGGCTGATAAAACGGTCAGACACTATACATCATATTTTAATATGTGTTATAACAAAATATAACTGAAATAAATATAAATAGTATTTCCTCCGTCCCACCGAAAGTGGTGTGTATTTCTTTTTGGGCTGTCCCACCGAAAGTGGTGCATTTTCTTTTTTGGTAATAATTTTACACTACAAACAATATGGCCTCACACACATTTACACACTTTTACACTATAATTTTATTCTTCTTAAATCTCGTGCTCAAAAGAAATGCACCACTTTGACCGGGACGGAGGGAGTATTAGTTTCGTACATAAATCCAGTGTGTCGAAGTGATAATTGGGCAAATGCCCAAAAGTCATCCAAACACTAGTAACAGAAATTCAATTTCAAAATTGAGTCCACATGACATGACATAATTTTGAGACACATTATTTGATGCTTTCTTTTATACCGCACAATATATTTAAGACTTAATTAATCTAAACTTATGAACTCAACCAGTAAATACCATACGACATCATTTTAAGAGTAAGCACATGGCATACTTTCAACCAGTTCAGAAAAAAATTATGTCGTGTTACTTTTTCGATCATAAAAATTTTGTCCGTGTCTATTTAGTCAGGTTGAGAAATAATACAACAATCTATAAAACATGTAAAAAATAAAAAATTAGATTACAGTTTATAATTTATTTTATAGCAAATACAACTCAACAAAGAGAGCGTTGCACAAAATCATTAGGGAATTAATGCATAGAGTGTATTAATTAATGTCACAACAATATTAATCTTAGCCATGTTGTGGCTACAGTGCATTGTGTACTGCACCTGATCACCAAATGAGAAATTGAAATTGAAGACCTCTAATAATTGCTATTTAATTTTATCGTCTCTATACTGATTTTAGATATTCAAGCTATTAATTCACATAATTGACAGGCAGGTGCAAGGGATTTAGTGATCAAATTAGGTTCATTATGAGTGGATAATTCAAACAGCTTTATTTTGGTATTTACTGGTTGAGTTCATATTACAAGGCCGGGTTTGCTTCAAAAGTCGGAAATTTGAAAGGAGATGTTAACATCCTCGCAAGCATCTGAACATGTGTTGTCTGGTGTATTTGGAAAGCGAGAAACGAATGTAAGTTCAATAATGGAAGCTGGTGCAAAGATAAGATCGTGACCGAGATTATTGCGAGAGTTTGGGGATGGAAAAATGCATACAAAATTCGTTGCACTACATCCGATTTCAGATCGTGGTCCTTGGGAGAGCAGATTCTTTCATGATCCCTTGCCTGCTGTTTTCTTCTCTTTCTTGGCTTTGAGTTTTTTTGATTCTCAGGTAGGGCTGAGCATCGGTTCAAAACCGAACCGAACCGAACCGAACCAATTTCACAAAATCGAAACCGAACCGACATAGGTAGTACACGGACAGAACCGAACCGCCTGGAGCCCGAAAACCGACCATAACCGAACCCGAAACCGATCGGTTTCGGTCGGTTACCGAACCGACCGATTTGCCCAATTTTTTGAAAAACAGCCTGTAATATTCGAAAAAAAATATAAAAATCTGCCCAAATCAAACCCCAATCTATGCATTCATTCGATTTACCAACCACCAAAAATTCGGAAAAAAAAACTGACCAAAACAAACTTCAAATTTTAATCGAAAAAACAACAAAAATTCGATTTACCTTTCGGACGAGGGGAGAAAGGTGACGGGTGGAGGTCTGCGTGACTGCGTCAGGATTCAGCGGCGGAGGAGAAGCCGATCTGGAGTCCTGGACGGCGGGTC
Organism: Salvia miltiorrhiza; assembly: GCF_028751815.1. Taxonomy (NCBI): domain Eukaryota; kingdom Viridiplantae; phylum Streptophyta; class Magnoliopsida; order Lamiales; family Lamiaceae; genus Salvia; species Salvia miltiorrhiza. Next base: position 63,937,743 of record NC_080387.1, read on the forward strand.
TGGGCCATCTGGCTCGTGCTAGAGACGTCAGACACGGCGGGGGGCGGCCGGCGGTCTGCTCGTGCTGGTCTGCTCATGCTACCGTGCGCGAAGAATGGAGGCGACGCGGGCAGGTGGTCGCCGGTCGGAGAATGGAGGCGCGGCTGGGACTTGGGAGGGAGGGAGGAGAGTTGGGTTTCAATGGAGAAGGAGGCGCAGCAGTTCAAAATTGGGGGGAGGGCTAGGGTTTTAGTTTTACATTTAGTAAATGTAATATAAAATATAAAATAAATAATATATATCATGTATCGGTTCGGTTCGGTTCATATCCGAACCAAAATCCTAAAACCGAAACCGAACCGATACATGATCGGTTTTTTACTCTAAAAACCGAACCGAAAACCGAACCAGAAATTCCAAAACCGAACCGAACCAAAAATGGTCGGTTCGGTCGGTTTTTTCGGTCCGGTTCGGTTTATGCTCAGCCCTATTCTCAGGAACTGTTCTTGTTGTCTACTGCTTTCTGTTTCTTTGCTGATACACTTTGTTGGCACTGCTGGTGCCGTTGATTTTTGAGTTATAAACTTCCATTTCCTATCAAAAAAAAAAAACCCGGCCTTGTAATGGGTCAGCCAGACATAACCCATGCAAACTATAGCTTGGGCTCATTACCAGCTTACTTGAAACTTGAAACTTGAAACATTCAAAATTCATTCACATTTGCTCAATATTCTGTTTGAAATTATCGTGTATTTGATTTCATGAAAAAGTAACTCGATTCTGGATAATTAAAGTTTTAATCTGTCTTTATTTATTGAGTGTGTGTATGTATATATTTACAAATCAAACTACTATTAAAACATCTTCTATGAGTTTTAGGTTTATCTATTACTCCAGTTTACTATCCTTTCATGTTTTATTTGAACATCACTCATGCATATTATATGTGCGTCACATGTTTTGTTAATGATTTTTTTTTTATGTACCTATAAAGAAATTAGTGGACAAAATATAATGTTAATATATGGAGTATTTTTTTCATTTATAACACGTCTTGTTGGATATTGACACTTAATGATTAAATTTATCCCAATCTTCATACTTTCTATTTTTTTTACGTGACTTTATCATCAATTTTATAATTATAACTCTTTAAATATTATATTCCTCCATTATTTACAATGAGTGTGTGGTGAAGTGAAGGACACAAATTTTAATAAAATAATTGAAATATGTGACTTTAGTGTTCAATGATCCCACAAAGAATAATATTGATCCATCAAATTATTATAAAAATAAAGAGTGAGTATTTTGTAAATATTGAGTGTGAATGGGGTTTAAAATATAAAGAGGTTTCCAAAAAAAGAAAAATACACAATCTTTATAGATGGACGAAAATAGTACTTCATTCGTCCCATTAGGCTTGTTCCATTTCTTTTATGCACTGTTATTAAGGATATTTAAATAAGTGTAATAAAAGTGTGTAAAGGTGTGGGCTCGTATTATTTATAGTGTAAAATTATTATCAAAAATAGAAATAGGGCAAGATCAATGGGATAACCCAAAAAATTTTACAATATCAATGGAATGTAAAGAGTGATAAATAGATAATTTTTATGATCAGATGAAATACTATTTTTATACATGATTCAATTATTAAAAAACTTTTTACCGTATCGTTCTTAATTAAGTAAAATTTTGAGGAATTCCATAAAAAAAAGGTAAATTTTTTAGGAGGGGGGAAGGGGGGTGGGGAGTATTTTTTTTTTTCAATAAACATAAAATGTGGCGTGTTGACGCACATGCAAAAGAGGCTAGTGCGGGGATCCATGCTTCATTCCATTTTGATAGCCATTCTATTTCGAAAATCGAATCACACCGAACGAGCGTGAGCGTGAGCGTGAGCGTAACCGCATCAGATTAATAATACCTTCGTAGCAGTAAAATGGGTTTGAGCCCGTTGGGTTAGCCCGCTCCGTTTTAGAAAATGGGTGGGCCGAGTTGTGAGTTTGTAGGCCCATAAGATAAAAAATTGCCCCACGTGTGAATACATTACACATTATGCAAACAATCTTGTTGACAATTATGTAATCAGACAGCAATTAGGCATATCATACTCGATTTACCGTGGATCGAAATTAGCACGGCATGAATGTTCGGCAAATAGTCGCACTTTAGGAAATGTTTGGTTTTATTTATTTATCTATTACAATTTCCACGCATCACTTAATTTTAAAACTTCACTTAATTTTTGAAAAGTTTATATTGTCCATTACTGGATACCTAATTGAAGTATCAGACCTGACGACCTAATTGTCATTAATGTTCCTTCAAAATTATGTGGCTAAAAAGATGTGGTGTGTATTTGATTGATAAGTTTGCTTAATACCTATCATAATTTTAGGTGAAAAATTAATTTCTAATATATATAGGTTGTTTTCTACTACCTCAAATTGCTTTCACAGTTTCACCTACTAAAAAAACGGTTAGTATAGTGACGAAAATGCTTTTTTCATAATTAACAAAATAAAAAACAATGCTTAATTCAGTATTATATTTTTGCTAAATGCTATAGAAAAATATAGCAAAACATAAATATCTTATTACGTTCGGGTTGGAAAGTTTGCTGTTTCGACTTTCGATTCTATATTCTCTAAAATTATACTTCCTTCATCTCCAAATAACTTCCTAGTTGGGGATGACACCAGTTTTAAAGAAAAGTTATTAGATATATTGAAAGTGGTGAAAAAGTGTTATAATTATTATTGCAAGTTATGAAAAAAAAATTATAATTAGCATTGAGAATGGTGAAAAGTGAAAAGTAAAAATAAATAAAGTATTATTAATGATGAGGTAGTTTTCTAAAATGAAAAGAGAAAAAGAGGAAATTATTTGGGACGTCCCAGAAAAAAAAAAAAAAAAAAGAGATCGGTGGTGTATAGAGTTTTGATTTATCTTTTTAACATAGAGACATACGAACCACATGTAGGAATATAGTTATGATTCCACATCATTTATATTCACTAACTAAACATTAAATCATAAAACCCTACAATAAAATATTACAAACCATGATAATGAAACAACTAATCTTAGTATATAATCATTAGCAAGAAAATTATACTAATAAAAAAATTATAAAATAATTTCAACCATAACTTTAATTTGAGTTTAATTATTAGTGTGAAATTAAAAGAAGACGACAAATATTTCCTAGGTGGTTGAGTGAATATATGAATTTATATATTAGATATATATTCTGAGAAGTCAAAAACAATATCCAGCTGTATGCTGTAGCATTATCTCCCTCGCATCTCCACTAACATTACGCAGATTTTTATCTTTGCCCAAATTTTGCTCCTTTTCTTCTCCAGCAGCTGTTCCTCTCTCCCTCGCTCTCTCTAGATTACTCCATTTCCACTTCTCGCTAAACCCCAATTTCTCTTCCACTCGTCTTCCCCTGCACTAATAAACTCCGAATTTCCAATTCGTAAAACCCATTCGATTTCCCCCAATTACTACTTGCTCGTGCACTGTTTGCTGTTGTTGGTATCAAATTGATCCCCATTAGCATGGGGTGAGCGGAAAGCGGCATCGTATCATCGTCAGGAATGATGGAGTGGGATAGTAACTCGGAGTCCGATCTTAGCAGCGACGAGGAGTCGGAGGAGGAGGAAGAGGAGATCGCCGAAGGGTTAGGTTTTCTGTTGAGGAAGAGCGGCGGCGGAGTTCCTTTCCCCGTGGATACGCTTCTGCAACCGGCGCCGTGTGGGTTTGTTGTTACGGATGCTTTGGAGCCGGATAATCCCATTATCTACGTTAATTCGGTGTTCGAAATGGTTACTGGGTACCGTGCGGAGGAAGTTCTTGGCCGAAACTGGTTAGTATTGTGTGTCAATTTCTTTTCTTTTGATTCCCCCTTGAATTTTTTTGCTAATTTTGTGGCTATGTCGACTTTATTCGTTACTCTATGCTTGAAATTTGGCATCAACTCTGTATTGCTTAGAAGGAAATCCTGATTATGCGTTTGCAGCACAATTTATTTGAAGGTAACGTGCTTAAGGGGATATATTGCAATGTTTTCCAATTGGGGAAAATGATACTACACTTCTGTCTGGATAGCTGGTAGTCGCAAATCACCCTGTTTATGTTTGGATCACCTAATTTGATTATATAGTGTGGTGTACTTTACTTATGATCGTGTCAGTGTAACCACTACCCAGGCATCGGATGATTTTCGAACCTTAGGTTTGAGCGTACAGACACAATCTAGTACCTGTGCAATATATTTTAAGTTATGCTTTCACTCCGGCATGTTACTAAAGAACCAGTTTTCGGGTTGCTTCAAATTATACTGAAAGCACTGAAAGTAATTGAGCCAACTCTTTCCACACTTTCAGTTGGCTTAACATTTGGTCTGGAAATAGGGTTAAATGCGACGGAAGATAGAGGAAAGTTGGACCTAGATTTAATGAATTAATGCACTGCTAAAAGCGTAAGAGTTACATCACTTGGAGAGACTGTTGTTCCCTGCTCCGTCTGTGGATCGTAGCTTCCCTTGCTAGCATAGTTGTGACATTGAGGATAATTTATCTTTTATAAATTGAGTTAGCCAAGTATTCATGAATCATGTAGTTCTTCCTTGAGAAATTTGGTTTTTAAAAACCTGTGCAGAGGTCTTTATGTTTGTTTCCTTAGTTTTTGTTGACTGAATCTTGTATATTTGATCTTCACTGTCTTGGACATTGCTGCTCTATCAACTTCGAGGAGTACATCACTTAAAACTTTTTTTTTCTTACTACTATATTAATATGCTACTCTTATTTGTTTTAAGCACACATCAAGTTTAACCTTTTCTCTCCTGAGGTGTTATTGATTTTTCTCTTGCTACAGCCTGCTACAATTTTAAAGCTTTCAAAGGTTTGATTATGCTTATGCTGGTGATTTGTATATGATAATTGATAACTCTCCATATGATGACTAATTTAAAATTACTGCAGCCGCTTCTTGCAGTGCAGAGGTCCATTTGCAAATAGAAGACATCCTCTTGTCAACCCCACGGTAGTTGCTGAAACAAGAAGATGTCTTGAGGAAGGGATTGAGTTTCAGGGGGAGTTGTTAAATTTTAGAAAGGATGGATCTCCAATGATGAACAGGTTGCGAATGACCCCAATATATGGTGATGATGAAACAATAACACATATTATTGGTATACAGGTGTTCACAGAAGTAACTCTTGACCTGGGTCCACTTCCAGGATCCTCGGCTAAGGAATTTGTAAAAAAACCTTATAGGTTCAGATTCAATATTTCTACTGAAGGAATGTTGGAGGCGAACCGGAACATTGGCCATGGTTGTGGGATAATGCAGTTAAGTGATGAAGTAATCTCTCTGAAGATCCTTTCACGACTGACTCCCAGGGATATTGCTTCTCTTGGCTCTGTTTGTCGGAGGTTTTATGAGTTAACAAAGAATGAAGATTTATGGAGAATGGTCTGTCAAAATGCATGGGGTAGTGAAACTACTCGAGTACTGGAGACTGTACCTGGTGCAAAAAGATTGGGGTGGGGTAGATTGGCAAGAGAACTAACAACTCTTGAAGCAGCAGCATGGAGGAAACTAACTGTTGGCGGTGCTGTCGAACCCTCGCGTTGCAACTTCAGTGCATGTGCTGTTGGAAATCGTGTGGTTCTTTTCGGTGGAGAAGGTGTTAACATGCAACCCATGAACGATACATTTGTGTTGGACCTCAACTCCACAAATCCAGAGTGGCAACATGTCAAAGTGAGCTCTCCTCCTCCCGGGCGCTGGGGTCACACACTTTCTTGTGTAAATGGTTCCAATCTTGTTCTTTTTGGCGGCTGTGGGAGGCAAGGCTTACTCAATGATGTCTTTGTGTTGGACTTAGATGCCAAACATCCTACTTGGCGCGAAATCTCCAGCTTGGCTCCACCACTTCCTAGATCTTGGCATAGCTCCTGCACTCTAGATGGGACGAAACTAATAGTCTCTGGTGGCTGTGCAGATTCTGGAGTGCTGTTAAGTGATACCTTCTTGCTTGATTTATCAATCGAGAAGCCTGTGTGGAGAGAGATACCAGTAACATGGACCCCACCTTCACGTTTGGGCCACACACTGTCTGTATATGGTGGAAGGAAAATTCTCATGTTTGGAGGTCTCGCTAAGAGTGGCCCTCTGCGATTCCGATCAAGTGATGTATTCACCATGGATCTCAGTGAGGAGGAGCCGTGTTGGAGGTGTGTAACTGGGAGTGGCATGCCTGGTGCCGGAAACCCTGGGGGCATAGCTCCTCCTCCCCGACTAGATCATGTGGCTGTAAGTCTTCCTGGTGGTAGAATCCTTGTTTTTGGTGGCTCTGTGGCTGGTCTTCATTCTGCATCGCAGCTGTACATACTCGATCCAACAGAAGAGAAACCAACATGGAGGATTCTGAATGTACCGGGACGGCCACCCCGATTCGCATGGGGTCACAGCACATGTGTTGTTGGAGGGACTAGAGCTATAGTTCTTGGTGGTCAAACTGGGGAGGAGTGGATGCTCACTGATCTTCAGGAGCTATCGTTGGCGAGCTCTGTCTTCAACCTTGAGTGAACACAGTTTCTGAAGCTTTTGCACAGTTTCAACAAGTATTTGTGGGAATGCTGCAACATTAGCTGCTATGCCAAAACTGTGGTCTTTTTTGTAATTCTCCTCGAGCATTCGTGCTAATGGTACCATCTTGTATTCGCATTCGCACTCTCTCGAGGCCCCTAGTGCTCGGTAGAATTGTAGGGCTTAATATATGTAGTCTTAGCTTATGTCATGTATGTGTTGTGCTTCGGGTTCTGTAAGTTGCGAGAAACACAACGAAAAGATGAAGAGGGAATATCTTATATTGGGATGTATGTATGTATGTATGTGTGTGTGTGTTTTGTTTGTTGATACTATGTCAATAATTCATAGCGACTGGTTGTTGTATTTCCTGTGCTTTGGTTTCCTCTTGTTATTCAAATACCTAGAGGAAGTTGACTCCATCATTTCGAATTGTATTGGATATAAAACAATAAAGGAATATACATACATACATACATACATACATACTAAGAAGTAGTTTCATCTCCTGAGTAAAGAAGCTTCGAAATATACTAAGATGCCGCAGGCAACAACACAGCTATGACACTCAGCTCTATAAGGCCAAAAAAACTTCATAGCAACTGATGATTCTAAGTATGTGTTTTCTTCTGCTGTCTCCATTAAAGAAGAATTTCAAGAATCTGGCGACCTCATGACTCCATGTTTTCCCTGACCCGCAACACGAGCCTCTGCAGAGCTTGCTCGGTGTATGAGGCGTCCTCCTCCCGGATCCTGGCCACAAACTCCATAGCATCTTTGTACCGTTTTGCCTTACAATAGCCATCTACGATTGTGTTATATGTGAGCTCATTCGGCCTACAGTTATGCTGGATCATATAGCTCATCACTTCGTCCACTTCTTGGAAAAGCCCTCGCGCTGAGAAGCCAGCTACGAACGTGTTGTAGGTAACTATGCATGGTCTTATCCCCCTACTCGTCATATCAGAGAAAGTCCTCATTGCCTCCTCCATGAGCCCTTGCCTGCAGAAGCCTTTGATGACCGTGTTGTAAGACACAAGATCCGGCTTCCCTTCGCCTAGCAGCAACCCGTTGAGGACGTCCTGTGCCTTCCAGCAGTCGCCAGACCTAGCATACATATCCATCAAGCTGTTGTAGGTGACAAGATCCGGCTGCAGCCCACTCTCCCGAATGAAATGCAGCATCTCATGAGCACGCTCATGCATCTTGTTCCTCGAGAAGATGGACAGCATGGAGTTCACCACCACCATATCGGGTCTGTAGCCGTTCTTCAAGAACTCTTGAAATGCTCTCTCCATTCCTGCAAGGGATTTGCACTTGAAATTTGCTAGAATCAGAGTTCTCAAAAGCATCCAGCTTGGATATATGTGACCATCATAGATATCCTCAGCTATCCTCTCGATTCCTCTCACATTCCCTCCTTTCGAGTAGCTGTGAAGCATGAGCGAATGTGTCGTCTCATTAGGCCTAAAACCCTTTCTCGTCATGTCTGCAATAATAGACTCTGCCGCTCTCCAGTCTCCTTTCCGAGCCAAGGCGTTTAGGAGTGCATTATAGGTCGTGATACATGGCGAAAACCCTGCTTTTATCATCTCGTCGTGCATCTTCCCAGCATTGATCTCGGACCCGCACCTACCATACGCACTTATCAAAGTATTGAATGTATCCCTGTCCGGCTCAAACCCACAGTTCTTCATCTCATGGAAGACGCGGCTCACATGCTTGTGCATCCCTTTGGTACCACACATGGCGAGCATGGTGTTCCACGTGACACGATTTGGTATACACCCGCTAGACTTCATATCACAGATCACCTCCATCATCTCCTCAATACGTGCCTTCTTCCCTAACATCCCGATAATGGAATTATAGGTACAAACGTTAGGGACACACCCCGATTCCTTCATCTGCTTGAAGAAACGCAAGGCTTTATCCTCCTTCCCAGCCTTGCCATAGGCATCAATGACAGTGGTGTAAGTGACTGCATTCGGCATTACACCCTTACTCGTCATAGTCCCAATCAATGCAGCTCCTTCCTCAAGGAACCCCGCCCTCACATAAGCAGCCACAAGTTCATTGTAAGTCACTGAATCAGGAGGGCAGTTATTCTCCTCCATTTCCCTCAAAACACTCAACGCCTCATTGTAGATCCCCGCTTTCCCATACACTTGAAGCAACGAGTTATACGTGACAGTTCCTGGCACATAGCCATTCGACTTGAGCTCATTGAAGAAACTCTTTGCCTCCTCCAACAACCCTTCTCTCCCATATGCAGATATCACAGTGCTGCAAGTGAACTCATCAAATTCAAGCCCTAAACTCTTAATCTCATCCAAAAGGCCCAAAATCTTATCCCAAGATCGACCCTTTTTGCCATAAACATCCAACATCACATTATAAGTAACCAAAGTCGGGCTCAAATCTCTCAGCTTCATGAAATCGAACAATGCTATGGCCTTTTCATACTTCCCACTGCGAGAATACGAATGTAAGATGGTGGTCCACGCTCGAACATCAAGCGTGAAATCCCTCACAGGAATAACATCAAACAGTTTCGATGCAACCGAATGCTGAGACTCTTTGCCAAGAATCTTGACCATCAATTCGATAATCTGATTATCCAATCTATCACTATTGCACGCATCCAAATTGAGAACAACCCATTCAAACAACAAAACGGCCCTGTCGCTATGCCCCGACATATCCAGACCTTTCAGCAGACTAATCAAATCAACTTCTCGAAGCAATTCGAACTTGGCGGAATCAAAAAAGGAGCGCAATTCGGAAACGGGAAGCTCCAGAATTGAGTCGAGAATCAACTTACACTTGAGTGGGAGGAAATCGAGCGATCCTCCATCGGTCACAGCCCTATCACCAATCACCGGAATCGCAATCGAGCTGCCGCTGGCATCTTTCCTGAAATGGGCCGACAAGGAGTCTTGGCTGCGGGAAGGTAGAACGTGGGAAGAAGCTAGAGATGATTTGACAGGGTGAGATACGTGCAGGAGGTGCTGGAGGAGGGAATCGAGCGGGAAAGAGTGGGAAGATTGCTGCTGCTGCTGCTGCTGCGACGGCAGCAGAGGCGGGAGAGGGAGGCTGGAGGTGTTGAATTTGAGGCGTTGGTGGGAAGCGGGTTTGGTGGGCTGGATTGGGAATGCTGGTCGGTTGGGGAAAAGGTTTCCTTCCATTGAATTGGAGCGAAGGATGTTTTGAATGATGGCGAAGATTGGGGAGCTGGGGATTACATGAGAAAGATGGCGCAGAAAGTGTTTGAAGTAATGATTGAAAGAGATAAACACAGTGTATGGTGTTTTGGGGATTTCGGTTGTTATGAGGTCCACTAGTGCTTCTTGCTGCACCGTATCCTATCTTTGTTTTGGTGTGTGAGAAGCCCGATTTTTTTCTTTATTTAATCTATGCTTTTTTTAAAAAAATCATTACATATTTTTTTTAAAAATACACTCACACTCTAGTTTTCAAGATGATTCCAACCCCCGACCTAATTAGTTGGAAGAGAAACGTCTTACCAACAGACTGTGCTTCATCGACAATATAACTCTCTAGATGACACGAAATTTTCTTTTATTTGGTCTATGCTTTAGTAAGTGTAAATATAATCTTTTTTTGAAAAGAAGTGTAAATATAACTTATTATAATAATTTTATTTAATTTTTGAATTATCTATTTTAACAGATTAATATTCAAATTATAAAATATGTTGAAATTATTGGCCCAAACCAAGGCCCATTTCTTGGCAGCTCATTACCCTCCTTCAGTCCACAATTGACAGCCCATCCCTTTAGTTAAATTGCAATCCTAGTTGTTGCATTCCTTGAAACAGTTTTGGAACACTAACTACCTCATTTCTCCCAGTTCTCTTCTCCATTCTCTATGCGCTCCTGTGTGAAAGAGAGAAACTCAGTCTGTGTCTTCACCTTATCTCTTGTCTTCTCTTTGTTTTGGTCGAAGTGTGAACAAGTTTAGTGCTTGTGTGTCTCCTTCGTCCAATCTGTGTTATCTCTGTGTCGGTTACCTGGAGTGGGGTTGAGGGTGAACTTGACAGTGAAGTTGTTGGAACGTGGTGTTGCTGGAGGAGGACTACACTTGGGTTTGAGAGAAACTGAGATCTGAGCCGAAAGACAATTGCAGTTGCGTCGTCTCCGCAGCTTCTGCTGCTCCGTTTCCGGGCAGCCACCTTGCTGCCCCCTTTATTCTATCTTTATTTGTTTTAGTCCTTTTTACTTTCTTTTGGTGCCTTTTTCTTTGTGCAAGAATTTTAAGGGACGATCAGTAAATTAACGTATGTGTGGTTTACGTAAGAGCTTCGTTTGTAGCAGAATTTTGGGAATGAACTAAATAAAATGAGACTTCAGTGTGTGAAAACGATGAATGGACGACAAGGCAATATCCACGACAAAATATATGCCAATTTATTGTATGTTATTGACCTGAATGGTGTATAAGATCGTTACGAATTTAATTTGGTTTGATATGAAAATAAATATATAATTATTATTTATGTGTCAGAAGCTCGTTCTGAATATTACGAAATATGTGAAATTTTGAGCTATAAACATTAAGAACATCTATACTACATGTAACTCTCAATTCAAAATCAATTTTAAAATTGAGTGGTAGTTATAATAAAATTGAAAAACTATTTTTAAACTATATTTTTTCTTTTTATTTTTTCTTTATCTTCTTATTTTTTTATTTTATTTTATTTCTAAATTTTTTAAATTCGACTAATTATAAACTATAAAATATGTATATCAAATTAAATATCACTATAAGAGCTTTAATTTGATATATTTTATATAAATATTTAATTTAAAATGTAAAAGTTATATTTATTTATAGATTAAATTTTTTAAAAAATCTCTCTCATCTCTCATCTTTTTTTGAATAAATCTATTTTTTTTATTTTTTACTTTTGTGTTTATTTTTTTTCTTTTCATAATATCTATTTTTAATGTTGTGATTTTTTTTCAATATTCAACTTAAATATATTCAGTTAAAATTATTATTTTATTATATTTATACATATAATAATTAAGTTGGTATTAATTTTATATTAGTATAAAAATATTTTCCGTGAATTGCACTTGATGAAAATGCTAGTTCAACTTTAAATATGTATCCTAAATCAAGTGGTGACAAATTTATCCCGATATATTTAGATAGTTTCATTTAATTTAGATATTATCGGTTAAAGTAGTATATATATCGGGTCGGATTTAGTCTATTTGTATTATGGTGAGTCGAGCTCGAAGACAAAGGAGTTCGAAAGCAAATATTAAGCCCAATACTCTTAAACCAATTATAGGGCTAATTTCAATTACGGGAACATAGGTTTCGACCCAAACACTGATAATTTGAAGTTGTATATGCTTAATTAAAACTTGTTGGGCCTTAGCTCAAAAATTGTTGGGCCTCTCCGACGATTTGACAGGTCCTAACTCGTAAGCTACTCTTATATTCGAATCCAAATTTAAAATCAATCAACATATTCATATAATCATGTAGAAAATGCTACACACATTTAGTAATGGATACCATGTGATAGATTTTGAAACGTCAATTGGCAATTCGTTTTACGCATGCTTTTTTTTTATTATTATTGAAACGGGTCTTATTTTTGTAGAAGTATAGTGGAAGATCTACGTTTAAGTATATAGAATTTGAATCAACTCAGAAGATCTACTCTTTTGTGATGCACTCACAAGATCTACTTTGAGCAGCAATGATTTACATGTTACAATATATTGACGTCCTCAAAATCAAACCTAATTTTCCCCTAAATGCATAAATATCTTTTGGGGAAGTGGATAGATCAATAAGCCCTTTCTTAGTTAGGCAATAAAGATGGAATCCACGCCGCACACTTTTTCGTTCAATTTTGCAGTAGATAAATAAATGCTCACTCCAAAACCGGCTTTTTAAATTTGTTATTTTTATCGCCTCAAAAAAGAAGATAAAAAACTTATCTTATTGTTTCGGGGTAGTGGCAAATATTGTCACGCTACTTTTTTTGGACGCATGATTGCTAATTTTTATTTAATCACAGCTATCTTAAATCTTACCTTGATTTGGCAGTGTAGATATAAGTGGCTTTAAAATATAGCTTCAAACTATTATATACTCCTATATAATCTCTCTCCAGTCTCCAACAGCCCAATTCCAAGAAATCTATTTAAAATAATAATAATAAATAAATAAAACATTATGATTTCTGGTCATCTCCTGTAATATGATGAGAAAAGAGAATTACACTTTCATGATTTACTTTTCCATGAAACAATTAGAAACGAGACGATAAGTCATTATAAAATGGAGATTTCCATCTAAGAAATGTACTAATTTCGAAACAACCATCAAAGGTATGAAGGGACAACATTGTACTAAGAGGTAAAAAAGTTTAGTTTAGTTTAGTTTTTTTTTCTCTTGTAATTGAAAAAAAAAAAGAGAGAGAGAGAGGAGCTGTTAACGTCAATAACATCATGGGACGGGTTAATTTCATAGACCGAAAAGGTGAGAAGAATAAAGTGTTTTGTGGTTGATTTGTAAATAGTTAATGGGCCAAATTAGTTGGGTTTTTATTAGGTGCTTCCAAAGATTCCTTAGGTCCAAAATGGGTCACGCTTGGCCACCAATTAACCAATGGGATGTCATGAAAATGCCTCTATAGTATGTTGATGTGTATGTTAGCATTCGTTAAATTGGGAACATTAATAGCCATCCTTTTAGTGGTCTCCTTTTTGCTTGTTCAAGAATGCTCATACTCATAATTAACTCGATTCGTTGTATGTTAATACAACGTATAAAGCAAATTCAAATATTCTTGTACGACTCACCGCGTCCATAATGAGATAGTGATCGATATCGCAAGTTCTCAAGGATGGAGTCTCTTGTTTAAGAGATATTGAAGAGTGCATGTGCATTTGTCCCCAAAAGATTCTACTAGTCTACGTCCTATTTCATTATTCATTAATGTATGAGGTGAATTTAATTAGGATATATATATAAAAGGTGATCTTGAAATCGATAATAAAATCAACCCACGAGCTATATATTTCATTTACTAGTATGTAGACAAATCAAAGAAATTAATCATCTCTCCTTTAGAATTTCTCAACCATAGTAGTAAAACCAATCTTTTCTTGTCATTTGTCAACTTGTCTTATCCGAATCAAGCCCCTTACAAACCCAAGGGCCTAAAATTCCATATCTTATATCATGAGAGGAAGACAATTGATGAAAGCCAAAACTTAGAAACAACAACTTAAGAATTTTGCAATCTTTAGTGGCAATAATTCACCTAAAAGTCCCTTTCCTTGTCACAACCCACAAGCTGCATGCACTTGAATTCCCTTTTCTCAATTAGTGGACTATTTTTTCCATATTTTTGATGGAGTAGAAAATTGAAAAACACACACACACAATTAGTGGGACCATTGGGATTTATGGGAGGGGAGATGGAATTTGGTACTATATTGTATAGCTCTCTCTCTCTCTCCTAAAAGAGTGTTGGAAAAGTGAAAGTAGGGCACAAGTGGAATGCATATTGTTCTACAACAGCACAAAAGAGCATCATAAGATTGCACTATATAGTCCCATACCTTGTGTGCAGATTTTAGTCTTATGTATTTGTCTCCCACTCTTTGGCCATCTATAGATAATGTCTCTACTATTAATTTTGCCGTTCTATACATTGTTACCAACTATATATATAGTTCCACACATTGTGTGTCGTGCTAGCTATGTTGGATGCATACAGCTCTACAACATGCATGCATTTGTTGCCAAACCGTTGTATTGTGCTCTAATTGCATCATATATGTGTACGGATTGGTTGATTGTAAAATGCCGATTATAATCATATAAGAAAAAATCATAAATGATGATTGTGTGAGACTACTATATATGCATGTTCAACTCTTCTCCGAGTGATCTAGAGAGTTGGTAAAACAAATGGAAGACCACGAATTTGAGTCACTCCAAAAATTTAAAACATACTCCCTTCGATCTATAAGAGTGTGCCCTTATTTTTATTTTGGGACATCTCACAAAGAGTGTGCATTTGTCATTTTTGGACACTACCCACCACTAACTCCTACTATTTTTTACATGAATCACTTTTTTTACCACTAAAAGTTATGCACACTCTTGTGAGACGAATGATATATTAATTTATTCACTAAAAATTAATTGTTCCCGGTCAATTAATCTGTCACTTCTTTTTCTTCCCACTTTCCGCAAGTAATGATTTTGCTTTTATACTTTTTTCTCATGTGTAAGGAATTTATTCGTTAGAAAAAAATATTAATTTATTTTCTTCAAGCTTAACATTGTGTGTGTGTGTAAAATATGTTTATTCCCTTGTTGAATTACAGTTCAATAAACTTGGGCGAAAAACTACTTGTCTGGAGTCAACCGAGCAGCTCAAAACCTTTTAGTAAAATGTACGTCTGTATCTTATCTATGGTAATAGAAAAAATGCCTTAATTACCTATTTTATCTTTATCTTTATTATATACTCTCTTCGTCCACAAAAAATAATCATTTTTTGTCATTTTGAGAAGTCCATAAAAAATAATCCCTTTCAATTTTTAGAAACTATTTATCACATGGTGAACCTTATTCTCCACTTACAATATAATTAATTATCATTATAAATACTACTCTTTTTAAGTGGGATCATTTCTTCACTCACAATACAATAATCATTTTTATTAAAAATGTGCTATATATCCCTTACTTATGACTAATTTTTGTGGATGAGGGAGGATTCTATTTTAAGATTAATTTTGTAAATAACATATTACTATATATTTATAAAAACATATTAATGTATTAAATATTAAATTAAATGTATTTAATATAGTTTAGATTAGGAGTAATCTAATAGAAAATTTCGGCCATTCTATATTAAAGGATTAAATATTATTTGTATTAATAAAAAAACATGTTATTTGTATTAATTTATAGTCTAAACATCATATTAAACCCCAAATTATATTCCGTTTTATAAAAAATATCCTGAATTATAAGAAATATTTTTTAAAACCCTAAATTATTAGGTTTGTATCAAAAATATTCAGCAACCATTTTGCGGTTCCTGGAATCATGATGTGGCTCGCCGGATGATACCTTAAAATCTATATTTTATTTTTCAAAATGACATGGCACAAAACCACGTCATTTTATGCCATATCATTTTTAAAAATTAAGTAGACATTGGATAAACTGACCTTTAACGCAATTTGAATCAACTTGACACGACGCAAAACGATGTCTCTTTTTTAAATGCATGGCACAAAACAATGTTATTTTGTGTCATGTCATTTACAACAATAAAATATAAATTACATAGTGGCATCCGGCGAGCCACATCATGATTCTGGAGATCAAAAAATGGACGCAAGACATTTTTTATGCAAACATAATAGTTTGGGATTTTCTAAAACATTTCTTATAATGCAAGACATTTTTGGTAAATCGAGTATAATTTGAGATTTAATATGATACTTACACTAATTTATGTATTAGTTATTAAAAATAGTGGTAATAGAATAAAGTTCAATAAAATACCCGAGCATAAGAGAATAGTTTAGATAAATATATATATGCAAGTGGAAAAAGCTCTTATCTAATACTCTCTTCGTTCACGAAAGAAAAGTCTCGTTTGAGGGTGGAAATGAGTTTTAATAAAATTGTTAAAATTGTTGTAAATAGAATAAAAGTACAATTTGTAGGTGTAGTGTTAGTACAAAAAAGTAGAATAAAAATAATATAATTAGTTAAAAAAATGAAATAAAAATACAATTTATAGTTAAATATTGAAGATAAGGTATGATGTGACGGTTCAAAAAGTGAAATAGGACTTTATTTCATGGGGGAAAATGATAAGTAAGACTCTTTTACATGAAAGAAGGGTGTTTTTTTTTTTTTTTTTTTTTGACGATGAAGCGCAGTCTGTTCGTAAGACGCTTCCCCTCCAACCAATAGGTCGGTGGTTCGAGTCACCCTAGGAGCTAGAGTGTGAGTGGGTTTTTTCATTTCTTTGATTGTAACAATTTTTTTTAAAAAAAAGGGTGTTTTTTTTTTTACTTCTGAATAATATTAGTTAGTATTTTAATTAATGAGTGCAATGAGACATAAGAAATTTATTAGTTTATAGAATTTATTAATTTATTGAGTATTATTTTTAAAGAGTTTACAAATAAATCAAATTATTGATTGAAAAATTAAATATAATAAATATTATATTTTTATTTTATAAAATAAAATAACATTTTTTTAGAATAAAAAAATAACATTAATTATACGTATAAGGTACGCTCCTTATAGTTATATAAAAACTCCTTATAGTTATATAAAAACATTTAATTACTATGTGTCTGCAAAGGTAATATTTAACACTCCATCCCTTCACATCAACAGGTAAAACTAACCTTTCCACTAACAATTAGAAAAGTAAATTTGTGAGGTTGTATATAGATATATATGGATCTGTATACTTTTTTGTGATTCAATGTCCCCGGCACGTAGTATATATTATTATTCTATATGACCTCTCATAAGTAAATAGACATATATATTAGCAATCTCTCTATGGTGTCGTGATGTTACGTAGTTCTACCATTAATTTGTTTGATGCACTATGACTACAGTTTTATTTTCTTATCCAAATTATAGTCGTGGTTTAAGTATTTGTTGATATTTGATGTTGCTTACGGTATAATTTAACCAATAAAGAAGAAATCCGCACTATATAGATTAGATTCACAAGTATTGGATTCTAGGGTTTTCCACCTTGATATATGCCTTTTGATCAATCATACCTCAATCCACAATCATCGCGACGGTCCAGCCTTTTTGGATCAAGATATTTTTCTTATAAAAATATTATATACTATAACTTATATATACGTGTATAATTATCACGCTATAGAGAGTAGACTTGAAGTTAGAGGTTTAATTAAATAAAAGAAACCGTGAGTGATTAGCTAGTACTAGACAAGGAGAGGTTCAATTTTATGATTAAACTATATAAGTTGCACATTTGTACTGTTATTATAGTAATAATAATTGTTATTATTATTATTGAATACATGTTCCATATATAAAGTAATACTACATAACTATTTGGAATCTGGACGGACTCTTATTAATAAATAGAGGTGTTCATTGCATGTTGTTGAGGAACAAATTGGAGAATTTTTTATTTTTCGTAATTTGATAATAAAGAAATTCTTGACATAGACGACGCGCGGTGGAGAGATATATTAGTTTTATTGACAATATTATGAAATATTAGGGTGTTTGTGAGTCAATTATTTTCACCATTTATTTTGGAAATTCTTGTTAATTAATAAGTGCCTTCGCCATGTGACAACATGAGACCATTGGCATAATGGAAAACCCTTTAAATAAAAAAAAAATGTAGTCATATTTGACTCAATAATTTCTGTTGCGCTTGCGAGTAACATGGATAAAGATTATTGTATTGTATACATATTATATGAATCATCACTATATAAACACACACACACACACACACTGTGTACGTAAGGCTTTATGGCTATATTTGGCACAAACAGTGCAGAACATAACCGTCAGGAATTAAGGCGAGTATATCGGGAGGGGGTGGAACTATAATAGAAAGTATTGCACCGTTACCGTAAATCATAAGTCAATCTTAGTTTGGATACTGCATTCATTCTAAGTTTAATTTCCCCCTTCCCCTATTTTTTTTTTAATTACAAAAGATATCTACTATAATCCCGCGCAGACGGGACCTCTATACCATGCAAAGGTAGAAAAATAATCGTACGTAAATGGGACTACTACCCACAAAAGAGTGAAAACACTACCCACACAAAAGTGGAAAAATAACTTATCAATCTTTATACTTGACATCCATAAAAATAGTGAATTCTTGGCATTTTGGGACATCTACAAAAGATATTTTATTTTTAAAAATTTTCCATCACATAGTGGACTCTTATTAGCACTATTTTTAAAGTGGGTCTCTTATCAACTTACAATATACTCAACTATTTTTATTAAAATCATATCGTCCTTTTTTAGGATTATTTTTTATGGACAAGGGAAGTAATATCAACAGCCCAAAAATAAGCTAGTTTAGTATAGACTGTTCAGTTCCTCCGTAAAGAAAGAAAATAAAATTGATAAAGACTTTTTATTTACTTTAAATAAGTGTCATATTTTTTTATTATTATGCCACATTATCTGTACAATATATATTGCTACCCGCGTTAAATATTAGTTAAAAATTCGCTGAAAGTATTAATTTGGTACATGGTGTTGATGCTTATTTATTTACGACTCCGACTTTTTATAATGTTAACTCGTTTTTTGTAATTTTTTCAAAAATAAAATGAAAAGGGAGCTACACTAGACGATATAGTACGTGCTAGTGCAGGCTTGCAGCAACTTGTCTGCTGTACAAATAGGTATAATCATATTGATATTTGAGACAACTCGACTTAGTGCTGTCTGGACCATCAATTTTATTTTCTCCCCACTTTATATATTTCGTAAATTATGTAAAACATTATCATAATTTATGCTCTTACAAATTTTTGAAAATATACGTATCATTTACTTTGTTCTTATTCAACTCGGAATGAATTTTATAATATCGAGTGAAATTTGATGTTTCAAACCGAAGAATGCTCGAAAAATAATCGACGGTGGTTGCCAATAAGGTCTAATTTAAGTGATAAAGTTAAGGCACTGAAAGACTCATTTATAAGAGGTTTTGAGTTCAATATCGCTTGTGTGTGTCCTCTGTGCCCAAGGCTTGTAGGCTATTTTGCATAGTTTTGAAGCTCGGTGCCTTTTTGAGGGAATCCGTGTGGCGAGGTCTAGTCCTGTTATTTCTAATCTATTCTTCGCTGGCCATAGCCTCCTGTTCTTCAAGGCTACCCCAGCTAGAGCCCTTGCTATTCGGAGGGCGGTTGATACTCTAAAGCTTCCGATCAGTTGGTGAACTAAATTTGAGAAGTCGGCTGTCTCATTTAGTCCATCTACTAGCCGAGGTTACATGGATGATGTCGTAGGAATTCTTGGTATTGCAGAAACCACTGGTCATGCTATTTACTTGGGGATTCCGACCTTTATTATCAAGCAGAAAAGAGTGCAATTTGATTACTTACGGGAGAGGGTTTGCAATTCAAGCTATGCCAACTTATACCATGAGTTGTTTTAAAGTCCCGATTGGAATTTGTCGTGATATTGAGAAATTGTGTGCTGATTTCTGGTGGGGTATTTCGGATAAGAGGAAACAGATGCATTGGAGCAAATGGAAAGTTCTGTGTAATCATAAATCTTCAGGAGGCATGGGCTTTCGCGATCTGGAAGCCTTTAATAAGGCTCTTCTCACAAAGCAGGTCTGGAGGCTTATAAAGTTCCAAAACTCTCTCCTGGCTCGGGTTTAGAGAGGTCGTTACTTCAGGGATGTGGATATTCTCGATGCCAAGCTCACCTCTAATGCCTCGTATTCATGGCGTTCTATTTTATGGGGCAAAGATCTGCTAAAGGGTAGTATACGGTGGAGGATATGTGATGGTCACTGCACTAGAGCTTTTGTTGATGCGTGGACTCCGCGCGATGGCAGTGGCATCGCTGCACCTTGTGAAGGACGTGAGGACAACACTTTAGTGGCTAATTTCTTGCTGACAGATGGGTTTTGGGACAAGGATAAGTTAGGCGCTTCTTTCTTGGCGTATAAGGCGGCTGCTATTTCTTATCTAAATATCCTCGACTGCGACAAGGGTGATGACAGGTACTGGAGATATGATGAGAAGGGCAGATATTAGGTAAAACCAGGGTACCTCTTTGCGGCAAACTTCTACAGATCGCTTGATTCTACGTACCTCCTCTAATCGGCAAAAGCTTTGGTGGCAGGTCGTGTGGGGGTTAATATTCCGCCAAAAGTTCGTATTTTATGTGGCGAGCGTGCAAGAATCTCATAGCTTCAGATGCAAATCTCAAAAAATATCATGTTCCTAACAACACCATTTCTTTCTGGTGCAAAAGCGATTGGGGCACCACTACACACACCCTAATCTTTTGCAATACTGTTCGCCCTGCATGGAAGAGCACCTGCCGGTGGAGATTTTTGAAATGAGGTTCTGGCTTGTCCTTGATAGATTTTTGTAGGCGCATAAAAGACCTTGACTCACAAGAAAGTTTTGAGGGTTTCTGTACTGGTCTGTGGTGGATGTGGAAACGTCATTGCCACTTCAAGTACGATGGTTGTTCTAATTTGGGATCCGATATCCTTAGCGGCTGTGAACTCTTTCTCTGAACCTTTCAAGAAACTCGCCTCAAAGTCCTTGCTCAACAACAGCTTCTCCCTAAGGAGAGTAATAAGAGGTGGATACCGTCGAGGCACGGTCTACTTCGGCTCGATGTTGATGTGTCAGTGCATGTCGATAGTGGTGTTTTGGGAGTGGGTTTCTTGGTTCGTGATCACTCTAGCCAGATTCGGGTGGCAGCGGCGCATGGGATTTGAAGACCTGCCACTATTCTTATGCGTAAGCTTCATGCTTGGCTCTTGGGGATTTGATACTGCCTTGAGAATGATCTTGGCCCAATTGTGGCGTACTCTGATTCCCTCCTCGATGTGCATGTGGTGAAAGAAGATCACATGGTATGATTCCATGTGCGGTGATATGTATGAAGCTTTTGTGCATGCGAAGGACGTTTGTGTTTTTGACTTTCGTCATGCTCGTCGTGAGGCTAATAGAGCCGCTCACTGTTTAGCAAATTTCGCTACTTGGAATGATGGTCTAATGATCTGGAAGTCAGATTTCCCTACCTGGCTGAAAGATATTGTGCATCGTGATTTAATATAATCTACTTTTTTCGCCTAAAAAAAATATCGCTTGTGTGTGGTGTAATTTTCTCACCTTTATGTGGTATAGTGATCCTGTAGTGCGGTGTGGTTTTTCCACCTTTGTGTAGTATAGAGGTCTCGTCTACGTGCGGTATAGTGGTTTATTTGATTATAATATATATCTACATTATGTGATTAAAAAAAGTAATAATAAACGATGATGGTTATATTTTTTTTAAAAAAAAGTAATAATATATAACTGATTTGCTATATAGGCTTTCTGAATAAATTCTTGTGGGCATTTTTACATATGATAAAACTATAATTATTAAGAATATGGCCTTTTGAGTTTTGACTATCGTTAGCAACTTAGCACAATCTTTCTTGGGGTCTCCTTAATATGTAAAAAGTAAATAACTTTTGAAATGTACTATTAATTTTGATATTTAGGCACGTCTTTTTTTCTTTCCTGACTTTGGCTCAATGCTTCTACAAAAAGACCATATAAATAGAGTGTGAAATAAGGCGTAGACTTTGACGTCACTAACTTAAAGGTCGCTCAACTTTAGTAGTCGGGGACCGGTTTTGTACTACAATTATAGTGAGCTTATTTAAGTAATTTTTATTACTCCCTCCGTCCGCCAAAAGTATGGCACTTTGGCCGGGCACGGAGATTAATAAAATTGGTGATGATGTTGATGTAGTGGAGAAAGGGTCCCACCACTTTTTGAGATGTGTGGTTGAGATTGAATTTGAGGTGGGTTTTTTGTAAATAAAGAGTGTTTGTAAGGATAAAATATAAAGGTGTATGGTGGGACCATGGCTTAAAAAGGAAAGTGGAATACTTTTGGCGGACGCCAAATATAGTAATTGTGCCATACTTTTGGCGGACGGAGGGAGTATTATTTAATGGAGGTTACTTTTATTATTTATACCATGTACAGTCATATGAATAAGTATTTTTGTCTCCATCAAAAGATATAGAAATAAAAGATAATTATATCTATACACATATTTGATTGAGTGTTTTTGAAGGTTAAAAAGAAATTCAATTAATTGAATTCATTACTCCCTCCGTCCCACGAATCTTGACACGTTTTCCTTTTTGGGCCGTCCCACGAGTCTTGACACGTTTCCTTTTTGGGTAATAATTATTACATTATCTCTCCTACTTTATCACCTTTATTATATTCTCTCTCCTACTTTATCACTTTTGTTACATTCTCTCTCCTACTTTATCAATTTTATATTTTATTAATTACACACTTAAAACACTAATCTACAACTCCTTAATTCACGTGCCGAACCCAAACGTGTCAAGACTCGCGGGACGGAGGGAGTACTTGTTGTTTAATTTGGGTAATGAGTTAGCCATTGCCTTTACCCTTATTTGAGAGTAATTCAATCATCCAATTTGTTATCCTTCAAAATAGAAGAAAACAAAAGGAAGGGAAGCTTTACTAATGATTCATTTTAATGGTTAAACCAAATATTTAATAAAAGTAATAGTTATTGTTATCATTACATCCCTTTGTTTGATTTTATTTTCTTTTCTTTTTTCTAGTTGAACCAAATTAAACGAGCAATAAAAGATAAAAGAAATACTGAAATAGTCTTAATGAGAAATTTAATTGTCATTTGCATATGTATAAATGGATTTGATCTAAAAATATTACTAATAAAATTCGATCTTATAACAATAAACTCGTAGCCCAACTTTTGACATATATGCTAATAACATTGTAACATGGATGCCAGTTTATGTTAGTTGACTTCTTTATAAAACTATTATGCTTTTATCGACAAAAGAAAAGGAAAAATATAAATGAAGGAGTTTTTGACAGGTCGCATGATTACTTAATGATGTGGGCACACGCAGTGGTTCACAAAATTTGGAACCGTGGCATAAATCATTGTCATGTGCTATTAAGTTTAATTTGGCTACCAATTTCATCCAGAAAAATTAATTAAAAGTAAAACCTGTCTTATACTGCCAAAGAAAAGCGACGGGTGCTTCGACAGGCTTATGTTTTAATTTTTATATATAATAAAGCTTTTTAGGTAATTTTATTTTTAGAACAAGTTTGATATAGATACCAATTAGTGAGAAATTGGGCTATTTCAACTCGAATTGATTAAAAGTTTTTTTTACAACATTTTATTTCCGTTGAGGGGAAAAAAGTTAAATATTAATTCGTTTCAAAACGTACAATATTCAAAAGTCAGGACGAAAAATCATTCTTTTATATCATTACATCTTGAGAATCAATAGCAAAATTAGCAAGTTAGTAAGTTCCTAAGGGTATGACAAATTAAACTTCACCACAATATGTTTCCTTGCGTGATCGAAGGCCTCCAACAAATCATCAAAGGCAATTCTGACTCCTGAATACAACATCTTATTACTTTTAGAAAGAAAAAAATACATTTTAAAAGTCTCTTCGAATAATGACCGATTGGTAGAGTGAGTATTTTTTATGACTAAATTAAGGTCTTAGGATTGAAATCACCAATACATTACCAATATGAGTAGAAATAAAAATATTGTTGATAAGTACTGCGTTTTCTGAATTTCGTAGAGAATTTGATTTCGTGGTGATGACTTTCATACATTAATTTACACAAAATGCGAATAATTTGATGGTTTATAAAAATTAATTACAAAATTTATTTAATTGGGTCTAAACGCTCTTTCTCCGCTCTTCATGAGTTCGCTCATACACCAATATTTTATGAATCGAGGGATTTTTTAGCCTTCCACAAACAACAAGTATTTATAGAAAATAAGAAAGTAAAAGAAAATTAATCTAAAATATATTACTGTATTAAGTAATGTAAAAGAAAATTAATCTAAAATATATTACTGTATTAAGTAATGATTCATGGTGAGCGAGTTGATTTTTAGGTAGTAATTTAGTGTATTGATGTTTTCGAGAACATTGAAGATTGTAAAAAGGGGCAAATTTAGTTGAGATTATGAACACATTGAATATATAAATATAAAAAAATGTTGAATAACTTTAATTAGGCAACTTTTAATTCAATTGTGGGGACGAATGGAATTTTCCATGTATGAATGGTTGATATAGATGAGTTAAGGGCCACCATTCGTATTGTTTTATTATTATCATTAGTCATGACAGTGGAAGAATCATTTATTAAAAATGGCTCTTTTTAAAGTAGTCATAATTATTGATGGCCTGGCCCCATCTCACTAAAGTCAATCGCTCTCTCTCTCATTTACTAGGGTACTACTATATATATATGTGTGTGTGACAAAGTATATAGTAATATAGTATTAATTAATATTAGTGTGTATCTCTCAATGTTCTCATTCTTAAATGACACTTGACAGGTCCTCATCCCTGAGATTAGAGTAAGAGACATCCCATGTACTTAGCTTGCACTTGTGAACGTTGATGAATATTAATTTTCACCCATTTTTGTTTTGGGGTGGGGTGGGTCCATTGGGTAGTAGGTTTGATGTAAAATCATTTTCATTTTAACGATTTCTGATCTATATTTTTTTTATTCAATGTGTGCGTGTATGTTTTGGTGTCTATATTAAATATGCTAAGTCTTTTGATGTATG
The DNA here is from genome assembly GCF_028751815.1 of Salvia miltiorrhiza. Lineage (NCBI taxonomy): Eukaryota > Viridiplantae > Streptophyta > Magnoliopsida > Lamiales > Lamiaceae > Salvia > Salvia miltiorrhiza. The sequence goes on from NC_080387.1 coordinate 63,962,795, forward strand.
TATCACAATAAATTCAAAGATGATATCATGTATCGATAATTTCATTTATATACTGCAAGCAAAGTCAAATGCATGGAAGATGGTTTTTTCTATCAAGAAAAACGGCAGAGTTGCTTATCTATGTAATAATTTTATTTAAGATTATTGATGGTAAAAACATCAATTTAGGATCAATTTTATTTTTTAATATGAACTTTTAAAAGGTGAGTAATTTTAACATGATCTTTATTTTTGGTCAAATTAAATTTTACTTGAAGGAATTAATTATGAAATTTTTTACTTCGAAACTAACTGTATAAATTAAACTCAAATATAACTATAAAAATTTCATCTTTCGAATGACCTTAGCAACAAATAGAACAAAATTTCATACCTTCTATATTGGGCAACAATAGTTACATCGTCCAGGATTCACAATTGACATTAACATCGACATCTCTTGCTTGATATCTGCCCAATTTGAACAGAGAATACTTGTTTTAAAGAAACAATGATGTTGAGATAATGTGTCTACGATGTTGTTTTTGTAAACGTCCGATTTGTCCAATCGACATTTTCAGCGTATCACATCGGTTCAATTTGGGTGAGAATCGAATTTGTGTTAAAATCACTACAGTCAATAAATTAGTACTAGTATATTATTTGACACTTTTAAAATTTGTGTTAAAAATCATAATTAGTCAAAAGTTGGTGTATTTATACGCTACTAACCTTTTTATTTATTGTAAAACTTTTAGTACTATGAAAAATAGATATTAAGTACGTACAATAATATACTATATAGGTAAATATTGGGAACAAGTGTGGATGTTTTGTACGGCCTCTTTAAGATAAGGCCTATTGATCAAATAGTAGGATTGATGAACCTGAAAGCCTAAGACTCTAGAGGATTTTATTACTAATATTTATTGCCTTCGTCTTCCATAAATATGCATATATAAGTGCTTTTGATATGAAATTTAATAAAAACTTATTTAAAATATTAATAGTGGATAAAGAGTCTCATATTAAAGATATTGTTTAATATATTGTGGATAAATAAATATAAATTATAAGGTAAAATTGTAAAATGATGTGCGGGTAGTATAAAAAAAAATAGGATGTGCATAGATTTGAAGAACATACCAAAAAAAAAAATATAGGGGAGGGAGGGAGTATTTTTATTGAAGCTTGAAGAGTTTTAGATATTCCGTGAAAGTCGTCCTTAAAGATAAGAATCAACAGCAATCTAAGGTGAACGAAGGAGTTTGGAACCAAAGTGAATGATGTGCTGCTGTATAGATTGATTTATATTTGGATATTATCATAATTAAATTCTCCCAGTCTCTCTTGTGTTCGCCAATCTCATTCCTTTCGTTTTGCATTTCCTCGTTGCTATACCTCTTTGTCACCGATTACAATCATCCATTCGAATCGTCGAAATTCAACTGCATCTCCGATTGGGAAGCTTGACTTTAAAGAATTTCTCTTCCTCGACTAGATTCTTTTTTTTCACAATATTTTTCCTTTTTTTCATTAAATCATTACTTTGATTTGTTGTGGCTAAACCCAAACAACAGATACAATAATGGCTTTGATAAATATGAAAGAAAATGGACATGCACTACTACAAAAACGCTCATAGATAACGGATAAAATCCGTTATCTATGACCCCAAAAAACCGATAAGTATAGTGGTGATATCTATGATACAGTCATACATAACGGTTTTTTTACCGTTATGTATAATAGTATAGATAACGGTACGATGCTCATACGTAACGGTACATAACCGTTATCTATAATAGTTATACATAACGGTTTTTCACCGTTATGTATTAAGATTTTACCGTTATGTATTAGATTTTTTTTTTGTTTTTTACCATCATAGTTAACAGTTTTTTGTACTTTTTATAACGATTTAAGCCGTTATCTTTGTAAGACATACGTAACGGTAGGAACCGTTATGTTTTAATATTTTTACCGTTATGTATTAGAGATATATTTATTTTTTTTCATCATAGTTAACAGTTTTTTGTACTTTTTATAACGGTTTTAACCGTTATCTTTATTATTTAATATTTAATATTTTTTTTAAAATTTTATGTTATTTATCTCAAGAAATAAATAAACAACTTATAAACAATAAAATGATAAAATCATCAATAACATATATTATATATAATACAAAACATTCATACATTATCATCCAAAACCTTCATACATAATGTTTTGAGCCTAACTCAAAAAAAAAAAAAAAAAAAAAAAAAAAACTTCACAGAAGCACCTTCATGCTCCAACTTTGATGAGTTTCAGCAGCTCAACAACCTCTCTCAAGTTTTGTTGTGAAGATGCTGCTTAAATCTAAAAGGGCATTTTGAGTATCCACGATCTACTCTTCTGGTTAACAATGGGGAGAATTGTATGAATGAACCTTTTAATGACAAATCAATATAAAATACAAATCACTATGTAACCTGGACTCCAATGCAGACAAGTAAAAAAAAAAGGATATTCAAGTAAAATATTCAACTGGAATGTAATGTATAAAAACATAGATTGATTTAGTGCTATTTTTGAGCAAATTAAAGGCTTTTTAAGTTAGGGTGAACCCATATTCCATAACCTACCTGCGAAGCAAATGCATTGAAGCTAATGATTGGTCCAGCAATGTAAAGAGGAGCATAAACCAAATAGCACAAGTATATGGGAAATGAGAACTTGTCATTTGTTACTCTTCTTTCCTGGAAAGAATAACAAATGCAGCAATCAGAAAAAGAAAAGAAAACAATAGGAAAAAAAAAGTTGAGATGTTTAAGTTGAACTAATATTGCAAAAAAAATTGGTAGTTGAGAATTGAGATCGAGGGCTAACCTGTAAGACTAGGTAGCATGTTTTGCCAGTTGAACAATGGTCACAACGCTGAATATGCTTCTACAATTAACAAAAGAAATTTTAAAGGACAAAAAGATCCAAAAAAACATAGATTAAAATAAATTTCAACCTTTTTCAACAGAGCTGGACCCAACAAGACAGTAATGCATTATATAACCAATTTTATTTTAATAAGAAACCAAACTAGCAAGAAACTACAATTTACAAGTATCATCTAGTTATTCTTCACTTATAGTAATGACGCTTTAGTACTAATACGTAATAATACCAATAGTGTTTGCAGTTCTTCCCTAAATCCCTAATAGCTACAGTTGATAGTACCATCAAAGTAGTACACAGGAAGATAGCCATCAAATGGACAAATCTTCAGCATATATCATATGTTTATACCTTAACCTTAAGAGCCTAAAAGTTCCGCATGTGGCTTCACATTAACCTAACAGACATGCTTTCATGATTTGCAGCAGCAGTTCATGGACTTTTGAATCACAAAAGGTGTTGAAAGTACTGTGGAAAATAGCATCAATGTACGTAGTCCATTCAAATATCAGTGGAAGAGATTTTTTAGTTCAAATACCACACTACCACATTTGATATTTAGGTAACCGCTATGATTCAAAATTTTCAGTCAAATATCTCAAAGCATCAAACAGAAGGGAAGGAGAAGGTGGATTTAGCAGACAATCAACCAGAAACTAAGACCTCAGCAGCTTATAATGCCAGAAAATTGATACTAAAACCATACCTTGTGATCAGAACCACTGTATTGATCAGTCCAATGGTAATCATGACCAAAGCTTATCATACGCAAAACAACTGCAAAAATAATATAAGCCCAATGTTCTCTACACCAAGATAAACAGAACATTAATATGAGTACAGGCACTCCGCACTTGAGATTCAATCAATAGATGTGGTAATATCAGAGACATCTAAGCCAAAGAAACCTTACCCAAAACTAGAGAACCGATATCCCTCATAAATGCGATTACACACAAGAAATGATAGGTTAAAGATCCATAGCCCATATAAGAAGTATTTTGTCCTTCCAAATATCTGCATAAGCAAATATCTGGTGAACATGAAAGCATTAGAAGCTTACTGTGATAGCATGATGGATTGTAAGTTGAAAATGTATCCGCAATTAATGCGAAGAAAGAAACAAACCTTTACAAGGAAAAAGTTAGCTGAAGCAATACCAAAGATAAATAAGATGCTGCAGTATAGGAAAGAAAAGGCAAATTGTTACTAGAACAATTACAGCAGCTCAAAGCATCAAACATGTCTATTATTCAGACATATCGAGTTATTACCAGGCTCCATGTAGGTAAAATAAATATGCCAGAGAAATCACAATCCAATAGAAAGACATTCCCTTCGCCCTCAAAGAAAACGATATTTTGAGGAGATTAGCAACCAATGTGAAAATCCCGAACACACCAGTGAGAATTGGTAAGTTCATTGGAAATCAAATCTATGCAATAGGCAGTGTTCTTTTCTTTGTAAGCCGTCAAAGTAGAAAGACTCAAACAAGAAGAAAATGGAACTGTCAGTTTTAAAAACAACGAACCTAACAAATTTGTGCTCCAAAAAAAGCATTTGCAGTAAGATGAAGTACTATAACGCAATATATTATTAGGAATCTGTATAGCAACCGCGAATCATCCATAGAAGAAATTGAAAACGTAAGCAAAGATGACGTACAATAAGGCGGCCGAAGATCCAACCAGGGCCCAAACCATATAGCTTTGTGTGGTGATCTGTGGTTAGAATTGACAGAAACAAGTAACATCAGCGGCAAAAAGGAAAGAAAAAACTTGAGGAAATACATAGACATAAAAAAATATCTCTTCAAGATCAAATCAAATCTTTATATCATCCATATCAATTTTATTGATTTCAAAGTCAGAATTTAATGAGATTCTCTTCAAGATTGAATCTTTGCACTTCAAAAATGCCTATAAATCTACAACTAACATTTACCCAAACATAAGTCCTATGAACCGAAAACATTCATCCATATTCCACAATCAGTAGAAAAAATCTAGGCCAATACTAAATCTGAAGTCTCAATCTCGAACCACAGGATGCCAAGAAACCATCAATGAATCCTAAAATTGAGCACACTGGCAATATTTCTTCACATATTACACACAGTACAACAACATCGAGAAAAATTGGAACAAAAATGAAAGAAATAGGAAGCGGTAAAATCAGAATTCACAAGAGAACACCTGGTAAGGCAATCGCCAAGCTTCAGATTTAGAAAAACACATGTCATCCAGAGCATCGCTCCAGCACCACCTGACTTGGTGTTCTGGCTGCATTCGGATCTGGACTCCATTTCACCGTAGTCACGTTTCGGGTTGACCCGATTAGGGTTCCTACTTTTGGCGTCGGAGGCTCTGCTGTTCAACCAGGGACAGGAGGTCCCGGCGAAGGCGTCGCTGCCGGAAATTGAAGCTAGGGCGCGACGGCGGCGGCCTTCCCGCCGTGCGGTCGACAGGAATCGACGGGGAGATGGCTGTAGATTATAGATCTAGGATTTTCAGGCGCGGTGTGGTGTGCGTGCGTGCTCTATGGTTGAGTCAGAGAGAGAGGGGATTGAGAGGGAGACGAGGGAAATGCGACGAGCTTGGTGGCTATCGTTGCTGCGGCCGCAGAGGACAGAGGGAAGGCGTGCTTCTATGGCCGGAGTTGAGAGAGAGAGAAAGCTGGGGAGATGAAGGACGAGAGAGAGAGAGAGTAGGGGGTAAAGGAAGGGATTTAGGGTTTTATTTTTATAATATTATTAAATTTAAAAATAAATATAATACATAACAGTTTTGAGACGTTCATATATAACGGTTAAAACAACCGTTATAAAAAAACGCTCATACATAACGGTTGGCTTAACGGTTTGGTAATACCGTTATGTATGCAACTAATAGATAACGCTCATACATAACGGATTCACTAAAACCGTTATCTATTTCCATGGACAACAGTACATAGATAACGGTTTTTTGTCAAAACCGTTATCTTTTCAAAAAATGCGCTCATACATAACGGTTTTTAAAAAAAACCGTTATGTATGAAGTGTTATGTATGTGTAATTTTGTAGTAGTGATGGTACAATTTAAATGTAGAATTATTGCTAAACTAATTAACCCTAAAAATATGTGAGTTCATTTTTGGAATTTGATTTAGTATATATGTCAAGAACTTTTTTTTGAAGTCATGTGTTTAAGTTTAATATAAGTTCTTTCTTTCTTTTAATTTAGTTTAGGTCGAATTTATATGTTCGAAGAGGTTCAAATAGGTTAAAATAAAAAATTATTTTATTTTAACCCATCCCTTATGCGTACGTATACCAAGGAAGTTGGAGTATTACCTTTATGCCCATGTAATTGTTAATGCACAAAAATAATTGCTAACTTGTGATATTAAAGAAAAATGGTAAAATAGGAATTTTGTCATTTTTTTTATTCTCAAATTTTGAAATAGGACACTTAAAAAGGTACAATAAATTTATCTTAATAGGACACTTAAAAAAAATAGAGGGAGTAAAGTCTTGGAATCTTATAAATTTATATTTATACCGTTTTGGCAAAATGTCGTTATCTCTTTTATTTTATTTTCAAATAGTTCAATTTTACAATGCAATGGCAACACATTTTATTTTATTTTTTTTGACTTGGCAGCACGTATATTTTTTAGCCATGTAACGTCCCAATAATAACGCCCCAAATTTCTTTTTTTGATGTCTCATTTATAATGTCACAATCCAAAAATAAAATAATTTATTATATTTACTTTTTCTATATCTCTCATTATTTACTTTATCTTAGCTTTCTTATTTTTTTTATTACTCTCTCCTTATTTACTTTATATCTCTCTTATTTTATCTACATTTTTCGTAATTTTTATGTTCTATTTTTTTGAGACATTACTATTGAAGCGGATGGAGTATATTCGAAAAGTCATTTGGCCTCTTATTGTATTTTGTTGGTTCCCGACTTCCCATTTCATTTAAATCCATGCTCAAATGGAGATTCCGAGAGCGATGGTCCTCGAGAATAAATGTCATTTAATTAAATATTCATCCAAAAAAGAAAAAAAACGTGTAAAATAATTAAAAGTACGCCATCATCACCTTTTTTAACTGAGTACTATAACTGTATAAGTAGTTATTTTAGGGGGAATAAATTTGTCATTTGAATTAATTTTGGGGAATTATTGAATTTGAAAAATGAGATTGAGTTCAATTGGCAAAATTGAAGGTTTAGCTTAGCGTGCAAATGACATTATTTTCTCACTTTTATGTGGTGTAATTGGGTAAAAAACTTATTTAATTATTTAATTATATGATACATCTCTTGTAATTCTTAAAAAAAATTGAATCAATGGTCTACACACGAGCCAAATTTTCAATAATATTGTTGAGGATACCTTTTGCGTTTTCTTTTAATATAAAAATAACCTTCCGCTAAAGGTAAAGTATGTGTCGCAGACTGCCAGACTCCCATGTTCTTTTATTTTGCATAATTGTATTCCAGTGTTTTATTTGGGGACAAATTTGGCTTCATATTCAACAAAACTATTTGTAATATTTTTTTAGTTTACCATATGATCTCATGATATATACGTGGCGTGACTTGTAAGTTGTAAACAAAAAACAAAATATTATAAAGTATTGAAACTAACATGCATAATCCAATTGACGAATGTGAAATTTAATTTTAATTAACTTGAAAAATAAGCAATTTTTTATATAAAACAGTGGTTCCTTTTTTAAAAATTATATTGTGTATGATTAATTTTTAAATGGTTCGCCAAATAAATTATGTTATTATGGAAGTAAGTTCTCATACTTATTTTTCTATTTCATGTCTTTTACTGTCCTGCTAATAAAATATATGGTCAATAATTTTGTTAGGCAATGAGTCAAATTTTGCCAGACGAAATGTATGAGCGTGATTAACCAACGTGAAACAATAAGAATCACATTTATTTTTGCGCAAATATTATGCACCAAATTGTTCCTTGCCCAAGCCGCGATTAATAAAGTTGGCACATAAAAAGACTCTCTTTTATGAGAGATATTATGTTCAATTTCATTTCTTTACGATATATTTTTTTCACTTTTGTGTGGTGCGATTATTTTTCGAGACGTAGTTTATTTTATATATACTCCCTCCATCCACGAAATAGAGTCTCATTTTATTTTATATACTCCCTCCGTCTACGAAATAGAGTTCCGTTTTAGGGTGAACACGGATTTTACTAAAGTTGTTGTAAATAGAATAAAAGTACAATTTATAGGGGTAGTGTTAGTATAAAAAAATAAAACAAAAGTACATTATTAGTTAAAATAAAAGTGCAATTTGTACTTAAATATAAGAAAAAATGTATAATGTGATTTTCAAAAAATTAAATGAGATTTTTTTTTAAGGAGTAAGTATAACTCTTTTTTTAGACAGAGGGAATAATATATGATACATCTTGTAATTCCAAAAAAAAAATGTTCCTTGTGCAAAGTATTGAAATTTATAGTATAATATAAAATGAGAATGGATAGGATAGGGGTGGGCGGCTTTAAGATAATTTTAAATGATACTCCTCTCAGTTACAAATTGATGAGGAGTAATATATGTAGAGCAGAGGAATCTCTTTACCAGTGGAATCGCGGGGAGCAGCGAGGTAGTTTTCAGCAGAAGAATCGCACCCGCCAGAGGAATCACACTCGCCAGAGGAATCATACTCGCCAGAGGAGTCTCTCTCATTAGAGGATCCACTTTCGCCAGAGAAACCACTTTCGCCAGAAGGAATCAACAGAAGCGCGGTGCTAAATCTCCCGTGTAAAGACAAATTTACTACCATACCCCCGACCACGCAAGACGCGTGCTCGGGTGTCGATTTTACTGTTTTGCCCTCCGAGTGTAATCTATAAATAAGCCATGCGTGCTCCCTTGTAACCTACGTTATCTCTTATTCTCAATACAGCAACTACTTTTCTCTCGTGTTCTAGCATTCTAATTGTTTCCTTTGTCTTCTCCGGTCGATCAAACTAGGTATAATCCCCGTTTCCTCAATAATCTACCAAAAATTCTCTACCCATCTTTCTAAATCTCATCACAAATTAAATTAAATTATTTACTTAATGTTATAAATATTTTGTCATCCGTATATTTTTAATAAAATAGTTATAATAATGTCCATTTTATAATGTCCTCCAACAATAATTATTTATTAAAAACCCCTAAAAAAGAATTATCTATAAAACCAATTGATAAGAAATTGACTTTAATAACTACATTGTCCCGCACAACAATTTAGAGGTCCATTTTCAGAAAGAAAAAGAAAAGGTGTTAAATTTGTGAAGAAGATGAAATAGGAAAGCTTGCTAAGAACGCAGTGATAGAACTAAAGCCATTTATTTTTTGGGAAAAAAGTGATAATCCATAGAGCTCGTGCTATTTATATAGCATAACACAAGATATGTAAAACAACAAGCAAATAGGAAGAAGACATATGTGATGAGGAGTAATGTATGCAGAGCAGATGAGTCAACTTGAATAAAGGAATCGCTCGGGTCAGAGGAACGGACTTAGCCGGAGAAACGGACCCAGTCAGAGGAATGGACTCAAGCAGAGGAACGGACTCAGCCAGAGGAATGAGCTTAGCCAAAGGAGTGAGCACAGTCAGAGGGATGACCACTTTACTCGGGAAGTACCAGAGCAGAGGAATCGCCCGTTTACAGGCGATATTACCACTATACCCCCGACCACGGGGGGAGCATGTCATTTAGGCCGAAATTACTTTTTTACCCCTAGCATATATTCTATAAATACCCATGCACCTGTATATTGTAACACACGTTCTCTCTCAATGCCACAACGAATTTTCTTTTGTGCTCAAACAATTCAACTCTTTCTCTCGCTTCTCACGATCAAACACTAGGTAAAACTCGTAGTTTAGAATTAGGTGTTGATAAAATACTTTATCAATATGGCATATACAAATAAAGCAAAAGATAAAGGCATGCATGCAAAGCATGCAAGCATAGAGCCGCAATAGTACGCGCAACAGTAAAACACGCCTTTCATTCTTTTACCCCCCTCAAGCTGGACATGGTGAAGATCCACCATTCCAAGCTTGGACAACAAGGTGCGGAAACGAGGCCCACCGAGAGACTTGGTGAAGATGTCGGCGAGCTGTAGAGTGGTAGAGATATGAAGTGGAACCAGGAAACCTTCATGATACTTCTCACGCACTAGGTGACAGTCAATCTCCAAATGCTTCGTCATCTCATGGAAAACTTGATTCTTCGTGATGTGGATGGCAGCCTGGTTATCATAGTAAAGAGGTAGGGGCAGAGGGAGCTGGACAAGAAACTCCTCGCATAAATGAAACAGCCATGTCATTTCCCGAACTGTGGCGCTAGGAGCACGATACTCAGCTTCGGCAGAAGAAACGGAGATAATAGCTTATTTCTTACAGCGCCAAGACACCAGTGATCCACCAAAGAACACACAATATCCAGTGAGAGAGTGGCGTGTGTCAAGACATGCCCCTCAATCTGCATCACTATAAGTAGTGAGAGTGAATGCACCAGTAGATGGATAGAACAACCCAAGAGAGGGACAACCTTTAAGATATTTAAGGACATGTATAGCTGCTGCCCAGTGAAGCTCAGAGGGCAAGCTTACAAACTGACTGAGCTGTTGAACCGCGTAGGTAATATCAGGTCTGGTGAGGTTGAGATAAAGGAGGTGCCCAACTAGCCTGCGATATGCATCAGGCTCAGCATAGCCAAGAGAATCATTATGAGCCAATTTACAATTCAAAGGCAATGGAGTGGCAACGGACTTGCATCCAAGAAGACCAGTAGAATCAACTAAATCCAGGATGTACTTCCTCCGATTTAGACAAGTGCCAGAATCACCTTGTGTTATCTTCATGCCCAAGAAGTATTTAGCAACACCAAGTCTTTAATAGTAAAGATAGAGTGCAAATACTCCTTTAACTCTGTGATTACACCAAGATTAGGTCCTGCAATAAGGACATCATCCACATATGCCAAGAGACAAAGAAAAGAGTCACATGTCCCCTTTACAAATAAGCAGTGCTAAGAATGAGATTGGGTAAACCCAAAGCTAAAGAGATGCCTGCAGAATTCAACATTCCACTCTATAGAAGCTTGCTTTAACCCATATAGGCTCTTTACTAGCTTGCAAACTTGCCCAAACTTCGCTTTATCATAGCCTTGTGGAAGCTGCATATAAATTTCATCATGTAAGAAACCATGCAAGAAGGCATTGTTAACATCTATCTGATGTATATGCCAAGCTTGACATGTAGCTACGGCAAGAAGAAACCACACAGTAACAAGTTTGGCAACTGGTGAGAATACCTCTGTGTAATTAATGCCATACTCTTGGTTGTATCCTTTGGCAACCAAGCGTGCCTTATAGCGTTCCACAGTCCCATCTGCATTCAATTTGACCTTGTATACTCATTTGGATCCAATTGCTCTCTTACCAACAGGTAAATCAGTAACAATCAAAATATTATTTGAGTCAAGAGCTGCTAACTCTGCTTGCATAGCAGTCACCCACTCCGGTGACCTGCTAGCCTCTAGATAAGAACTAGGCTCACGAATGGATTGAATGTTCACAAGAAAAGTTGTATAGTGGGGATCAAGAATGAGAGATGTGACATATGGAAATGTGTGAGGTGTAAGAGTTTCTGTGAGAGATGGTAAGACGGCTATGTTGGATGTAATGTGGCCAACATAATCCTTCATCCAAGATGGTGGGCGGCGAGTACGTTTGTGATCACCAATCCCAACATCTTGAACAGAATCAGGTTGAGAAGTTTGTGCATTAGAAGGGGTAGGAGCAGGAGATGTATGATCAGTGGTTGATGATGTATGAGAAGGTGATAATAAAAGAGATATATCTGAGGGTGAAGTAGAAGGTTGAATAGAGGGAAATGTGGTTTGTGATTCATCAATGTATAGTGGTGGAAGATAGGATGAACTGAGAAGAGAGGGCTGTGAAGATGAGACATAAGGATAGGAATTGGGTAAAAACTTTACATCTCGCCAGGTGAGAACCTTGTTCTCTGCCAAGTCATATAACATATAACCTTTGTTATTCATTGCATATCCAAGAAATATGCATTTTATACCTCTGGAATCAAACTTCTTCCTTGTAGGAGACAAGTCTACTACATAAGCCAGACACCCGAATGGCTGCAAGATAGTAATATCAACTTCCTTATTATACATGACAGAAAAAGGTGTCTCCCAATTAATAACTTTGCTAGGCAAGCAATTTAATAACCATGTAGCAGTTAGCAGAGAAAAAGACCCGAAAGATGTAGGTAGATTGCTGTCAAACATTAATGCTCTCGCAATTTGCAAAAGAGTGTGATGCTTGCGCTCCACAACTCCATTCTGTTGTGGTGTGTAAACACAAGTTCTCTGATGATGAATACCAAATTCAGCAAGCATAGCAGTAATCTCTCTATTGACAAATTCGGTGCTATTATCTGTTCTTAGAATCTTAACATTCTTTTAAAATTGAGTTTGTATCATTCTAATATGTTTTCTCAAAGTTGAGCAGACAAGTCCTTTAGAACTTAATAGGTAGATCCATCTTAACCTACTATGGTCTTCAACAATTGTGAGCATAAACCGCACATTGCAAATATTATCATCAGTATATGGTCCCTACACATCATCATGTAAAATCTCAAATAATGCATCTGATCTCCTATGCAATACTGGAAATGAATCTCTGGTTTGCTTAGACTTGATACATACCTCACACTGCTTCAGCTTGGCCTTCATTGTTTCAGTCAGCATGTCACACATGAATGGTAGATGCTCCATGACACCTGCTGATGGGTGGCCTAACTCAGCATGCCACTTCTCAACACCTTTCTGACTCTGACTAATTGCAGAAGCTGAATTAGCCATTATTCCTTCCATTAAATACAAATTTCTAAACAACCTTCCCATAGCCAGAATATGATCATTGTCTGTTTTCTGTATCAAACAATGTGTATTAAGAAACAAACATCTTGCCCCATTATCTTTAGTCAACTGAGCCATAGAGATTAAGTTGTGAGTGAAGTTGGGAGTATATAATACTCCTTTGAGAACTAGTTGTTCAGCTATTGTAGCTTCTCCCATATGAGTCACTTCCCTCACACTTCCATCTGTCAGATAAATATCTTGTTTTCTGTGCAATCGATGTATAACACTCATGAGCTTTGACTTACAACAAATGTGTGTGCTAGCTCCAGAGTCTAGCACCCATACATTTTGTGAATTCCCATTCAACACACTAAAAGCATAATGTCCTTGAAATTCTGATTCACTCTGCATATTTCCTTGAATCATGTGAGCATCATTCTTCTGAGCTCAGTGCTACTTCCTTGTATGACTAAACTCCCAACACATTTATTAACCTCTGATTGTATAAGCTTCATAAGAGATGTGTTAGTGTCACCAACTGTCTTCCCATACTTCCCTGAATCTCCATCAAATGAAACTTCTGCACAATTGACTCGCATTTTAGCTCGGTTTTCCTTTAATTTCTTATACCAATCGGGAAATCCATGCAACTTGAAGCATTCTGCTTCCTCATGACCATTACGATCACAGTGCACACAATATAATTTCTGCCTCTCTTCCTTGCTTTTCCTTGGCTTAAATGGCCGTTGCTGTTTAGAGTAGTGGACTGGATCCTTCCCTTTCTGACTTATTTGCTTTGCTAGTGCAGCAGCTTGCAAAGCATGCGCATCACCAAAACTCTCTATAGTGAGCTTTTGATCTTCAATTTGTAAGACCATAGAGTATGCCTTATTCACACTCGGTAGTGGATCCAGAAATAAGATCTGACTTCTCGTGTTTTCAAATGAATCATTAAGCTAGCCCTAGGAGAAACTGCATCAACCTCTGATTCTCCTCTCTATTGACCTCTACCTCTCTAGTTCCACACACAGGTCAATGGAGGCAACAACATATCTAGTTCATCCCACAGAGCAGTTAGATTGTTAAAATATACTAGCACACTTTGATTTCCTTGTGCATAGCTTCCTATTTCTCTTTGCAGCCTGTAGATCTTAGGACCATTACTTCTCACAAATCTTTGATTCAAAGCATCCCAAAGTTTCCTCGAATTTTGATGTGAACAAAAGCATTCACAAGTTCTTTCGAAATAGAGTTTATAATCCATGAGGAAACCATGTAATCTGCCTTCACCCAAAGCTTTATAATAAGGAGATTCAAAAGTAGGTTCTAATAGCATACCATCGAGTAATTCCAGTTTAGTCTTAGCTCCCAAAGCTCGCTTAATCGATCGACTCCAGTTGAGAAAGTTGTTCCCTATCAGCTGAGCAGAGACCAGCTGCATTCCGGGGTGATTTGCATTGTGAAGCTGTAATATCTCCTCGATCTGCTTCGGATCCATAGGAGATCGGTGTACTTTCTCGAAATGACGATTGTCCGATTTGTATTGCGAATCTTCCTTCACTGGTGGATCCTCAAACGAATCTCCTTCTTCTTCATTAGCTAGTACATTCCATGGAACTTGTCGTGTTTTCGCCATTAAAAATGATCTAAAGTTGTGCTCTGGATACCACGTTAAATTTGTGAAGAATAAGATGAAATAGGAAAGCAGTGATAGAACTAAAGCCATTTATTTCTTGGGGAAAAAAGTTACTGATAATCCATAGAGCTCGTGCTATTTATATAGCACAACACGAGATATGTAAAACAACAAGCAAATAGGAAGAAGACATATGGCAGATACAAATAAGCAAAAGATAAAGGCATGCATGCAAGCACAGAGTCGCAATAGTCACGCCTTTCTTCCTTTAAAAGGTAATTAATAATAAGAAGAAGAATAAACTTTTTAGAGGTATATATCTATTACGAGAATCTGTTTATGATTTTTCCCTCAATTCACGTATATATTCTATTGCAAAGCAGATTAAGTATATATGCAGAGTGCCATCTTTTAACACATACGTATTACTGTGTTAGATGAGAAACGATCAATAGAATTTTCACAATCATTTTGATTTTGGGGCAGTAACAATTAATGTGGAAGTTAATTTCGAATTGTATATATGTAGTAAATTTGATGAAAAACATGCAATTATATATGCTATCTGTACTTTAGTTTAAGAATATGACATCACGACTTCTACTTAAATTTCAATTTAGTCTAAACTAGTTGATAGGGTTCGTAACACTCTTATAAGTACAATTAATTACGGTCTATAATTTCATAAATACGTTCTTAATACTTCGACCTACCATATAGATTATATAAATTTAAAAGCTACATAATTATTTTATCGAAAAAAGCTACATACTTATTGAAATAAAGCAAATTAGTCATTGTGTTTAAGTATTTAAACAATTTGGAGATATATGGCAATAACTTTCAGTTACCGATTATACTTTGCTATTTTCTCCATAAATAAATAATAATATCAATGTTATATGTAGGTCATCAACATAGATATTATTATTTGAAAATGATGTCAATGTTAGGGGTGTATTTGATACTTAACCCTTATTAATTAGTATTATTATTATTTTATTTTAGGACAAAATATATACTTCACTATTTAAATAAAATCAAGTTAATATATCAAAAATGTATACTCCCTCCGTCCACTAATTCATGACCTAAGGAGCAAAACACGGGTTTTAAGAAAAAGTGTATTTTCATTAGTTGAGTGGAGAAAGGGACCCACAATTAATGTATTGTTTATTAGTTGAGTGGAGAAAAAGTGTATTGTTTTGGGACCCACCAATTAAATATAAATAAAAACTTACTAAAAATGGATAGGCCTTGAGTTGGTGGACGTCCCAAAAAGGAAAGAAGGCCTTGAATTAGTGGACGGAGGGAGTATTAGATAGTAATTAAATTAGTCAAACATAGTATAATTAATTTAATCTATATAAGGAAATAATCTATAACTATTAAGGAAATAGATATATATTTTTAAATTTGCCATTTGATATAGTATTTAATCTCTATCCATAAAATTCGATCAAGGTTATAAATGTCAAAATATATTTACTTAATGGTAATTTACTTATAGATAGTATATTTGAATAAATTTATTCTAAATAATAATAATATATTATAAAATAGTCAGTTGCGTATTTATATGTAGATCTAGTCGTATTTTTATAATGTGTGATCACATTCGACTTGTTGACCCTGTTGCTATAGAGATCATCAATTTGTTTGTAGATAATTTTAATAAATGCAGTCAACACATCTATTTGGTATTTACTGCGACATTAAAATTAAAATTATCTATCATCAACATAGATATTGATAACATCCCAACGCAAAAGTAATATACATAGTGTTAGAGCACTTCCAGCAGAAATCCCAAAATTATACTCTTATATTCCTCCCTAAAGCTTCCCTATTTAATTTTAGGATCTCGATTTTATAAATGCATACACCAGATCTCCTATTTTCCACATAAAAATAATAATTATGTGTGGGCCCTACTAATTATAAGCTTAAAATAAATTTAGGGTGGGTGTAAATTTAAGATTGAATTTAGGTGGGTGCAAAATTTTTTGTGGGCCCCATCCAATTTAGGGGATCTGCTGGATGCATTTTTTATCTCATTTTCAATTGTTTTAGTCTAAATTTAAAGTTAGTGATGCATTTAGGTGATCTGCTGGGAGTGCTCTTAATCCGGTACATATCAATTATCATCTATATATGCCATTTCCGCCATAGAGAATCATGTATGATTTACCTATTCTTTAGTAGAGATTCGTTATTTATCATCATTAGTCTATATCAAACAATTATACTTATCTTAATTCTACTATGATAAGGTTTTAATGTTCTACTATAACTGTAGCTCTCCCGTGGATTACTCGGACAGAAACTTATATAAAAGAAGAAGAATATTCCAAGCACATTTAAATATTAATCGTAACTTTTTAATTAAATACAAACCCAAAATACTTTATTCTCAACGGTATTATTTTCAGAACGATCCATCTAAAACGTTAATTTATCTAGTCCACATTATTATGATAGTGATTTGCTAGAACCCGTTTCTGTGTTAAATAGTATTATGCGTGTAGTAATTTTTACGGTTACTTGTGCATTAATAATTAGATAATCATTATTCTTCCATAATCACTCACTCACCCAGTCACATGAATGTACTGTTACACAGTGAAAATTGCAAGTAGGATTGACCGAAATCCAGTTACAAACTTCAAAATCATAGAGATCAAATCATTTAAGAAAATATCACATTATCAATTACTCCCTATTATTCTTTTTTTGTTAGCTACTCCCTATTATTCTTGAACTGCAATCTTATTTGAGAATGACGTGAATTTTAAAGAAATAATTAAATCTGTGAATTGTATAAGATTTTTTTTAATCTTGAAAATCATGTAGGAGTATTTAATTGAGAGTGAGTTGTTTTTTTTTAATCTTTATGCTAGCATTAGTACATTTTACATTGATGTTCAATTGTTGATGCTCGATTTCTTGATTCGTAATGATCGAGTGTATCCAGCATTTATGTAGTATTTTTTAAGAATGCTCGAATTGCTCGACTTATAGAGGTCGAGCATTGATGCATGTATATAAATACTCGACTCGTAGAGGTCCCAAATGTTGAACATTAATTTATTTATCATAAATGCACTAATATTTAATATAAATTGAGCATATTCAACAAAATTCGTAATTTAAATAAAGATAATTTTGACATTTCAAGTTAAAAATAAACATGTTTTTATAGTTTTTTTTTTTATATTGTAGAAATAGTATACAAACAATAATAAGCGGATATCTTAATCTCACAATTTCACAAGAGCGAGATATGTTCAATGCTCATCTGTAATATCAATTGCGAATTTCTCTCATTCTACAAAAATAATACGGAATTTATCTAATACTAGTAAGGCTGTGTTTACTTTGATGGATAAATTTATCTATTGTGTGATAATATTATCTATTTTTGAAGTGTGTTTACTTTGATGGATAAATTTATACATTGTGTGATAATATTATCTATCTTTGAAGTGAAAATAATGAAGGAAAATGGTGAGCATATCTTTTTGTGTCAAATATTGGAAAATAAAGGAGACATTTAAAGACATAAATTTGTGTTATCCATCATTTTCCATGGATAAATTTATTCATCAAAGTAAACGCAGCCTAAAAGATTATGTATTTTTCTGAACATGTGTTTATCGAGGAACCAGTTACAATAATGGCTGCCATGTTGAGACTTGAGAAGTACTCCCTCCGTCCCATTTTACGTGAGACTTTTTTTTTTTGACACGAAAATTAAGAAAAGTGTATTTTGTTTGTAGGTGAAAAAGTGAAAATGTGTTTAAAGGTAAAATCTTTACCAAAAAAGGAAAGAGTCTCACTTACAATGGAACGCCTTAAATAGAAAGAGTCTCAGATATAGTTGGATGAAGAGAGTAGAAGAGTGTGCTTTTCTCTGCGTGGACCCACACAGACCTCCGTTTTGGACGGCGTCTGTGAAAAGGTTGGCGCCCTAAGGCATCTTTGCAACCGATAACTCACCGGTAAAAGGAGAGAGCAAGTTAATGCGCCTATACATACACCCACCCTGCGTATACATTTATATGTATTACCGTATATACACATATACGGACGGAAAAAAACGCAAATTTCTCCCGTCACGGCATTGTGCGAAGTACTCAAATAATTTAATAAGACACTTGTAATTATTTTGTGGATTTATACGAACATTTGCATAAGATACATCTTAAGACTTAAAAAAACTTGTGGGAAAGGTGCATTTGATAGAATTTGCCACACAGATATCACTAATCCCTTATTAAGACTTTTGATAAATAAAACGAATCGAATTCAAATACATTGCCAATCAACGATTATTAATTTTTGCGGGTGTATTAAAATGTGCAATTAGCTAGTGAATTAAGTATACAGCTATGCGGAAGGTTAATAGCGTCAAAATACGTAGATACGCACAGATATTATTAAGTGATTTTTATTTTATTTACACAAGGGATAAGTGTGTGTATAAATTTTTTTATATAAAAAAATGACCCAATTATTTCGATACACATGAAAATACTCATTGTAGAGAGAGAGAGGGGGGCCACTTGGGGGAGGGAGGGGTTGGGGTCGAGACATACGGCGGGTATCATATTTGTAGACGTATAAAACGGGGGTGAGAGGCAGAGCACTTCTTCCAAGAGAGGAGTTCTAGTTTCTCTTTACATCTTCCTCTCTTGGAATGAGAGCTCGTTCATTAAATTACTGAACTCTTCCTCTCTCGCTCTTCACATCTCTCTGATCTAGCGGGGGAGAAATCCTTGCCAGTGCTTTGAAGGAACCATGGGTGGTGATAAAGCAATCAGTCTTGAAGAGATTAAGAATGAGACTGTTGATCTGGTATAAACTCAATTCTTCCTTCTTTTCTATTTCTAATAATTCTCAATTTTATCGAAGGGGATTCAGCTGTTTTTTTGTTGTTGTTTGATTTAATTTATTCATTGGAATAAGATCTGCTCCGTGTAGTTTTTTTCTTTCTCAATCGGGGATAATGGGGATCGTTTCTTGCTGCATAAAGTATTGTTTTGGTTTTATTAGTTACTCGATTCTCTTTCTGCAGAAATAGAATAGATTGATATTTACGGCTATTGTAAAGGTTTCTCAGATTTTGACGATTAGAATTTCTTTGCTTCATCTTGCACACACACACACACATATATATATATATATATGTATGCGAATGTATATACATAAACATGCTGTCTCTTATAAACAAGAAATTACCAACTACTTTTTCCTCATAGACAACCCATGGAGGCTGTGCCATGATTTTCATCACTCTTCACATCCCATCGTTTTCGGCTTCTTCCACTTTTTCTGTCTCAAATTTGTACTTATTCTCATATCTCTCTCTCTCACGCACACACACTTTTGACAGTATCTCTCTCATACAGTCAAAGTTGTGTAGATTATATCGTTCTTGATGAGTCAATCAATATATTTATGTATCCCGCATAATCTGCTAATAACAATCCTAAAATAATTTCACTAACATGGGTAGAGAGAGAAATTTAATAGGAAAATTTGGCCTGTGTTTCCGATAATTTAGGCATGATAGAGCTAAACAACGAATATGTGAATATATTCTTATGTGAAAAGGTTTCGGCTAGCACATGTTGCTGTTGGAAGAGTTGGCCAATCCCTATCGGCCTAACAATTTATTTATTTATTTATTTTTCTTTTTTTTGGGGTGAATTGTACTAATATTATATTTGAGTATTAGAAGTTGAGTAATTCTCAAGAATGCTCTATTTATGAAAATTGGAAAAGCCACTTTTATAGAATCCCTACTTCACTAGGCGTGTTTGGCTTACTTAAGTTATGGCTTTAATGTTTGGAAATTGTAATTGTTTGTTTTATCCTAATTTTACCTGTAGACGTGAGGGTACTAATTTTTTTACAACTAATAGTTATAAATCTTCATGTTTTCTATACACAAAAATAAAACTTTTAGAAATAATTTGTAGAAATTTTATGAATAATTGAAGATTAATGATGAGGTTAATAGTCAACTGCTGTGTCAATAATATTTTGTATAGGGAATTTGTATAGGTACTTTTTCCGTGGTACGTTACGCCTCATGTTTCGATTTTTGCGTTTTGGGAAATGCAACTTTTTATATTATTTTAAATCAACGGTTCTCGGTATCTTTCTTTTCATGTAATAGTAGCCTCCTGACTCCTGACTACCCCGAATAAGTACTACTATAATTTTTTATGAGTTTATTTATCTTCAAAATATTATAGTATACGTTATATTGGTACATTTTACCCCTAGATTCGTCCGATATTTTGGACTTACCACTCCGTGATTTCTCTAATGAGGGCGAGTGGTGGGGCCCACTTGAAAGTGGCACCCGCTAAACCGCACTGTCATTGGCTGCGAAACGAAGGCCATTCTTTGCTGATTTGGGTGGGCCATACTCACGTTCTTGGAAAGTCAAAGTTTAGATTGTCCATGCATCTTGGGCCCACATGACTGTTTGTACCATTTCATGTGAATAGACAGTTGGGCTAGGTGTGTGCGCGCACGCGCATGGTTTTACTTTTTAAATTTTAATTTGATTAGGTGATTTTTGTGCAATCATATTTTTCAATTAAAATGTTTTTTAATTTTCAAATTGTTTGAACTTTTCGTGGCTGACTAACTCGGTTTATGATGTTGATATGTAACTGGGAAGTTGCTTGTGCCCGTGCTAAGTATTAAAGTCAGCACTTTGTTGGTTGTTGACATTAAGGTTTTTTTCTTGTGGGGTTGTTGGAAAATTATGATTTTTTAACATCAAGCTTTTTGACTGAAAATGTGTTCGGATAGTCACAGAACTATTAAAGATAAACAACAAATAAGTACTTCATGTTGATGGATAATAGCAAGTGGGATCGATCTTCAGTTAATATGTGGAGCTGATTAAAAATAATTTGAAAATAATAACTATTAAAAACAATTGGGGGTTGATGATTGTTAAGATCATCAACTAGATGTAGGTTTACATCTATATGGTGTTAAACTTTTGATGTTACTTGAAAAACACTTGAAGTTAGCTTGAAGTATAGAGTTAGAAGTATAGAGCTTCTAACCAATATATATCCCATGCATTAGCCATTAAGCTATTCCATATTATCAAAATTACATGAAGCCATCCATATGCTCTGATTGTTACACTATCATGATCAATTTAATGCACGAATTTAATTTTGGCAAAAAATGGTTTTTCATAGTTATGTCCTCAACGGCCTCTTTCCCTCCTTCAAATAACAGGAAAAAGTCCCAATTGAGGAAGTCTTTGAGCAATTGAAATGCACCAGGGAGGGACTAAGTACCGAAGAAGGGGCCAACAGGCTTCAAATTTTCGGCCCTAACAAGTTGGAAGAGAAGAAGGTAAAGCATTGGTGTCCTCTTTGATGATTTAATTAATATATGAGACAACATTATGCTTTCAATATATGGATAATGTGTTGTCCTGTGATACAGGAAAGCAAATTTCTCAAGTTCCTTGGTTTCATGTGGAATCCACTCTCTTGGGTGATGGAGGCTGCAGCTATCATGGCCATTGCACTGGCCAATGGAGGCGGAAAGCCCCCGGATTGGCAAGATTTTGTTGGTATTGTTTGCCTGCTTGTTATCAACTCTACTATAAGTTTCATTGAAGAGAACAACGCAGGAAATGCTGCTGCAGCCCTTATGGCTGGTCTTGCTCCTAAAACAAAGGTATAATGTTTGCAACAGCTATGTCTATACTATACATGAACAATAGTAGTCTTGTCAATAAGTTAAGTAAGGGTTTATTGTGATTAATCACAATGCTCTGCTTAAAAACAGGTTCTCAGGGATGGTCGATGGAGTGAGCAGGAAGCTGCTATTCTTGTACCTGGAGACATTATCAGCATTAAGCTGGGAGATATTGTCCCTGCTGATGCTCGTCTTCTTGAAGGTGATCCTTTAAAGATTGACCAATCTGCTCTCACAGGAGAATCCTTGCCTGTGACCAAGAACGCGTATGATGAAGTTTTCTCTGGCTCGACTTGCAAACAAGGTGAACTAGAAGCAGTAGTCATTGCAACTGGTGTTCACACTTTCTTTGGAAAGGCGGCACATCTTGTGGACAGCACCAACCAGGTGGGACACTTCCAGAAAGTGCTCACTGCAATTGGTAACTTCTGTATTTGCTCCATCGCCGTTGGTATGGCTGCCGAGGTAATAGTGATGTACCCAATTCAGCACAGGCCATACAGAAAAGGAATAGATAACCTCCTTGTTCTTTTGATCGGAGGCATTCCCATTGCTATGCCCACTGTCTTGTCTGTCACCATGGCTATTGGATCCCACAGGCTATCCCAGCAGGGAGCTATCACCAAGAGAATGACTGCTATTGAGGAAATGGCTGGAATGGATGTCTTGTGTAGTGATAAGACTGGAACTTTGACCCTAAATAAATTGACTGTTGATAAATCCTTGATTGAGGTATTTGCAAAGGGTGTGGATCCTGAGCATGTGCTACTCCTTGCTGCAAGGGCGTCCAGAACTGAAAACCAAGATGCTATTGATGCTGCCATTGTTGGTACGCTTGCTGATCCAAAAGAGGTAATCTAAATTTCTTTGTTTGTTCATTATGACTTATATACACTACAGTGTCATAATGAATAAAGATTTCTTATTTTATATGAACTTGATTATTAGGCAAGAGCTGGTATCAAAGAGGTTCACTTCTTTCCTTTCAACCCTGTGGATAAAAGGACTGCTTTGACGTACATTGACTCTGAAGGGAACTGGCACAGAGCTAGCAAGGGAGCCCCTGAGCAGGTCTGCTTGATAATTCATCATTATTTGTTACTGCTCAAAAAACTTGTAAATAATGTTTAGACAGTACTAATTGCTCTTTTATTTTCTTCTTCCCTTCTATCAGATTTTGACTCTATGCAACTGCAGAGAAGACTTAAAGAAAAAAGTTCATAGTGTTATCGATAAATTTGCCGAGCGTGGGCTCCGGTCTTTGGCTGTTGCCAGACAGGTCCGTTACCAATAGAGTTCAGACTTTCCTTTTCCTCCATTTATGTTTCAACCCTCTCAAGACTCTTGGTTTCTCAACAAATGTCTCATGTTTTCAGGAAGTACCAGAGAAATCGAAGGATTCCCCAGGTGGTCCATGGCAATTTATTGGACTCTTATCTCTTTTCGATCCTCCCAGACATGACAGTGCTGAGACCATCCGCAGAGCTCTAAACCTCGGTGTCAATGTCAAAATGATTACTGGTAAGTTCGTCATCATGAATTGGTAGCCTTCAAACTAATGACTGTTCTCAGTTCAACTTCAACCTATAATCACGCCTTATTCATTTTTATGTTTTTTTTTTTTTTAAATTCTAGGTGACCAACTTGCCATTGGTAAGGAGACTGGCCGTAGGCTTGGTATGGGAGTAAATATGTACCCATCTGCTTCTTTACTTGGTAATCACAAGGATGAGTCTATAGCCGGCCTTCCCGTTGAAGAACTGATTGAGAAGGCAGATGGTTTTGCTGGGGTGTTTCCAGGTGGGGTTTTTTTTTCTCATTTATCTTTATCCTTTACGTCATATTGTATCTAAGTTATCTATTATTTTCAATTGGGATGGAAATTCACTTTCTTTCTTGTTGCCATGCAGAGCACAAATATGAAATCGTGAAGAAACTGCAGGAGAGGAAGCACATTGTTGGAATGACTGGTGATGGTGTCAACGATGCCCCTGCTCTGAAGAAGGCAGATATTGGAATTGCTGTTGCTGACGCTACTGACGCTGCAAGAGGCGCTTCTGACATTGTTCTCACTGAACCTGGGCTTAGCGTTATCATTAGTGCAGTGTTGACTAGCAGAGCTATATTCCAGAGAATGAAGAACTATACAGTGAGTTTATTTTCCATATATTGTCTTAACTTTTTGTTTCACCTTTTAAGTTAAGCTGTGATTAAGGGTTTACGTTTTCTCTTTGCCAGATATATGCAGTGTCTATCACCATCCGTATTGTGGTAAGTTGATTGTGCTACTTCAAAACAAGAAAAAAGTTATTTTGCTTTCATTATTTTCAGAGATTGATGCCCTGTTATTATTTCTTTCTTTGCAGTTTGGCTTCATGTTTATTGCATTGATTTGGAAGTTTGATTTCTCCCCCTTCATGGTTTTGATCATTGCCATTCTGAATGATGGTAAGATTCAGTCCATTTAGTTTTAATGTTGTATCGATGCTTAACTTTCCCACTATTCATATTTTCAATTTTTGTGGTGAGAAATCAATATATGATTCCCTTTGATTTAGGTACAATTATGACCATCTCTAAGGATAGAGTGAAGCCATCTCCATTGCCTGATAGCTGGAAGTTGAAAGAGATTTTCGCCACTGGTGTAGTTCTTGGAGGCTATCTTGCTCTGATGACTGTTATTTTCTTCTGGCTGATCCATGAAACCGACTTTTTCTCCGTAAGTATCCACCAGGGCACATAGCTTCTATTGCATACTGTGTTATTTTAATTTCTCTTTATGAATATACTGCTACCATAACCCCGTCTGATTACTCGTCTCCTAAACTAATTTGCAGGACAAATTTGGAGTTAGAAGTATCAGAGACAGCGAGGATGAAATGATGGCTGTTCTATACTTGCAAGTGAGTATTGTTAGCCAAGCCCTAATCTTTGTGACCAGGTCTCGCAGCTGGTCATTCGTGGAACGCCCTGGACTTCTGCTCCTGACTGCTTTCATGATTGCTCAACTGGTAAAATACGCCATCCTTTCTAATGGGAATCACTAAAAGAGCTATATGTTCCTTTTTCCTTTAAAAACTTTTCTTTGTTTCCAGGTTGCGACTCTGATAGCTGTGTATGCCAACTGGGGTTTTGCAAGAATTCAAGGCTGTGGTTGGGGATGGGCTGGTGTTATCTGGATTTACAGCATCGTCTTTTATCTGCCCCTCGACTTGATGAAGTTCGCCATCCGTTACATCTTGAGTGGAAAGGCGTGGCAGAATCTGTATGACAACAAGGTATTCACAACATTTCTTGTAAAAGCAATTGTCTGATTACTTGTTTTTCCCTTTCGTTGTAAAAGGTTGATAAAATTCAATCTTTCTCTCTTCAAATCAGACTGCTTTCACAACCAAGAAAGATTACGGAAAAGAGGAGAGAGAAGCACAATGGGCTCTTGCTCAGAGGACTCTGCATGGCCTTCAAACGCCAGAAGCTAACAACATTTTCAACGAGAAGAGCAGCTACCGTGAATTGTCAGAAATCGCAGAACAGGCCAAGAGGAGAGCGGAGATTGCAAGGTACAAACTCAACTTAGTTCAATGTATTATTCCTTTGGTTGAAAATGAGCTAAAACTTGTAGGCCATAATTCCACAGGCTACGGGAGCTGCACACACTCAAGGGGCACGTCGAGTCTGTTGTGAAGCTCAAGGGGCTCGACATTGAGACGATCCAGCAACATTACACCGTCTAAACAAAAGCCTAACGAGGAGCTGTTCTGGGACGAGAGCATATATTCGAAGAACAGACTAATACCTTTTAGATAAAACTGTTCTTAAGAGGAACAAGACAGTGACATGCCAAATTCCTCGTTATTTCTTGTGTTTATTGTTTCTTAATGTAATGTCAGTCAAGCTGCCCTAGAATGGGCTGATCTTTGGCTCTTTATTGAGTACGATGACATCTCCCTGTTACACAGTTTTCAGGAGCCCGAATCTTGTATTTTTCCATCTGCTTTCATCTTTTTCCTAGTTAATCTATAATGACTCTTCACTCAAAGATGTACGTGATTGTGAAGAAAAACCAAAAGTTTCTTTATTTAAATTGTTACTCAGAAAAGTTTTGCTTCTTGGTGTTGATGCAATACTGTGATTGTGAAGTAGTATATATACAACACCAAAATGTGAAAGCACATGCATGTTACTGAGGTTTTTTAGTATTGATCATCGTCTTGTCTTGGTCTGAAGAATCTCCTGACAAAGGCTGAAACAGCTCCAAGAAGAATGAAGAGAAGAAAAAGGTCGAATCCACCTCCAACCCCAACAGCAACGCCTGGCGCTGGGGCGAAAAATGAGAAGGGAGACCACCCCCATCCGCCATAATATGGCACACCAAAGCCATACCCATATCCACCCACTAGAGGAGGGGCCACTGGCGGATTGATGTATATATTCGTCCTGCACCGTTAATGGACATTACTATAAAACAACCAGGATAAAGGAAAGGGAGACTAAAACTAACCAAATTAACTTGTCACTCCATAGACTCTTGGTTGCTATTGTGTGATTATAACTAAATTTTCCAAATTTCACTACTATCAATTACCATGTTCAGTTTCTTATTTCATACATACCACTCTAAAAAATACAATGAAATACCTCTGCCAAGTATCAAATTGGGAGATATAGATGGTGAAAATTTGAAAAACAGCTATCCACAATTCACTCACACAAACTTAAGTCCAAACAAAATTAATTGATAGCAGCAAAAAAGATTATACCTTGAATTGTTGTTGGGTCTTGGGGCGGAAGCCCGCGGCGCCGATGGGCGGAAAGCTTGGCCACCAACCCTGCCGCCAGTCTTGGCGGCGGCGGCCGGATCAACAGATCCCAGTGTGATTACCCCAACCGCCATCGCAGCCAAAGCCAGCTTCGCCAGCTGATTCTCACTTTTCCTGCAACGTATCCGCATTCAAGATGGCAGAAACTCAAATTAAGTGGGTGCAATTAGTACTACCTTGTGGAATCATTGCTGCGGTCTCCTTCTGGGGCGTGCCGGCAGGATATGGAAACGCGTTTTGCGCCAGCTGGGATGCTTCTGTGTCTGAACGAGAGTGTCAAAGGGTTGGAGACGAAGCTGGTGTCGATTAAAGCAACTGACATTTTTGTTAACCACTATTTTCTTTTCTGGTCGACTCTCAGGATTTCTTGATATTTTTGGGCTCTTCAATGTGAGGACTTGCTAACTCATGATCATGGATGCTGACACGTGGATTCACAATTTCAGGAAATAAATTCAAGAATACTCTATACCAAGGCCAAATAAATTGATTCTTTTTATTTTTATTTTTTACGATGGTAAGCACACCAATTATTCGAGATATGTGTCATCCTTTATTTCTAATTTAAATAACTTCAGTCCTATGGAAGTACCAAACAGAATCTAATCTATTTACGATTAAAAAAAACAAAACGTGAAATCTCGAAAGATATAGGACGCTATACATTCCAATGACTAGTGTGCTATGCTTAACCTAACCATCTTCCATTTTCTCATATTTTTTGTATCTGGGCAATCTCATTAAACCGTGTTTAAAAATATTTTTTTCTAATTTATTAGGATTTAGGGTTTATCAGTTAACTAAACCACAAATTAAGTAAAACGTTAAAAGTTTCTAATTGTATCAATGACTAGTGATGATAATTTTATGATTAGAAAAGATCTCCTGTGCAGACGTTCATATGATACACGTTACTCACACATTTTAATAAGATTTTTTTTTCATATAAATAAGACACTTGTAAATGTATAAAATTTTATTAGAATATGTGAGTGAGCCGCACCGTGCGGACGTTCACACAAGAGAATTTATGTTTTGGCTATTTTCTTTACATAATAAGATAATACTCCCTCTGTCCCACTTCAAATGACTCAACTTAAATTTAGAAATATTTAACACTATTTTTTGGATGGTCCCACCACCACTTTACATTTTTATCACACATTCATTAATTTTCGTGTCTAATTTTTTTGGATCATTTGAAACGGGACGGAGAGAGTATATTATTGTAAGGAAATCATAATTAATCTCATTTCACATTTCAGTTAGATTTGTCATTTGTGTGATGCAAGATACTAGTAATAGTTATAGTTAAAATAATTGTTGAGTTGAGTTTTAGGCTCAACATCAAATCTTTAATAAAATCAATTACAACTGACATGTATATGAACGAGGATGTGGAAGACGTCGAACTAAGAAAAATGTTGTAAATTTGCGGGAAAAAAAAAAAGCTAATAACAAGAATTATAAAGTATAATTTAAATTTCAAGCAATTCGGTATATTTTAAATGACCAGTTTGAGTGTACAATGAAATTTGAATACTATTTATTGAATTTACAAAGCGAAGAGTAAAATCGTCTTTTATGCTCTGTCTTCGTGGAGTAGTTTTGTCCTTTAATATTTGTGCATCTTTACGATAGGTGGCACTTCGTCTTTTCAAGTCCTTCACATAATTGGTGTGAATGGGTGACATGGCCTAATCTTCTTCCAACGGTCCTCTGCCAGCGTATTTGAGAAGTGTAAATTATTGATCGCCACGTGTTTAGGCATAACAGACTTTGTCATCTTATACAGGAGCTCTGATCTGCGCCTTTCACCTCAGAGTGAGAATTCTTTTCTTCGTGCTCTGGTATCTTTACCTTGTGATATTTTCGTGGTTTAAGATCTACGTTTTATCTTACTTTTGTATGTTTCTTATCTTTATTTTTATTTTTATTTTCTTTATCTTTTTATTTTTTATTTTATTTCTTTTAAAATTTGTGAAATTCGACTAATTATAAAATATTTTATATGCATATCAAATTAAAGATCACGATAAGAGCTTTAATTTGATATATTTTATATAAATATTTGATTTAAAATGTAAAAGTTATATTTATTTAAAGATTAAAATTTAAAAAAAAAATATCTCTTGCCTTTCATCTTTTTTGAGTAAATCTATTTTAAAATTAATTTTTATTTTCATTTTTTAACTTCTTTTTGCTTATTCACAAAATCTATTTTTATAATTGTGATTTCTTTTTTATTTTTTACTTTTTAATATTCAATTTAAATATATTCAGTTAAAATTAATATTTTATTATAGGGAAAAGGTGCCATTAGACCCTTTAAGTTGTAGCCCTTATAGCGTATAACCCTCCTTACTCTCTGTGTGTGCAACTAAACCCCTGAGCTCAAAATAATCATGCAATTAGGCCCCTCTGACCAAACAGTGGATAACCACCGTTAGCCAACCATTATTATTTCTATATATAATTTAAAAGTGGGACCCACCATTACTCTCACACTGTAAGCTCACCTCCCTCACACAACCATTGGAGTAATCATTCAAATCCATATCGCTCTCGTTCCTAACCCTAAACCCCAGCAAGCAACTACAGAACGACAATGCATTCTAGCAGCTACCAAACCCCCCACAAAAGTCATGAACCGGACATTGCTCCCTCGGCTGAGTCCAGGACAAGTTCCAATCATCGTTAACCCATGATTGCTGCTTAATCTGCCCCGACACATCTATAATGAAATGCGATATAACAACAAGATTATACAAAGAATATGTGAAGTAGGTCTCATTAGCATTATCAACAAAGCTAAAATTATAGATGTAATTCAGTCTCATTTCAGGAACTAAGCTGAAAATATGGCCATTCCAAGCCCGACTAGTCCAATACTGCTCATTCCTATTCCATTTTATGAGATACTAACTCCCATTCAGATCGAGGTCGAGCGAAAACAACCTCATCGCAGGATCCTCCTCGTTTTTTCCACGAAGTTAAGAGCTGCTTCCTTTTCGTGATCTTATCATAGGCGATTTTTGCGCTAGGCAGCCACGTGTGCACCGGATTATCGATACTCTGCCACAAAATTTCTCCGGATATCAGATCACTGAGAACCAGATTCCAGTCATCGTGGAGCACCGCAGTGGCGTTAGAGGTTGAATTTAGGACGGTAGACCAGATCTCGGCTCCCAATTCATTCAGCAGAACTAGGTTTCCGGCTGAAATCTGGAGTTTGGCGGAATTGGGTCGAAAACAGGGATTTCTCTGTTGGCCACCCAAACCACGGTTTGTTTGTACCATTGATGTGTGTGATTTAGTTATCTATTTTCGTGTCGTTTTTCGTAGATCTTGCTTTGATATTGCCCAAGTTTGTTGGTGTTTTGTCGCAGGAATTGCATGGAGCGTGGTTGGAAGCTCGTGGTTCAAGAAAGATCGAGAAAGGCGTGAATTTGAAACGAAGTTGGTGGATTTTGAAGAGAAGATTGAGGTTGGGCTGAAGACAATTGTTTTAATTTTAATTATGTCCAAAACACATATTTTAAATTATTTTGGGTTTAATATTTTGTAAAGCGGCCGAAACCCATGCTGATTACTAATTAGGGAGGCGGCAACTTTAGGGATTGAATTCCCTATATATTTGCTTATCCAAACAGCCGCACACATATATACTTTAAGTTTAGGTTTTATTTTGTTTTGACTTCAACCACTACACGATATATTTTAATTCCTAGACTTAATTTTTAGTTTTGCCTTTTGACTTTGGGAATTGCAGCTAGCATCACATTTAGGCAGAAGACATTGTGTTATACTTGTGGTGACTTTATTTCAATTTCATTTAATTGGTTTAGTTTAATTTTCGGTTTGAGATTAATTTTTTCTGATTGCAATTTATTTCGTTAATTTCGTGTTTGTTAATTTCATGTTTGCTTTTATTTATTTGATTGCTTATAGTTTAATCATGAGTAGCTAATTCTTTAATTCGACGAGAATAACGAAACACTGATTTATTAATCTGTGAGACTTAATTGGTTTTAAAATTAGTTCCTATTGATTACGATTAATTTCTTGTGTTTCACGATAATTCTGATTTTATTTAAGTCTGACCAACTTAGGTTTACTTGGATTACAATCAATTAGCACCTCCAATCCGTAATTGTTGGAATATGGATGATTAGTGATAAAACTACCGTGTTCGTAGAAGGAATAAATTGATAGATTAGTTATTACTAGAGTATCTAGGATAATTGGTCTAAACTGGGTTCCTTCTTCTTAATGCTATTAGAATATTAAATCTATGACTAGCGTATTCAGCTAGGTTATATTTTAATAAGGAAAATAGGCAGGACTGACGTATCCAGCCGTCTATCGACACAGTAAGTAGGAATTGGGGTATGTCAGTGCGTATCACGGTATTCTATAACTAGTTGGTTGATAGGGATTAATTAATCTTTGCGTCGATGATCAGAGCTTTGAATTAGTGTGGATTTATTCGAGCCGAGTTACCTTTTATTGATTAATTTCTAGATTGTTATTTGAGTTATTTGATTTCTTAGTTATAATTAATTTTCTCAAAATTAAGGCGTGGTGGCATCACCAAAAATATAGATTTTAGGGAATTGAATGATTTTACATGCTCTCTGTGAGATTGACCCTGCCTGTCATTATACTAATTAGTTCTTGATAATTATGCAGGAATTATTTGGTGGAAAACGATGGCCACCAACCATATGCCTATGTAGTGCCGAGGAGAGTTACCTGGTTTGAAGAATCCGAGCTCGAAGCTCTGGTCGGCGGAGACGATTGTTTGGTTGCCGGAGATGGTGTCCTCAGCGAGAGCGTTGACGCATGACTATACTCCATTATAGTTAATTTAACTTGATTGATAATTTGATAGAATTAAAATTTAAAAAATTTAATTTAAAAAATTATCGTAATCCGATAGAATTAGCCTGAAAATAATCCAAGCTTAATATGGCTCACATGAAAATTAGTGAGTTGGCGTGATTAATTAATTATTATTATTATTTGATTTACAAACTTCATTATTAAACTTTTAAAATTAGTACATAAGATTTTTTTTTTCAAATGTTTGTGGAATATATTTTGAGTTAATATTCAAAAATTATACTCATTACTAGATTCTTTATGTTTTTATTCTAACACTTAATATAAAATATTTATATGTAAAAATTATAAAATTATAATCCTTTAGAAAAATTACGTGTATCCTTCTTTCTGAGAGTTATCGATTAATTGTTATGTAATTTGATGTTGAAATAATACTCATTTAATGTGAGTATTGTTATAATTATAAAATTATTACTATAAATATATTAAATATTTTGTTTATGTACATTTTTCAGTTCGAGTGCCTTGACGGGTTAGCCTGAAATCGAAAAATTATTGTTATGATTGAAAACTTTTAATTCAAAAAAATTACAACTCTAAGTGATCCATAATGGAATAGTTCAACAATTCGATAACCGACGTCGTATAAGATTTTTTTTTATGGTGGGCCAAGGGTAAAATGGCCATTTTACGAATCTAGTCGTATATTTCTTCTGGATAAAGCCATAAACGAGGAAAAAACAGAAGAAAGAAAACAGAAAAGAAAAAGAAAAAGACAAGTGGACTTACTTGCCGTGAATAAGACTGGGCTACCGATAAAGCGGAGCCCCACGCGACCACTACCCTCTCTCAAAAAGCGAAAGTACAAAATCTAAATATAAACACCAAAACTTAATACTTCCATTTGCGGTTACATAAATTTCTTCACTAATGAGGCTTTGCTGCTAAAGGAAAATTGAGAGAATCAATATTCCACTGCACGCACCTTCACTGCCCTTTTTGTTCCCGGAGCTCCATCAGTGACGTCACGATATGTCATCGGCAGCGGCGGCGGCGGCGGCGAACGAGAAGCCTCCGGTGCAAATATGCAAGGGAATCAACGGCCTCGAGAAGGTCGTTCTCCGCGACTTCCGCGGCAGCTCCGTCGAGGTACTGCCGTTGAATTTGTTTTTTAGCTGTGGCGTCTTCGTGCAGTTTATGCTGTGTGTTTCTGGTGATGTAGTGAGGTTAGAGTGGGAATAGATTGATCTCGGCTTAGCTTCGTTTGATCTGTAATTTTTATGTGATGAGGACTGAGGAGTGCGCGGATTTAGATTAATTCCTTAGTGTGAAGTCGTACCTTGTGCTATGGTGCTTGTACAGTGCCATTTTTGGATAACAATGTGATGCGATAGGGTTTTAGGGCGTAATGTGGAGGTTTAATGCATTTCAGTGCTTATATTGTTTTCACTATCTATCGATGTTTGGATTAGATGTTTAAATTGGTGCGCATCTATTTAAACTGATGTTGATTGCTTAAACTGAGCTGCTTGTAGCAGTTTGGACTCACTTTTATTTATAATGAGGAAAATATATAGTAATTGTAATTTTTCTTCATCTCACGATCTCTTGGATGTGGATCTTACTGTTGAGAAGGCACTGTTGTGTATCAATCAAGTATCTCACTGGTCGTTGTATAATATGCTATCTGAATTTTGTTTATTTCGAGGACTATATATTGAGTATTCTTCATTTGTAATATCTTCAAGCTTTTATGACTTCATTTCCTGTATAGATATATCTTTATGGTGCTCATGTAACATCGTGGAAGAACGAGCACGGAGAGGAGTTGCTTTTTGTTAGTAGTAAGGTATACTCTTTGACTTGAAATTGATTTTTGTTGCATTATTTACTATTTGCACCTTTGGCAGACATCATTCACTAATTTGTGTTATTTTATAAGATTCCTAATTGCATATGCATTTCCTTGAATTGTATCTTGGATTTTTATACTTCACTATTAAACGCTGGTATTTTGATTCAGAATTGGACCAATTGGTATGTGCAGACTACTCATGCAATGGTGTTATGCTGTCCTACCATATTTGAGATGATTTATTTTTGCACTCACATAAAGTGTTTAATGAGAATGTAGTGTGCTTGTTCAGTGACTTTTTTATCCTGCTTGCATATGTCATTTTACTTGGGCAAATCATTTTATGCCTTCTAGCTAATACTACCCACTGTTCTCGTGGAGTGAATCATATTAACTAAAAAATGTCTACTATTATGAAAGAGTGAAGGCAGAGAACAATGAAGAAGATAGACCAAACAGTACTCTCCTCTAAAGAGGCCAAGGCAGAACACCAATCTTAATAATACGATAACGATAATCCCCTAATAACAGAAAGAAGAATATATACAAAGACTCTAACAAACCCTAATCCTAGGCCCATGTAGAATGGGTTTTATTCACTAACTCAATACTAATTAACTAACTCCAAATATTTAAATAAGAAATACTCAATAATAATACTAGCTACTGCACGATTCCACTAAGAAAACGCTCCATTGCCGTGCTCTATCAACTGTCCCGCCCTATGAAACAGCCTTGTCCACAAGGCTGAAGTAGGGAAATTGGCCGCGGACATCCCCCCTGAATTACATCAGCTCGTGACCCTCTTCTGTAGGCTTCCATTGCTCGGTTTGCTCCAGCTTTACTCTGGGGTCATCTTCCTCATCACCCATCATCTCTTGTAACTTCTTTGGGGGACGACGATTCAGTGGTCCATATTTTCCCCCACAGTGAGAACAAGTTCCAACTGCCATATATGTTTCCTGAATTCCTCTGTGGAAACATGTCGAACGTTCTGAGTGTTCTATTGTGCAGAGGAGGCATGAGAATGCGCCAGCTGAGTATTTAATGCCTGTGTTGGTCCCTGCGACACTGGGGAATTCGCCATCTGCTGCTTGTGTTGACTCCAGGGAATTTGGTCGTGGGCTGCACCACATCGAGTAGCTCAGGTTAGAGGCTGACAGCATCGTGATTGTTGGTGGTGTCGGTGACGCTGCATGGTCTTTTCTGAGCAGCCTGGAGAGCAGCTGAGTAACTTGATTGTTGATACAGCTGAGTAATTTGTGCATGTAGATGCTTCTTTAACCCACCCCCAAAAAATATCCCAAGAAGTGCACATTGGAAAAATCAGATATTTGTGAAGCCCTATTTTCTAAGATTGAAATATATTCTTCAAGGAAACCTGTCTGCTTCACGCCACTCAGGGCCTCCGGCCCCACAACCCTTAATAACGGACTCATCGCTGTAATGGATCAATAACTCTTACCGAAAAGTGACACAATCCGGATTGGGTACACGTCTGCTCAGCAACTGGTACCAATACATAGAAGAGCCTGACAAAGCTATCACGGCGAGCTCCACCTTCTTCGCCGCAGGAATCTTGTGCACCAAAAAATATTGCTCTGCACGTGTGCAAGCATGCACGAGCTTCGAATCCATCAAAACATGGTAATTCCATCTTCTGTGACTGTGACACCAGTGGATAAAGAGGATTTTCATCCTCCGGCGTCGACGACCACTTGCTTTGGCCGTCTGACTGCAAATCCATCATGTTCCACTTAGCGAGGATGGCGTTGAGTTTGGTATCCAACTGTGCTTGCGTCTCCCTTCGCTGTCTGGGCAGCATGAAGTTCTTCCACTGCCTTCTCTATCTGGTCCATGCGTTGATCTCCTCTTGTCACATTCGATCTAGCTGGTCGGACCAAATTGATGGAGTGAAGGCAGAGAATGATAAAGAACACTTCTCTAAAGAGGCCAAGACAGAACGCCAATCTTAATAATACGATAATGATAACCCCTAATAACTGAAAGAAAAATAACCTGTCTGCTTCACGCCACTCAGGGCCTCCGGCCTCACAACCATTAATAACGGACTCATCGCTGTAATGGATCAATAACTCTTGCCGAAAAGTGACACAATCCGAATTGGGTACACGTCTGCCCAGCAACTGGTACCAATACATAGAAGAGACTGACAAAGCTATCACGGCAAGCTCCACCTTCTTCGCCGCAGGAATCTTGTGCACCAAAAAGTATTGCTCTGCACGTGTGCAAGCATGCACGAGCTTCGAATCCATCGAAACTTGGTAATTCCATCTTCTGTGACACCAGTGGATAAAGGGGATTTTCATCCTCCGGCGTCGACGACCACTTGCTTTGGCCGTCTGACTGCAAATCCATAATGTTCCACTTAGCGAGGATGGCGTTGAGTTTGGTATCCAACTGTGCTTGCTTCTCCTTCGCTGTCTGGGCAGCACGAAGTTCTTCCACTGCCTTCTCTATCTGGTCCATGCGCTGATCTCCTCTTGTCACATTCGATCTAGCGATCTAGCAGGTCGGACCAAATTGATAGAGTGACGGCAGAGAATGATAAAGAACACTTCTCTAAAGAGGCCAAGACAGAACGTCAATCTTAATAATACGATAATGATAACCCCCTAATAACTGAAACAAGAATATATATAAAGACTAACAAACTCTAATCCTAGGCCCATGTAGAACGGGTTTTATTCACTAACTCAATACTCTAAACAATTAAATAAGAAATACTCAATTAATTAATTCTGGCTACTTCACGATTCCCACTAAGAAAACTTCAAGGCCGTGCTCTATCATATTAAGCCCAAATTTCACAGCTCAAGTTAGTAGAGTATTCAAGAAAATGCTTTGCTGTTTCTAGTTTGATGTTTTTAAGTATCTTTAGCTTGAATTTATTTAGTCTTATTGGTGCTAGAATTAATTAGCCATGTCTGTGAGTTATAGTATGTACTGATTAACTAATACGGTTGCTTTTAATGAAATGAATAAGACCGTGGAAGAGACTATCAATTTCCAAACATTATCCTTTCATTGCTGAAAAGAACATGACTGCTCCTAGTCCTAAATAAGTTATATTTTCAAATCAGTGGGACTTAATACTTATTACTTAGGACTTAAGTGGTCAGCTGGTTCACAGCTGCTACCATGTGTCCCTAGGATTAAGTCTCTGAGAATTGTCACTCCAGAACAAATTCTTTTTATAATAGAAGACTTCGTTCAAATGCCAAAGTTTTGTTCCTTCTGATTGAGATTTGATTCTATTATCTTAAAGGGGTAGTGTACCACAAGAGTCGAGTGTTCTTTGTGAACTGCATACTCAAAAAACGCCTAGAAACCATTTCCTTTCATCCTTTTTTTTGTATTATATGTTCTCTGCTACACTAGAAGATACTCGAAATGGGTAATTAGCTGACTCAAAGTTTCTTTTCCTATACTACATAATACATATTAAAGGCTTTCTGATAAATTATTTGATAGTTTGAAAGTATGCTCTTTTTATGGTGGATGCGGTGAGATTGACCTTGTGGAACTCATGGAGTGCGCTTGTTGGATTACTGATCTCTGAGCAGCATTGGCAACATTTTTGTTATATAGACCTGAAATTTATGCTGTTTAGGCTTTCTTGTTTTGCCTTTTGGTACACTAACTTGCTAAGCTTCAAAGTTCTGTTTCCTACATGTGAATGTAAGTAATTAGAGCAGAAACTATCTACTGGTGGAAGTTCCCCATCCCTCTCTCTTTAATGCTTTTGTGTTGGAGAAGGTACTAATCAATGGTTCAGGGGACTGGATTTCTGGTCCTGTTGTGCTGTAAAAATGCCATGTTTTTTCCCCTCTCTGCAAGGCTGTAATGAGAAATCTTGACTTTCTGTTTGACTTTACTTTCTTCAATGTGCTTAACTTTTCAATGGTGGTGAATAATGCTATGTGATGATGTGTATTCAGCTTTCTTAACCTACATTTAATTTATTATTCAGGCCATCTTCAAACCTCCAAAGGCAATCCGTGGAGGCATCCCTATATGCTTCCCGCAGGTGATATGCTCTTAACCATGTTTCCTTCCTCTTGCCTGATCATGGTCCTGACCTATGGAGCTTTCTGTTTTTCAGTTCTCTAACTTTGGACCACTTGAGGCTCATGGATTTGCTAGGAACAGGTTCTGGTCCATTGACCCTTCTCCACCTCCATTTCCTGTCAATTCGTCGAACAAGACATATGTAGACTTGCTTTTGAAGCCCACTGAAGAGGACATGAAAATCTGGTCTCATAGGTAAACCGTGGACCGTGTGCTTGATTTATTGGTGGGACATTTAGGTTTTGGTCCCTGGGAGAATCTCTCATGTTTCGATCTTTGGTTCTTGTGCAGTTTTGAGTTCCGCCTACGGGTAACTCTGGGACCTGCTGGAGATCTGATGTTGACTTCCCGTATCAGAAACACCAACCCTGATGGAAAACCTTTTACATTCACATTTGCTTATCATACCTACTTCTCTGTTTCTGATATCAGGTAGTTTTAACATTTTTTTAAAAATTTGAATTATGAATTATCTGTAAATTGGTGATATTTAAACTCTGGATGCAGTTGCCTTTTCTATTGTATTCATTTATCTATTTACAATAAAAGTTTGCATGCAACTATGTAAAGAAACTGTATCTTGACTGCTTTACTATTTCATGGAGATACAAAGGTATTACAGGCACCAAAACCTGCACATCAAAGAAATATGCAAAGAAATAGTTGTGAATCAATTTCACTGTTACAGCATGCACTTATGTACATAGATATGTTTATAGTTCTTTGTTAAGTTCTATTTTGCTAGTTTCTGATAATATGATAACTTAATGTTACGAGAGGATCTTTGACAGCATATAAGGTTGTGAAAATTGGTGATTCTTGTTGGTGAAACTTTTAATTCTAGAGAACTGTGATTTGGTGCCCTTACTTTTTATTCATATTCACCTCAGAATAATTATTTACGTTGTTATGGTAATACTTTCCAAATATACACCAGAGAAAAAAATATAACATGCATGGCATTTACTATTCAGTTATGTTAAATATAGCATTTTGTTGAATACTTCATTGCAGTGAAGTACGTGTTGAAGGATTGGAGACACTGGATTATCTGGATAATTTGCAAAATAGACAGCGATTTACTGAACAAGGGGATGCAATCACTTTTGAGTCAGAAGTAAGTTCAGGAGACCCGCTTATATCTGTTTTTTGTTAAATGTGTTGGCTAATATCCTTAATAATTTTCTATTTAATTCAATATTTCTTAGGTGGACAAGATATATCTGAGCACACCTACAAAGATTGCAATTTTGGACCATGAGAAGAAGCGAACCTTTGTCATTCGTAAAGATGGTCTTCCTGATGCTGGTATGGTTGATTTTATATCTTTGTGTACTCAAGGTTTATGCATTTTCTCCAGTTGTGAAATCTCTGTTTTTAGTTTACGATTATGTGGTCAAACTTGAGAATTGTATCTATGAGAAACCTGATAATTTTGTCTTGCTTTAGAATGCTATTCTTCTCTTTTCCGTCAAGCTGGCTAGACTTCTGTCATTAATACTTGTTTCCATCTAAAGAACTTTGTTTTGTTTGTAGTTGTCTGGAATCCTTGGGATAAGAAGGCAAAATCAATGGCTGACTTTGGAGATGATGAGTATAAGCATATGCTGTGCATTGAGGCAGCTGCAATCGAGAAACCTATCACTTTGAAGCCTGGTGAAGAGTGGAAAGGAAGGCAAGAACTTTCTGCTGTGCCTTCAAGTTATTGCAGTGGGCAGCTTGATCCTCGAAGAGTCCTCCAAGGCAGCTAAAAGTTCTCATATGCTTATGTACAGGTACCTTTCAGCAGCAATAATAACCTTCACTTTTTTTCTTATTACATAGTATTCTGATAAGTCATCCCTTTCCGTGATGGTATATGCTTGTTTTTTGTTGAACTCCTGAATTATTAGTTGTCTGCATCCATTTTAATCCGAGGGGCTTGATTTTGTCGGTGGCAGGTGGTTGACTGCAATATTGGGAGGTGTAAGGGTGCGCCATCGATATCTGTTCAAGACCTCTTTTATCGTCTTGTCCTTATTACAATAATATATCTGATTTCACCTTGATGAACTGCGCTGTTTGGGCATATACTTGTCAAGTAACTACTGTCGTTTTGGTTGGGCATGCGATACCATATCAAGTGTAATCAAGAAGCATTGCCTTTGCCTATATACAACCAGATGATTTTGAGTGTTGAAATGATTCTTTGCTCAAGTGTCATATAAAGGAATCCTCTAGGTATGGATTCAAGTTCAACTATAAACTTTTTGAGTACTTACATTATCACTCGTTATCCATCTTATATCTCTATAAGTGCTCATTGGCAGCATATAGTCTTGTGGCGATATCCCATTTTGTGCATAGGATTATTGCATTCCTTCAGAACATTTTGCCATTTCTTCTCTAGTGATTTCTCTACCCAATATAGCAGAAGGTTGATACCTGAATTTGCGGTACTGGATATTGGCTTCTATCTTGATTGGTGGATTGTGGCAAATCCAGCCCATTGGTTTTATTTGTGGAGGTAAATTGTGGTATGATTAGGATATGACTGGAGAAGATAATTGATGCGCGCTCTCTCTCTCTCTCTTTAGCCAATTACACTCTCTTTTACTATTGGATGAGGGGCCGTAAGATCTTTTGGGCTGTTTTCACTTTCTTTGTTTCTTTTGTGTGTGGGTGTGTGTGGGTGTGGGGAGGGGGGGAGGGTTCTTTCTTTATTATCTCTAATTAAAGTCAGTTTCTTTGGATGATATACTTGGCTCCAGATATTCATATCTATATTGATGTTAGGAAGTAGGAACTTTATATTCTATTTTATTTTATTGTTTTAGAAGACAAGCATGGGATTTATAGGTATATTATTGGTTAGGAATCTTTGGATCATTAACATGCGCGAAGTTAACCGAATAAAGGAGAGGGTTGAATGGCATATAAAGATGGGGAACAGCGAATATTTGCTTTGTATAGAACTGTCATCCATGTGAGTTTAGGTCGATCAGGATAAACGTCATTAAGTATTTTGTGAAGAACAATAATTTGACGAAATAGCATGTTCTTCGTGTTTGAGTCTACTTAATTAGACTTTGGTTGGATAACTTTAATCCTGATTATGACACTAATCATTTCAAAAAAATAAAAATGGTACTAATTAATCACGGGCCAGATTGCCACTCCCTCGCTTAACCAACTATGTGAGGCCAACACAAATTTGGCTTATAGCTTTGTTTAATGACTTTTTTGTTGTTTTTGGAAATTGAAGCGTGGAATGGTCTCTAAGAACAAAGTTGGCTTCTAGCTCTATTACAGTTCTTATTTGTTTTCAGTGGGTGTGTCGATGCTATGTTGTATATTTATTAGTAATTATTTTGTTATTTAAAAAAAAAAAATCTACTTTAAATCTCACTTGAAAAGATATCTACTCTTAACATATTTAATGGGAATTGCTACTTGGGAGTTGGAACGTTATAGTCCTAATTTTTCTTCTTGTTACTAGACCAACTATCGTTTACTAATTATAAAGATTCTGTTTTCAGAAAAGAAAAAAAATGCAATCCTTAGTGACGTGATGATACTGGATACTGAATTAAATACAATCGTCGTCCCAATTGGTCCACTTAATATTTCCTCTATTATATATGTTAATTATTCTTTGTATAATGTATATCAGAATTTGAAAATGCAGCTCCAGCTGTCTTATTTATAGCTATTTATAGCTCATTTCACATTTTTTTACCGT
This sequence comes from Salvia miltiorrhiza, assembly GCF_028751815.1. Taxonomy (NCBI): domain Eukaryota; kingdom Viridiplantae; phylum Streptophyta; class Magnoliopsida; order Lamiales; family Lamiaceae; genus Salvia; species Salvia miltiorrhiza. Next base: position 64,004,354 of record NC_080387.1, read on the forward strand.
CAGCATAAACGAAGCAAATGGAAAGAAGAAACATATTTGTCTCTGAATCATTCATTATATTCTTATACTATATTTTGTCTGGCTATTTAGACGAATCTAGACTTTACCAATTCATACATGAGCATGTCAAATCGTGGCCTCTTCAATTATCAAGCTACACACAGAAATCGTATAAGCGTCTCGTGTAAATTATGTGAACAATAATTATATATAAAAAAACAAAAAATGTCACTATATATAACTGTTATCCACAATTTCAGCAATTTGATTGCAGCATTATTATTATAAACAGTTAGCAGCCAGCCAGCTGAACGTGGATATTTACATCCTGCAAGACTCCAATTTGAGTATATTACTTCAGACTAGCAATAGTAAAGATACTTCCTTCTTAAATTGGACATTTCTCTTTTCTAAAAAAAAAAAAATTGGACATTTCTCTCTCTCTCTCTCTCCCTCAAAGCAAATAAAAATCTAAAAGATTAAGCCCACGTTTGGTTGGGTGTTTTTAGAGGTTGGAAAGGAATTCAGTTAATTGAATCCATTACTTGATGTTTGATTTGAGTAATGAGTTAATCATTACTCTTACTTGAGGGTAACCTAATCACCCAATTTGTTACCCCTCAAAATAGAGGGGAAACAAAAGAAAGGGAATCCCTTACTAATGATTCATTTCCATTGTTAAATCAAACACTCAATAAAAGTAATGATTATTGTTACAATTCCACTCTTTTATTTGATTCCATTCCTCTACTTGAACCAAACGAGCACTAAACCAATAACAAAAATAAAACAATTATCTCATCATATGGACACCCAAATTACCATGTGCACCATGCATTTAAAATACTGGCATTACTAATGTTATCTCGCATTTAATGTCATCAGAGATGCTATCAACGTACATCTCGATCAAAATGTATACTAACAATTAAATTAAGAGGCAACATCTCATTCTAACCAAAAGTATATACCAATAAGAAATCATGATCATGCTAGCTGTTAAAAATATAGAAATAGTAGCTATTTTTAACTATTGTGTCTTTGCTCACTTACACGATTTACATAGATTTTGTGTGTAATCAAAATCCATTTAATAGTGTAAATAACACTATTACATGAATTTATATGAAAATATTAAATTTGTGTTACATGAATTTTGATTATATAAATTTTTTGTGTGTAAATCATGTAAGTCATGTATAAAAGCGTAATAGTAAAAAGCGACTATATATTAGTTCCATACTTTTATCTACATGGTTACAATTTTCTTTGCTATATGAAAAAAGCTAGCATTGGATATTGTCTCTTAAATTAATTTTGCTTCCTTCTATCTCAATTTTCTACAATTTTTCTTGACTTCTTCATGATTTCCCTTCTTAAAACCTACAGTCAACCACACGTTTTTTCATGCAAGAAGTCCATGTGCATTTGCACAAAATGCAGCATCACATCTCAAAGAGTAGCACAAAGTAAGCATAATGACTGAGTAAAAACAATTACAGCCTAATACCAATGATTTAAAGCAATTATCAATCTGATTAGTCAGCGCTAAAACAGAATTTAATATGATAATTAATAATATAATGAGAGGACAACCCTCCCACAATCCAACCGAAATGAACAAGTTGCATAGTCTAACAGTCCAAAAATCATAACAAAGATTTTCATTCTTGTAATTTGTCAGTTATAAATAGGCCTCTCCATCTCCCACCAAACCACACCACAATCTTGCATGTAAAAGACAACAACAACAATATGAGGAATCAAACACCATTACTTTTGCTTCCTCTCATTCTTGCCATCCTAACCACCTCCGCCACTGCTCAACTAAGAACCGATTTCTACAGAAACACATGCCCCAATGTCGAGTCCATTGTCCGGGCCGCCGTGCAGAACAAGTTCCGGCAGACTTTCGTCACCGCTCCAGCCACCCTCCGCCTCTTCTTCCACGACTGTTTCGTCAGGGTACGTACTACTACTATACAAAATGATTCTCTTTTTAGAAAAGCTAGTTTAATTCTTGTTGGTTAATTTGTTTAATTGCAGGGATGCGACGCCTCCATTATGATAGCCTCGCCTAACGGGCAGGCGGAGAAGGACCACCCCGACAACCTTTCGCTGGCCGGAGATGGTTTCGACACGGTTGTTAAGGCCAAGGCAGCTGTGGACAGCAACCCTCAGTGCCGCAACAAAGTTTCATGTGCTGATATTTTAGCATTGGCTGCAAGAGATGTTGTCAACTTGGTAACTATTCTATTCTTGCGTAAATTCAACCTTGTTTTATTAGTTATAGCATTAATTAATTAAGTATATGAACAGGCTGGAGGTCCAAACTACCCAGTGGAACTAGGAAGAAGAGATGGTAGAATTTCTAGCATAGCCAGCGTCCAACGCCGTCTACCCGGACCGGGCATGAATCTGGACCAGCTCCGGTCCATGTTCGCTGGGCACGGGCTCGACACGACAGATCTGGTGGCATTATCAGGGGCGCACACGATCGGTTTCTCCCACTGCAGCCGGTTCTCGAGCCGGGTGCGGCCCCGGGTGGACCGGTCGCTGAACCTGCAGTACGCGGCGCAGCTGCAGCAGATGTGCCCCGTGAACGTGGACCCGCGCATCGCCATCAACATGGATCCGGCGTCGCCCAACAACTTCGACAACGCCTACTTCAGAAACTTGCAGGGCGGGAGGGGCCTCTTCACGTCGGATCAGGTGCTCTTCACCGACGCTCGCTCCAGGAACGCCGTCAACCAGTTCGCCTCCAGCAACGCCGCCTTCTTCCAGGCTTTCGCCACCGCCATGACCAAGCTCGGGAGAGTCGACGTGCTCACTGGGAACAAGGGTGAGATTAGGATTGATTGCACCAGGCCTAATTAACCACCTCTCAATATTCTTTTTTTATTTTATGTATTGCCTTTCCATCAAATAAATTTAAGGTAGTATTTGGATTTTGGACGTGTGTTCGATTAATTTCATCAAATAAATAAATTCATTTCAGAATTGGAGTACCTTTTATTAGTGTATAGATAAGAATGTGAAAGTATTGCAACTAGGGATGGCAACGGGCCGGATCTGGACCGGGTCTGGCCAATATCAGATCCAGATCCATTTTCATATACTAGATCCAGATTCAGATCCAGATCCAGATCCAGATTCGTCAGATCCGCGAGTCCACGGGTCCAGATCCATGGATCTACTATTTTAAATTAAATTAAAAAAATTTCACAAAATCAACAACACCTAATTTCCATCATGAAAAATATAACACAAAATACTTTTATCTAATTACTTTTAGTTTTTATTCTTTTGAATATAATTTATTTATTATTTTTAATTTAGTTAATATTATTAGTAAACTAAATATAAAATATAAAATATATATATATAATAAAACGGATCCACGGGTTGGATCTGGACCGGATCCGGATCTAAAATTTCAAGATCCAGATCCAGATTCGTTTTCAAAACTGAGATCTAGATCCAGATCCAGATCCGTCGGGTCCAAAAAATTGAGATTCAGATCCATAAAAACGGATCTGGACCGGGTCCAAGATCCACTGCCATCCCTAATTGCAACGGGACCTTTCCATCGCCAAATAATTTAATTGGTTCATGTAATTCAGGGGTTAATTGCATAAAATGTCACCAAACTATGCTATTTGTATCAAATTTGTCACTAAACTTTAATTTGTTTCAAATTAAATACTAAACTTGTATTTTGTATCATTTTAGTGTTTAAATTCAAGTTTTCAAATAAACTTATTCCATGTGGCTATTAAAAGCCACGTAGTCATCTCCATGTAAATCAATTAATTAAAAAGATTTGACATATCATTTTTTTTATATATAAAATAGAGTAAATAAAAGAAAAACAAAAAATTGGGGACAAGTTGAGAATAAATCCTCAGATCGAAAGGCGTAAACAACTGAGAGTACTTATGAAAAGCCAACTAAACTACTATTGATTGGTCCAACGTGAAATTATGTCAATTCCTATCAATTAAAATATGCAGACTAGAGAGAACTCATTGTTTTGGATGCATTTACTGAACTAATAGGAATTTGACATTAAACTGTCATGAAAATACTTGACTTTCGTAGCCATGCTCAGGCAGATCGCAATACTATGTTAGAAAAACTACATGCTTTGAGAAAATTATATGCCTCTTCTAGTTGTTTCAATATCTCATTGTTGTACCTTTAATCTATTTTTGGTGAAGAAACTCATTGTTCTACTCATAAATGGCATCTGTTTAAATAAATGCTAAAGATAGAGTTCAAGTTTGCAAAGGCACAACATGTGTTTGATGAAATGTCAGAATGAAAGTTCAAACATGGAGATGACTACGTGGCTTTTAATAGCCACATGGAATAAGTTTATTTGAAAACTTGAATTTAAACACTAAAATGATACAAAATACAAGTTTAGTATTTAATTTGAAACAAATTAAAGTTTAGTGACAAATTTGATACAAATAGCATAGTTTGGTGACATTTTATGCAATTAACCCTGTAATTCAGCTTAACTTAACATTTCCTTTTTCTTTTGCGAATCAGATCTCATTCATACTTCACCTTTTAACCAAATTAAATATCTCAAATTATACATAAATACAATTACATATTCAAGTTGTTGACTTTTTAACGAAAATATCCCGAAATATACATTATTATAACGAAATGTCTAAACTATCACAAAAACTAGCAAAATATTCTAAAATTTAATTTCTAGTGACGAAAAGGTTACATGCCTCATCAAAATTCTTAAAGAATTATCAAGCGAACGACGTTTCTTTGATGTTAGCTCATATTTGTGTTAAAATCCACGTCATTGTCTAATTATTCATGTAATCTTTCCATGATCAGAAATTAAATTTGAAACAGTACTAGTTTTGTTAGATTAGTGATGGTTCGAGTATTCAATTTTAATTATGTTAATTCAGTATATTTTCATTAAAATGTCAAAAGTTCGGGATTTGATTGTGATCATTGCATTCGATTCAAATAGAGTGCTTTACTACGAATCTTTAACTTATTACAAAATACGAAATACTTCACTTGTCCCTCTAAAAGTAACTCATTTCTATAAAAAATAACAATTAATTCTTTGAAAAGATATTTAAAAAAAAAAAAAAACTCTTAGAAAGATATAGAAACCTTAATTTTTATTCAATATATACATTTCTTAATATTGGTTTTTTTTTTTTTTTTTTGATCGGACAAAGTCATGTTAGATGTTAGTAATTAGTTCTCCATCCACTCCAAGAACCACCTTATCTCTCCATTCACCAAAATCCACCTTATATCTCCAATCTCCAAAATCGCTCCCAAGAGGGATCGAACCCAGGTCACTTCACTTAAGTGAGGACCCGGTGGCCAGTGGGCTAAGCCCCCTGGTTACATTTCTTAATATTGGTATAAAAAAGAAATGAGCTATAAGAGCATCCACATCGCCTTACTCGATCTCCCCTACTTAAGTAAGGGCGAGATCGAGTAGGCCGATGCAGCCAGCCTCTACTCGAGTATTACTCGAAGAATCGAGTAGACTCGATTGTTGTGTTTTATATTATAATTCAATTCTTGTGTTATTTTATATTTATTTTAATGTTACATGCGTTATTAGGGAGGCACTTTTTTGGTGCAAAATGAGGCACATTTTCTCAAGCTGTGGAGTGAAAATCTATTAATAAAAATAATACAAAAATTAATATAATATTAATGTAATTTTAATTTTAAGTAATTGTATTATTTAAATTTGGACAATTAAATTTAAATGAAAAGTATAAAAATCAAAATTAAAAAAATCAAGTAGGCTATGTAGAGGCTAAAATCTACAATTGAAGTTGACGTCTGCACGTCCGGATAGATTGGGCACTAGCAACCTGTCAACACAAGAACACGTAAGAGCCCTAGGTTGAGCACCGGGTGGGGGTGTCGACCGTAGAGCCTCCGACGCTCAAGTCAGTATCGGAATAGCAAAATAGAATGATAAGAGAATTGAAATAGAGAGAAAGGCAGGCTGGAGTATGCGGTGACTCCAGGCTGTAAGCGGCGTCGGAGGGTGGAAACGGTGACAGTGTGTTGTGATAATGGAATATAGGAAGCGGAGATGGGCCAAGTTGGCTAGGCGGCGCAGTAGAGTAATCAGCCTGGCGGCAGAGTGGAGAGAGAGTTCAAGAAGTAGAGAGCAAGTAGGATTTTTCGTCGTCTCCCTTGTAACCTAGTCAGTCTGTCTATATAAAGGGCAGCCAGCCGCTAGGGTTTTACAAGCTGACTTTATCCGTCCACGCTTTCCACTTCCAAGTTGTTGCGATTTGGACGGGATCATAAAGATTCATCCTTTGACTGTGTCAGTTTGGCGAAAGATATTTTTTAGGGTTGATGGCTAGGTCATGTGACTTCGTCAACAAGGTGGGCGGTAACCCTTGGGCCGGATGTGATACCTCCAGCCTGGTTATCGATTCAAGTTGATCTATAGCTTCTTGGGCTAGATGGACCAATATGCTTGACTGACTGGGCCTCTTAGGGTCGTGCCAGATTGGCGAGCTAACTTGATGGGTTTGGGCCAAGTGCGATTTATCCAACCGGACTATTGAGACAAGTTGGACTTGAAATTTGTCGGGCTGGATTGACCGGGCTGTTTAGCTCATTGGTCCAACTTGAAAGATTAATTGGGTTGGATTGACCAGGTTGCTTGGCTTGTTGAGCCAGCCTGAAGTGCTGATTGGATACGGGTCATGTTGACGAATTTTACCCACTACAGTTAGCCCCCCACTCTACAATTAGAATTTTCTAATTGGAGAGTCATTATAGCTATTCCGTAGAGGTGAATGTCTCGGAACGTCGGGTTGTCTCAGTTGGTATAACCAATCGGTTTGTAGAAAAATTCACGTCAGTCTTTCAAAATGATGTTTCACGTCAGTCTTTCAAAGTAGACGGCGTGGACAAGTTCGGATTTTTAAATGCCAGCTTGTAAATATGTGAGTCAAGTTGGATCGGTTTGCCAACGTGAGATTTGGTACTTCATAAGCTTGGAGTGATTGATCAATTTTGAAGTTTTTTTTTTTTTTTTTTCTTCGAAATACAGCTTGTAGAGCTTTGGAGCGCTTCACCAGCTTGGGGGTTTCTTTTCCCCTTGTTCTATTGAAATTTGGAGCTTGATAATTTAAAATAGGTGAATATCTTCCAGCTTGGATTTTTTTTTTTTTAGACAGCCCCAGCTTGGCTCATTGTCGACATAACTATTTGCTCCAGCCTGTAAGCAATCCGTTGAATTCAATTTTCCAATGGGCTGATTCCAGCTTGGCTCGCGAAAAGAGGAGGGACGATTCAAATAGGCTATGCTCCAGCCTGGCTCGTTTGTCAAAATGATTTGTTGCTCCAGCTTGGAGTTTCGAATTAGGTGAATTTTTAAACTACTCCAGCCTGACCCATTTGTCGAAAATTTATTGTATTTGAACAAGGCCAGGCTGGACTTTGATTTCGTTTGGTTGTCCAAGTTGGAATCGACTGATATTAGCCAACTTGTCATTTGCGTTTGACTTGGGCGAGTTGTGTCCCACCTTGGAGTGCTAACTGATTATATAGTTTCATGCAACATGTCGACTTGGGAGTATTTTTACCAATCAAAATCTTCTAATTGTAGAGTTGTTGGCTCTGAATTGTCCAAACACAATAATTGAAGTCGAAGCAAGTTGGAATTCATTAGATTTGGGTCGTACTGATTTCTACCAATTGTGGCTATCTCGTTGATTGTTCCAAGCTGGGTGGTTCCTTTGACTGGATGGCTAGAGATCAAAGGTCTTGGACTCTATGTTGTGATGATGATTTCTTCCTTATAGATCCAGGTTGACGTTGTCCGTGTAGGTGAGTCATCATTAGCGGCTTGTATCTCGCAGGCTGAGACATGTAGATTTGAGGTTGGTGGCTGCACTCCGGAGAGTTGCCTACATACCTCTTGCGAGGATCAAGCCTAATGTAGTTCTTGGGTCGGACTGAGCTCCGTAGAGCCATGCTCCGTAGAGTTGCCTACATACCCTTTGACGGGATCAAGTCCGATGTAGTTCCGACTTGGCCTGGGTAAAATTGTTAATAACAGTGTGGAAAAAATTATAAACGTAACGAAAAAAATAAATAATCGAATGGAAAGTTTAGAAATGATAAGACCGAAGATGGATGGCGTTCCAGCTGTTGCTGATGTCGCGCCCATCTTTGTCCTGCAGCTTGTAAGCGCCATTGCCGAACACCTTGGTGATCAAGTATGGACCTTCCCAAGTTGGACCCAACTTGCAAGCTCCGATCTCCTTGGTGTTTTGGAATACATGTCGGAGTAACCAATCGCCCAGCTTGAACGTCCGAGTGCGAACATGCCGATTGTAGTGTCTGGCGACACTCTGCTGGTAGGATGCAAGCCGTAGTCTTGCCGTATCTTTCTTTTCATCCAGTGTGTCTGCTTGGTGAAGATCGGTGATGGCTGTATTGATCTTCCTCCCACTTGATTTGTGCCCATGCCTTGGCGAGGACATCTTCCATTGTTCTACAAGGGTATTTGGTGAGGTCTTTGTAGAGGTCCGAGTTGGGCAGGAGACCCTTTCGAAAGGCAGTGATCGCTGTCTGGGTGCTACAATTTGTAATGGACACCTTCTCCTTGTTAAATCGACCTATGTAGTCTCGAAGGGACTCGTCACGTCGTTGGATCACGGCGTAAAGATCCTCTGATATCTTTTCAAGTTTCCTGCTACTAGCATATTGCTGCACAAATATATCGGTTAGTTGAGCAAAACTTGAAATAGAATAATTGGGAAGGTGAGTGTACCACTGGAGGGCCGGTCCTGTCAAACTAGAACCGAACCCCTTACACATGCAGGCCTGCCTCAATTCACGAGGAATTGCTGCAGTGAACATCCGTTGCTTGTATTGAGCTATGTGGTCGATCGGATCCGTTGTTCAATCAAACATTTGCATGATTGGAAAGTTGAACTTGACGGGCATTTCAACTAGAGCAATTTCATCCACAAACGGCGAGTCGGCGTAGCAATTCTCTGAGCTTTTGTGGATGGGTGCCGGGACACCAGGAATCCGTTGGATCAGGGCCTCCATTTCGGCCAACTTTCTTGCCAGGACCTCGTCTCTGATTGCATACGGGCCAATCGCGGTTGGTTGGGCGAATTCATTCCCAAACAACTGTTCTTGGGCGATCTTCCTCTGACTGGGTCCGTCCGCCTGTTGATTGGGTTGGCTTGGCGCGACCGCCAGGTTGGGCCCCAGTATAGTAGGTTGTGTGCCTCCTACGACGGCATTGCTCATTGCTATGCCCGGGGTGGTGAAGTTGGTTCGGGCGAGTTGTCCTCCGATGGTGGTTGTTCCATCCTGTCGGAGTGTTCCTGCATTCAAAGTAGCACGGCCTGGATCAGTCAGGTTACTAACGACATTGCGGTTTCTTACCGAAGATGACGGATCCGTCATGAGATGGTTGGATCTGTCCTTGCGAGTGATCGGTGTATCTCCCAGGGGTTGCATGGAAGACACTTGGGCTCGGAAGCCGGGAGTTTCGATGATCTCGATAGGCTCCATGGCTTCGAGACGGTCATACAAGTTGGCGTTCTCCTTTTCCAACTTCTTGCACCTCTCCCGTTCCTGATTCATCTGTTCAGTCAGTGCGGCGATCTGGGCGGCTAGGTCAGCCTGAGTAGTTTGAGCAACCACGTGGGGTGCATCAGGAGTTTCAGATCCGTCGCGACCGTCAGACATGATTGATGCTTGTAGAGATATACGGAAAGTGCGTTGATTAGCTTGATTGCTAGGGCCCCACGGTGGGCGCCAAATTGTAGAGGCTAAAATCTACAATTGAAGTTGACGTCTGCACGTCCGGATAGATTGGGCACTAGCAACCTGTCAACACAAGAACACGTAAGAGCCCTAGGTTGAGCACCGGGTGGGGGTGTCGACCGTAGAGCCTCCGACGCTCAAGTCAGTATCGGAATAGCAAAATAGAATGATAAGAGAATTGAAATAGAGAGAAAGGCAGGCTGGAGTATGCGGTGACTCCAGGCTGTAAGCGGCGTCGGAGGGTGGAAACGGTGACAGTGTGTTGTGATAATGGAATATAGGAAGCGGAGATGGGCCAAGTTGGCTAGGCGGCGCAGTAGAGTAATCAGCCTGGCGGCAGAGTGGAGAGAGAGTTCAAGAAGTAGAGAGCAAGTAGGATTTTTCGTCGTCTCCCTTGTAACCTAGTCAGTCTGTCTATATAAAGGGCAGCCAGCCGCTAGGGTTTTACAAGCTGACTTTATCCGTCCACGCTTTCCACTTCCAAGTTGTTGCGATTTGGACGGGATCATAAAGATTCATCCTTTGACTGTGTCAGTTTGGCGAAAGATATTTTTTAGGGTTGATGGCTAGGTCATGTGACTTCGTCAACAAGGTGGGCGGTAACCCTTGGGCCGGATGTGATACCTCCAGCCTGGTTATCGATTCAAGTTGATCTATAGCTTCTTGGGCTAGATGGACCAATATGCTTGACTGACTGGGCCTCTTAGGGTCGTGCCAGATTGGCGAGCTAACTTGATGGGTTTGGGCCAAGTGCGATTTATCCAACCGGACTATTGAGACAAGTTGGACTTGAAATTTGTCGGGCTGGATTGACCGGGCTGTTTAGCTCATTGGTCCAACTTGAAAGATTAATTGGGTTGGATTGACCAGGTTGCTTGGCTTGCTGAGCCAGCCTGAAGTGCTGATTGGATACGGGTCATGTTGACGAATTTTACCCACTACAGGCTATATATCAAGTAATCTCAATGCGACCTCCATACTCAATGTGGTTCCCTCCTATCAAGTAGGCACCAATGCGGATGCTCTAAATAGCGGAAGGGATAAAATAATATAATAGATGATCCTCGTACACAATATCACTTACAAGCGATTTAAAGACCTTTTCGAGCGGCAGAAGGAATTTAAAATAAAAATACAATGATGATTGGGGCCTATAAAGTTATAGGCCGAGAGCTTACATCAATAAGGCCCAAATATATAAATGAATTTTGTCTAAATTTAATTTATGCTCTTTTACAGCAGCAACCCTGATCAAGTGAATTTGAGGCAAGGAAAAGGTGGATAATTACGTGCAATTGCGGAATATGCAATAAAAGCAAGGAAATGAAGAAAAGAATATTATACTTCTCATTTGGAAACTTCGAAGCAATTAGTAATATAGAGAAGGGAGTTCAAGATTGAAAAAAAAAAAGTCCATGTGAATATAAGTGAAGATCTTAAATCAGAAACAAGAAAAGAGATATCGTGCTGAGCAGAGAAACAAAAGATGTATATGAAAATGAGACCATGCACTTTCCAATCCTATTGTGCAACTGCTTCAGATATAAGCGCAGTTCAAATCGACAAGGCCAAACAACAATAATAATAATAATAAAATAATGACTTATTGAGTCAAATGGTCGATCGAGTTTAATTTATATATTCTCGTATCAAAATTAAAGTTCATGTCCAATTCATAAATTGACTAAAAATTTATGTATTTACGTATCAATTTTTCTTAATTTAAGGGAAAAGATGCAGATCTATCCTATAGTAAAGACCCTTATAGCGTATTGCTCTCCATAGTCGACATTGGATCAAATAGATCCCCGAAGTCCGAAAAATCAAATACGCTATAGGGGTCTCTATTACAGGGGTGAATATGCACTTTTTCTCTTAATTTAATTACCTTTTTAGTATCAAAATTGGAATATCCATATCCATACAAAAATCAAATTCAAAAGGAGTAGATGGACTCCAATATGGTCGACTCAAACAAATTATACTAGTATAAAAATGAGCCTAAAAACTGATGGAATCTAAACACTTTTAACTACGTACAGAAGTAAGCGTTAGATAGTTTATACAAATTATTGGAATCTACAAACAGCAAGTGCTCCAACGATGAATGAATCTCAGCATGTTAGGTTAAAAAATCAGAAAACAAATAGCAAAGAATATGAAATTGTGGAAGGCGATCACGTTCTATTCAAGCTGAGATCCTGCAGCAGCCAATGCGGCCGCGTAGTTTCTTGATACACGCTCGAGCTGCTCATCGCGTTATCCGTTTTGGTGGAGGAAGAGGAAGCAGAATCTTGAATCTCCGATCTTCCTTTCCTGGTGCAATGCCCGATGCTCAGCGTGAGCTCCACCTCCACCTCGTCCATCTTTTTCAACCCATCATCATCATCATCTCCAAATGGAGGCATGCTTGACGATGGGGTGTTCTCGAGATCGAACTTGATGGGCCTTGGCGCCTTCTCTGCTGCGCTACTTTGATTTGTATATTCCTTTTCAAAACTCTGTTTGGATTCTGTTTCTGTTTGACTATGATGGTGATGCCTAATAGTAAACTCGGATACGGTTGTGTCTGTCTCCTTTCGTTGTTTTAGCCCGTTTTCGATTTCTTGCATCACCTTCCTCTGCTGATTGTATAGCCTGTGCAGCTCCTGCACCTGAAAATTTGGATCACAATGCTTGAGTTGAGCATAAAACCAAAGTGAGAGAATTTGGAAGTGGGATATGTATGTTTGTACCTGGTGCTTGAAGAGTTGTTCTTGCATAAGCATCTTCTTCCTCATCGACTCGATTTTGTGGGATTCAAGAATCCTATCCATGGAAGGAGGATTCTTCACTGTGAGCAGACAGCCTTGTGGTTTTGGATGGCAGTGATGAGTGATCACAGCAAAGTTGTTGTTTCTAGTCAACGGATTTATTATCGGATGCTCAAATTTGGTTGTCATGCCTAAAAACAGACAAAAGATTGTGGCCACTTAGATTTCAACAAAAAAAGAAATACTAGAAAAGATTAACAAACTATCTCAAAAACCACATCATTAGTGGTAGCAACATGTCCACAGATTGTCAAGAGAGAGAAGCAAGTGGTGTTAAGCTTGTGGGAAAAGGGACTAATTATTTGAGGATTTTATAGTACTAAACAGTATATTACAACCTCATGCAGACTTTGAAAAGGATTTATTTTTTAATTTTTATTTATTTTGTTGTGTCTTTTCGAGAAGGGATTCTTCGCCTAACTATGCTTGTTATCATCATCGATTCCTTTCATGGGATTTTGAGTTAGTGTGATGAGAAGATAATGTATTAAAACCAGTGGTCTTATCTTAAAAATTAGACACCTTTTGAAGTTGTTGTACACATGAAAAAAAAAGGTCAAAAAGAGAGGCTTCGAATTCTTTTTTCATGTGTCATGTAATGGATTCCAGGAGTGATCTAATTTCAACTACATTATTTTCAAACTCAAATTTAGATTTTCTTGAATCAAGATAACATTTGCAGAATTACTAGATCTGTCTGTTTTTCCTGATATAGAAAATTCCATACCAATCATGGAACTATAACTGGACACACACACACACAGAATATATGGTGAAAGAAACATTCCACAACATTAATGAACATTATACTACAACTTCATTTTCAAAGAAATCATAATAATAGAAAGAAAAAAAAAAACTCCGCAGCATGAACTATATATATCATGTTGCATTCATCTTCAATTCAAGAACTACAAGATCAGAATGAAGAAAAAAAACATCCATACCTGGAAATGGACGTCGAATTCGGCTATGAATTTCATTGCATATCTTCAAACAATGATCATCTACACCTTCAAATACTTCACAAGATTTTCTTTGTTTTTTTTCTCAAGAAAACCAAATGAATCCCACTAGCCAACAAGCGAAGCCAGCCAGCTGATCATCATCTTGCCACAGAATTCATCCAAATGGCAAGCCCACGTCGAATTTCGGACAATACAACTCAACAAAAAAGAAAAAACTTATGTTGTTGTGGAGAAACAACAAATGAAAATCTAATGGCTTATGACAAGATATGTATATGGTGTGTTTGAATAATCCAACCACAGCAATCTCTTAGCCTGGCCAGGATACAAAGTCCTATGCCTCTTTCTTTGGAGAAACAACAAATCAAATAAAAAATCATGGGATTTCATAAAATAATTAAGGTTGACAGGCTGGATTTGGGTATGAGCATGTGTTGTGTATGAGAAAGAAAAGAGAAGATGAGTAGCTGTTGCTAGTTATATAATATTAATTGTGTTTAGTTTAATCTGTGCATTGTATTTAGAAGTGTTGTGTTTTAGGAAGATCAGTGCAGGGACCCCACTTTCAGAATCATCAAGAATATGTAATGGCTGCAAATACATACACAATATATGTATATGTATATATATATTAATGTGTGTGTGTGTATCTATATATACTTGCTAAAATTCAGCCAATGTGAGCCTGTGAAATAAATATTCCAGGCAGTTCTTTTGCTGCAGGATGATGAGAATATGGTGTGGAAAAAAAAGCTGCTGCAAGAATTTAAAAGAAAAAAGGATGATGATAATAATAATAAAGGTGGAATATTGAATTGAAGAAAAAGGAAAGTTGGTTTTTCTTTTTGCAGACAGTATAAACCCCTTTCTATTTTTTTGGCGTCTGATTTTTTTTTAGTGGTGGGATAATCTGGTTGCAGCTTTTGCTGCTGTTGTAATACATTGTTTAATCAAGTGAATATGGCGTTCTCAATAATGTGGGATTTCTTTCTTCCCACATTTCCAGATTCATATTGCATTAATTAATTTCGAGTAAATACGAGATCTTTTATTACAAATTATTTTAAAAGGAAAGTGCATGTTATGCAGTCATTGAAAATGAAATAAGTTGAATTTTGACATAATCATGTAAAAGAATATAAAATGTGAGGCAGGCAACTTATTTCGTCTTTTAGTAGGAAACCAACCAAGACGAGGGCTAATAGATTAAATCAATCTTAGCCCACCTTGTGATCAATATTTTAATAAAAAGGTATAAAATAATAGTTATACAACAGATAATGGAATCATGATAAATGATTAAGGGTGTGATTGGAGATAGGAAATAATATAAAAATAAATTAAAGAATAATTATCATCGAGATTTGAGATTAGGGGATGAGAAACTTCCCACTCATCCGCTTCGCTCCAAAAACTAAAGCTCCAAATCTTATCAGTCTCTCTAATATTATAAAACCCAAAAATGGCTTCTTCTTTTTTCAGAAAAAAAATAAATAAATAAGAATCTATTATCCCGCTCCATGCCCTTTCCCATGCTTGGGACATATTTGTATCATTGTTTTTAATTGTTCACATCTTAATACGGATTTCAAGCTAGCTCAATTACTAATCCTACTATTGGGAATATAGCAATAATCGTATCTATCTTGGTTTTGGTGTGGGCGTGGGGATTATATCTCTATTTGGTATAATATTAATACAAGGATGGTGCAATATCTGCTACGTTCGATGAATTAACATTTCTTATAAATTAGACAAATTTGATATATTTTCTCATCCAATAGAAACGGTAGGCGTTGAAGTTATTTTTTTTTGAAGGGGATAGGCGTTGAAGTTATGATGCAAGACTTGGAATCATTGGGTAAAAATAAATCCATTTATTTATTTATGAAATTGCATCGAGTTCAATGTGGAGAAGTTAGATTCTTTATGTATCTGTTAAGTAAAGATATGAAGGAGATCATACTTCAGCAGCTTCTTTAAATTCGATTACAAGATTTCAGATTTTGAATTTCTTTTAATACATATTTTGTTCTTATTTTTGTAGAAATTATATCCTTTCTTTATCTGCGGATTAAATTTTTACTTTTTCATTATAATCTTCGTGCCATCAACAAGTACAATAAGCAGTCAAACAAGAGATTATTTAGGATAATCCCACATCTGAATATCTGATTTAAGTTAATCATCCCAAAAAGTATAACATGGGAGATTCACCTGTTGATAACAACATTTATGAACTGCACCAACTTCTTGAATACTGATCAAAACGGAGCCAAGATCATTGGAGATGCATTGAAATGAGGAATAGATCTCAAATCTAATAATTTAGCTTCAAATATGCTGATTTAATAAATAATCCCAGATCTTAACAAGTATACAAACATGTATAATCAATTCAAATTCATGTTGACTTCCACATGACTCGGATTGTCACATGAATCCAATAATCTAAAAAACCAATGCCAAATGTGGCATTCTTTTCAGTAACAATTAGTCATGCAAAGAGAGGTCTGAAGAAAAATTGAACCTTTTTCTTCAATCTGCCGTGGCATTTCCATTGCTGCACGAGGTCTTGTGCCGACTCGGCTGAAGCTAGTCACATGGGATGACCCAGTACAAGTGGACCTTCATTTCTCCCCATGAAAGCTTGATTCCTTGCTGAATGACATTCTGCCCCAACATCTAGGCAGATTTGGATATGGATTACAGAGTTTGAACTGGTTTTGTATGACATCAATTATCTTCAGCTAACGAAGTCTTCACATGCAGGGAGGGTGTAGACTCGTATACCATGATGCAGGCAGCCATTTCTCGACTGCCTTGATGCCTATCATAGCAAAATCTCCTTTTAGCTAAAGACTTCTGAAGAATCCAAGCATCTTCAGTAACCTGTAAGTTTAAACACTTGACATCAAGCAACTAACAAGGTTTGTGCTGAAATTTGAAATTTATTGAATCATATGAAATTTGAAAAGCAAAACCACCAATTTAGCATGATATAGATAATTTACATCAGTCATGCATTTGGAGAACATACTTAATCTACTCGATGAATAACTGCGGCATATTAAGTCAGTTCAGTTGGTCCACGTAGAGAAAGAGCGGGAAAGCGAAATCTACTAGAATACAAGAAATAGAACTATCACCTCTATGTATCATTTGACTCAAACTTAAGCCGATTTTGTACTACCTCAATGTATCACAAGGGTTGCTTACATAAGTTATGGCGATCAAGAAAAAAATGAGAATCTGGAGGGCTGTGTGGAGTGATTAATTATCAGCATGCTTGAATTTCACAGAAACAAAAGATTAAGAACAAGGTAAACTAGAATATACCCCAAAGAAATAAACTTCAGTAAGATAAAACTAAAGTCTCTATTTCGACAACTACAGAACCAGCATGAAGTAGATTGGGAGGAAAAACACTATTCATTCCAGGAAATGGGTGCAGAAATTTTGCTACACAACGAATATGTTCAACTTTCATCCATAGCTTCAGACGTAACAAAACAATTCAATCCCACAAAAGCCAAAAACCATCCGGCTAATGAGCATAACCAGAATCTATCCAAGTGGTATTCCTCATTGAATTTGGAAAATAGAACAAAAAAGAACATCACAAAACAAAAAACCTAATCTGGCATGCAAATCTCTTGTATCACAAAACATAATATTCTGTTGGGCATAGCTTCATCACATATCTTATTCACATGATTAGCACTCATACCAACATCAAATACCTATTTTACAATAACATGACAAGAAACAAATGGCTCAATTATGGAATTGATGTTAACTTGCGGTAAAAATGCATGATGATAAGAAATTGCTGATAAAATTGATTTCTACAAAACAGAAAATCTTATACCTCACCATAGTCAATCATTGTATTCGCCGCGAACCCCCTCAACATCCATTTCGGATCCATCCACATTGGAAGCATCCTCCAAAGAATGCATCGTCTCATCGGGGCCAAGCTGCAGCTCCATGTGGTCATCATCTTCGGAATCACTCCCAACCAAAGCCTTGTCATCCAAGTCCGAGATATCTGCAGAAGTTTCAATTCTCTTCTTCTTCCCTCTAAAACCAACTTGACTCAAAACCTTCTCTCTCCAAACAACCAACGGATGTTTCTGAATCAACTCTGAGCGGTCATAGGCCTCATTTAAGAAGGCACTAAACCTCCTTCCCCTATCAGAAACATAAAAGATCCCACAATGCTTCAGCAGAAGCCTCATCAACTTCTGCGGCATGTTGAACTCCCTCCTAAAATGTGTGAAATAATCAGTTACTAATCTTTTCTCAATGCTAAAGCTAAGCAACTCGTGCATAATCGCCACCGCCCTCTTATCAAACTCGAGAGACCCTGCTTGCAAACCAGTACCATCTGCATAAGGGGATAAATACTCCCTTTTCTGAAAATGCGCAATTTTCCCGCCATCGCGATATAGTTTCTTGTAAGTAACAGGAAATTTCAATGGAAAAGGCAACGCTAGCAATCCGGGGACATGATTACTACAATCCTGCCCTTCAATTACGCCTAAAACCGTCTTCTCCAGCTCGGTGATCGCCCATTTAGGGTTCCAAGACACGAGCTCCAAATATTCAGTGTCATCAAAAGGCTTAAATGGCTGAACGACCTTGAAATTCTCGGGATAGTTATGGACCCAATTTTTCCTAAAATCCATCGGAAACCCTAAATCCCGCCTAAAATGCGCGACCTTGTCGAGGCGCAGCCGCTTATCCGCCGCCATCATCAACATCCTAGTCACATACTCGGCGGCTTGAGCTCCATTTTTCTCGATGATTTCCTCTTCCTCTCTCACCAGCTCCTCGGCTTTCGGCGTCATCCCACACCAAATTATGCCCCTGCTGTCTTTGTACATCTCGAACACCTTCGGGGCTTTCCGGAGGAAATCCGAGAATTTGTTGGGTTTGGGGAGATTGATCTGCTTGCGATGCTTGTCGAGACTTCTTAAGGGTACGATGTTTTCGGGCTCCCCTTTGAGGATCTCGAACAAATGCAGGATCTTGGACATTACCTTGTGCTTTTCCGCCGCGATTTCGAGGTCGTGAACTCGCTTGAACCTGCTGCGGTCCTGGACCCTCTTGCTGGAAGTCATCCATCGGCGTTGGAGGTGGGAGAGTGAGCTGCACTGCTGATTTATGCAGTCGTTCGTGAAGAAGAGCCTGTACCTGGGATTCAGTGGAGGCTTGGACATGATGCACCAAACTTTGACAGAGAAATAGTGCCCCAAGCGTTCGAGAAAATGCTCCACACAATATTAATCTTCACCGCCACAGGCCTAATTGGGCTCAAGCCTAGCCCTTTTATTTGCATTTGGGCCTCCATCCCACTCCATCCCAATTGTACCAAAAACTCACATTAAAATTAAAATGATTAAAAGTAGCAATAAACTTAATGAAATACTCATCCGTCTCATTACCAATATTTCAGTTTTTATAATGAAATATCTCATTTCTTTTTGACAAATAACTAAGAGATTAATTAAATTCACTAATGGGCCCGTCCACCCTATTCTCTCTATACCTATTTTTTACAGACATCAATTTGTTTCTTTCTTTTCATCAAAAATAATGGGACATTTGTAATGGGAGGGAGGGAGTAATATATCCTGAAGAAAAATAACTAACTAAAAGTAAAAGAAAATATAAATCAGAATTATGATAATAAAATCTATAAAGCCTTTGGATTGGCAGATAGAATATGGGAAGCAACCTAGTTTGGAGTTTGTACATGTCCAAATGAAGCATTTGGGGTGGACCATGATCCGTTTCCTTACAACTAAAACATTCGTTCTTGGCCCAATCTAAGCTTCTTTTCTTGAAAGGAAGTGTAAGTATTGAAGCCGATAGCTGTCTTTTCTACAAAGGATGTTTTGAGAAGTGGGTACACATCACTGAATTTACGTACGTGCCGTGATTAATTTTAATTTTTATACGCACTAGTTTGCAAATTATACAGTATAGTCACGCCTTAATTCTTATCTTGGAAAAGTAAGTGTAGGGCTGTGATCGATGAGTGAAGATTAATTGTAATTATGGAGTTTCCAACTTCTAAGTTACGGCTACAAATCAAAATTTATAATTGCATATTATCATCATTACAATTTAATCAACACATAGAACAAACTGCTGTATTAAATATATTAGCCTTCTCATAATCCAATACCTAAATATTGATAGGAATATCATATATTAGTTGCTTTTTGTTCGCTTTCTGGTGATGTAAAGACAGACTTAAATGTTCAACTTCCTTCTTCCACCTGGCCTTGAGCTACTGAGATTCCTATCATCATCTTAATTTTTAAAATTTTTCTAATACCACTGAATATTGAGTACTGGAAAAGTAAAAATAAATAAATAAATAAGCTTAGTTTTTTATTAACTAAAACCAAACATTTGTCGTCTTTTGTACGTAGTAGTTGGGCCGAGCCAACAATTTTATGTATGTACCTTAAAATTAATAACCAGGAATCTTAAAGTTTTTGTCGCCGTCTACTTAAATTATTGTTGAGCATCAAAAATTCTCACTTCATATGTATATAAGATTGGAAGGTCCAATCAGTATGCTGCACAATGTGGAGTATTAAGAATATTCTAAATAAATTGATAGTTATAGTAATTACTTCTTTATTTATTTTCTATGTATGTGGTCAAACGCAAACATAAAAAAATAAATAAAGAAGTAATCACTAGATCTACAGGTGTTGATTAAGCAGGTGCAGGTTCTTGGATGTGAAATTGCAGGAATTGTAGGTTAGTATATATAATCGCATGACGGCAATTGTGATTAATTATGGTTAACAAATTAAACTATAACAACCAAAACCGACCAGATTCATTCTGATTATTCGAAAAAGAAAAAGGAAAAAAAAATGGGTGATTAAGGTTCAAGAATTGAGAATGAGATGGCTTAGATAACCTAACTGCAGCTTTATCTGTGAAGGGGTTCAACCAACTCCTCTCTTTTATCTGTTGATTTATTTTCGTTTTTTTGGGGGAAACTAATTAATTACTTAACTTCCCTTTGCTTCTGCCATTTGAGTGGCATTTGGTGCATTCATTAACAACTGATCGATCCTATGATTAAAAGCCCCATAACATGTCTGTTCATTAACTACCACTCACATGCTCCTGTTTTAAATATTGATAGAAAAAGGGATTAATGCATAAGTGGTCCTTCAGTTTTATGTTTATTGTCTTTGGGTCATTAAACTTTTCATTTCACTCAATTAGATCTCTTTAAATTCTCATTTTGGTCAATTGGATCCTTTTACTTTGTATTATGTTATAATGAGGTTCATGGTTGAAGTAAGTATTGAAATTAAATGAAACTTCGGACCAAGGACTCAATTATAAAGAAAAATAGCATTGCTTTCAATTCTGAGAAAGTATATTCAACTTTGTGGGTTTGGATGTATGTACACTAAGATATGTATATAACTTTTATATACATTTTTTATATGTTATACACTTTTTACATATTGTTTAGGGCCACTCAAATTTGTTGAGTATGCTCACTATCTATACAACTGGTAGTTGAAACTGCTTTGTCAACTCTATAAAGGAAACAGCTGTTCACACTGCATGCTTCTCCCCAATATTGCAAAAAAAAAATTACTCACTTAATATTAATTGCATTTTGGTTTGTTAGATATTATTGGACACACAGGTCTTTGGTTATAATTATAATTCAACAAAGGTTTGCTTCTCCAACTACATTATGCCAAATTTTATTATAGTGTCAACTCTTTTGTAGTCAGTCAATAATTTTATCATAGTACCTCGACTCTTCTGTTCCACTAATTAACTAAAAAATTGATACAAAACCATTTACTTAAGTTTATTGTTTATAGAAAATATTAGTTAATTGTCAATTAATGCATGAATTTCCACTCATTTGTAATTTTATTAAAAATATTATAATAATATCACTACATTTTAATTTGTTGCAAAATTAAAATTCACATTTTTTTACACCACGGAGTTCACATGTTGAGCATAAATACTAACCTTGTAAGAGAGAGAGAGAGAGATACTAAATATCGATAAATTAATAATTTATTATAGTTATAAAGTGTTTTCTTACTTTCAAATTATAATTGTAGATCAAGTTATATATAATGTGTAAAAAATAAATGGCATATAATGCTCTAATGTATTTGTATTAAATAGATTCATGCATGCAATTAAATAAATTCGTGTATGTATCAATTCATTGTAATTGATTAAATACTATCACATGCATCTACAAATTCATTTGTACCATATTTAAAATTTTCATGCATCTAAAAAATCAATGTATCTAATTAAATATATGTTCTTGTATCAACTATTTTAAATATATACATGTATGATACGTAATGAAATCACTATATAAATCTTAATATGAAAGAAGTTTAAGATCATGAATTATATATATCTATGGCTTCTCATTAAAAGGTATATATCGATCATGACTTAATTTCAACTTAAAAGAGAAATCAAACAATAATAAATTTATATTTTAGCAAATTACTTATAAGAGGTGAAATTTGACATATCTAATATAGTTAATAGAATCAATAGTTGTCCACCAACTTAGTTTCAATAAATTGTAGTCAATTGCCAATGAGGTCTAGCTCAAGTGGCAAAGTTGAGGTACCTAAAGACTCTATTTTGTGAGAGGTCTTGGGTTCAAATCCCAGTTGTGTGCGAGTAATTTTCCCACTTTTGTGTGGGTAGTGTTCCGCCTGCGTGCGGTTGTTTTCCCACCTTTGTGTGGTGAAGAGGTCCTGCTTATGTGCGAGTTGCTTATTTGATTATATATTATATATGTCTCTTTGTAATTCTCAACAAAAAAAAAATTGTAGTCAATTTTTAAGATTTCATACAATATTGTCCTACACTGAATTTAAATTTTTATTATGCAACTCATTTATGATTTCTCTCTTTCTTCCCCCTTTTCTTTCTCTCTCTCTCTCCCCTAACGAACGTCGTTGTCATCCTCTGAAAATTCGATGACGTCGCCGTCACCACATGTGCCAAGTTATCATCTTCTATAATTCACCGCCATTGACGGCTTATGCCTCATTCTAACCTGATGAAAACACCATATGCCTCTCCAAAATCTTGTGAACTCCACAATCTGTTGCCACGGTCGCACTATCGTCTCCATTATTTCTATTGAAAATTTGTAGATATGACCGTGATATGTGAGATCTAGTTCGAGATCAACAAAGAAAATGAAGAAACTTAAGATTTAGTCTAGGCATTAGTTAGATCTAACTTAGATCAGTGAGATTTTGTGTTATTTTACTCATTTGATTCAAATTTTGTTCATGAATTATAATTGGATTTGATGAAACAAACTACAAGGCTAGGATTTTTTTTTGTTGAAATAATTAATTGTGCCACTTTTTTGGAATGAATCATACAAATTAGTTCTTCCATACCATTCATGTCAAGAGAAACGCAAAAAGTATATCACAACTAGATCTAAAAAGAGAAAGACAAAAATTGAACTGAATATCACAACTACATCTAGAAAATGGAGAAATACAAAAATCAGTTATTTAACAAATATTTAAATGGAGAAGCTAACCGAAAAAATATATTCAAAAATGAAAGAGAAACCCAAAAGTGATTGGGAAAGTAAATCTAAAGAAGAAAACAAATGCAACATAAGTACATGACAAAATGAACGACGCCTTACTCAGAGAAAATTATCCACGCCATCGCCGACATAACTGAATGATAGATAAAATAATCTAAAGAGAGTTGCATGAGAGAGAGAGAGCTCTAATGTAAAGTTGAAGAGTAAGTAATGATATTTTCCTTTCTTTAACTCAAAATTAGCTAAAATCTATTGAAATGAAGTTGATGAACAACTATTGATTTTCACTATTTCTTTTGGATATTTCACATCATTAATTAATTCTATAATGTCTCTATTTATAATATTGATGGATATTTCACACCACTAATATTGATGGGATACGGAGTATATAGTACATTATATTTATAAAGGAATGTTTCATAGTATTATTTTATGTAGTATTTTATGAAAACTGATGAGTTTTTGAACTAGCTCAAATCAAAACTGAAAAAATCTAGTATTAGTTTTAATTTTTTTAATTAATTTATCAAATACGATCTTTTAAAGAGATTTAACTATATCCAGGTATTCACATGGATTCGAAGCAAAGGTGATATTGAAAAGCTGTAGATAAAATTTTGGAAAAATGAAAAGTTGTACATAGAAATTGGGAAAAATATCGTATATGTACTTAGTTATATGAGGTGATCTTGGGTACACCCGGGTGTACCGTACAACTGGGTTATACCTTCACTAAAATTTTGATCCATACCCTGATTTGAATCCATACCCTGCTTGCAATGAATTTAATGAGAATAAAACCATAAATGATCAAGTAATAATTCCAAGTTTCGAAAGTCGGCAAATGTTTGATGAAAATTAAGAAAGAAAAAGGGGTCCATATATGCATGCTGGAGAAACAAAGGACCCGTGCTATAAAAGCTTGATGTATTGATTGAGTATTATAGTTTGTCACGTTTGTGGCGTACATTACGTCGTTTCATTACCAGCTACATTAAACTTTTATATCTATTTCACAGCATGCATTAATATTTTGGACAAGTATTCGTTTTCGGAAAGTTGAATTCAAGATAGTTTTGATATTTTGAAGCGTGTCGAGATCAAATATCATTAGCATTTGGGGAGGTTTGACGTTTCAGCTCAGCTCCTTAATTAGGAAATCGCACTCAACTTAATTAAAGAGTTTAATCAAGTTAGGCCTTTGTTTCGGGGTGAAAATGAAATGAAATTAGTTGACAATTTCTTTTGGTAATGATTGGAGCCCAACATTTCAAGAAACAAACTCTAACCGATTAGAAAGACCTTCTGTTCTGTCCCCAAATTGTTCGGATTCATGGATTTCAGTTGTGGAAGTTTTTTAACTTGTTTTATCATTTCGAAATATTAAATGATGCACATAGTATTTAAAGGAGTGTTTCTTTTTATTTACAAATAATGTCATTTTTTTAAGCCTACATATAATATCAATTGATATAAGAGAAAAATGTGTTTTGGGCACAGACGGCTACCAAACCGTATAGTTTTAGACCACAATCCATTAGAATCGATCGCCACCTAAGATTAAATATTAGAAAACTATTAACAAAGAGAACCAATCCCAACCTTAACTGTTGAGGATAAATACTATACGACACTTCTCATCATTTTTTTTAAGACTAATATAAATATCTTTTTGTAAAAGCAACACCAAAATGTATATTTTTTTCATTCTCTACCAAATAGAAACCAATATTATCAATCATAGTTATACACATAATGCAAATCTCTCTCTCTCTCTCTCTCTCTCTCTCTCTCTCTCTCTCTCTCTCTCTCTCTATATATATATATATATATATATATATATATATATATATATATATATCACAAAAAAAAAATTGGGTACAACTAGGGGTGTAAAATCGGGTACCCGCGGGTAACCTACCCGCAAAATGCGGGTATCTGCGGGACAAAATCGCCCGAAACCCCACCCTCACCCGACCCGCCTGCATGCCGCGGATACCCGAATACCCGCAGCAAGTATGAGGGTACCCTCAATTTTCCGCAAGTTCTTAATTGGTTTTAACTGTGTGGGTATTTTGTCCCGCTGGAGGGTATTTCTTGTCTCGCAATGTGCGAGTACCCTCTTTACCCACATGAATTTTTCTATAAATTAATTACCATTCATATCAATTTGAACTCAATTTTAAAATAAAAGTTACCTTTGTAATATAGTATAGATAAATATAGAATTGTGACACTACGAAGAACTGAACTGAAATTAATTATTAAAATCTACCTAATCAATTAAAGCCCCAAACGTATGTTTGAAATATTGGAATGCATAATAAATGCATCCAAACGTATGTTTGAAATATTCTCACATTTTTGTACTCACAGTCTATATATATATTTTTTCGAAACCGTACTCACACTCTATTAAATGCATATATAATATTGAGGTGATCTTGGGGTGAAATTGTGAATTCATGGCTATTTTCCTTTCCTGTAGTGTAGGCTGTAAAATTAAATTAATTCATAAGTATAAAAATTATTAAACTGAAAATTTAATTTGCGGGTATGTGGGTACCCGTCGGGGTATCCACGGGTACCCGATACCCGCATTTTTTGAGAAACTAATACCCGCACCCGACCCTCCACCCCGATTTTGCGGGTATCGGGTACCCGATACCCGCGCGAGTATCGGGGCGGGTGAGGGTATACCCGATACCCACAACCCGATTTTACACCCCTAGGTACAACTGGGTGTATTGTATAAACGGATTAACCCACACCCAGATCCTGACCCACATTCTGATTCGAACCTGCATCCTGACCCAAATCGTGTAAATGACACTATTTGGTTATACAAATGACACTGCTTATAATTGACACTGTTCGGTTATATAAATGACACTGTAATATTTTAAAATGTTATAGTGCTATTTTCAATCTTATAGTGTCATTTAAAATATTATAGTATCATTTACAATTTTATAGTGTCAATTACATGAAGTGTCATTTATATTTTTAAATAGTGTCATTTACAATGTTATAGTGTCATTTACGCAATGTCATTTGTATAATTGAATAGTGTCAATTACAAATAATGTCATTTGTATAACTGAATAATTTTATTTACACGATTTGGGTCAGGATGCGGGTTCGAATCAGCATACGAGTTAAGGTGTGAGTGCGGGTCAACCCGATTGTACGATACATTTGATTGTACCCAATACCACATCTATCTATCTATCTATATATATATATATATATATATATATATATATATATATAGAGAGAGAGAGAGAGAGAGAGAAAAAAAAAAGTTAAACAGAGAATGCTAAATATTTAGAGAATAGAGAATTCGTGAAATAAAAACGAACAGATCTACAATTTTTACGAACAGATCAATGTACCGCATGAACAGCAATTTGCCCCGGGTTCAAATCCCGTTGGTGGCGAGTTTTTCTCTTTTTTTACTAAATACGTCTGTTCGTTAGTTATGTTAATCTGTTCGTAAAATGTATAGACTTGTTCAAAATGAAATATATAATAATTCTCTGTTTAACTTGACCCTATATATATATATATATATATATATATATATATATATATATATATATATATATATATGGCACAGTTAGAAAACTAATATGTTGAGGCTCCACTAAATTCCAGTATTCTCGCCAAGAATATACTAATAATTAAGACCGTAATGAATCAAAACAAAAAAAAAAACTATGAAATAGAATGTGTAGTATATTATATTTTACTAGGGGTGTAAATTTGGGGCGGATTAGGTACCTTACCCGCAAATTACAGGTACCCGACCCGTAAAACTACATAAAAACTGCACCCTCACTCGTCTCGTGTTGTATGCGCGGGTATCCGATCCGCCCCGAATTTACACCCCTAGTATAATATACTACACATATTCTATTTCATATTCGATGTGGGTATTCGGATATCCGCATTATCCGCAATTTTTTAAAGCCGTGTAAATTTGAGGGTATTTTGTTCCACAAATTGCGGTTACTCGCAATTAAGGGTATTTTGTCCCGCTTTTTGAAAAAAAAAAATATCCTTTCTATTTAATCTATTATCCAAAAAAATATCATTTCTATTGTTCATTGACTCAAGTAAGAATAAGAACTAGGAATAGGAAGGAAATTACTCGAATTAGAAATCAAAAATTATTTTAAATTGATAATAAATAAGTAAAATAAATAAAAAATTAACGAAATCAATTTATCGAATCGGGTATGCGGGTACCCGCATTATCCGAAGCGGGTACCCAGTACCCACATTTTTCTGAAATTACATATTCGCATCCGACCCCTTTCATGCTTTTGGAAGATATCGGGTACGTGCGGATATCGAGTCGGGTGAGGATGTACCCGATATTCTCCACACGAATTTACGCCCGTATCTTTCACTATTGAATAAATCAAACCCCTCTTGCTTTACACAAACCCAAAAATTATCACTTGGGTAATAAAATTAAGAAAGTTATAGATTCTGTCAATCTCCCTCACGTTTCTGACTTCTGAGCATGCCAATATATTGCCAAAAATATTCTTCCTCTCCCCAATGAGTGTTTTCCAAGCTATTTCAATTATTATAAAAAATATTTTTTATTTTTCTTTTATGAATCCCGACACCTTATGCTGGAACTGGTTGTCCCTCTTACCATTATTATTACAACTTATCCTCAATCACACACACATTAGTTGGCATGTCTTGTGTAGTTCTATCACTACCCCACAACTTCATGTTCACAATATTCATAGCATCCAATTTTTTATTTTTTTTAACATAGAACATTCGTGATTGTTCCAAACTGGCGCGAAGATTCGAATGATCAAAATTGGCATAGCATAGCTACATTATAGACATAATAGTGTCTACAACAAGAGAAAAAAAAAATCAACATATATAATCTTGTTACATGTAACAATACACCTAGCTAGCCTTTCTTACATTTTATTCCCATATTCACAGCTCAAATCTAGCACTCGTTTCTCTTGTTGTACGAACTCCCCGTTGAGATGGAGTCATCGTGTTGAGAGTTTGAAGACGAGGAAGTGTCGCATTCATATTCACATTCACACTCGAGATCCTCGAACCCCCAGAACTCCTCCTGATCTTCCTCTTCCTCCAGAATCTTCCATTTATCCGTGTCGATTTCTTCCTCCGATAAGATCACCTCCACCACCTGTCCACATTGGTAGCTCCAAATTTTATTTACTACTATCATTTATGTTAAAATCAAAATCTGCAGAATATATTCTCATCGTAGACGGTATCTAAGACAGTTTAAAAAATCAAACCAAAGGAGAAGACAAAACTGATATTATTGCTGGATTTGTTGGATTGTATCAAGTAGGAGCAGACATTAATATTGTTAGGACAAATATTTAATCTTCAAATTGTTATTTCTTGTACTATTCAATTACAGTATTAACATATGTCATACTGTAAATGGAATTTTTATTGTCCAAACAAAATTAGGTTGATTCTTTTACTTTTTCTTGAATGAAAATAAAATACTTATGAAATTAAGTGGACCCTCTAATCCCTCCCCCTAAGATTTTGACCTGTCGTTATTATGCAAATTGCACATTATTGCTTAATAAAGCATAAAGATTGTAGTTAGGTGAGGCACAAACATCAAAAGCAGAGAAATTAATCACAGAAATAGAGGTGGTGCATGTATTAGTCATATGATGTTAAAAGTTTTACCATCAGCATATAATTATTGTATATCTAGATAATCAAATCTTTGGATGATAGTGAGATAGCAGTTCTTTTAATTTTAAACAGTAAACAGCAAAAGTTCATAGTCGGCAGAAATCTTCAAACAGAGTTCTAAAACGATTAAATTAAACAGGCGTGCCAAATTGATATTAACTAACGTCATTATCTCTAATCACAACCAGTTATGACGAGTTAGCACAAGTTTAGGTGAATCACCGCATCAAAACGGCGCAGGATTAGGCTAAACCTCAACCAGAAAATGACATGAACGTAATAAGAAAATCCTATCTTATCTGTCACAACAATTCTCATGCTTTCATCAAGATTGAATTTTTCAAAGCCTTCCATAAAGTAATCACCGCAACATATACAATAAAAACTAATACTACTTCTCAACATATTCAAAGGCAAGGATCAAATTCTATTAAATAAACTAAGTCATGTCCCGCATAGCTCACTATTATATGTCAAGACAGAAAACCTTTGTCGTTTCATAGCATAATCCGCGGTGACACTACGAAGAAAAGTAATATAATCAAGAGATAAACAAGCATATCTTGAAGATTAAGCACAAATTGTTTAAGCAAAGAATCATTAATCTCATGTAGCAAAACACATTTACCTCACTCATGGTGGGGCGCCATATTGGAGAGGCGCGTATGCAGAGAGAGGCTGCAAAGGCGAGCCTGTTGAGCTGGACGACATTGTAGTCATCTCCGAGCCTCGGATCAATGACCTCTTTCAAGTCTCCTCGGGTCAGTATAGGCTTGGCCTAGGATCATCAACGAGGAAAAAAATAAGTTTGATATATAAAGACATAATTCTACGTAGTATTGAGGTTTCAGAAATGATAAACTGATAATCTCACCCAGCTATGCAAGCTTTGATGGGAGCTATCAACAGGTCTCTTGCCAGAGACAAGCTCTAGCAAGAACACACCAAATGCAAACACATCTGTCTTCTCGTCTACGACGCCGTGCATGAAATACTCCGGTGCTAAATGCCTTTAGAAATCACCAACAACAACAACCTTAACTACACTTGTTTTCAACAGTCACTGTAAGAAAAAGAAAAAAATGAAAAATAATTAATGTACCCAAATGTTCCTTCTATTGGAGCAATGGAATGATGGCTCCATTGTGATGGAAGCCATTTTGCTAGACCAAAATCTGATATCTGAAACAGAGAAAACAGAGTCATGAATCAATGAATATACATATTTTATAGTATAAAAAAGAAAAAGTTAGATACATTTTTTTATGACCTGGGCCTCAAAATCTGCAGCTAGTAAAATATTGGAAGACTTAATGTCCCTGTGAATTATTCTTCTAGGGCAGTTCTTGTGCAAATAATGTATCCCTTTTGCAGTTCCCAGCGCAATTTTGTACCTTGTCTTCCAGTCCAATGTAGGCAATTGCTCATCTAATTAAAAAGAAAAAAAAGGAAAATCCTTAAAATTTAAAGATTTTTGTTTTTTATTTGGTAAAATCTAATTAATTCGAGAATTTATTGTAGATTACCATGAAGAAGAGAAGCAACAGAGCCTTTGGATGAGAACTGGAAAATGAGGTAAAGGCCATTGTCAATACAGCAGCCAAGCAGCGACGTGACATTTGGATGGGAAACGTGTCCTAAGGTTCCAATTTCCGTCAAGAATTCCTTCTCTTTCCTCTCGTCGTTTTCCGCCTTGGTCAGCCGTTTCACCGCAATCGCCTGCCCGTTCCCGAGCACCCCTCTGTAAACCTCCGCAAACCCTCCTTTCCCCACCATATTATCTATTTGAAAAAAACAGATTACATTTGTGGAGTGAAAATCGTCAAGAAAAAGAGAAATGCGGGACCCACCTGCGGAGAAAGCGTTGGTGGCGGCGGAGATTTCGTCGTAGGAGTAGCATTTCCAGGTGGGTTTCTGGAAATTCTCCGACGGCTGGACGGCTTTTTGGTGAGCGTTGAATTCGGGGAGGTGTTCTTCATCAAAGGCGTGGCGTTTGAGGGAGAAGAGCCTCTTCAAGCTGGCTGTCCGAATGTATCTCATACTGGTTTGGTAGGGAAGAAAAGAATGAGGAGGTGTGTGTGTTTCAATGATTCTGTGTTCAGAACCAAAACAGAATCAAAGTACACAATGGAAATCCACTCCGCACTCATTCATAACAGGACAGAATACAAAACAGGTTTGCTACTTTTCTCTCTCTCTCTCCCTCTCTAGAGGAGGGGGACAATGCTTGGAGAAAGAGTCAAATGTGAGTCTGTGTCTATGTGGATTGTGGGATGTGTTTGTATATATATATTTAGTTATATATTACGCAAATTTTTGTGATGATGTGCCCAACAGGGGCTTCAATTATTATAACCCAAAACTACAGGTGTTTCCTAAACCAACATGAAATAATTGGAGTGGTTGGCCAAGAAAATATACTAGCTTTTGGGAAAATAATGGAAAAAAGAATTAGAAAAATGATCTCACCCATCTAAACTTGTACTGAATACGAATTTTCATGGATCATTAAATTCCATTGTTGGTTTGATGAGGCTTATTACAACACTGGATTATTGGTGAGTTCGGTTTGGACTTTCATCATGCAAATAATTCTTACAAATGTGTTCGAGTGAAATACACTTTTCAATTGGCATTTGTAGGTGATCAAAAGATTCGCTTTTCTCGGTTTTCTTTTACTATAAATTTGTGATTGCTACAGAAAAAATTTACAATAAACAGAAATGCTTAATTAATTGAACTTTGGTGAATTCCGCTCTCAATACTTTACAAAATTTGCTTTTTATGTTATACTAGTATGCAAATGAAATAAGAGAGGCGACCTAAAAGCTTTTAGATGCAATAACCGCAATGATCAGTGGTATTCAAGTTTGTGATGTTTATAATAAGCTCACTCATCTGTTCTTTCTTACAATATTGCAATTTCACGTTTGTAATAATAAAAAAAAGTATGTGATTAAAGTTTTGTTTAACCTCAGCTCATTCTTTTTACAATGTGTATTGGTTGTAGAATATCGAAATAGATGATGATGTACTGTTCATGGTTAATGAAAGGTCCAGTGTGTCCTCTGAGGAAAGGAAGCATGTGGATGGGGCAGGCCAGCTGAGGTTTAATGAAGCTGTAATACTCAGTGCTGCATGTTTTGCCTCAAAATTCAGATGTTGATTCATGTTAATATCTCCCAAAAAGAGAAACTTAATTAGATCCTAATTTTTGGATTGTCGTGAAAGGAGGCCATGCTTATCTATCTTTGCGCTCTCTGCGTTTGAACGCTAGATTCGATCGATTTCCCTCTTTTCAATGCAAGCCTTTTGTGAATGTGAAATAACCATCAAACCAATTTTCTCTAGTTTACATACATTTACCCATGCAATAGTGAATAATAAATAAAAATGTACTACTATAGTTTATGCTATATATAATGAAAGATGTTAAAATTAGAACATTTAGATAACTCGAGAATTCCTTCTATCGTGAAGATTTATGATGAATGAATGTACTACCTAAATTTATATTTTGAAGGAATTAAATTTTTTTTTTCCAGTTTTTTTTCGAAATACATTCTCACTGTACTCACACTTATATAAAACATAAAAAAGAATAGTGACAATACATAGTAGTACCATTTTTGATAAAATAAATAAGTTAAGTATCAAGGGTCATAAAAAAATAAGTTTTGTAGCACATTTGATCTAAAGTACATAAGTACAAGTCAATAAAGTGAATGATAGTGACATATTATTTATTTTTGATTTAAAAATAACCAAATAAAACCAAAATCTGATTCTCTCTCTCTATTCACGTTAAAATTAAAACCGAGTATTAAAACCATATCTTATGGCATTATGGCGTGAATTTATGTGATCAAAATCTGATTCTCTCTCTTTGATTTAAAAATAACCGAAATCGCGTTAAAATGTGATTTAAAAATAAGCAAAATTTGATTCTCTCTCTCTATTCACGTTTATGGCGTGATTTTATGTGATATTATGGTTGTTGGGTGCATTTACACCAACTCAAACACTTGTTAAGGAAACAACCTTAAATTCACGAAATTAAATGCTCCGTACACGGTTGCTGTGGGTAGTTAATGAAGGATACCAACCAAATGTTCATTCATCAGACATTTGAACAAGAAAGAAGAAGAAAATCCTCTCAATACACATACACGACTCATACACGGTTGCTCAAAAATTCAAAAAAGAATCATCTAAAGGCTTGTATTACATAAGGTATGTGAAATACATTTTTTTTTTTAATTTCGGCTGTACACGGTTGGTGTTCTAGAGTACACGGTTGTACACGGTTTGAGTTTTAGTGATTTTTTGTTGTTTATTTCAATAATTATGTTATATATATGACTTATTACATGTTTTGGACTAAAAAACGACATAAAAAAACACTCTGTACGCAAATTACCTTATTTTTGAACCCTTAGTGTTCTGCTGTACACGGTTGTGTACACGGTTGTACACGGTGGTCGAATTTGCTGTACACGGTTGGGTTGAATATGATTTTGATGTTATTTTTAGCATGTTTGTATATTCAGTTGATGTATTGGGGTACACGGTTTCCTGTTTGTGTATTTAAATGTTGTATTTTTGTCGTTTTGAAGCAGATGTCGTTTCAAGCAATCGTTATACGACACAGTGGTCAGTGGAAATTAACCGAGTATGAAGGTGGCGATGAGGTTGTCGTGTACATGTCTAAGGAAGACCTTTGTCATGCGAAGTTGATGCAAGAGGTGCACGATCAATTAAACGAGGATGGTCGATCCACTTATATGCTTTTCTACACATCGACCACGGACGAAGGGCGAAAAATAAAAGTGGCTTTGAAGACTGATTCGGATTTGAACCGGCTGATTTCCGAGCATAAGAAATATCTCGTTGTTTACGTGATCGAGAAGGGCAAACAATCTGCGGCTCCGGTTCCTCAGACTCAAGAGCGGGTATATTATGAGGGACATCGGTCTACTGTGTTTCCTATTGAGACGGACATTGGAAGAAGTATCCCTACACACGATGATAGTAGGGACGATTCATCGTCGCAGGAGGAGGAAGACGAGTCTGAGTCTTCGGATGAGGAAGAAGAGGCGATACGACGCAGAGAGATATTGGATTCAGTGTCGACTGAACAGGAAGCGTGGAGACAGACAGGGCCTCAGAATTTCACATCGGATGATCAGCCCGATGTCGAGCCTTTTGTTGGAGTTCAGCAGCTTGAGGCACGTGATTGGGGGATTCCAGTCCTCGATTTTGACGATGCGCCGGCATTAGGTTGGGAGGATTCTAACGTATTGGAGAGCGGGATATTATCAGTGGGGGCTCTATTCCGGTCGAAGGATGATTTGGCAATCGCTGTTGGCCTGTACCATATGGAGAATCACGTGGAGTACGCCGTGCATCGTTCCAGTACGACCCGTTTGTGGTTTGTTTGCAAGAATGGCAACGGTTGTCCGTTCATGCTGCGAGCCGTTCAGAGTGCATCGATCTGGAGAGTGATCAAGGTGGTGATGGATCATACCTGCCACACGGATTTGAATCGCACTGCCCCGAGACAGATTCCGGCGAGGGTTGTTGGAAGATATTTTGCACGAAAATTGGTAGGCGAGGGGGTCGTTTTGAAGCCGAATGAGATGATGTCAGAAATGCAGCGCTTATTCGGTATTGAGATCAATTACAGCTTCGCTCTCCGTGCAAGAAACATCGCGATTGAGATGACGTATGGTGATTTTGGGAACTCATATCAGATGCTCCCATCGTATTTGTATATGCTGAGAATGAGTAATACCGGCACATTATACGACCTTGAGATGAAGGATGATGGCAAGTTCCATCATATGTTTGTTTCACTTGGACAGAGCGTGGCTGCCTTTGAGAAGGGTTACTTGAGGCCGGTCATCGTCGTAGACGGGACCAATCTGAAGGGAAGGAACGGCGGCATTTTGTTCGTCGCTGTTACAAAGGATGGGAACGAAGCAATATTTCCTCTCGCAGTTGGGCTTGGTCCTATCGAGAACGACGAGTCTTGGACTTGGTTCTTCCACCGACTGCGGACTTGCTTTGGTCAGCCGGATGATCTCTTGATTGTGTCTGATCAGCACAAGAGCATCAGAAATGCTGTGGAGTGTGTCTACCCGAACGTCCTTCACGGGTTGTGCTATTACCATATCCAGAAGAATCTCGCGCATTATGGGCAGCATGTAGCTGCAGTCTTCAAAGCAGCGGCATATTCCTATCGATCAGACGATTTTCAAAGGAATTTTTCTGCGCTTCAAGTACTGAAAGTCAACGCGCACACACGCCTCGACACTATTGGTGTGGAGAGATGGGCCAGGTCCAAGTGCCCTGTACGACGCACGAGCTTCATGACGTCGAATGCTGCCGAGACGATGAACAGTAGACTGTTGTGGGCACGACGCCTCCCGGTTGCTTCATTGATCGAGACCTATCGAGCCATTATGGAGAAATGGTTCGATAGGCGACGCATCTCGGCTGCATCGAGGTCACATGAGTTGACTGAGGTAGTAGAGGGAAAGTTGCATGTGGCTGTCGAAGCGGGTCGGCAATTGGCTGTTCGAGGGACGACGACGCACATGTTTAGTGTTGAGGATGATCATGCATTCTACATTGTCGATCTCGAGAATCGGACTTGTAGTTGTGCTCAGTTCGACCTGGATGACATTCCGTGTCGTCATGCTTGTGCCGCTATTAGGTACCTCATTTATTACAAATTTTGCATATTGAAGTAATTTTTTGTAAATTTATCTTTTTATCTTTGCATTTTATTAGGCGTGCAGGACTGCAAGTCACGGATTTTGTTGGAGGATATTTCAAACAATCCGTGTTGTTGGCCACATATATGGAGCGTATTGTTCCCGTTCTACATCCTACGTATTGGAATGTGCCCGATGAGATATCAGCCTATGTTGTGAAACCCCCGGATATCACGGTCCATGCGGGACGACCGAAGTTGAGTAGGGCTCGTTCAGCAGTTGAGGGTCTTCCTAATTCGGGTCCTCCTAATTCGGGTACTCCTAATTCTCGACCTCAAGTATGCTCACGTTGCAAGGGTGGAGGTCACAATGCCCGGAGATGCAAAGCGCAAGTGGGACCATTGGACTTGAACGTGCCGGTGGAGGGTGTCGAGCAACCACCCGATGCACGAAGGCGACGAAAGAAGAAAGCGGAATTTGTAGGAGTGGAACACACACTAGGAATGCATGTCCTCAAAATGTTGGGTTGTGAGTGATTCTGGATACAGAGTCAGATTTGGTTTTGATTAAGTGGAACACACACTAGGAATGCATGTCCTCGATTTGATATTGAAAATGAATTTGGTTGTTTGATTGTTGTTTGAACATTGAATTTGTTGTTGCTACATGTTGATTTGGCTTTAAAATTCAAAAAACGGGTGTTTTTGGGCTGAAAATCGGTGGCCTGCCCTCTGTACACGGTTAGACCCTAACCGTGTACACCTTGGGACCAATCGTGTACGCAACCGTGTAGCGATGAACACGCAGCCGTGCACGGTGACACGGTTCAGTGTTTGGCCGTGTGCTGTACACGGTTTCGAGTTCTTCCGTGCACGGTTGCGTACACGGTTTCGAGAAACTGTACACGGTTAGGGTCTAACCGTGTACAAAGGCCATTCAGCCCTTGTTCACCCCAAAAACACCAACAAGTCATAAAATCAACCGTATTTTAACAACCAACAACCATGCCAAACACAAAAACAACAAACCACCAAACATAAGCACAAATCAAACCACAAAACAACAGCAAATCAAGTGTATTTTAACAGACATTCGTTTTAAACACAAAAAAATTGTTCATCAGCTGAACCGAATAGGGGGAGGATCCGTACACAACTCCCATATCCTAACAGCTATAATTTGTCGATACTTTTGTATCTGTGCGGGTGTCCTCAGCTGCTCACGTGTTGGTGCGCCACAAATCAAACGATCCAGATAAGCACATGCAAACACACCACAACTTACACTATCTTCTTGGAGGAATTGCTCTCTGATTGGCATCATGACGATCTTCATAGCCACATCTGGAGCGTGCACAAACCTATCGGGAGTGTGTGCATAATAACCCACAGTGTGCAGCAATTTAGGCATCAGGCGAGTGATTGGCTTCAATGCATTTAGTCGACGCTTTCGTACACCTTCCACATGTGACAGTGAGTCATACACTCTCACCTCCCATGCGGAGATAGATATAACCACAGTACACCAATGACTCTTATCGACATTGCAAATAGCAAAAATCTGCAACACAATATGAAAAATATTTAGAAACGTTACGTATTTCAGTTAGAAAATTCCAAAATATGTTTATATTATACTTACCTCTTTCGCTTCCAACCAAGGCCATGTATGGCCTGAATCAGTTCCATGAAACATGGCGATCAGCTTGTCGGGCACCACCCACTCCTCGTATCCGTGTAGAGCCCGAATGTTGTCCCAATCTGGCTCATTCGGATGCAACGACCTGAACTCTCTCCAAAGGGTCTCCTACAATCACAGATTCATGATTAATTTATAGGTAGTTGTATATACATAAACAGAAATTATTCTATCAAAAACTTACATAAAAATCCAGAAAAGCTATCGGCGTTCTAGCCCGTGTCACGCCTGCAACGAGCCTCGTATGCCCCCGATCTATCCACTGCTGATTTTGACGGAGCCGTCGGAGAGCCTTCAGATTCCAGAGGTCTAATATCTGCTTAAAAAAATCATGATTAATTATGTACAATGCAAATCTTAAGAAACACAGTAAAATCAAATTATTATACCTCCCCGTCCAACTCCTCGCGAGGATTCATAATCTTGTGGAATAGCTCCTGGGACATCACCCAACCCGTCTCCATCACTGTGACGTTAGTCCCCGGCGGCGATCTCATAAACGCCTTGAAGCCCCGCTTCTTCGCCTTCAGCAGCCTCTTACCATACGGCAAGGTCGGGTCAATAACCAAGTGAGGCCTCTCTCTAGCACCCGCCTCCTCCTCTGACGAAGTCCAGGAAACATTCAGATCATCATCTACATCCCCCGCCTTAGGCGCAGGGGTCTCTGGACTATGGTACCCAGCCGATGGCCCTGGGCGATCACTGTGACGTGAGGCGGATCGCCTCAAAGATGTCTGCCTCTCACCATGATGTGAGGCTGATCGCCTCAGAGATGCCTCTCTCTCACTGTGACGTGAGGCAGATCGCCGCTGACTCGCAGGGGGTGGATCCTCTCCACGCTCTGAGAGTCTCTGACTGCCACGAGGCGGATCCATGTCTCCAACTGAGTGCCTATGGCTCACATGAGGCGGATCCTCACGCTCTGATCGCCTAGGACTAGGAATGTGAGATGAGACCGTCTGTGACTGGGTCTCGGCTGGTCGAACTCCTCACTCCCATGTCTATGACGACTGGCATGGCTGGATGATGATCTATACCTCCTCGAAGAAGAGCGTCTCCCAAAGATGTCCTTCACAGCGGCTATGACCTTCTTCGTAATTTTGGCGACCAGTCCATGCTCAGAGTCGTCATCTACAAGCTCGCGCCGTATCTCGCGCCGCATCTCAGGGACCACGGTCCGAATCTGCTCCTGTGTGATACGGGCAATCAAGTCATCATCGCGTCGCCTCCAATAATCCTCATCTCGGTCTGCCTGAGGCTCGCGATCATCAAACTCCTCTGACCTGCGCCGCTTCGACGGGCTGCCAGCCGGCTCCTCATACGTCTGTCTATGTCGCTCGACATGGACAGGGACAGGCTGCTTCTCACGAGCCATCTCTGCTCGTGAGCTACTCCTCGGGACAGGGACAGGCTGCTTCTCACGAGCCCTCTCTGCTCGTGAGCTACTCCTCGGCACAGGGGGAGGCCTAACAGGAGGAGGCGGTTCCGGTACAAGTGGCTCTGTCAAGCCGGCATATTTCCCTCCTGGATGGCCTCAGGGTCTGCAAATACCATGAATCATTCTCCTCCTCGACCGGTTCGAGTGTCCGGTTACACTCGGCCTGCACAAAGATGAATCGATCATTTCTCATTATTCGTTAATCATAACATAATAAAAGGATTGAAACTGTAAAAAAACAACAATAATTACCTCATCAGCATCAAAAAAGTGGGTGAAGTCAGAAGCCGACTTCCAAGTCGTCCAGTTCACCAATCGTGGCATCTGCAAGCTCGGGTCACGAGCCCCACACGCGCGGCCCAACCTCGGAATGGCCTCGTACGACCAAATCTGTAATGCCCATATGGGCCCATAGAAGTGGTACGTCCTCCTAGTACCGGTAATCTCCGAGGGATGCTTCTTCAACACACTCATCCCATGACACAAAATCTGGAATGAGTAAGAGCCCCACGGGAAGTCGATCCATGCCTGATCCTCCTCTACCAGTGCCCACACCCAATCGTGCACGTTTTTATAATCCCGACAGAAGATGAGATCATACGCCACGAGAATATTGGCCACCTTCAAATAATCCTCGGCAATATTGCCCATACTGCGGCTAACGAACCGCTTGCGCAGATCCTTCACTTCCACCTTCTTGCCTTTAAAAACTCGGTGCCATAGACTCTGCTTCCCAACACGGTGATCCACATTAGTATCAAAACGCTGCGGGGATGGCCCGAAGCACAACCCGGTCACCAGACAATACTCCAGTGCGCTGAATCGAATGTCGTGTCCACCAACGTAGAACCACTTCTCCCACGGACCGAATGCTTCGTCATACAACTCCCGTGCAAGAAGTTGGTGCAGTGCGGCATTCGCACTATCCTGCCTCTTCAACTGAAGTAAATGCCCAAACGGACCTATCTTAAATTGTTCAAAACACCGGTAATACGTCAGACAGGTCTCCACTTCCTTCAGTGTTTTGTCCTTGATGTAGTGATTGATTCGTCCGGCATAACCTTGCATGCACGGACGTAACCAAGCATGCCTCGGAGGCTGCAATTAATTCAAAATGATGATCAGTATCAAAAAATATCAACCGTGTACAGATTCTAGACCAACCGTGTACAACCGTGTATAACCGTGTACGGATACCCTAACCGTGTACGGTTGTACACGGTTAAATCGTGTACAAAAAATACCTCTATACGTCTAAAATACACAATTAGGGCATATTACATGATTTAAAATCAACCGTGTACGATTTTAGATAAACCGTGTATGGATGAACAAACCGTGTACGGCTGTACACGGTTAAATCGTGTACGAAAAATACCTTTATACGTTAAAAATACACAATTAAGGCATATTACATCAATTAATCCTAACCGTGTAACATAATTGTCTAACCGTGTGCAACCGTGTACTGAAGAACCGTACACGGTTGTACACGGTTGTTCAAAATAATTTCCAGATTTCAAATTTCGCAAATTACCAACATAATTGTCTAAAAAATGCTAAAACCGTGTACCTAATAATCAAATTTAACAATACAAAACACAGAAACTCAAATTTTGACAAATATAGGCCACGGTTACTTACCGGATTCGGCGTCGGGTATTTTTCGCTCCTCCTTGATGTACTCGGGCGACTTCCTCGTTGTGCCTCTTCCCCATCGTAATATGATTCCGTTGAACTCATAGTGGCTGGAGTTTCTTAGAGAGATAGGCGTGTATGGAGTGCACGGTGGGCGTGAGTTTGTTAGAGAAAGAGAGAGGCGTGCACGGTGGGCGTGTATGGTTAGAGAAAGAGAGAGGCGTGTATGGTGAGTTTTTTAGGGTTTTTGTCTCTTTGTTTTTTGAATTTGGAAGATGCAAAATCAAATAATAATAGAAGAGAGAGAGAGAGGCGTGTATAGTGCACGGTCTTCTCAAGGCGTGCATGAGATTCTTTTTTTTTTGGAATGGTTTGAAACAAGATTCCCAACTTTTGACCACTTTTGGGCTGAATCAGCCGATCCTCACGATTCATGCACTGCTTCTTTATTTTCATGCAAGAAAAGAAACCCTAAACCCTAAAAGATATATCAAATCACGATTTTGGAGAGAGAGAGAGAGACATAATAAGACAAAAAATAATATGTTGAGAAGATTCTGTGGACACGTTTTTTATTGTTTAAAGAAAACAATTTTTTTTTAAATAAGTCAAAGATTTGGTGGGGACCATTAAGAATGTGCTACAAAACTTATTTATTTATGGGGTGTGATACTTAACTTATTTATTTTATTCAAAGGGCTACATAAAAATCTCACCCATGTATAAAACCAATAAACTGTATGAGTTGAACGTAGTATCTGAGTTTTGCCCCTGCTATAATACGGACAATTAACATTTCCCACATAAATGAACTAGATAGCGATATGACACAAGTAAAAGTTATGGTGATCACATGATATTTTTCTCTTCCGATAAATCACATGATTAATTTACCCTTCAAGAAAAGTATTAAATGACAATTGCGCTCCAAATATATTGCCGGAGGCCTATGTATTAATTGGGCCAGACCATATTGGGCTTTCATGTTAATATAGGCCCATTAAAAGTTTAAAACACTTTTGTTGTACTCAAAATACTCACAATTGCTTGTGATTAGGAATGGGGACGGAAACCTTTTGCTTGCAGTTTCCAAGAGGACGTCTCCTACCTCAAATGCTATGTTGGGTGAAGTATTTTTTTTTTTTTTTTTTTTTTTTTTTTTTTTTGATCGGTCAAAGTCATGTTAGATGTTAGTAGTTAGTTCCCCATCCACTCCAAGAACCACCTTATCTCTCCATTCACCAAACTCCACCTTATATCTCCAATCACCAATTCGTTCCCAAGAGGGATCGAACCCGGGTCACTTCACTTAAGTGAGGACCCGGTGGCCAGTGGGCTAAGCCCCCTGGTTATGTTGGGTGAAGTAATGGCTATTGTTTATGGCATTATTGCTTGCATTGAGCATCAGCTGCTCCCGGTGGAAATTTTCACTGACTCGCTTGCTGCGGCGCGGGTGATGGCTAACCCGGAGGAGGAACACCTGTTCCTGCCTGATGATGTTAGGGAGATTTTGAATTGTGCTAGAGAGAACATGCTTGTGGGGGTTTTTCATATGTATCGAACTGCTAATAGAGCTGCTCATAGTGTAGCCCAGTTTGCTAGAAACATCGTTCAGTCGAAGTGTTGGACGACGGATTTCCCTAGATGGCTTAGGGATATTGTTTTTGATGATATCTCCTCAACTTAATATATGGTTTCCTTTCAAAAAAAAAATACTCACAATTGCTATTTGTATAATTTTATGTAGAGTAAAAGTGAATGGGATTGTTTGAAATGTTATTTGTTTATAATTTTATTTTTCTAAATTTGAACTTTTATTCGTTTATGATGATGATAGTGTAAAAGTATCCATTTCTATATAACAAAATTTCAAATATCCATTCTTCAAAATTTGTGAAGCATAAAAGTTTTTTTTTTTTTTGAGAAGCGAGAATAATTTGAACTTTTGAAGCATAAAAGTTAAAACCATAAACTATAGATAATTCTGAAGAAATGTTGCTCGAGATAATTTTTTCCGAAGGGTATAAATGAAAACACAAGCGAATTGGGAAAAAGTATTTCATGTTCTATATTTTTGCTTTTTTTTTTTTTTTTGACTTGGGGAGGTTCTATATTTTTGCTTAAAAAAATTGTACATTTTTCACATAATAATCTTTTAATTTCACCAATCAATTTTCACATATTTCCAAATATTATCGAAAAAGGCCAAAAAAGGAAAGCACTGGTTGAGCTCAATAAGAAGCTGCAAAACCCAAAACCTTTCGAAATCCCAAATTCTCAGCCGTCTGCCATGAGCGACCGCCGCGACCGGGACAGGGACAGAGACCGAGATCGTGACCGGAAAAGAATCCGCGACGACCGCGATCTCGACCGTGACCGTGAGCGCGAGCGCGACAGAGACCGGGACCGTGATCGTAGCAGACGCTCTCACTCTCGCACGCCCGACCGCACTAGATCCCGGCACACACGGTCCCGAACTCGTTCCCCCGATGAGAGGGACCGCCACCGCCACCGTCACCGCCACCACCGGTCCCGCTCCCGCTCCCCTACTTCCCCTCCTCGTAAGCGCCTCAAGGACGAGGTCGTTCTCAAGGACAAGGACAAGCACAAGGACGACGCCGTCTCGAAGGATAAGAAGCAGAAGGAGAACGCCGCTGCTGGCGGCGATGACGGCAATAAGGATGAGGATTTTATGGATGAGGATGAGATGGAGATGATGAAGAAATTCGGCATCCCGGCGGGGTTCGATTCCACCAAGGGGAAGCCGGTGGCGGGGAACGACGTCGGTGCGGTGAGGAAGGTCACGAAGCGGCAGCCGCGCCAATACATGAACCGCCGCGGCGGATTCAATCGCCCTCTCCCTCCCGAGCGTAATCGTTGAAAGGACATTGACTTCACATTGCCTGCAGGTTAGGGTTTCGGTTGTGTTTGTTTACAGATACCGCTAGGTTTATTTGATGCTCATATCGTGATTGGGGTAATTTGTGAGCTCGAATTGTAATATACTTGAGCACATTGAATTCGGTGTATGTTAACTTCTTGCTTTAGTTTTGAATTTTTAAGATGAACAATTGATGCAGATACTGTGCAATCACTCTCTCTAGTAAGTTCTGCGTGAGCTTTTGTTTC
Organism: Salvia miltiorrhiza; assembly: GCF_028751815.1. Taxonomy (NCBI): domain Eukaryota; kingdom Viridiplantae; phylum Streptophyta; class Magnoliopsida; order Lamiales; family Lamiaceae; genus Salvia; species Salvia miltiorrhiza. The sequence continues at coordinate 64,047,940 of NC_080387.1, forward strand.
TCTGTTCATTCTTTTGAAATTAAGGTGATCATGGATTTTGGTTATCTATGTTCCTATTTTTAGATAGGGTGCAAGATTACTCTTGAACAATTGTTAAAGATATTCGGTTCTAATGTAGAATGGAGAATGGCTTTTGCAGAGCTGTGTTGGTATGTTTAATGTTTCTTTGTTGATTCATTTGGTGTTTCTGCAACAACAATATACACATTTTGAAGCATGATGTTTCTCGGTGTTTTTGAAATAAACCTACCGTTCCTTGAACATAGAGATCCCTTTAGGTTTTATGTCAAGAGAGACAATTGCAGTAGATGTAAAAACTTCCATTAGGTTGAGTGGAGAATGTGTTTGTGCTATTTTCTTTACGAGATTGCAATTACTCAACTCTTTTCTCTATGTGTGATTACCATATTCTCAACTAATTAAGCTATAAACAACCATATTGATGTAACTTTACTCTATTGAATCTTTGAGAGATTATTATGGGAATTGTTACTTCGAGTTATCTAGCTGTAACCAGAAATGCTCTATGGCTTCTGTATCTCTATTATTTGCAGCGTCTTTGTTATTACATTGATGTTTCTACTACATCCTTATTTCGATATGAAGGTCATTTTTCATAGTTGCTTTTGCAGTTAAATCTTGACATATCATTCATAGTTGGAAACTATAGCAAGTAAACTTGACATGTACATTTGATGCCCCAAAATCCCATGGCTTTGACATGCACCACTAGGGAACTTGAAAATTTTCAAAATGAAGGCTGTGATGAAGATTTGCTAGAGCTATAAAATGCATTAAGCATAATTCATCTCATTCGTGTACTAGGGAAAGGAAGTCAGAAACAGGCATGTTTAGGAGGAAGCGTTAGGCGCTTGCTTGGTGTTGTGGAACGCCAAGCAGCAGGTGTAATCATTTGGGTACGCCACCTTGCACTCTTGAATTTCATTGGGCAGCCAAACATGGGCAGTTCCAGTAATTTGGCATCCTGCTGTTCTATCTGAATACGTATCCCTTGCTGATCATGTCATCAAATCTCATTGGCTATGGATTCTTCTGATAGGGGTGGCAAGTAGGAAAGAGTTTCGAATGTCTTGTTATTTGTGGGCTTCCATGTCTATAAACAATCAAAATTCAACCTTTATAGTCAAGATCATTGTAGTTTATTTTGACCTTCATAGTTCATGCAGTGTGCTCTTGATCCATTCGAAACGGTCTTCTTCCTCCACGATACCAGACAACTGGAGCTGAGAAGAAGCTTGCTACAGACATTTTCATTTCCTTTTCTTTTTCTAAGTTATTGTTTATTTATATGATGGGAGATGTGAAGTGTGAAGCATTCCAGCATAGGTTACCAACTCCTAAACTGCCTCATAAAAAATGTTTGCTTTCTAGGATGTATGTATCGATTTACTAAATATTTATTTTCAAGAATTACTTGCAGTCGATGTGAGCGAGAGTGACAAGGATTGGTTTTCTGCCCACGGTTTTACTGACTGGAATTAAATTCATCTTGCTTTATTACTCTTTGAATTAAAGTATTAAGGATTAGTTTTTGAATCAGCTTTCGCCGAACAAACAAAAAATAACAAGCATTAAAATTCTCTTTGCAAGAAACATATTATTTAATATCCCATTGCTCTAAATTAACATCATATGTAAAAATTGGAATGGAAGTAAAGCCTACCACATTGCAACTAAAGTCCAACGAAGCTACAGAAATTTATAAATAATATGCCTATTAGAAATTCTCTTTGTAACAATATGCCTATTAGCAGGAGATAAAATTAGTCTAATTGCTAATGCACTTGTAAAATGAAGAGAAAATCCTAAACTGCCAACATCTTTTCATAAATGATTGAAGCTATTTCAATGGAGATAGATCAAATCAATCACATTCCAAATTCAAAAAATGAAGCAGGCAAATCTCTTGAAGATCTGCATGAATTCAATCAATCCTAGAATGAAACAGGGGAGCCCAAACCTCTTAGTGCCAGAGCTTCAAACAAAATCCCGATCGCACCGTCGAGCATCGCTTGTTCGATATCACGTCTGTGAAGGTGTCTATGAGCTGCCCTGCAAGCGAAGCCGGCTCCTCAATGAACGTATCGATGAATACTTTGACGATCCGTACCTCTTGAGGACTGGCTCTCAAGCTGTACCATGTCAAGAATTTCTGCCGAAACGTGGTGTCAATGTGGCCGTCACACTCCAACCATCGGACCACCTTCACGTAGTACTCGAAATCCTTGTCCCCGATGCCCGGGCAGTCCTCATCGTGCCTCTCTCCACTCCTCTTCTTCGACGAGCTTCCTGCTTGAGGCTCCTCATCTCTCTTGGACACAATGTCGATACCCTTCCCGTTGTTTTTGCATCTCTTCTTCCTTCCACCTCCGTCCTTCACATTGTCCATCTTGCAGGGAGTGATCTGCAGGTGGGCTTCTGAGCTGTCGATGTAGGGAACGCACTCCAAGCCCGTTCGGGGCGTGTTGGATCCATTGTCGGTGCTCGTCTCCTCAACCATCTGACCAGTCGACGATTCCTTCTCTTTGTTCCTGAAATCGACTGCATTATGTTCTTCATCCAACAAGGAGATCACGTCTCCATTGCCCTCCTTCTGGCACGGGTCCATGCAGTCCTTGTCATTGTCGTTGCCAAGCAAATTCGAAGCAGCAACTTTATCGGCATTGCTGGTAAAACGAAGATAATTATCTCCTCTGTTGTCACCCTCATTGCTGCAGGGCAAGACGGCGTTGTTCTCGTCTTCAACCGATGAAGGATTCGAGAGACTGCTGCAGTTGGTGGCCGGACTTTGGATTCTTTCTTCTTCTAAACTCTTGGAATTCAAATTCTGCATCTCATCTCCAGAGCTCTCTGTTCTAAACTGAAACTCACGTGACCCAATTTCTCTATCTTTTTCGAGCAAAGCAACCTTAAGGAAGTACTCCGTAGCTGGAGTTAGATTGGAGAGCAACAGCTTTGTATCAGGCGCGAACAGCCTGCAGGTAGGTTCCGATGGATAGTCCTTATCGTCTGCTTTCCGATGCCACAGCATATAACCCACTATGTTTCCCATGCTCGAATCATCAGAATTCAGTATCAATGCAACGGATGAAGAGCGCGTTTCTTGAAACTGCAACAAGTTCCCAGCAAGCGCATTGCAATCTAGGCGATTCAAATCACATCAATAAGTCATAATGCCAACACTAATGTCACATTGAATAATTTAAAATGAGCAGAGAGAGAGAGAGAGGCGTACTAGAAGGTGTAACAGATGATCTGTCATTAAGCATTGAATTGAGGGACTCCACAGCTGAGGCACAAAGTTTCTGGATTTCTAGGCCCGACGAGAGCCTGTTAACAATACCTCTAGCCTTCTTTACAGGTAAGCCCGTTAGAGGGCCAACGTCTTCTTCAAGCTTCGACACTGCTTCATCTACGTATGCACACAGATTTTGATAGAGCTTAGTACCGGCAAGAATCTTTTGGCATAATGATAGCCTATAGCACAGTATATCGACCCGCCTGGTGTCCCTTGCAACGACCAGTTGCTTCCTCCATGAGCTGCAAAATTCAAAACAAATCGAGCTAAGTTCCCTAAATTGCCACCGAAATTAAGTAATTCATTGCAAAAAGAAAAAAAGAAAGAAAAGAAGATAATTGAGTCTCGAGAGAATATCATCAGCCAGTAGATATCATAAGTTCAAAAGTCAAAATTTCGAATAAATAACACAGAGTATCTCATAAAACACACTTATTTTAACTCTATCAGATATATGAAGTATCTCATAAAACACACTTATTTTAACACTATCAGATATATGAAGCGTAGGAAAGTAAATTTTTGAGGAAAACCAGACATTACCTTAGCAAATCATTCACCTTTCCACAAGACACGCAACAGAAACTCCCATCGAGTCCTTTATCCTGCCTATCTCTTGATATACCAGATTTTTCATGCCGTAAGGCACATTCAAGGTGGCACGACATGCCACATGACATGCCGTGAAAGGGAGGATCTGAACTGCAATTCAACCATAGGCTAGGGTCTTTGTTATCATCATATTGTCGACAGATGCAGCACGAACACCTCTTGCAGAATACATCCTCACGATTCATTTTAGCCTTGCAAGCTGAGTTTTTGCAATACAATGTAATACCTTGCTCAACATCCGGCACGCTCGTAGCAGCAGCACCTGCTGTGGTAGGCAGACGGTTTGGGTGGTCAGATTTCCTTAGCCTTTTTGGAGTCCTCTCTCCATTCTCCGAGGAAGTATGTGCTTCTGAAAGGCTTGCAGCTCCTCGTTCCAGAGCTTTCTTTTCGTATACAATCTTTAGAAGATTTTCAATTATTTTCGACTTTGTTAAGCCTGTGTACTTCCTTTCCTTTCCCAGCTCGGCACAGAGGACCTGCAATATCTCCTGCCGACTCCAGCTGTGCAGCACATCTGTGGCACCATCTGACCACTCGGACACTTCATACACAAGTTCCCTCTTTTGTTCCATACTCAACTTACTGCACTTTGATGGATCAAACACCAACTCTGGGGTTCAAATAAATGTCATCACAATTGTTTAATACTCACAATAAGTTGAACAGGATATGAATTTTACCCGATAATGACTTGGGACATGGAATGCCAAAAGAAGCGATAGGAGTATTCAGTATAGGAGAAAAGAGACCATGTCAAACCAAATGAGAAACATAAAGTTCAATTCTAGTATCTTTAACCTCTCACAATTGGGACAACTTCGCTGTTGCCATAGATAAGTTCTTAGCACATGGCGATTAATGAAAATAACTCGGTGAGATAGCGTAGATATAGATTGCATTACATAGTTAAGTTCAGAAAAAAGACGAGTAACTCATACGACAAATATGTAGGCACAGAGCGAGGCCCAGAAGGCATTGAAGACGAATGCCCCAAGAACGACATGTAGAGAAACATGAATTATTAGATCAAGCAATGCATCAAAGTTAAAAATCGCCAGCTCTTTTTCCAGCTTGTTCTCACTTTTATCTTCGTTGAGAGATTCAAAATTAGATAATCACTGCAAATGTGCAATCTTATAAGCACTAAAAATCACCATCAAACTTGTCAAACACATTAGCTAAATGACCACACCAACCATCTCTGGAAATTTAGACGATAAATAGAAACCCAAAGACAAGAATAAAAAGTAAACGCAACCGACACTATCGTCTTCATAATAATCTACCATCACCTCTTTTTCGACTTCATAATAATCTACCATCACCTCTTTTTCTTCATAAGCATATTGAAATCATTTCGAAAGCGTTAACATCCATAAACTAACATATTTTACTCAAGAGTATTAAAAAAAAGGCAAATAAAATAGGAAAAGTAGCAGCAATGGAGTCTGTGCGTGAGTGTGTGAGCATGCGTGCCTGTGCCTGTGGTGTCAATTTCACCGAAAAAATAAACCCAAAAAAATAAAACTAAATCAAGATCAATTAAAGAAACACTAAATCACGAGATGAAATCCGAGCATCAAACAGATCGAATACGAACTCAACATCCCCATCGCTAAAGAAAAAAGATTTAATTTTTATCACAGCAAAGCCAATCAAGATACGATTTTTCGCCAAAAAACCGGGAAATCAAAACAAAGGGATTGTAAAGAAATAAGCTAAAGGCAAGAATCTTTACCGTCCAACGACGAAGCATCCATAGCTAGTGTTTGTTTGTGATAACAAAAGAGTATGCCCACATTAGCAACAAAAGCATGTTATCCCTTCACCTGAAAGACAAAGTTTTCATCTCCACACATACACAATCATAACCCCAAAAAATAAAAAATAAAACTTTATTTTTGTATTTTAGAGCCTACACACACAGACAGACAGATATATATATACATATAGAGAGAGAAGGAGAGAGGAGAGAGAATACAAGTACCAAGAATAGGAGGAGAATCCATGAAAGATGGGCCTCAACATGTGCTATTTTCACAAACCGAATTGAAGAACAATTTTATATATGTATATATCTAAATAAGAGAGAGAAAGAGAGAGAGGGATGGGCAGTTGAAGAGATCAGAGAAAAGTATATAGAGTAAGAAAAACGAATAATATATGAGGGGGTGTGGTTGTAGTACACGAAAAAAAAGCGGCTGAATTTAGAAGCCCTTTTTACCTTTTCTCGTCGCCCAGCTATCTGCTGTTGCATCTTCTTGCATTCTTGTACCATTCATCCCCCAACATCATTAATCTATTCACTATTCCTATGTTTGGATTCCCCCCATTTTCTTGTAATTATTTTATTTCTCTTATTACCTAAATAAATAAGTAATACTACTAATTTTTTCCCTTTAAAACAATATCTTCTTCTTGGATCTCCAAACTTCTCAAACCCTAACTATTGTACCTAGTTGGATTGGTGTTATATTCATAATGACTATATCAAGAATAATGACATATATAACCGTATGGTGTTTTTCACTCTATACAATATTTTCTTTAAATCGAGAATGGTTAGTTAATTGTGTGTAGATGAAACGTAATGAATGATATAACATAGTTTAAAAGTATACGGCGGAAAGCATGCAAAATGTCCTTAAGTTTAATTAATGTTAGTGTGCGGACAAACTAACAAATATCATCGTGAATAAAAAATATAATTGATGCAATGGTGAACACGAAAATTAAAAATACGATTATAGACTATTAAACCACAATTGGAGCTAGGTTTGGTCAAAAAAATATGTAAACTTGATTGGCAACATCCTTAGCTTGACCTCTATTTCTCTATTTGTATTGTTCGATCATCTGTGAGGAAATAATACACTCGATTATAGTTCGATTAAATATATACAAGCAAACAACATATAATTATAACTAGTTTCTTATACCGAAATACCAACAACACGCATACTACGATACTACTATTGCTCAAGATTATCATCTTAATAAATATGAAATTCCTACACATAAACGTTCCCCATACACTATTAGAGACATTGCAAGAAATTAGCATAGAGACATTGCAAGAAATTAGCATAGCACGTAGAATTAATATATATATATATATATATATATATATATATATATATATATATTATAGCTGGCGTCAGATGTCAGTGGAAGGAGAATTTGGGGTTTTTATGTTTTATTTCTTCAATTTTACATAAATATAATGTACCGTTTTCATTTTCATTTTCTGATTAAAAATGGGAGAAAAAGTTGTTTCCTTTATTCCACCAATTCTATTTACTCTCTCCGTCCCACTGTATGTGAGACCTTTTTTTTTAACACGGAAATTAAGAAATGTGTATTTTGTTTGTAGGTAAAAAAGTGAAAATGTGATTAAAGGATAAAATATTTACCAAAAAAGGAAAGAGTCTCACCTACAGTGAGACGTCTTAAATAGAAAGAATCTCAGATACAGTAGGACCCGATGGAGTATTAAACATTGTTCGTTGTCCTCTACATTTTATCTAGTCATGTAACTTGATAGCAATTTCATCTTGCAAATTACTCGAATTTTCATCACCCCATGAGAAGTTATTGTGTCACAACATTTTTAAGCAAAAATGTACCCACAACCACCAATGCTTAATCTGCAAAAATTGCTTGTTTTGTTCCTTTTTCTGTGTATGTTTGGTGGTGGTGGGGGGTGGGGTGTGTGTGTGGGGGTGGGGGGGGGGGGGGGTGTTGGTTGAATAGGCTTTATAATTTTGCAGGAGGTCCAGAAATCATTGGCCTTTTAGTTGTACACATTATTAAAGGACTATGAAATAGTAATGGATATGACCCATGTTAGTATGTTACTATTTTCTTGTTTTCATATTTTTACCTAACCAATGCCTTTTTAGTTTTTAATGCTAATTAACCATTTTCACGAATGGTCTATTCTCGTTTTTTCTTCGTTTTTTTTTTTCTTTTTTTCCCCTTGAAGAGGGGTATTGACTATTCTCATTCAAGTTATAAAGCCTCCATTAATTTATTTCTTTTGATTGGCTGAATATTTGGACCTTCTTTACATCTCGCATCCTATAAATTGAAAATGATACGTCTATTACTGTAAAGAAAATTTACACACCTATGTCTTATATTATACTATATGTCAATGTGCCTATGTAGGGATGAGATTTGATAGTAAACATTTGGATGATTCAAATGCATTTCTGCGAATTTTGCTTTTCCGGTTTTTTTTTAAATGATGATGGTATTATCATATAAATGCATACCCTCGTAATTTTATTTTTTATATATATTTTATTCCATAATATATAATTTTATTTTTAATCATATGCATTTTTGTGTTTATATTAAAAATAAAAAATATGAATATATTTGACTGTATGATCATAAAATTCTACTATTAAAATAGAAAAGAGATCAGTTCTAGAAAATTGTAACACCTTTTAATCTACTTAACATTTTTTTGTATTTAATTGTATGCATTTTTTATGTTTAACATTAAGCATTTGTTGGAGATAGATACAATAATTATCGAGGGAGACATGGAAGTCGTCATTTGACATCGGGCACTAGCAACCTGAAATCACAAAGATTGATAGGGATGTGGATGGAAGGACCTTCAACGATCAAGTCAGTAATAATTAAGAAGTAATTGATTAAAATCAATCAAATAAATTGTAAATAATGAATAATCAATAAAGAATTGAGAGAGTAAAATTTCTCATTCTAGAAGTTCGAGTGACTCATTTAGCGACTGAATCACAGTGAAATAGGTCACATGAGATCGTGGAGCATGGAAGTTGAATAGGGAAGCAAGAATAAGAGAACATGAAAGAGTGAATGTGAGTATGAATCTAATTATGCTATATTTGATATATAAAGGTCTATTTCTACTAAAGAGCAAATGAGGGTTAGGACTACATCTGGATGCACGTTTAAACCCTAGCAATTCTGATCTTTTGGGAGGAGGTTCTTCGTGTTCCCTCTGCCTTCCCCTTTAAGACGCCATATTTTCTAAGACTGGCGAGCCTACGTGTTCCTCTTGTAGGGTCTATTGATATGGATTTTTGTTTAACCTTGTCTTATCGGGTCGACCCAATAAGCGGAATAACTAAGGCAATTGGATTTGTTAATCATGATATCGATTTATTCTATCTAATTAGAGTATTCAGTTGAATTTAGTAATTTAGCCGATTGAACTTATACAAAATTTACTCAATATGACATTAAAAATACATTCATACCATTAAAAATTTATTTAAAATTTAAAAAATTGTGAAAAAAAATCAACCTTTTTTTCTCTATGAATTCAATTCCTGGATTGGATAACATGGGCAAAGTGGCCCAATTAATAAATTTTTAAATCAATAAGATCACTACATGATCAATTCCATCACTTTTTTTCAATAATCTTGATAAGTAATTCTTGTGAATGAAAGAACAGTAAAATTCATTCAATGACAGCCAGCAATACCGCATCATATGATATCAACTAACCTTACAATTCCTATTAATGTTTGCTCATATAAATGTGTGTAATAAAATCTTCACGCCACAAAGAAAACAAGAAAAATATTTTCTAGCATTGAGTAATCGTACAATTACAATCAGACCATTATTTCGTCAACTGGTAAAAGATTGTCACTTCTTTCTTTCACCGTATCTTCTTTTTGCCCCTTTTTCTCATAATCTCACATTTCCACTTGTAAATGTTTAGAATATAATGCATTTCAATTGGATCATATTGTTTGAGTATATTTATTGAATGGGAGGGGGTCCATACACCTTGTGTGCATATTAATATTATCACAAGCAATAGCCAGTGGCAAATTGTGTGTAGGACCTAATTTTTTTTTTTTCCAAATATACATATTAATTGTACAATATTGCTCCCCATCCATGTCGTGACACAATTATTTGTTGTATTATTTTTACATATATTGTTGACCTAACTTCTAAGCTTCGCAAGGAACATTATTTTGATACTTTCCCCATTTCAAGTAATTACAAACTCATCACAACCTACATTCTTTTTTCAAACATAACACTTCATTATTTATTTGATATTTGAAAGTTCAGTCGTCGTGGTCGAAATCCTAAGTGTAAAAAATTAACAGATCCACATAAAGGCAAAACGATCGATTAGACTTGTTTGAAATAATTGTCTCAGAATACTATTCGCCTTCTTCACTTATGTCCCAATCCCAAAACTCCCCAAAAACCAAAACCATAAATGGATTTCCAAATCATTATTCATATCATCTTATTTTTTCACGCAAGTAGCCAACTATGCTGATAAATTGAGATGAGATTATGATCAAGTGAACATTGAGATATATTTATTAAAAAATAAAATATAACTTGGCCTTAAAATTATAAGTATATGCGAACATGTGTTTTGAATGAGTGGTGTAAGAAAATGTGAGATTACCACTAATCATGTTAGTCTAGATCACCATTTCTTACGCATCTACCACTTTATTAAATTGTAGTACACTAACTCTTACTTTATCACCATAAACTTTATCTGATACTCATATTATAAATACAATAATGATGTAATATGTACCTTGAGCACTCCATACAAATTAAAAACTTACTGTCTATCACATATTCTTAGATTATATTTTAAATTAATATATTGTTCGACTTAAATTATTGCCATACACTAAGTTGTACTTAAGACTGGAAGTACAGCTTACAGGGTTATTTTTTCAATTTAATTTGTTAGGTTAACACGTTTCTTCGAATATTTTGTATAGATAGTCATGTAATTCATTTCAAATTTGTTAATATGTACCATCATGTTCATGTATGTGTGTGTATTCCAAATGTTGAGGAGACTGGTATACTCATGGATTTTCTTTTATTTCTTTTTATTTCTCTATAATGACAGTATTTAATATACTGATTTATACCGAATCAAAGGTCCGAGGCCAATATTTCAAATGTAGCTATCAATCCGTAAAAACTACTAATTAATCTTAAATAAAATAAAACATTGTAATAAAGATTCCACGTACAATATTCATGGAATCGCCATAAAATAAAGATAAATTAAGGGATAAAAAATCTAAAACCGCTTTTCATATGGTCCATTAAAATACGCACATTAACATAATTTTTAAAATTTGTTTTTGGGCCAATCGGTTTTGTTTATTCGAATGATATTCCATTCCCACAACGTGAGTGGGAGAATATAATTGGTAGATTAGAAGTAATTTAGATAAGTTGATGCTGATTTTTATAGCTATTATTCGTGAAATGATGAAGAAAGCTACGTTTCCCTAACATATCACGCAAATTAATCATATTAAAATAGTGTACATGTAGCGTGGCTCGTGATTGGTCACCGACGTTGTAATGCTTTTGTCAACATTTGGGAGTTGGTTGTGATTAATCGGATTCTATCAAAAAGAATAGCAATTAATTGTGTCACGCAATAAAATGAGCAAAAAGATCCCCAAAAGAAGGATATAAATATAAAAATATAATATAGGTTGACCCATATCCAGATTCTGGCCCGCATCTTGATCCAAACTTGTATCCTGATTCAAATCATGTAAATGATATTATTTGGTTATACAAATGACACTTCATGTACGTAATTGTACTATTCTGTTATACAAATGACACTGCGTATAAATGACAATATAACATTGTAAATGACATGGTGTATAATTGACACTATACAGAAATATAAATGACACTTTCTGTAATTGACACTATAAGATTGTAAATGACACTATAATATTTTAAAGAGATTATGGCCAAAAACACATAAAATTTGAAAAAAGTTGCAATTTTCACCCGAACTTTCAATTAAACCCCAAATTACATAAATTTATATTATTGTTGCAATTTTCACCTAAGTTTGACTTTCAACGAAATTAGAGCTTAATTGACAGTCAAAATTAAATCACATATATTAATTTTTGTCTTCTTAGACTTCCGAGCTTCTAAATACTCATTATCAACAAAAGTTAGACTAAGATCAGGTGAATTTTCGACTGTCAATTAAGCTTTATTTTCGTTGAAAGTCAAACTTAGGTGAAAATTGCAACAAAAATACAAATTCATGTATTTTGAGGCTTAATTAAAAGTTCAGGTGAAAATTGCAACTTTTTTCAAAGTTCGTGTAATTTTTTTACCATAATCCATATTTTAAATAACACTATAAGATTGAAAATGACACTATAATATTTTAAAATGTTACAATGTTAATTATAAGCAGTGTCATTTGTATAACTGAATAGTGTCATTTACACAATTTGAATTAAAATACGGGTTTGAATTAGCATACGGATCAGGATTTGGGTATGGATTAACCCAAAAGATTTTTGTCCATCATCCAACATTTCTTATGAAACAATTAATTCCTCATTCCACAGATTCTAACTAAACACACCAAATGCAAAGTATAGATACACACGGCCCAACAAGTGTTATTTTTAAGTTGGGCCTTCTACTTTTAATGATGCCATAACATGATCCACTAGTCAAACAGCCCCTTAACGGGAAATGGAATCAAGTTGTGACAAAATAGTTTTAAGTACTTTTAAATAATACAGACAATCATATCTGTCCCAAACAAGTACTATTATAAGTTTTTGGTCGCGATTTAATAATTGAGATAATACTTTTATTGCTGGAACAGTGTGGAACCCAGGATTTGAAGCTTTCTAGCGGTATTGCGAGAAAACTTGTAGTAATATAAATAGTAAAACATTTGCAAAACAACCTAAATTTAATAAAATAATTCGCCAATTCCAGAGTATTCATGAAAATTACCTCATTCGTCTCATCTAAATTTATCAATTTCTTTTTCGACACGAAATTTAAGTTATTTAATAATAAATTGAATAGATCAACTTAGTTGAGACGATTAAAAAAGAAATATTGACGAAGTTAGCAGGGAAAAAAATATAGTATGAACTAAGGATCGATCGGAATATCTGCTACATCGGTAGAAATTAATTCCCGTGAATACTATTGTTTGAAATCACACAATTTTGACACAGGTAATGAATTAAAATTAAGGCGTGAAACTGCAAATGTTTGTAAAATTGAAACTTTATCTTAAATATAAATAACATGTGGCGGAAAGAAGTTTGTGGAGATGATCCTGCAGCCTAAGTCACTGTCGGAGCAGCTCTCACTGTGCGAATTGTGACATAAAAAATAAGTCAAAAGTCCAGTTAATTTGTTGGTCAAAACTGTGGAAACACAACCGACAATACACACACATTGAGAGCGTCCGAAAGCAGAAGAGAGAGAGAGAGCAGTTGTAAAAATTGATTTGACATTCATTCTTATTCCATGAAAAATTTCTACCTATTTACTTGTTTCTTTTAGCTAATGCATCTCTCCTTTCCACAATTCACATTTACACTAAATTAGTAATGCTCATTCGCCAAAACACTTTTAATCCTTCAAAACACCTGCTGCAATTAGTAATACTCTGATAATTAAGTTTCAATTTATATATGACCCTCAAAAACAAAAGTTTCCAATTTACATATTCACAATTTATCCAATTAAAATGTAAGTGCACATGCAGGTTAGTTAAATCCGACAACATCTCTGCTGCAATTAAAATCTTACCCATTTAACCCTTCAAAAAAAGAGAGAATAATCTGCATATTTAATTAAAAACCCCATTATTATCTACATTGCAACTCCATCTCTTTTTATTAACTCATCAATTAGCAGATGATTAATTACCCTCCTAAGAAGTAATAATTCCACAATTTGGACAAACAATGCATGCCCACCAAGAACTCAAAAGAGAAAGAGAGAGTAGAATAAAATTTGGGTGATAGTTGGTGTGAAATGATTGTCAATCCCATGCAAAAAAGCAAAAGTCCCAAACTCTCCTTTTTTGACCACCCCACCTCCCCTTGTTTCCATTCTTTTACCCACCGCTTTTCACTCCACCCCAAATATCGGTGTTTGGTACGACGACAGATTGCTCTTCGCCGCCGCCGGTTCAATCCAGTTGCTCATACCCACCGCTTCATGACTTGTACCATTCTGCACCGCCACGCCACGCGCACCGCCGCCGCCTTGCTGCTGGTAGTTGTAGAAACCCTCATTATCGTTGAGCTGAAACTCCACGCCAAACGGTGTCGTGCCATTGCCTTGAAAAACGGCGGCCCCATGATTAGGGTTTTTTATATCGGCCGAATTTTGGTAGCCCAATGCGGCCCACAAATTCGACGAGTGATCTTGCTTGATGGGAAGGGCGAAACTTATCGTTGCGGCGGTGTTCTGCGCCGGAAATGGGAGCGAGGCGGCAGTGTTCTTGTCTTCCGACGGCAGCACTTCGGCGCTTTTGTTTTCCGGTATCGATTCCGACGTCGTTTTGGGCTTGTTGTTAGCGCCGCCGATGGGAAGATTGCTGCTGGCGATGCTCCTCACGTCATAACGGCTCATGTCGAAGTTGGTAACGGCGTTTAGGCCGCGGAATTTGATCGCAGCGATGTCATAAGCCTCTGCTGCTTCTTCTTGAGTGCCTGTATTTAATTTAATTATTAATTTTTACAATAAAATGAAAATAAATAGACGACAAGACAATATATTGCTCGTTTTTATCTTATTCCCGCCACCGCTTTTTGGACCAAATACGACTCGCGACGTAGCTTCTATTTTTAATTTTAGTATCTTTATCTTATTCCCGTCACCGTTTTTTGGACCAAATACGAATCATATTTATTGGTTTTATTTATATTTTTTTTGTGTTTGGCAGGCTTCTAGATATTTATAATTTGAGGACAGCCACCGCCGCGGCGGACCAATAGAAACATAGTAAGCATTAAAACAGTGACGTGCATATTTGTTGTTTGTCATTCTCGTATTTTTGTAATTAAATAATGTAATACCAAACATAGAAAATGGAAAAAGAATACAATGAACTCACTGAAGGTGCCAAGATAGAGATCTTTATTTCCGGCCACTCTTCCTATCCTTGCTTGCCACCGACCGTGCTGGTGATGCCTGAAAACATTATTTTCCGGTGACGGAAAAACGATGAGAAAAGAAAACACACAAAAATAAATATTTTGTTATAAGAGAAACGGACACCTTGTTACTCCTCTGTAAATGGAGGCCCCTCTAGAAAACCCACTACTTCTTCTGCAATGAAAGAAACATTTAAAACTCTAAAATTCAACCAAAACTAAACCAATTGTAGCGTTATTTTTGCAAGCATCACCTCCTAAGTGAGGCAACGAATTCCTGCCTCGTCATGTGCTTCATTTCCTCCATTTCCCTCTCATAGTCAGACACCTAATAGAATAAAAAGAAAATATTAAAAATTAACAATATACATAAAATTGCGAGTGAAGTAAAATAATGGTCACCGGAAAATTAGTTGTGGTGGTCGGACCCCAGTACTTGAGGGCGGCGAGATCATAAGCGCGAGCTGCTTTCTCTTCTTTATCATATCCACCTTTACATAAAAATGATTCACAAATAAACACCATTTTAGCAAACTGTGACAAACCAATTAATGAGAGAGAATCCAAGGAGGATCTTGAAAGCAAGATCACATATACGTATGTGAAGCTAAAGAAAACAAAATATTTCAAGACACGAAAGTGGATAAAAAGTGACACACAGATGTGATTTCAGTACTTACCCAAATAAACTGGAATATTTGCAAAATGATGAATTTGAAATCGTCCATTTGGAACAATCATTCGCCACGTCCACATTCCATAAAGAGGAACATTATCAGTCGAATATATGTTGCAGAAAAATCAACCAGAAAAGATGATCCATCTTAAATTTATACTGTATCGATTTACACAGAGATACAAACCTTGCCTTCCTTTCCGACTTTGCCCTTCTCTTCTGCAACTATTATCCCACAAGTGAGCTTCATACCTTCCAGTCCATCTATGTCTAAATTCCATTTACACAAAATATTATTAAAAATTACAGTTTTTATTATGCATATATGCAAAGTAATTACCTAGTGACTCCTCTAAAGATTGAGGTGCGCTGGCCGAAAGTTTCGACCGCCTTCTTAGGCGGCGGCGCAGCCGCAGTTTGTTTCTGGAGGTTAGTATTGGTTTGTTCGGTGGAAAACCCTCGCAAGAAGCTAGCAGCAATTGTCTTGAGCTCGGAGTCATCATATATCTCCATCTCCGGCATGCCGTCAAACTGAGCCACCGCAGCGCCGCCGGAGCTACCCAGGAAATCCTCCAGCTTAGGGCCGCCTCCGAGAACGGCGCCGCTTCCATTATCTTGATGATGATCCACTGCACTGCTGCTACTACCTTAAAACACGAAAAAAGAAGAAATGAAACAAATAATCCCATTGATATAGTGGTGCATGTGCTGACAAACAGTAATAATTATATGAATCTGTTATTTTATTGAAAAGATTTGGGAGGTGAGGAAAAAGAGGAGAGAGAGAGAGATGGGATTACTAGGGTTGGAGGTGAAAGAGGGTTGGAAAAGGGAGTGGTTGGAAAGCGAGAAGACGAGCCAGTTGGGATGGGAAGAATCCATATCCATTATCGTCGGTGAGCGTGAAAATTTAGACGCAGAGAGATGACGATGATGAGAGGGTTTTCTTTGGGAAACAGCGCTGGACTCACTGTTTTCTAGAGAGAGAGAGGGTAAATTACATGTGTGAAAATGAAAACATGAAGAGGAGAGTGGAACACAGATATAAATCCAGGCGGTGAAAAGAAATGTGCACGACTAACGAGGCTCTCTTAATATTTGCTATTTTTGTGTAAACTGGTGTTCTTGTTTACCGCCTTAATATAGGATTTAAATGTTACGATTAGATTGATAACAATGCTTATTGTGATTTTTAACTCCAACTATATAGTCTAAGACAAAAGAAAATCATGCATGTATGAATTAGTAAATGAATTTTGAAATAATAAAATAGGAGGAGGAGGAGATGCCAAGTAATGGTAAAAGCAGGCTAGTGCAGAAGAAGGCAAGTGGTTGCCTATTATGGGATGACTGTGGCGGTCTTCGGCTGCCTGTCTAGTCACCAAAACCAACCCATTTTCGCGTTAATATTTATATATGAGGGGTGAAAAACTAAATATTCCATTTCAAGAGGGCGGAAAACAGAAGCAGGAATTTATGAGGGACTTGGAGAGAAAAAGGTTTGTCTGTTTGTGGGGATGCAAGGATGAGATGAAGGGGACAAGCTGCGGCGTACACGTGTCATTCCATCACCTTTCTTTCGGATCTTCTCCCGCCAATTTGCCCTACCTCAACTTTTTCTGCACTTTCATCAACCTCAAATCATATTATCATGCATAATTAATTAATTTCCTACTCAATTCAACTACTAAAATTTAATGTATTATACACTACAATAATATTCTTCGAATATCTATCCTTCTTTACTAGAGTTATAGTGTTTGGTCATTCGTTTATGTAGTCTTATAAATTTGAGTATTTGAGAAATGCATATCAAATAACAGGGGAACTTTTGGGAAGAAAAGGTATAAACTTGTTTTATGATTTCTTCGAACCTGCCAATCAACGAATGAAATACAGTGTCCCATTATTATATCTATTATTTTAATAATAACTTTTATAAAAATAAAATTTATTATAATATATGCATTATCTTAATTTTATTTATAAAAATTGTAATTTGAAAAACTTATGTACTAACTTTGAGTTTATCAATCCTAGTAATGAATTAAAATTAAAATTAATTATATATCTTAATTAAATGAAATGAATCCTACTTAATAATTATAAAATTAAATTAAAGCATACAAAATTGAAATTAACTACAAAAATATGCAAAAATATATTAAAAAAAAATTGAAAGTGTGAAACAAGTTTGTTGTGTTAATAATAATAATAATAATAATAATAATAATAATAATAATAATAATAATAATAATAATAATAATAATAATAATAATAATAATAATAATAATAATAGTTCATCGTGTTTTTGAAAAAGAATGCAATTTTTATTGCGGTTTCCTTTAAGTAATATTGCTTCATTTTACATCTGAATATATACTGACAAAGTATGAACTTCTATATATATAATATAATTGTGTTTTCTATATATGTGCCATTCCACTTGCTTTTCTTTCTTTTTTGTCTCCTAGATTTGACTATACTTTTATTGAACGCGCCCACTTGTTAAATTAAGTGATTCGAATTCCTTGATCATATATATATATAGGTGTGTATGTGGATCTTTTTTTTTTTATTAACGAGAAGAGGAAATTTTCAAAAAGGAATCCCTTAATCATCGTTTATTTTCTTTTTAATAGTGGAAATACGAGGAAAAATGCAACGTGGCCAATAATATTTGTTTAAATTAATATGCAGCGTAACCAAAAATTTAATTGTTTGAATGTGGGAGAAACCACAATAAATTAATTTGTGATCGAAAATTAGTTAGCTGAAGTGTCTATATGTATTTTAAATTTTTATAGACAGATTATAGAGTAGATTTATATCATCTATGTTTATAATGGTGCAAAGTGCGACTACTATTGGCTTATAAATACATTAATTATAGGGTAGTCTAATTTTACACAAACTCTAAAAGGAGTCAAAAAGTTCATAAATTTTAATGTATAGCAATTTTATCATTTAATTTTTGCCCAAATTAAGGTTGACGCGATAAATCAGAATGTCGATGTGTATTCTTAAGACTTTTTAAATAATAACTTCATTTAAAGATGTCATATACGATGTTAATTTTAAAACGTTTAATAAGTATATATTAATATTCTGACTTACCACATCAGCTTTAATTTGAACAAAAATTGTTTTTTTGATAAATTTGCTATAATATTAAAGTTCGTATATTTTTTTTCTTCACCAAAGTTTACGTACAAAATCAAATTATCTCTAAAATTAATGTATTAAAATGTTAATAATCTTATTTTTAATTCAAAGTTGTATCTAAAACTTTTTTGTTGTTCTTTTAAATATTGATGACGATAGAAGGAAGAAGTTTCGGTATCAAAAAGATGACACCAAACAGCCAAACGTGAGATGAAAAAGCACGGATTGAAAGGCAATTCGGCGCCGCGTTGTTTGTATCTATTTTTTACTGTCAAATTTAATATACACCTCAAAATCGGCTTTAAAGTAAACTGAAAAATAAGAGTACATCATTGACCAAACTAATGATTTTCCTATATTCTCCATAAATATTTTTATATTAGTATTGGACGTAACGGCATCCATTAATTTTGAGCATATTTTATGTAGCACAAACTTATATCCAATTTTATTTTAGTGCAATTCATAAATGTTAACTGTCTCTATTATACTTGTAAATCGACTGCGTTGGATATAATATCTAACAAATAAAATGATGGCGAAAGTCATAATTTAAGGGTGACCTTTTTGTCTCCGGTCAAAGCTAGTTGAGTGAACCAAATCATTCCACACGTTGGCACCTAAATAATTATTTTCATTACTCCATCATTATCTCCACTTTTTAGTATGAATTTACACTATATGTTTTTTTATTTATTCCAAACAATTTCCAGATTGCTCGAAATTGAATTATTTTAAGAGCATTTAAGATTGAACTGACCAATTTTTATCTGAACTTATTTTTATTACAAGGAATAAACTAAAATTCATAAGATATGACTAATCCCTAAATAATTCTACATTTCAATCTTACTGACAGTGAAACTCAAGAAAATAAAACCCTAAAAAATGAGACGAGTTTAAAATAGAGAATCAAAGAAAGGAAAAAGGAGAAGTCCGTAGTTAACGCAAAATGCACGTGGCCATTTCCTCTGCGTAGCTTTAGTAGGAAATCTGCAAAATGGCAATGCATGCAAACACTTAATAACTAAGCCATCGACAATTGTCACCAACACAAAGAGTTGAGGCCCTAATTAGTAATTCACTTTCCCAACTGTTTTCTACTCCACGCAAACGCAACACATTAACTAAACCAAGCAGCACAGCCAAATTCGAATTCAAATGATATCGTTAAAATAAAACGGTAATTAGCATCTAGATATATTACAAGCAAACGCGCTGCCATAGACTACTGCTTATACTTCAAGCTTTCACACTCTTGTAGTGGAATTCGTCAATGGTTGAATACACCTCCCCTTGTGCTTCAAGAGATCGCATTGCTTCTCTGTTCAGGACAAAACACGCGAGTGAGGAAGAATCTATCATATATATATAGAGAGAGAGAGAGGTGCATACGCGATCTTTTCTTGGGAGATTTTTAGTTTTTGTGCAATTTCATTCTGACTGATGCCCTGTTCCTGTTTACTGAAAGACAACAGAGGTTTGAAATATCAATCTTAGTCAAAAAATTAAAAAAGTAGCAACAAATTAGCTAATAGGACCACAACCACACAACATCGATAATTGATGTCAGTATACACAAACAGTTACCATCAGTGTGTCATAGCATACTTCCAAGATTATGAATAAACACAGATGAATACTTCCAAGATTAGAAAATAAGCACTGTTGCAATACTTTCAGGATGAGAGTATGAACACATTTGCAAGTTACAAATGCAGATTTTGTTATTTCCATACTACAAAGCTTTGTCCTATAGCAGTAACAACACTATAGCAACAATATCAAAAATTCACTGCAGATTTTAGCATCAATGTCATGATGTCTGATTTAAGTTGAGGAGTGTATTATATGGTAGTATTGTTGACCTATGCAATACCCAAGATTCGTTAGGGTTAATACTCTAGTTTTTTGGGGGAGCAAGTATAACTATCAATTGATTTAGTCATGAACCATGACAATGAACCTACTACACGTAAAACATGTGCATTTAGACACAATAAATTTGAAGCTGAAACAGACTAAGCTTTGCAGACAATGAGCAGCAAATTAAATGAGTTACAACTTACATGGATGTGGGCAGATGGAGATAGTCCAAAACCATCTTATCGATGATCCCCATTCCATCCAAGTTGTATTCTTGAGAGACCTAAACGGTAAAAGGAACAGGTAGTAGATGAAATGATTTTGCTGCATGGGAGATAATCTACAACAAATAGAAAAACGAATGAGGTTGTGAGGAACCAACTTGACTAGATGAGACAGCTTGCTGTCCATTGCTAGGAGTAGTGGCAGCTGAGGAAGCTAAAGTAGCAGAACCATTCTTCTGTGGTATGTCACAAAAATTGGTAAAATTAAATTTATCATTTCTACATATAGGAAACAGTATCACTTCATGCATGCATGAGAAGCATATGTAGTAATGTACAAGTGCTATATACCTGTAATCTAGTGTTGCTACTGTGGGCATGAGCACATTCAATGAAATGGTTTGCAATCTCATTGTAATCTTTCACAGGCCTGTACATAACAGAGAAATTAAGAATGAAGGCTGCAGATAATAAAAAGGTTAACAGTAGCAACTCCGATTTTTTGAAAGAGTATACAACTGTAATTTTGTAATTCTGAAAGAGTACAAACAATTAATAAATCTTTGTACTGTATATTATCGTTCATCCTGATCTTTCTAACAGATAAAAATAATGTAATTGCTTGATTCAACACATTGAGATAGATCATATATGTACTAGAGCAGCTCTCTATGTGCAACTACATATAACACCTAAAGTAGAAATGTATTTTCCACAAACAATCAAATTGATGAAGAATTAACTTCTTCAGGCACTGGAAGTAGCCAATCAATCACCTGATGGCATAAACCACTATTTGCCTTTTGCCTTTAAAACTCTTTAAATAGCCATGAACTCGTACATAAATCCCATCTCTGATACAGAACATAAAAGTTTTTTAGTCAAACCTAAAGAAAAACCAATGACAGCAAAATTATTAGCTTTTCCAAAATAAAATTTACGTTAATTCCTCCAGTTCCTGGGTGTCCTGTGCATCATTAACCCTACCCAAAAAACAAACGAAAATCAACAAACTATGATGCAACATTAACAAAAGTTAGCACTTAATATTAAAACAAATAAGAAAACTCAACCATCTTGTGCAGCCAATACGCCCTGTACCATCATCAATCACGAACGATACATCAGTAACTCTTGTTGTTTTGTCGAATACCATTCCAACCAATTTCACCTGCAAAATAACAGACTCTCAGAAATAGACCGTCACCAACGTGATGGAATTTGTAGTCTGATATTTATATTTACAATCAGTGCGCAGGACAAATGACAATTGGGTAATAACTCTAGGCATCAATTCTATAACACAAAACGACGATTTCAGTGGGTAAATGACTTGTTCATTGCAGCTTGTAAAATGTCACAAACCACCAAAGAAGAAGAATAAAAAAATGATATTTAGCCCCCAAAGAAAGAAAAAGAAAAGGTGCTATCAACACGGAAACAGAAAATACGCAAAAGACTAATTCTAAAATAATAAAAAACGCACGTTGTAGACGCTAATGCCGTCGATGAGGAAATTCGACTTGTCGTCGTCCGACGAACTCGCTCCCACTATTTGCTTCACTGTAACCGGATGCATCGGCTGGGCATCTCGAATCTAGTGAAAAATCAAAGATTATGAAGTACGATTAAATTTTTAAAAAGACAAAAAAACAAAAAGAGAGAGAGATGTTGGTTGTGCTTCTCTGCGAGCTAGGCTTACCTTGGCAGCGGAGGGAGATGGATCGGCGGTTTGCGAAGAGACGAAGCTGGGGGTCGAGTCGAATTGGCTGCTCTCGAACATCATTTTCTCGCTCTAAGCTTTGCGCCTCCGCCGATGTTTCTGTGTTTCAAATGTGTTGGAAGTTTTAGAGAGTGTAGATATTTAATTTCAATCTAAGGGTTTCGCGCCTTTTCTGCAGTTATTTGGCGCCATTTTCAGCCCACTTCCTCGGCCCATTTGCACTATCAGGCATGCCGTTTTTAGATTTTAATTTGGGGAATTCTATTCATAGCCCCCTTTTACTCGTTATAGCTCCCTATTTAAAATAATACTAACATAAAATAATTATTCCCTCCGTCCCATTATTCATGACTCGTATTTTTTTTTGAGTCGTCCCAAGCTACTTGGTTCGTTTCCTTTTTGAGTCATAATTAGGGAACTATTAACAACTTAATTAAGTTCACTATATAAAGATAATTAGAAACCCTAAATCTACCCAACCCCTCCTCAATTCACTCTGCCGCTCTATGCTCTCTTTCTCTTTCATATGCGCAGCCCTCCTGCGGCTGAAACCCCAAATTGCGTCGCCCTCTACCGCCTCTATTGCCGCCCTTAATCGCAGTGATGAAGCGTTTCTTCCCTTGGAAAGAGTATCTGAGCGACGAGTTCATCCCCGATACCGAAGATTCGCTCGGCTTCATCGACGATCCGCCGCCTGTGTACTTCCCATTCTCCATGTCAGAGGCGTTGACGGCGGCCTCCCAGGAGTCGTGGTTCGGTGCATCTGAGGTTGAACATGAAGGAGAGCTTAGGTGCGACGAGAGTCCATCCCCTCCGCTCCGACCTCCGATCTATCGCCGCCCTTGTCCCGCAAGGCTCAGAAAGTATGAAACCCCCTCCTTACCTCTCTCATTTACTCAGTCCCCTTATTTAGGTCAATATATTGATCTTCTCTGTTACGAATCATGGGCATCGGTTTTTCTGAGCGAGGAAACCCCTAGATCCGGCAGCGAAATCAGGGGTCAAATCGGAGGAATCAGGAGCCAAAACGGAGGAATTGGGAAGGGAATCCGACGAATGGTGGCTCACAGCATCCGAAGGTCACCGTAGACTACTCGCCACACTGCTTCCTGCTTTGTTTTGGGTGAGATCTTCCATATTTTTGGTGAATGTGTGCTGATTTGAAACTGTAATCTTGTGGCTGCATGCAAGAAACCTAGGGTTTAATGGGTGATTTCATTGCTGAAATGATAAGAACATGCTCATATTAAAAAAAAAATGCATCTATGATTTATTTGAGATGTAAGAGTATGAATTGTGTGTTGTTGGTTTAGTTGTTGTCTTGAGCATGTAATGTGTGTTGTTACTGATTTGGTGGTGATGTTTGGAGTGTGGGTGGTGCTGTTGGTGTAGTATGAATCTGGTGATGTTTGGAGTGTGAGTGGTGTTGTTGGTGTAGTATGAATCTGTATTTTGCTGCTTCAATTTGTTCATGGGACTGATGCCCACTACTCTACAAGGTAGAGTAGTGTTGGTGGCTACTCAAGAACTAATTTCATTCACACTCAAACTGCATTACAAGTTTTCAATTTACAAAAACGAACTGAAGCACAATAACTTCTTGCCTTTCAACTATGCATATAGGCATTTACAAAAAACAAAAAATCACTGCATATGCACTATTCAAGCAACAAAAACGAATTGAATCATAATAACTTCTTGCCTTTCAACTATGCATATAGGCATTTACAAAAAATAAAAATCCACTGCATATGCACTATTCAAGCAACATTAAGGCATTGAATTGTTGTTCAATGCCTTCAACTGTTGTTTGATGAATACCTAAACGATGCTCGAGGTCTTAAAGGCCTTCCACTTCCCCTTTCTCCCGTAGATAGGCTATGGTCTCTTTGACCAGGTCAGTTGGAACTTCCAAACATTGAGGAAGAAGTTGTTGTCTTAACAGTGCCTCCTTCTTCATATGAGGAAGTTTGTAGCAGTTCTGCCCCTTAACCTTCATGATCTCTATCATGCAACCCTGCAAACTTAGGAAAACCTTATTCAATGTCATTGGTGCAAGTTCATTAAAGGAAAAAACCACTGCATTTACTAGGCTATCCACATCAAAGCAAACACTCTATGTTTGGGGATTATGAAATTGAAGTATGACTAGTGAGAAATCGATTGAGGATTTTGAAATTGAAGCAAAATTAGTGGAAAATCGATTGGGGATTCTGAAATTGAAGTAAAATTAGTGGAAATCATTTGGGATTTCTCAAATTGAAGTATGATTAGTGGAAATCGAATGGGGATTCTCAAATTCAAGTAATATTAGTGGAAAATCATTTGGGGATTCTCAAATTGAACTATGATTAGTTGAAAATCGTTTGGGGATGATGAAATTGAAGTAAGATTAGTGGAAAATCGATTGAGGGTTATTAAATAATTATTGATAAATCGATTGAGGATTATGAAATTGAAGTATGATTAGTGAAAAATCGATTGGGAATTCTCAAATTCAAGTAATATTAGCGAAAAATCATTTGGGGATTCTCAAATTGAAGTATGATTAGTAGAAAATCGATTCATAATTCTCAAATTCAAGTAATATTAGTGGAAAATCACTTGGGGATTCTCAAAATTAAGTATGATTAGTGAAAAATCGATTGAGGATTCTCAAAATGAATTAAGATTAGTTGGAAATCGATTTGGGATTATCAAATTGAAGTTAGATTAGAATAAATCAAATTGGGGATTATGAAATTGAAGCAAGATTGCATAAATTGCAATAGGGGATTATGAAATTGAAGTAAGATTAGTGAGAAATGCAATTGGGGATTATGAAATTTGTGTTAGATTAGGTGAAATTGAGATTCAATTTGAAATCCTTAACTCAATTCATCAATTTAAGATCTAACTAGCTTTTGCATCACATGCAATGCACGAGAAATATTTTTAATTTATATAAAATTGATACTAACTTAATTATAATATTTATAAATATAATAAAAATTAAATTTTAACTGAATATATTTGAGTTGAATATTGAGAAAAAAATAGAGAAGATTTCACGATAAAATTTTTGATAAAAACTTTTAAAAATGAAAATAAAAAGAATTGAAAAATAAATTTATTCAAAAAAAGATGATAGAGGAGAGAGAATTATTTAAATTTTAATCTTTAAGTAAATAAGACTTTTATATTTTAAATCAAATATTTAAATAAAACATATTTAATTGAAGCTTTTATCTTGATCTTTAATTTGATGTACATATTAATTATTTTATAATTAATCAAATTTTATAATTTTAGAAAAAAAAAAACGAAGTTAAAGAAAAAAAAGAAATAATATAGTTATAAATAAACCTTTAATTTTATTATAATTATATAATTGCCACTTAATTTTGAAATTAAAAATTACCTCTTTAATATACTGTAGATTACTAATCATACTGAAGGTCACATATTGAAGTAACTTTGTAATAACTTTCAATATCAAAATTATAGTATCACATATTGACAACTAATTCTTGAAAAATTTCATAATTAATATGAACTAAGAGACTGCTCATAGACTATTACTCTATGAGTAATTTTTGCAAATATATATTTTCATTTAGTATAAATTAATGATAATAATTTGAAAATTATTGGATATGTATGGATTATTCTCAAATATTACATTTGTTTTAAACACAAGTTTATTTATACTAATCTAAATTATCATTTTAATATAACGTAATATATACATATATATATATATATATAGGGGAGGGTTAAAATAAGAGCATTTCTTAAGATATAAAATAAGAATCATTTTCAGCCCTTAGATCATCAAGATCTACGGTTGATTCGTAATCATGTTGGATGGATTTATGGTCCTGAGTTCGAATCCCAAAGGTAGTAAAAATTTATTGTTCACAATTCATACCTTTATACAGCGAATTCATACGTGTTCTACATAAAATTCATACATTAAAAATTGCTCTTATTTCTTATTTTAAGATGTGCTCTCACGGTAGCCCACTCCTATATATATATATTATGTTGTAATTTGAATTTATATATGATTTCCCACTAATCATACTTGAGTTTGAATATCCCCAAACCATTTTCCACTAATGTTACTTGAATTTAAGAATCTCCAAATGATTTCCTACTCCTCTTTCTTGAATTTGAGAATCCCCAAATGATTCGCCACTAAATTTACTTGAATTTGAGAACATCCAAATGATTAACCACTAATCATATTTGAAATTGAGAATCCTCAATCGATTTCACTCTAATCATCTTTGAATTTGAGAATCACTAATCATACTTGAAATTTAGAATTCCCAATCGATTTCACACTAATCTTACTTCATTTTGAGAATCCCCAATCGATTCCCACTAATCATCTTTCAATTTGAGAATCCTCAAATGATTTTCCACTAAATTTACTTGAATTTGAGAATCTTCAAATGATTAACCACTAATAATACTTAAAATTAAGAATCCTCAATCAATTTCACACTAATCATATTTGCATTTTGTATTTTTTATTTTATTTTATTCCACATGTTAAAAATGTGCTTATGTGTCAATTTCGACTGCCACCATGTCATTTTCAGCGTCGGCGTAAGAAAAAATCGATCACCAGACTAATTTGAGACGAAAATAAAACGCTATGGATTTAAAAGTCAATTTTTCAGATATGGTGAAATAATAAACTCCTGAAATACGTTATAGATTTACAAAAAATTACTCCAATATTTTATAATTAGTCCAATTTCACAATTTAAAAAGAAATAAAACAACAAAATTGAATATAAAGAAAAAAGAATTAAAATGAAAAAACTGTAGTTTAATTATAAACCTTCAATTTTATTAATATAACTACAAAATTACCACTCAATTTTGAAATCGATTTCAAATTGAAATCTTGACCTTTTGATATATTATAATTTTGATGAAATTAAATTTCAATTTTAAATTAATTATATCTCAAATTCACAATTCTGATTTTCAATTTTACGTTTGTTTCATTTTATTTGACTCAAAGGATTATAATTTAGCGACAATGTGATTCTTATTCGCACAGTGATCATGTGATTAATTGATAATGGCCTTTTTATCAAAAAAAAATGATAATGGCCTTTTGTGACCATTTATTTTTTCTTATGAGGAAACCTTTTGTGACCATTATTTAAATATTTTTCTTTTATATGTAAATTATAAAAGACAAAGCCAACGTTAAATCACTTGTTGCAAACAAAAGAATTGAAAGGACAAACGTGTCTGTTTTGAATTCGGCCTCCTTTGTTTCACCAACCTCACGGGTCAACAACCTCTCGAGTAATTTAAAAGCATTTTGGAATGGCGTAACATGTGATACATGATATTATCCGAGGAGCCACGCAGCGCTACTAGACAAATTTTATGCCTCGTAAACAATTCACGCAACTTTAGAAAATAACTGAGAGATCCAGAAAGGTCAGTCGCGCTCCAATTTAACTTTTAATAAAAAATGGAGAATGATGGATCTTCCCATTTTTTATGTGAAAGAGTAGTTAGTAGCTAGCATCTGCAAATTTTGTTGATACCAAAAAAAAAAAAATACAGTACTTGTTTTTTCCCGGTCTAATAAGAGTTGAGAAACGTAGTAATTTGAATCTGTGTATTAGAAGCCAGGTAGGTTCTTGGAGTGGATGGGGGAACTAATTACTAACATCTAACATGACTTTGTCCGATCAAAAAAAAAAAAAAAAAAAAAGCCAGGTAGGTTCTCTTCTGTTTTTTGGGGGTTCGAATAAATAAATATTTTTTAAAAAATCAAATGACCGTAAATTCAAACTCGAGACATTTGATCTCAAGTATCAATCAGTCCATTATTAGGCTAAAGACAAGCTCTATTATGCCATTGATGTGGGACACCGGACACCCCAAATATTCCAAAGTTGCTACTTCCTTCCAGGAAACTATTATCAACTATGAATATAGAAAGAAACGTGTTTTTTTTAATAATAAAAAGAAAAAAACATTAGTTTGAAGCCAATGTCACCCCAATTGGCCTTTTCCCATATTGGTCAAAGCACGGGCACGAACACGAACACGAACATAAATAGGTTGAAATAAGGGCGTGGGAGGTTGAGTGTTACTTCCTGAATCTGGGAAGGCCAATCTTGGCCCCGAGGGTCTTGAGGTCGAGTTCATTCTTGGCTTGGAAATCGGCATAAGTGAAAGGCTTGTAGTTGGAGGTGTGTATGACACCATCCTCAGCCGGGAACACGAAATACCCTATCGACACCCTCTCCTTCACCCTGTTCACCTTCACTCTGTGCGTCACGCTCACGTATTCATCGTCGCTCATGGCCTAAAACACACACACACACACACACCATCAGAGACACTTGTGTCATGAATTCGAATTCCACCAAAAGAGTCATATATACCTGCATCATGTCTCCAAGATTGACAATGAGGGTGTCATGAATGGGCTCCACATCCAGCCATTGATTGTTCTTGAAAACTTGGAGGCCTCCCACTTGATCTTGATGAATTATGGATAGCACAGAGCTGTCTGTGTGCTCATGGATGCCCCATCTTCGCTCCGCCGCGGGGCAACGGAGGTATCGATACACGCGTATAATTCCGGTGGCCGGAGATAGGTAGGATGTTGATTTTGGTGGAGGGAAGTCGAGGTTTTCAGCCATGCCCTTGAATATGGCCTTTGCCAGCCTTGTTTGGTGCGCGCCATATTCTTCTAGTAAACACCTGCAAATTGTTTGCTAATCACTCTCTATCAAAACAAGAAACAATCTGCAACCAAACAATCTACAAATAATGCTAAATTCAATCTGAAAAATGTAATCTTGCAGTCGAAATTAAGGATTAATAATTGGAAAGAAAAAAAATAAAATAGACAGGACAAATGATGATTGGGTTCCAGTTAGAAAAATACATAAAGCAAGCAATCAAATTGATTTAACTAACTACCAATCATCTATAGTAAAATTGTAAAGTAAAGATTCATCCAGATTTTTTCTGATTATTTTGTTTGTCCTCATCAGTCATCACATCTCGTATTCATCTCCACTAAATACAATCACGTGTGCCGTGACTGCAAATTAGCCAAAGCATTAATAAACAAAGACGTGGTAAGTAACTAACCTGAAAGATTCAAGAAGTGGATCTTGATAATGGAAGTGAGAAATGTTGGTGAGTGAAACATTGAAACCTTCCAACCAGTTGTGGCGGTCTGCAGGAGGAGGGCCTTTTTGTTGAGCATTTCCAGACATGGTGAGAGCAGGGTTGCCCCAAAAGTAGAGCATAGGAGTGGTGGGAATGCCCTTTTTCCATTCAAACTTGTGGGAGAAGAGCTTGTTGGCATGATTGTGGAGCTGAGTGAGCAGCTCCGACGAGACGCCGTGGTTGGTCAACCTGAACATGCCCCATTCCCGGCATACCTGACTCAGGTGCGCCGCCTCCAAGGCCTCAAAATCTATGATGGGAAGAGAGCAGGATTTGGGGCGGGGATCGGAATCGAATTCCACAGCCTGGGGCTGGGGCTGGTTTGGGCGGAAGAAGGGAGGGTAGGATGAGAAATTGTGTGAAGAGCTCATTCTTTTTTTATGACTATTTTACTCACCTTTGTTTACATAGTTTTGGCTTGGTACTAGGAATTAGGAAATGTGGGAATAGGTGCATGCTATCGAAGTTGCCGCTATTTATAATATCACTATTTTTATTTTCTTTTTCCCTTTTGCTGTTTTGGGGATGGTGTTGTTGCAATCGATCGTGCTTTATAGCATCAAGTATCAACAAAAATACAAAATGGATATGGGAGATGTTTAAGTATAATGGAATAAGTCTATACATATATGGACGGGGTTAAATTAAACAACATTATTATGTATATACCTATATCCATGGCTCTTACTCCCTCCGTCCCGCTAAAGTTGGCAACATTCGTTTCGACACGGAGATTAAGAAATTGAGTGTTATATGTTTTAATAGAGTGTGGCCTACAATTGTTGACCAAATTAGTGAGTAATTGTTGACTTAATTAAAGTAATTTTTGCATTTTTAGAAAGTGGCCTACAATTGTTAACCAAATTAGTGAGTAATTATTGACTTAATTAAAGTAAACTTTTGCCATTTTTAGAAAGTGGCCAACTTTAGTGGGACACCCAAAATAGAAATGTTGCCAACTTTAATGGGACGGAGGGAGTATTTGTTTTACAAAATTTGATTTACATATTACATTGCTCATATGTATTTAATTTAAGGTCAATTGTGTAATTTAATATATTATACTCCCTCCGTCCACCAATTAAAGCCCCATTTGAGTGTCGGCGCGGAAACTAAGAAAGCTGAAAAATGTGGTGTAAAAGACTAAAAGGGTAGTGTTATTTTATAAGCTATTTCCTTCTTTCTTTTTTTACTCTTTAATTAAATAAACTGAAAACTGGAAATAAATAAATAAATAAACTGACATTCAGAAAATAAATGAACTGGAATTAAATAAATAAATAAACTGAAAATTCGAAAATAAATAAATAAATTAATTAAAATCTGGAAAATTATTTTTTTTAGAAAATAAATAATTCCTGTTTATTTATTTTCTGAATTTTTAGTTTATTTATTTTCGAATTTTCAGTTTATTTATTTTTCAATTTTCAGTTTATTTATTTATTTATTTTCTGAAAATTTTAATTCCAGTTTATTTATTCATTTATTTATTTTCAGTTTATTTATTTTCTGAAATTTCAGTTTATTTATTTATTTAATTCCATTTTATTTATTTTCTGAATTTTTAGTTTATTTATTTATTTATTTCCAGTTTATTTATTTTCCAAATTTTCAGTTTGTTTATTCATTTATTTTCGAATTTTCAGTTTATTTATTTATTTCCAGTTTATTTATTTTCCAAAAATAATAATTTTCCAGATTTTAATTTATTTATTTATTTATTTTCGAATTTTCAGTTTATTTATTTATTTAATTCCAGTTTATTTATTTTCTAAAAATAATAATTTTCCAGATTTTAATTAATTTATTTATTTATTTTCGAATTTTCAGTTTATTTATTTATTTAATTCCAGTTTATTTATTTTCTAAAAAAAATAATTTTCCAGATTTTAATTAATTAATTTATTTATTTTCGAATTTTCAGTTTATTTATTTATTTAATTCCAGTTTATTTATTTATTTATTTTCAAATTTTCAGTTTATTTATTTATTTATTTATTTCCAGTTTATTTATTTTCTGAATTTTCAGTTTATTTATTTATTTTCGAACTTTAAGTTTATTTATTTTCTAAAAAAATTATTTTCCAGTTTTTAATTTATTTATTTATTTATTTTCGAATTTCAGTTTATTTATTTATTTATATCCAGTTTATTTATTTTCTGAATTTTCAGTTTGTTTATTCATTTATTTTCAAATTTTCAGTTTATTTATTTATTTATTTATTTCCAGTTTATTTATTTTCTAAAAATAATAATTTTCCAGATTTTAATTAATTTATTTATTTATTTTCGAATTTTCAGTTTATTTATTTATTTAATTCCAGTTTAAAATTTTCAGAAAATAAATAAATAAACTTAAAACTGGAAAATAAATTTTTTAGACAAAGGGTAGTAATTTAAAGTAAAGAGAGAGGGTAAAAGGGTACAAAAAGCACAATAGGGCTTTAATTGGTGGACAAAAATTTAAGGGCAAGTAGGGCTTTAATTGGTGGACGGAGGGAGTATATAATAAATCTAAAAATATATTATGGTTTATATTTTAAATTATTTAAGTAGTAGTATCCATTAGGATTCTTCATCCACATAATTTACTATTCTTTATTTTGTAAATTTAATAGTTAATATAGAATTACAATATAAAGGATTAATTATTAGTTTTATTTTCCTAGAAAATAAACATGAATTTCATATCAATCTTCATTTCTTTTGGGTCTTATTTTTTTTATAATCACGACAAAATTAGGCGATGGTTAATTAAAATGAATTATTTTTTGCTAAATTTAGATTACTTTTTTTTTCTTCTCAATTTTATGACTTTTATAACATTATTCTTTTAAAAAACAATCCAATAATTTGTTCAAAAAATATTTAAAATTAAAATGTTACTATAAAATTAAATAAAATATAAATTTCCACTCATATATAGAAAAATATTTATTAAAATATTTCCTTTTAACGTGCAAATGAACGTCATCTCCGCTAGTATAAAAAGCATGTTTTTAATACATCATAAAAAGTTATATATGGCATACAATTCGAAGAATCTTGATTCATGAGACTACGTCTATATTCAGACCCAAATTTATATTCAATACTAATATGTTAATAATATCTGATAGTGTTTGAATTTAGATCTATACATAGAGAGTTGACTTACCCAGATGATGAAATATTTTTGGAGACATTCAAGCACAAGCTCGCATCGACTGCATCCAACAAATTATTAAACAGTATTTTATAAGCCGCCGGTTGCTTGTTTTGAGAGAAGACAAGCATATATATAAATGTAGATATTTTCATTAATCTTTTTATGTGGATGGGAAAGCATAATTAATATAGCGTTTTGTTATAGTAGTTAGATTGCGAAGGAAGTGGTAATACTAAGGCTGTGTTTGATTTATTAGTTAGGATAAGCCATTATAAGCAAACCCAATAAAATATAACTAGGTCTGGGGTTGCTATGTTAATAGGCTGCGCATTTGATATCCCATTTGTAGCGCCATGTAATTTGAAGCTACATGTTTGATAGTAGTGTATAATGATGAGTCTGGACAATGAAATGACTTAAATACCCCCACTATAATTTCAGAATACCAAGCAATAGTAATACGTGAATTGTTTGAAAATGAGTTTAGAAAGGTCCACGCGTCGGAAAACAATTGCATATTGGAGAAATGTGGCACATGCTGCTCTATTGTATCGTCGTATTCCTACAGTCTGGTCCTCATATTCATGACACATTTGGAAGCCCTACCCCTACACTCACAAAATTCATGGCCTTTCAATGTTTCTACTTCACAATTTCGAAAAGTCGGTTTTTATTCGTCGCGATCGCCCTAAATATATTGCTATTATTATTATTATGGATGTGTTTGCTTAATTTATTCCTCTAAATACAGAGGCTGCGTGTTTGGCTAATTAAGCTTATTTTAAAAAGCTTATAAGCTCTTGGAAGTTATAAGATGTAGTTTCTCAAGAACTTATAAGTTGTCAAAGTGTTTGGGTAATTGAGCTTATAAGCTAGATAAATAAATTTTAGTTAGTAAGAGAAAAAATTTAGTTAAAGAGAGAAAATCGAAAAAAATTAAATTAGAATGATATATGATGAAAATAAAAAATTATAGTTGAGTTATTTTTGTTAAATGAGTGTTGCTAATTATAAGATAATGAGAAAATAAGTTGGGGTAGCTAAATGAACTTATTATTTGGAGAGTTTGTAAGCTCTTGGAGCTTTATTTTACAACTTATAAGCTCTTTAGGAGCTTACTTTGTCAAACACTTTGAAGGAGCTTATAAACTCGACTTACATCCTCTTAGAGGGATAATATAAAAATATTTAAATTTATTATTTAAAATAGAGATTATATTTTATATATATGTTATTTATTTTAGATAATACTAATATAATTATTCACTCTTTGTAAGGTGTTATAAAATTATATCATCTTCCCTCAAGTATACAAATATATACTATTATTTTCCAAGGGAAAATATGTTGCTTGAAAATTTATAACTCGTAGTCGAATTTTTTATTATGTTAAAGTAAACAAGAAGTAAGATGGTAAGTAGAGTTTACCCTTTCCTTATACAAAGCAAATACATATTAAGAATATTACAATCTATACTAATATAAAAATTGTGTTGGGCACAAAATATAGCATGCTTATTATATCTCTATTATATATTTAATTTTGAAGGTAATTGGGTAAATTAGCACTATTATATATTTAGATTAATAAAATACTGCAAAAATATATCAATTAATTACATTATCTTATCCAAATTTATTTGATACATATCTGAAACTCTTTTTAGAATCCTAAAAAAAGATAAATATCTTAACTATTTAATTAGATAAATGAAAATAACAATAAATCATTATTATATAAATAAATAAGGTACAATAAGTGGAAATTATTACATATAGCCATTTTTCATAAAAATGTAAGTTTTATAGCCCTAGTTTATAATACATAAGTTATATAACCATTTTAGGCTTAAAAGACAAAAGACGTTATAGATTTTTAAGCCTAAAATGACTATATAACTTATGTATTGGAAACTGGGGCTATAAAACTTATGTTATTTTAAAATAGGTTGTATATAACCATTAGTGGGAATTATCACATATAGCCATTTTTGTTAAAAACATAAGTTTTATAGCTCTAATTTATAATAGATAAGTTATATAGTCATTTTAGGCTTAAAAGACTATAACACCCTTTGACTTTTTTGAAACTTCGAGTACTCGATGGCACCATCGTGTACACCATCGAGTAATGAAAAAAATGAAGATTTTCTACAACACTATCGAGTAATCGAAGTACTCGATGGTGTACACGATGACACCACGAGTACTCGATGGTGTACACGATGGCGCCATCGAGTACAAAAAAGTCAAAGGGTGTTATAATCTTTTAAACTTAAAATGACTATATAACTTATCTATTATAAACTAGGGCTATAAAACTTATGTTTTTATGAAAGAGGGTTATAATAAAATTTCCCTCATATCTTGATATACATACCTTGATATGTATATGCTTGATAATTTAGTATAAGTGTTGAATTTCTTAAAAAACACGATAAAATATTTTATTAATTTGGAGAGATATTAACATATTAACAAATTAATAATTTTTTAATCTATAGAGGTTTATCAAATAAAAATAATAGTATTAATTACGCGTACAATGTATGCTATTTCTGAGAGCCGTATAAAAATAAGAAAAAAAAACAGAATTAGTCAAGATGAAGTAAAGCTCCTCCCTAGCTCCATAAAACTCGGATCAGCTGATGAAATAAATATTGTGACATAATCTAAAACTGAGAATCATATGGTGGTATACATAATCGCACACATGTTTGAATAAAAGATATCAGATTCTGTCCCCTTGGGATGACCTAGTGGTTGGGGTGGTTGCCTGTTGTCCAAGAGGTCACAGGTTCGAATACTCTCGGCCACAATAACCATTAGGTGGGGTGTGTGTGTGGTTTGTATTATTTATAATGTAATTTCATCAAAAAAAAAAAAAGATATCGGATTCTTGCTTTACCAAATCAATAGCTTCTTTTTTAAAACAAACAAGATATTTCTATCATAAGAAAACACCATAGTTCGAATACTCTCGGCCACAATAACCATTAGGTGGGAGGTGTGTGGTTTGTATTATTTATAATGTAATTTCATCAAAAAAAAATAAAATAATAATATCGGATTCTTGCTTGACCAAATCAATAGCTTATTTTTTAAAACAAACAAGATATTTGTATCATAAGAAAACACCATACCCTCAACTAACAAATAGGCATTTTAATTTAACTCATATAAATTGCAGCTTCTAGTCTGGAATAGGATTCAAAACAAATTAAGTAGGTCTCAACTTGGCGGAAGTCAAAATCATAATTTAGATTCATTCAATCATACCTCAACTATATTAGCTTGTGATACCAACATACATTGCACCAGTAAAAGGGGAGATAAGACGACCCATTTTGCAAGTGCTCTAGAATATTTTCTGACGCAACGCATATCGCATCCAAATTAGGCTGCCAGATGTAGAATAAAATGACACTCATTTATCTGGGCTTAATAATAACGTTTGTTAGCACAAGTATGTCAGAAATTAATTGGGCTTAGTAATGGGCCAAGTTAGACAAGATAGTTGCACTTACAAATATTGCGGTGCAACATCTATATCTATATATAATATAAAACACCAGTTTTCTTCCCTCCAATATAATGGCATTTTTGCAATTATAATGTCAATTAAGGATAAAAGTTTAGAAATTAAAGAGAGTGGGGTGAGAGGAGAGAGAAATGTAGAAATCTGAGATAAGTTACGCTTCATCTACTATCATTTTTTCTCATATTTTCTCTCTCCTCATTTTCTTATACATTCACCCATTTATTCTCAATTCCAAATTTTTCTCTCTTCTAACCTATTTTTCATATTTAGATAATTTTCTAAAAATCTTTAAATTTAATTTATGAAAATATATTCGACATGTATCTAAAATTAAAGATCATGACAAGATTTTTAATTTGATATAAAAATCATTAAATGTGAATTTGAAATAAATAAGTTATTATAATTTAAAATTTTAAAGTGATTATATTTCTCTCTCCTCTTTCTTTTTCTATATTCTTTCATTTTTTTCCCCTCTCTCCTTATTCACTCCACGTTATTATATTATCTATATATTAATCTCTCTCCACAAAATTTATCATGTTCTCTTCTCTTTTGATAACAAGAACAAATAAAACATCAAATTTATTCATTGGATTACTTTATCAAACATAACATAAAAATATGTAAATAAAAACTTTTAATTAAAAAATATGATGCACTATTATCAACAAACGTTGAGACGATATTATAAAAATATTTGTTAATTTTAATTTTATAGAAAATAATAATCAAATATCAAAGAACTATCTCAAATTTGAGATAGAGTAGATAATATTTTGAACTATATAAATTTTAAAGTTTTAAAAAAATACCAAAATTTGTTAAGTTTGTGTTATGTATAATCTTTAATATACAAGGTTTAGGTTCTATTTTATATTCTCCTTTCTTTGAACTTATTTGAACCATTTTATTTTACTCTCTTTCTTTCTTCAGATATTTATAATATTAGAAAAATAGAAAAATATCATTATAATATTTTTTTCTAAGATTTGACATAAAGTATATACATCTTTATATAATACTCCCTCCGTCCCAAACGAAATGTCATGTTTTCCTTTTTTGGCTGTCCCAAACGAAATGTTTTGTTCCCTTTTTTGGCAATACACACTCTCTTTATACTTAATATTTAAATAATTTCCACCAACCCACTTTATCTACTTTATACACATTTCTTAATCTCCGTGCCGAAAAGAAATAGGACATTTCGTTTGGGATGGAGGGAGTACTATAAAATACTCCCTCCGTCCACGAAATGAGTATCCATATTTCCTTTTTCGTCCGTCCACGAAATGAGTACCCATTTTCCTTTTTGGCAAGTGTACCCCACACATCTCTTTAATTAATACACTTAAAAAGTGGGACCCTTAAACTATTTACACTACACTCCATACATTTCTTAAAACCCGTGCCGTCCACAAATGGGTACTCATTTCGTGGACGGAGGGAGTATGAGTTATTTTATTTTGTTTTCGTTTGTTGGTGAAAAATAATTAAATGTCTTTTTTTTTTCTTGCAAAAAAACTTACATGATTGTTTGATTATAATTATTTTAATTTAATGCAATTAAGGAGAAGGAAATTTCAATAAGAATTTGTAAAAAAATAGTTATTTATCTTAAAATTAGAATTTAAAA
Source organism: Salvia miltiorrhiza (assembly GCF_028751815.1). Classification (NCBI taxonomy): domain Eukaryota; kingdom Viridiplantae; phylum Streptophyta; class Magnoliopsida; order Lamiales; family Lamiaceae; genus Salvia; species Salvia miltiorrhiza. Next base: position 64,086,029 of record NC_080387.1, read on the forward strand.
TATAATATAGATTTATTTAATAATATGTACAAATTATTTATTTGTTTGTATAAACATATTTGTTGTTATATTTTGTTTTTATATTATTCGTATTTTTTCTATTTTTGTAATTATTTTTGGGCTATTTAAATATGAACTTTTAATAATAATGCAGTTCATACTTTTAAGAGCCCAAAATTATTATATGACGTCTATTAATATTGTTATTGATAGTTTTAGTGTTATTTGCTCAAAATGAGATTCACTTAAATTATATGCTTTATAATCAGTAAATTTAATTATTATACAATACTTATCAAATTTAATACTTATACTCCTACTCATTAAGTTGATAAATTATCAAATACTAATATTTAAATTAATAGATTTTTTTTGTTATTAATTAATGTAACTCATAAATAATACTCCATTCGTCTCACTCCAATAGGCTCACTTCTTTTGGGCACGGAGATTAAGAAACTTACTTTTCAGGAGTAAGTGGCGTGGTTTACACCAATTAAGTACAATTTCTTTATTGAAAATGAAAAACGAGCCTATTGGAGTGAGACGTCTAAAAAAGGAAAACGAACCTATTAGAGTGAGACGGAAGGAGTAATATATTTATATAAATTAAAATTTTAAAAATAAATAAATATATCGTGGCCCGTGCATCGCACGGGAGAATGTACTAGTTTTACAAATAAAGCAAAATTTGTGGTTAAATTTGATGAAGAATAGAGGACTCCATTTTTTTTTATTTTTGAATTAATTCCATAAAAGAAAACCAGTACGAATTAACCCTCTCTTCATGCTTAACAAATGTGAAGTAAACACGACATATCACACTACTCTACAGTATATAACAAATGTGGAGTATATATGTATATCCACAGTCATGATTTTATGGTTCAAATTTAGATCTAATATTCTCGAGCAACTGAAAACAGAAGAATTTGAATTATAATACACTACAAGTTAACAATAAATAGACATCATTAATTATTATTACTGTTACATACAAGTATTACGAATACTTTTCTACAAATGCAATATATTAAGATATTGATCCCATCCGAATTTGCAAAATTAAGTAAATAACAACCTTATTACTTTGCCCTATCTCATTCCGTTTATATCCACACAACACATTATTACTTATATATTAACAATAGTATCACATTTCCTCAAATTATTGAAATAAATTTGACATGAGTCCCAAAAACATTTCTAAGACACCAACGACTTCCACTTTCTCCTGGCAAAAACAAGCAAGTCTCTTGTGCTCTCCAAATTCCTCCCAATCCTCCAACCGCCGCCTCTCGACAGCGGCGCAGCCGACGACGACGACGACCGAAGAGAAGAAGCGTCACCATCGACACCCCACTTCTCATCATACCTAAAGCTGATCTCATGCATTTTCATGATCTCCTTCGTCTTGCGGCGCCTTATCCAGAACCAAGCCTTCCTCCACGTCGACCTCTTCGCCTTCATATCTGGCCGCGGCAGCGACAGGCTTTGCGCCGCCGGTGGAGGACTGGGCGGCGGGATGATCTCTTCATCCCCAGCCGCCTTGGGCGTCCCCGGATGCATCTCCCACCCGAACGGTACCCCCACCGCCGAATCCCCGCCGTGAAGAGGGCCGGAAAACTGCTCCGGTTCGGAGAGAAATCTAGTCACATATAAATTGCCTTGTTCCACAGCGAATGCATTATTGTGTAGGCTGCAGTAGTATATTCTCGTCTTCCCTTGCTCCTATTTTTAATTACGTGCGATAAGTAATCATAATATATATTTTGAGAAAGGAAGTGTGAATATATATACCAGTATGGCGGGAATGAAGGGGCCATCGACCATGGAAACATCCACGACGCGGCTGGTGGCGGATGAGAAGGTTGAAGTCGAAGTCGAAGGAAACCTAGAGCTCTCTTGCTCTTTGTTTCTCCCCCCCGCCTTCTTCATCATAATCATCTCTCTCAACCTCCAAATCTTGGAGGTTTTGAGGGGCGGCGGGGGGAGATCCAGATGCAAGCTCTGCATCAGTGGGGAGGGGCAAATTGGGGGGATCACGTCTTCATCTTGCTGTGGGTTCTTGGCTGTTCCTGGCTGCATTTCCCATCCAAATGGAACGCCTTCGTTGGATCGATAAAACACACGTGAAGATTGGCCCGCTGAGGATTCCCTAGCAAGAATTCTGCTCATGCAAATCCCATCGCCTTGCAGCACAGAAACTGCCTTTTTTGGCTCTTCATTTTCATCTCTACTTTTTAATTCCATTCTCAAATTCTTCTTCTCTCTCTCTCGATGGGGACGTGTGTAAATAAATATAGATGGAAGAGTGGTTTCCTTAGTGAAGGGATTGGAACAAGGCTGATAATTAGGCTATGATTGATGGGATCTTAATAATTAATGGAGTGATTAACTACTTCTTTTTGACAAAGGCAAGCAAAGAGGCCACCTTCGATTTCAAGGTCACGTTAAGGTTTTTTTGGGGTCATGTGCACAACTAACTTCTACTGGAGCTACCATTTTCCTTTGGTTTTCATCAACCCCACCTCAACAACGAATCAATTGGTCTCTCCTCAGATGGTTCGTATAGTCCCACAGATCAAATTAAAGTGATGGCCCATTCATACTTTCTTAGTGCGTCGGTAGCTTCAACTTTGATAGAAAAAGAAAACTGTACCGACATCATAATGTCGTGTTAAACTATCATGATGTCTTAAATTTGAGCCCCATTTATCAAAACAAACATACAATAGTTAATTGTGAAAAAAAGTAGAGGAAATGGAGTATATGTTAAGTTGGAATCTTAATTGCCAACGTAGGGAAATAGTTGACTTCAACTCAAAAGCCAAGTCAAAAGGTTCAAATTCACGTCATTTATTAAAATCAATGAAGCCAACCCTATGATTATTCATTGAATTCAGGCAACCAAAAGCCTAATAGTCATAGGGGCAGACTTTTACACTTAAATGTTTATTTTTTACCAAGTATATATGTTTACAAGATATGTCGATCATTGGTCAACCACAAGAAGCACAAAGAAAGTTACTGGTCAGACAAAAGTTTGAGAATATAAATGAAGCAAAAGAAATGTCTTTGCAACAAATACATGTCATAACTCATAAGGCAATACAAATAGAAATGCCGAAACGGGTAAAACCTGTTCAAACGATATGTTCAGCTGAACCTATGTCTAAAAGTTAGGATAATTTAAGCACACAGAGCAATTACATATGTACATTACTCTTACTAAGGAAGCAATGAGCTATTACTCGAAACTAAGATCCAGCTTTGTTGATAGTTTCCAGTCTCCTGAATACTCCGAACAATTGACGTGAGCACAGTTATCAGTGTGTACATCTTTTTCAACAATGTGCGTCAAGCTGACCAATAGCAACTACAACTAGGATTACGTGATCAACGAACCAAGTGCCATGTAGCCTAGCAACAGGGACTTTCGAGGTAACAGTCCCTACATAACAAAATGATTGTATAAGGAACCTTGTTAAATCACCAAGAACATGACATTATTGGCATATGTGAAATAATAAGGATAATTAGAGATTGTCTGCTTCATAGGTGCAGAATCTGCATATGTCCTTCATAGATAAGGATGTCTAGATAATCAAATAGACATATATAGGAACTTGGAAGTTATGTAAGCAAATTGTAAAATACTCTTCTTTTCGTAGCAAAAGTAGCATATTTAATCAATATACCTTGTGGTAATCACAGTATTGAGTCCCTCTCAGAATTTAGATGGCCACTTAGTCTCCTGTATAAAACATTAATATTTAGTTTTCACTTTAATGATCCTATAACTTTCCTCCCTTGATTCCAAATCATAACACACCTTCACAAGTGTATGCATCATGCATGAGGGAGAGTTGAGGAGGGGTAAGATTTGTCAAGAACGTACCTTGGCCTATCAGATCTAGGAATGTGTTTAGACATTATAGATGCCTGCATTAAAGAACATTGAAACTTAGTCTAGGTGTCACATGTGCTAAACAGTCGAGAATAAGATAGTAAATAAAATCAGAACTTGACTTGTCCTCAACAAGCTGAGCTTCAAGGGCTCATTACTAAGATAACAGCAATGAATTTCAAAAGATAAAGTAGAGCATTACCAGCAGATATATATAGAGCATACAATAAATTTTTCCCGCCTGAACTAAAACTTCTTAAATGATACCTGCTCTTGAATAATGCTTCTTGCCTCAACAAGCTGAGCTTCAAGCTCAAGTTCTCTCTCCGACACCTCAGAAGTGAACTCTGCTCCCTTTTGTGCATCTTGAAGCTGAACCATGCGCTCCTTTATTGAGCTCATTTTTGTTCGAAGACTTTCTTCAATTTGATCTCTGGCCATGTGAAGAGGCAGATCAAACATGTCCTGTAAAGTAAAAAATGAACCCTAATTCAAGCAGATGGAAGTTTATCATTACAATAAGATTTTTCATCTCTTTCCAAAATTCTGACATACCGTCCTCCCACCCAAAGGGGACTGTGACAGGTCAGTATCTGATCTAGCATTGACAGGAGAAGACTGCTTCCCATTCGGAGCATTCAAGAATTCACGCATATCAGCCTGGATTCAGGAGTAATTTAGACATAAATCTTCATTGAACTAAAGACTCCTACCAGTGCAAAGTGTGCAATATATCAATGATGTACTTTGATAAAATTCCTTACATACCATATCACTGTTCTATTCTAATCATTTATAAATCTTGTACTCCTCCCAGATACTCAAACATGACAGGACACACAGGATGAGAGCATGAGGGAAGTCCATGATATACAGTCACTTCAAGTGGTAGTGTACAGAATAAGCACATAGTGTACAAGACCAATAATAACATATTAACAGGCGAAGAAACAAAGGAGAGAAGATTTATGTATTCCATCACCCACACTTTGCTTTCCCTAAAAGTACCAGTGTCATTCAGTTGGAAAATAATGCGGACCCCAATTTTTCATTTTGTCTAAGATCTATCCTCACCTAACTTGAGAAGTGCCAACAAATTATAAGGGGAAGCATTGATTAAATCGAGTTGCAAATTACCATTGATGCAGAACATTGGGTTAGAAAATGTGTTCCAAATTGTACGGAAAACTATTAGTGCTTTCTAAGACTTATTTTCTCAAAGATGCACAACCCAAGCACTAAGCAAATCTAAAATTGCATGAAGTCATGAGATAGCATCACCAGGAACTCTTCCAATACATTTTCATCACCCCTGAACAATAAATCATGGCTCCATCCTGGAATTTAATGTGTCTATAAAAAGAAAATAAGAAAAAGAACCCATAACACAAAAGACATTTATCAAACAATTAAAGGTACCTGCATTGAACGTAATAATGTCCTCAAATCAGCATTTTCTGCCATCAATTCTTGATTTTTTGCTTCACAAGTATCCACCTACAAGCAGCAAGTAACAACTGTCAATGGAATGTGTGTCCCTCTAGTAACTTAACAAGGCAATCACATTACTTACAATCTTTTTGTAGAAATCAGTGTCAGCCTTCTTCCCAGTCCACGTCCCACGCTGCCTGCCTTCTTTCTGTCAGAAAAGTATAGGTGCATGAGTAGAGGAAACTAAAAGAAATCTTACAGTAATATAAGATACTAACAACAGATTCACCTGTAGTAAATTCATAATTTCCATGCCTGATCTAGATTCCTTCTTTTTCTCCATCACTACTTGATTAAGACGCTCCTGCAAGAAATGATATGTTGATTACCTATATAATTGCCCTTAATATCTTTATGTGATTTACACAATCTGCACAGTACAATTTTCATATTTCATTTAAGAGACTAATAGGACATACAAAAACATCGCACCTGCAACTTTACATACTCTTTTTCTTTCTTCTTCATCTCATGAATCTGTTGAGTTCTCACTTGCTGACATCAAGTACCATGTTATTGTTTATACAATGGCAACGAGTATACTGGTACGACAAGAAGAAGGTTAAGTATAAACCTGGTTACCCAAAACCATCTTCTGAAATTCATCTCGCTCCTGCTGCAACTTATCGATCTGGGTTCTGAAAGCTGCTGTAGCTTTCGCTTCCTATTGGTTGAATTAGTAACATAACCAGAGAAAGATATTGATTACAGATAACTCAGCTGATCTATCAAAACGAACACACTGGACGCACCGTTCTGGTCATACTAGCTATCTCTCTATCTTTCGCAGATAACTGGGATTCCAGCCTCTCCACTTTAGCTTCCAACCTTGAAATGTCTGATAAGAGCCTGTCAAACAATAACATGCAAGTCACTTTCTTAACAACACTATGATAAAGTTGCCAAATACTAAATATTATGCACTTAGGCTACACAATAGTAGTAACTCTAAATGAGCCCAAATAATTTGAAGTATCAATGCTTCAGTTCTCCTTAAAAAATACCTGTCAACATCCGTGATCTACATAAAATTGGCAACATACTAGTGCATCATCTGGCTGTCCAGAACATTGAATAATCAATTATGTTCCTAAACTACAATAAACTGGAAAAAAAAAAAAAAAAAACATAAAACCTACTAAATCTCTGCCGAGATTCCTTTCCATCATTAAACTCCACAAATTAGTATGTTCCCTATCAACATGATTGGAAACAGAAACATGTATGCTGAGTGCCGGAAACATGTTCAAAAACATCCAACAGGAGGGCGAGGGCAATTGCTTTATTACACTCAAGGTGCAAGAAGGGAAAAACAAGTCTTTCCTCAATCTTCTACGTCAATTTTTATTTTTACTTTTTTGGTTATTTTGGACAAATTTACAAGCTAAACCTAATGATTCACCGAGCTCAAAATTTTATCAAAGCAAACCACGCACTAGTCCTTATCAGTACAAACCATAATAACATAGAAAGTATAGTCAAAATAGTTACGACAATCTACAATAATACTTAATAGAAAGAGTACCGTTGCCTCTGTTCATTGGCGGACTCCCGAAATTCAACATCCCGCTGTCTCTGCTGCAACAAAGCATGTATACAATTGCAAGTCCTCGCTACCGATACCTATTTCAAAAAAATAAATAAATAAATTCAACCCACACATTAAACAAATAGCAAAACAAATTCAACTAAGAAAAGCTCCAAAAAACCTTCAAAATATAAAAAGAAAAGAAAATTGTAAACACTAACTCACGGGGTCATTAGAAAAGAGATCCAGTGATGCAGGGAAGCCGAAGGTGACGAGGGTATTGTTCAAATACTTGGCACAGTGCTCCAAGTTATTGAGATCCGCAAACGCATACTCACTGACCAAACAATGATTGTAAATTAGCGAATGAAAATTGGGGAAAACGCACATTTCTGATTTTTTTTTTTTTGGTTGCACATTTTCCCCTATTTTCCGTCATCACGTTGTACAATAAAATATAAAATGAAAAAACACTACAGTCTGAATAGTTTTCATATCTTACCTCATACTTAGAGTAGCTGGATTAGTTGATGATCTCTGCAGAAGAACAGGCAAGAAATACACACGGATTTATAGTAAGTTAAATTAAAATGCAGTAGCTAACATGGTTCCTAAACTATAGAGAGAGAGAGTCTACTCTGATATCGGAGCTCGTATCAATGGGAGGCATTTGCAGAGTGAAGACTGAAGGAGTGTAGATCTGGAAAAAATGGTGGAGAAATTTTGAATTGAAATTTACGAGAATGAAAAAAAGGTGTGAAACGAAAGGGTAGATATTGGAGAGATAAAAAGGACTTTTTTTTTTTTAATGATAATAAACTGAAAAAAGCTTCTTTTTAGGAATGAGCGTTGTGAACTCGTGATAGTTTTACATTTTTTCTAGTGTGGAATGTTTCTTTTTGAGGAAAATTTACTTGGCTTAATTTTTACATATGCATCTAATGGATACTTTGTTTGTGAGGGTTTTATAAGTTAGTTACGATAATTCATAATTGTATTGTTGTATTATATATCATTGACATAACAATAAGCATTACTAATGTTTGTTTTTATTTCGTTTCAAATAAAAAATGTTTGTTTTTATTTAACGTAATCATTTAAGGCGTGTTTGATATTGACTAATACACTGTATTAATTAATTTAGTACAAATCAGTATAGTGTTTGATATTATTTAGTAATAATGCGGATAACCCGATTTAATCCCACAACCCAGTATTATTAATTCAGATTTCTTAGGATTAATAATATCACCTCCCCCCTAGGATTAACTTAAACTAGGATATTCTGTATTTAGCCATGATAGCAAACACCAATTCAGTATTAATAATCTGTCATTATCCACGCTAAATATCCGGGTTACAAATTATCCTACATAATCATTTACTGAAAACCAAACGAAAATGTTCAAGTCACATGTATACAATACAATATACTTCATTTAGCAATATGCAATATACAATATAGGGGAAATAGCACCAAAATCCTTGTGGTTTCGCGAAATTCGCATATTTCCCTTTACCTTCAAAAGGTAGTGATAAAATCCTTAATCGTTGCTCCGATTCTCGTTTTTTCCTTTATGTGACGTTTTCCGGTCATTAATTAGATGACGTGTCACCGATGTGGCACACTTATGGTGAGTAGATTAATTAGAAGCTAAACGTCATCGTTTTGCGTCTAACATAATAACGTCAAAATTCCTGAAGTTTTGTGCGATTCTCGTTTTTCCCTTGACCTTAAAATGATGTTTTCTCCCTTGTTGAGGGTGTTGGTTTGGTTGAGAGAACAAGGCGGTCGGCGGTTGTGTGTCGTCGTCTGACTTAGGGGCAGAGTTGAGAGAGATGAGGGAGGCTGAGGTCGGCAGCGGTGTCGCTGCGCTGCCCAGCCAAGGGCAGATGGGAAAGGACAGAGAGGGAGATTCATAGGGTGTTTCAATTTGAGAGAGTACATACGAAGGACGAGGCCGACGCTCCTCGCCGGAGTTACAGCGGTGGCCGCCTCGTGCTTGTGTGTCCGTGGCGACCGGAGAAGAAGAGAGGAGAGGGGATCTATAAAGAGAAGAGAAAGGGGTTAGTGGGAAAGAAGCGGCCTAGTCACGGCTGCCGAAGGAGAAAAGAGAAGAAGGGATATGTAAAGAGATGAGAGAGGGGTTAGCGGGAGAGAGGCAACCGATGGCCTGGTCGCGGTGGCCGGAGGAGATGAGATGAGAGGAGCAAATCATCTCTGAAGAACCCTAATTTCATTTAAAACGACGACGTTTAATGTTCTCACTTAAACACAGTCAGCGATTCGCCGGAAATTTAATCATACGTGAATTTCCGACAGCCATGTCAGCATAAGTTTTGGGACCGATCAATTTTATGGGAAAAATAAGAATATAATTGGGATTAAGTTCAAGAATTTAATCACTACCTTTTGAAGGTCAAGGGAAATATGCGAATTTCGCGAAGCCACAAGGATTTTGGTGTTATTTCCCCTACAATATACAATGTCTATCAATAGCTTAATGGTATATTTTTAGGAGACACTCTCCCATGCAACTGGTTCTTGAATGACACTACTTCAACATACAAATGACACCCAGAAATGTTCAAGTGTCATTTTCCGAATGAAACAGTGTCATTCTGAAAACTAATTGCACGGTGCAACCGGTGGAGGAGTATTTGTGTATTTTTAGATAGCTGAATGTATATGTCGATTTATTATTTTTTCTTAAGGATCGTGCCCTCCACTACCAATGCATCTAATTAATTTTTCTAATTATCGTTTTTTACTGAACACATAATCAATACTCAATAAATTCCACAAGCTATCTAAATAAACTGGCTTATGAAAAAGGTCATCAACAATAATAATGAGCTTTCATTTCTCATGATCACAGGGCTACCGTAAATGAGTATTTATGAAAAAGGCAAGAAAAAATATGAGTATTTATGAGTTACAGGCGCCACTTGAGAAATCTTGTAGAATAATGTTGAAATTTCATAATGTTCATATAAATATAAATATAAACAAAAATACGAGTATTTATGAGTTACAGGCCCCACTTAAGAAATCTTGTAGAATAATGCTGAAATTTCAGAGTGTTCATATAAATATAAACAATTAAAATGTTTTTTTTTAGAATGAACAGTTTAAATGTTAATAACATGTAATCATTGTTATATTATTTTGTTGAGGTTATCATCATTAATTTTCAAATGATTTTATTAGGCTGATCATGTGGATTGAATGATTGCCATTTAAGATTTTCAATAGCAAGTTTTGTATCTATATCACATTTCAAATTATTGATAGTATTATATACTCTTTTGGTCCGTGGAAGAATTTACTATTTTTTCTTTTTTGAGATGTTCATAGAAAAATATATACTTCATCTATTTCATAAAATAATAAATCTATGCAGCCATATTGTGACCACCCATAAACTAGTATAACTACTACGACTATTCGTGCGATGCACGACGAACATCGAAATTAAAAAATATATTTAAATAAATAAATAAATAAATATAAGTAATAAACAAAATTAAAATATAAATTTTATATAAAACGTAATGATAATTATTTTTATTAAATAAATTTAAAAATTATTTGATAATAAAAATTAGCACTACACATTATTATTATAGAGTATTATGCATCATAATAAATAAGTGAATATTTTCATATACAAATATAAATAAGAAGTCATAAAACTTTAATAAAAAAAAGAGAAAATAAAATATGTTTACCATTTTCATTATTTATTCATTTTAAATTTATTTTTGATGATTTTTATAATATGTTAAATTTAAGATGTATATTAAATATTTTTTTTCATTAATTAAATTTGACAATGTTTACAAAAGAATTAAAACATAAAAAACAAAAAAAAAATAGTGGAAAAGATGGCGGAAGAAGAGAGGAAAAAATAGAAGAAAAAACGCCATTTTTATATATTATATAGATTGCAGATCTTTGATTAAATTAAACAGAAGACATACGCCTAACATAATAATTTTGGGCATTATAAAAAAGAAAAATAATTATGGACTCTGATTCAACTTATGTAGCATTATTAGAAGCCCATCATTGTTTTTATTAGGAATTAGAAGCCCATAATTAAATACAAGTAATATGAACAAAAACAATACTCGTGAAAAAGGAACCGTGAAAGCCCTACACTATTTTATCATTTTCAATACAGTCGCCGCCTACATTATCCTCTTCTTCTTTTATGCGGTATTTTTTTTCCTACAGTTTCGTCTCTTTCTTTTTCTTCACCTACTTCTTTCTTCTTCTTTTGTAAAATAATTTCACCATTCTCTTTTTAATTCCCATAAACAACAGTGGTGAAATTATAATTTTCATAATTATGTAAAGTTAAATGCGTCGATAGCCGCAGATCGTTGGAGTGAATGCGTTGAAATAGCAGTTGCAGTAGTATCGAAGATGTAGGTAGCACCGCCTCTTCTTCTTCTTCTTCTTCTTCTTCTATTTTTCTTTTACTGAATTTATCTTCTATTCAATTTGCACATTTTTTTCTTAGTTAATAGGAGAAAAAGAAGAAGATTCGAGAAAAGTTCTTTATGCAATACACAATCGTTTCAATTGCTTCAGTAGATCAACAATATTTCAATTTAGAAAATCATCTTCTCTTTTATTACGAAGAAGAAGAAAAATCATATTCAAGATTTTGAATGAAGAAATTTCTTATTATGTGAAACAAATTTGTTCAATTGCTTGTCTTGTCATTTCTTTAGTGATGAAAATTTTGAATTAATTTTATTTGTGTGGTTGCTGAATTAGTATTGTAATTCACGTTTTATGTAATTTTATTTTTTCAAAGGTGCTTGAAATTTTGAGAAAAAAGCTGAATTGTTGTTAAAGTTCACGTTTTTTCAAATATGCTAAAATTTTGGAAAAATGACTGCTGGAAATTTGCCGAGAAATTATGACCGTTGAACTGGTCTTTTATATTATATATAGATAAGAAAAATCTTGATTTATTTAATTTATTTTTTAAAATAAAAATAGGATTTAGTTATGTTACTATTGTACTTATTTTTTTTAATTTTTTTGTATTTTGTATTTTTAATTTATTTTTTAATAAAAATAAAAAAGTCACCAAAAAATTACAAAAAAATAATTACAATGTAGAGAATATGATAAAATAACTAAATCTTATTTTTATTTTAAAAATAAGTTAAATAAATTAAATTATTTTTTATTTAAGTAAATTGTGGGTGGCCACAATGTGGCTGTTTAGCATTACTCTTCATAAAAATATGCATAGTTTTTCTTTTTCGTTCATCCCATAAAAATATGCATAGTCTATTTATATTAATAATTCTCCCATTAAACATCACAATCAATGTGAGACTCTTTCTTCACTCACACTACACTTTACAGGATTTTTTAAAATCTGTGTCGGCTTATACTATGTATATTTTTATGGGATGGAGGAAGTATATACTTTTGAAATATATCACACCATTTATAATACTTCATTTACCCTTATTTTTTCACTTTTTCATCATTCTCGATACTAATTACTATAATACATTTTCACCATTCTCAATACATTCAATAACTTTTTCTCTACTCTCAATATATTCAATAACATTTTTTTTAAACCTGTGTCAGTTCCTCTTAAAAAGTTTTTTCAGGGACGAAGAGAATACATGTGTATATTTTCTATTTTTATTTCTCATTTGCAGAAGGGCTGAATTTAAAAATAAAAATGATACAACAAAATTATAACAAATGGGCTTAGATATCTAAAATATGGGCTGGCCCTCTCTCTCAGCCTTTTAATCTTGCACTACAATGCATAAAAATTAAAAAAGTAGCCCAGAAACTGTAGTTACAAGACTACACATATAACTCAAACGTTGGCTGGTGGACAATCGATAATAGTATTTTATTATTTAGCCCACTCATTTAATTAAATTCCGTGACTGAGATATTGGTAAGTAATGGAAAATTTAGCATTTTATTTCGAATTAATTATAAAATAAATTACAAACTTATATCCCTTATACAATTTCAATTTCTCTTTCGAAACATTGCAAATAAATATAAAATCTTTATAATTTTTGCAATGAATCTTCACTACTCTTTCCCTCGACCAAAAGATTAAAGATGACATGGATGCCCTTAAAAAAAAAAGATGACATGGATGTCGGCATGGTTGGAATGAACACGATAGCGTCGTTGTATGTGTAACTAAAAAAAAATTGATAAGATTAAAAAATTATACTACATTTCAATTATTTGTTCAATTGCACGCTAACAACACAGTTTAATCATTCTCTACCAAATTTTAGTTAACGATGAGTCGATGACGTCCACATCATCTTAATGTGATACATTTGTGATTCACGAGACATGATATATTTTATTATTTTTAAAATTATAAATCATATAAAAATATATCAAAATGTCATTATTTATGAGTTACATTAATTGGAAACAAAAAAAATATATTAATTTAAATATTTTATTTGATTTAAAATAGTGCACAATAACAATATTATTAATTTAATGAGTATTGTATAATAATAATAATAATAATTAATTTTATAGATTGTAAACAAATAATTTAAGTGAATATCATTTTGAGCAAATAACACTAATTAATTGATCTAACAAAAAAAATACTAATTAGATCAATTAATTAGTGTTATTTGCTCAAAATGATATTCACTTAAATTATTTGTTCACTTAATTTTAAAAACCCTCATTCGCTTGTTGCGCGAGTGTTTGGAGCCAGATACTTCCCTGATGGAGATATAATGAAGGCTACGGTTAAGTCCAACGCGTCATATATTTGGCGATCCCTCATGTGGAGCAGAGATCTGATAAAGCAGGGGTCAAGATGGAAGGTCGGGAATGGTAAAAACATTGAAGTGTTACATGATTCTTGGGTGGCAGACGGTCCCATTGGTGGCCTGCTTCAAGGAAGAAATACTATCAACCAACCATCCTTAAAGGTCGAGACTCTTATTGGCCCTAACAGAGAATGGAACGAGGCTGCTCTTCAACGGCTGCTGTGGCCGCATGAGGCTGAAGTGGTCCGACGAATCCCTATTGGTGAGCATGGAGATTGCGATGAAATCTGCTGGAGATTGGACCCTCGGGGCTTTTTCTCCGTCAAAACGGCATATTTGCTTGAGATTGGTTTCTTCGAAGCTGACCCATATAGAAGTGCACCTAATCAAAAGTTTTGGAGTCAAATGGTTTGGAACCTAACCATTCCACCTAAAGCTAAAGTCTTCCTCTGGAGGGCACTATCTAATATTATCCCGACGAAGGCAAATTTGAAGACAAACCATGTTCCTACTGATGGCATTTGTGGACATTGCAGGGATAGGTGGGACTCAATTGAACACTGTCTGATTTTTTGCCCACTGATCAGACACAGCTGGAAGGAATCACGTTTCTGGAGAACCATTTGCAAGATGGAGGGTCTGAATTTGGTTGACATCGCTATGGCCATCAAGAATGTTTTTGCAAGGGATGAATATGAGCTTTGGAGTATGATGCTTTGGCAAATCTGGGTGTTTAAGTGCCAAGTTTTGCATGGTGGACAAGAGAGGAGGAAGCCACCCAAGGAAGAGGAGATTGCAATTTATTGGGAGGAGTTCCAGGAGGCACGTCCTTCTTTCCTTTCACCAAACGTGATTGGGGTAAAACTTGGCGCTAAAACATGGCATCGACCGAAGCGAGGATGCTTTAGGGTGGATGTGGATGCCCTGTTATGTCCAGCGGAGAACAAATTTGGAGTGGGAATTGTGATTAGGAATGGGGACGGAAACCTTATGCTTGCAGTTTCCAAGAGGACGTCTCCTTCTTCAAATGCTATGTTGGGGGAAATAATGGCTATTGTTCATGGCATTATAGCTTGCATTGAGCATCAGCTGCTCCCGGTGGAGATTTTCACTGACTCGCTTGCTGCGGCGAGGGTGATGGCTAACCCGGAGGAGGAACACCTGTTCCTGCCTGATGATGTTAGGGAGATTTTGAATTGTGCTAGAGAGAACATGCTTGTGGGGGTTTTTCATATGTATCGAACTGCTAATAGAGCTGCCCATAGTGTGGCCCAGTTTGCTAGAAACATCGTTCAGTCTGAGTGTTGGACGACGGATTTCCCTAGATGGCTTAGGGATATTGTATTTGATGATATCTCATAATCTTAATCTTTGGTTTCTTTTCAAAAAACAAAAAAAATACTAATTAATTAATTTCATAATTAGTTGTTTTTTCTCTGCTACTCCATTAAACAATTTAACGTACGGTACCATGGCGCAGTAGCCAACTCTACGAACTACAGAGAAACCTAACCATCAAGATCCTGTTGTCCATTGATTAATTGTATAGGAATATTATCTACCACCAACTACTATAAAAGAATTTCATATAAATAAAATAAAATATGTAGTGGCATCTGAAACTTAGTGAATACATATTCTATGTCACAAGTTGTATAATAATATACGTGTATATTTTACACACAATAACTAAAGCACATGTGAAAAATGTGATTTGTTATTAATAGTTATTAGAACTCGATTACTATAATTTTTATGCAATACCCATTCAACTATAATTTCATATAGTAAAACTAATTAAATTATACTCGTTATAAAAATAGAAATTATCCACTTTTTATATGAAAAGACATTGTTATACTTGATTAATAAAAGAAACAAAATAAATCTACTCAGTCATGTTCCTCACCCATCACACACACACACACACACAAAACTGCCATCTTTCACATAAATTCAGAGAATGATCCAATGGCAAACATTGGTCTTAACCGCTTTTTACTTAATCGGATTCAAACTCGGTTTTCACCCCCTTCCCCAACATCTGCCTGCTCTGAAACTTCGGCCTTCCCTCCAAAATCTCTGCAAAGCAATCAAATCTCGTGTCCTCTGCTGGCGCTACCACTTTTTCTTTTTAATCCGAATCATTGCGCCACTTTTTCTTCTCCAACGCACCGTTGCTATGCCATCCGATTGTGGGGCAAATCGGCATGAACAACGTCAGGAAACGGATCTACGACATAAGCAAATTCAATTTCAACGGTGTTCGTGAGGATTAATCTTCTAGCTTCCTCCGATGACTACTAGATCGACTTGCCCTTCATCGATGACATAAGTGCGAGTGTGTTTGCGTGCATTAACTTACACGAAACACAATCAATACACTCTTGTAATAGGTCATGAGTCGTGGCGTGCAAGCGTGTATTGACTAAACATAGCTTAGTGCACGCCTACATGCTAAATGGTCAAATGGTAAGAGTGGGTACTTTTTATATGTTTTCATAAGTGTGGGTGTTATTTGTTTTTGCTATCCCAAAATAGATTTTTTTTTTTCATTTTGTCTCGTCCTGCCATTAATGACTCACTTTTTACTTGGGTTGTTCTATTATAACAAAAACTAACCTTTAAAAATATGTGGATCATATTACTTTTTATCAATTTACATATTCTCCTTAATTCTCGTACTTAAAAGTAATGAGCCATTAATAATAAGACGAGGAGAGTACTTCATTTTAAAAATATGAGTCATTAAGTGTTATACTGTGGAATTTAGAATAAAATTAAACTAAAATTTCAATTCTACTCATGTACATGTCTTAATATTAGAATTAAATGCATTCTCTCCATTTTCTTCTCCACTTAATATATATATATATAGAGAGAGAGAGAGAGGGGAAATAAAAAATTTAAAATGTTAAAGTTAGAGAATATAATTAAAGGTATATATGTAAAATTATACTCCTTATGCATAATTTTGTGGCAAATGAAATTTAATTGAAGATAGGGGAGTAATTTTCTAATAGTAAAAACTAATCAACAAATTGGTTAGCTTTGGGTAAATAATTTGTAAATAATAATTTCTTTATTTATTTATATAATTTATCTAAAAAAATCTGTAAATAATAATTTGAACCAATATAATCTTTTAAAAAAGAGAGTTTTTAATGCATTAATTGGACTAAGCCTCCTCAACAAGTGAGGCTTATTTTGAAATAGTGGAAATATTTGTTTTCCTTCTCAACACTTAACTATCGCCGGCACGCGGAATTAATTAGGTTATGCATTGGCTTATAAATGATTTTGTAAGACACGATAATATTAGTATTTACATAAAAATCAAATAAAAGATAGAAATATCAAGGAGCATAAATTCAGGTGGTTGATTTTTCCCCTCTAACACGATGAGCTGTCTGATTCCAATATTCTGGCAATGCGTGAAACACCACGCCATATAAGCGTTCCTCTCTGCGAGTTACCGATCAGGACCACTAAAAACATTATTCTTGATAAAATTATTCATATCTATCCACTACTGTCGCAAACAAATATCGTACTTGATTCAAGTTTCCAAGCTATCTTCATTTATAGAATTTGATTCCTTCAAATCTTGTAATGGAGAAGCTTTGGTAAAAAAAGAAAACAACCTCCACTACACTTCAATCATGCATCAAACATTCCTATATAAACGCAATCATGTTACAAACCTTTAGCACACCACAAAAAGAAAAACCAACCTTTCTATAATAAGCTCATCACATTTTCAATCAAGCGTCAAAAAATGGCACACTACGATGCTCATAGAAACCGAGGTTACGGCGTAAAAGACCCGATCTACGGAGCTAGGCCGGCCGCCATGGTGGCCTACTCTGCCACGGCCGAGAGGTACGAGGCATCGAGCGAACAAGTTTTCACGTATGGTGACTACACCATGAGGCCAGACCTACACGAGCAGGTCTGGCCTCATGCTCGCCTCAAATACGGGGATGAGTACGACCACTCTCCCGGCTTCGCCCACGCCAACGGCTCACCACGTAAGACTGTCCATAATGCCAATAGCCCTCCAGCGGGGCACTTATCCAGCGTGTACGCGCCCCACCTCGATTCACCCCGGAAGAATTTTCGGGACGACCATTCGGGCGTCTACGCTCCCCACCACGGTTCACCCCGGAAGAATTCCGGGGCGCACGTGGCCCACCCCCGTGATTCGCCCCGGAAGAATTTCCGAGACGGCCGTGGGGCTAGGTTTAGCAGCGATGACGATGACGACAGCAGCGACGACGAGGTCGAGTGCCGGGATGGAGTCTGCTACCCGAAGCCGAAACACGGCGGCGGTAAAGGATATGACTACGACTACGACTACGACAAAGAAAAGAAGAAAACAAACGGCGCCTACCCTGCGAGTAATTACGACAAAGAAAAGAAGAAAGCAAACGGCTACACTGCGGGTAATTATCCCGTGCAACGCTACACTGATCAACAGCCAAGAAAAGATCCGCACCAAAACGGTGAGAGGCTGCCCAACGGCAACGGTAATGATATCTACGGCTCACATTCTCACAATGCGCCCGCGCACACGAAACCTACGACCGATGCGTACTACGACAGATTTTCTCACCCGGCTACCAACAACTACAATGAACCCTACGCGGTTCCGGCGCCGATCAAAACGAGGCCAGATCGCGGCGAGAGCTCCCCGGTCTCCGCCGTGGCGCAGTGGACGCCGTTTGCAACATCTCCGAGGAAAGGCCATCAGGGCAAGCCAGAGATGATCGACAGCACCGAGGCGCAGAGGCGCTATGACAACGCGCCACCTCAGTCTGGGCGCATGTTCGGGGCGGCTATTGACAGCGAAACGGCGGCGAGAAAATACGGCGGCGTTTTTGTGAAATGAGGGTATCAGTGTCGTTATAGTTATATATCAGCTGTGCTAGCTGCCTTTGTTTTACAGGGTTGATCGGTTAAGTGGTGTGTGCTAGAATAAGTTGCTTCAGTGACGAAGTCATGTCAAGGATTGTGTATCCTTAGTTATATGTATTTACTAATTATATTCTAATATATAGATTGTGGAAAAACATATTTTTGTATATACTAGTTTAATATTTGTGTGTGTGTATTGGCTTTAGTCGCTTCCAGACTTTGATGAGGTTTCTCGGTTGTTGCATGGAGCATTGAGCAATAATTTTTTTACATATAGCAAATTAATGTTGTTAATTATTCGGTTGATATAAGATAATAAGATAAGATATATAGTATAAGATTTAGATAGAAAAATTAGCATAAAAGAGAACTAGATTGAGTAGATTAAGTCAGTTAATTAATATGATAAATTTATAGTAATTAATTCCTAGTATTTGTGGAACAAATTATGGTAGTTGTTGGGTTGATCCCATTCCCAACTAAAATACAACGATCCTATTCAGTTATTCCTGTCAATTTATGGGTGGTATCAGAATGTAATTGGGAAATGTTTATATCTCAAAATTGCAAATTACCAATATATACTAAAATTGTAAAAGAGAACTGTTTTTGCGAGAAGCAACTGTCAGAAAAATCAAACCAGCACTATCGTCAAAGCACGACTTCAACAGTTTAACATCTTTGTTCTCTAAGTCAAAAAAAAAAAACCACGCTCCCTTCTTCTCAGATATTTTCTATTACATGCGTTGTCAAGATTAGACTTTTGATAAATTATTTGAATAAATACATTCTTGACTTCAACTTATCAATTTTAATTAGTAATTTGTCAAATGCAGCAACTCTACGATGCCTAAGAGGAAACTCTATATATGTAATTAAATACCCTTTTCCAGGTTTTCCTTTGTTTCTATTCCGTCAACTGTAACTGAATTGACTAATTTATATACAGTTCGCCAAGTGTGACTATTGTCTTTTTATATTATTTTTCCACTTTTAAATTGATACATGTAGACAGCGACGATTCATGCGCATATTTTGAAATGATCATATTTTAGTTCTTCGTCAAATTCTTGATTGTATATAATTTGTAACGTATAAAATTAAATTACCAGCACCTGATGGCATCGGGAAATAAATGGAGTAATCCATGCATCAACACGGCAACTGACCTAAATCATGCCATTTTTTACTAATTAAGAATAACAATATACTTTTAAATCCCACATTAATTAATTATGATCAAAATTTGAAAAATAACCGAAATATTTTTTTTAAATAACTCGAGTCAAAATAGTAGTAATTGCTAAGTTGTTTTAGTGAGGCCTCACAAAAGTATTGTCGTTTGCGTAGCTATATACTAGAAATTTCACTTCGCGCTCTGGAATGTTAGCATATTGAATGCTAAGATTTGTGAAGGAATTACTTTCCCATATATTTCATCGGAGGGGAAATAACCAAATAAGTGCGCATGTATACTATGTTGGAGTTGGAAATGAAAATTTTAATACTAAAAACTTCGTAAAGTGTGGAATATAATAAGAAGGAAATAAAATTTACATGGTAGTATTATATGCGAAGGAGTAACTAATTTCCAATGAAAAATGAAAAAATAATAATTTTTGCGCGACATTATAATATACTAGTACTGTACCTGACTAATTTTGATTTTTAACCAAATCTATCTTTTTAGTCAAAAAAATACATAAACTTTTAATTTTTTTAAATTTGACATGACTCCAAAAGTTCGTTAGCCAATAACTTGATTGTCTGAATTCTGATGGCCAATTTGAAGGTACAATTGGAAAGCTATTGACGTTGTCTTTCTAATGATACTTATATTGTTGGGTTTTGGTAACCAAAAGTGGTTGAAAAAAGGAAAAAATATAGAGTTTCATGACCTCGACTTTCATGCCATTTTTTTTACTACTTCCAATTATCAAAACCCAACAATATAAGTATCATTAAAAAGATAACATTAAAAGCTTTCCAACGGTACCTTCGGATTGCCCATCAGAATTCAGATAATCAATTTATTAGCCGACGAACTTTCGGCTCCTGTCAAATTCCAAAAATATAAAAGTTTATGTATTTTTTGACCAAAAAATAGATTTGGTCAAAAACCAAAATTTGAGTACAGTTCGTGTATTTATAGGCAATTAACTCAAGATAATATAACAAAGTATAAGTTTATCATTTAAGGTGAAATCATATTTTTCATATCTTGTTTGTTTTGAATAATAATACAGTTTTTCTCGCTTTTCATAAGGTCGTATAAAATTATATATATATATATATATATATATATATATATATATATGAACCACTAAATAAAAGAAGAACAGAGAACCATTTTCAGTCATTCGATCATCAAGATCTACGGTGGATGCATCATCTTGTTGAATGAATGCAGATCCTGGGTTTGAATCCTGAAGAGAGCAATTTTTTTTTTAGTACATATATTATGTGACATCCAGAGACGAAGTACGGAGTGATCGTCGGTGCAAAGAGGCACGGACAAGGAGCGGCTCCGATTAAGATTTCCAAGCGGAGGGGCAGAGGGATGAACCGGAACACACCCGAACGAGAGAGATTCTGAGAATATGCAGGTATGAGACTGCATATTCGAGGAGAGCTTAAATGATTTGATAGGTGCTACTCATATTAACAAGATGTATGCATATTCTTTTCTGGTGCCAATGTGGAAGAAACTCCAAGGTTAAGCGTGCTCGGCTTGGAGCAATTCTGGGATTGGTGACCCACTGGGAAGTTCAAGTCTGGAGCCGGGCTGTTACACATTAACCACACCCTATCGCATTCAATGGAGACCACTCCCTTAGATAAAGAATAAAGACCAAATCAAGGTCATTCATCTCACTCCAATCAATGGTTCATATAATTTCCTGATTTGATTTTCCATGTAATTAAATATTGGTTAATTACATTTATTTAATCCGAAAAGGGTAAATATGTCCACTCAAATCCACTGAAATCTGGGATCACGTTGAATAAATTTTGGAAATTCCTCTCTTCCCATTCTGAGACTTGATCTGTCAATAAACATAATAGGTGAACATTAGTATGTTTATTTGTTTCCCTACGAACATATCGACGAACATTAGTATGTTCATTTGTTTTTATACGAACAAATCGATGAACATGTCAACGAACATTAGTATGTTCATTTTTTATACGAACATATCGACGAACATTAGTATGTTCATTTGTTTTTTATATGAACATATCGCAGCCTCTTCTGTGAATGCGTTATTCACATAACAAACTTATCTCCAAATGAATATTCCATAAATAAAAGATTTAATTAGATATTTTTAGTGCATTAAACGGATATGAACAATAGAAAATTACATATTTAACCTTTATTAAATTAAATAATCTTAATCAGTTAAATTATCACCGTTAGATTAAGTAAAATCGACGCACATGATTTAGTCTTTATTCTTTATCTAAGGGGGTGGTCTCCATTGAACTCTCCCCTATATATATATATAGTCCAAAATTTTATACGACATATTTGAATCTTTTATTACATCAACGCAAATTAAGAATAAGGCGTTAAATCACTTCTTTATAACGATGACGTTTGCATTAAATATAAAAATTATGGGATATTATTGACCCAAAGTTAATTTATTTTCTGAAGTATAGTGTGTCTAACACTCCCGTCGCTCTGCAAACACTGAAAAGAGACTGTTGAATAATCAAACAAGCATTATCAATATCTAATTGTTAAAAAACTAAATTAATTAACTTCTCATTCGAGTATTATTAATATTATTATTATTTCACTTTAGACAATCAAATGCGTCATCTTCTTGGAGCTATTCGATTTGAAGGATTAATCTTATGATATTTTTTAGTCGATTGAGTGGATACAATTCGGTATTCAATCTTGGGACAATGCCACGTTGAAATAGTCTTAGATTATGAATCTTTGTCTATTTCCTATAATAAAATTAATCTCAAACCAATTCAATTTCAAGTAATTTCGAATTAATTTAATCTCGACATCGAACACCCCCAAGAAAATTATTTGTATATACTCCCTCCGTCCCATGAAGCAAGACAAAGCCTTTTTAGTCTGTCCCACGAAGCAATATCAGTTTCTAAAAGTAGCAAAAAATTTACTCTTTATTCAACTTTTCACTTTTTCACCTATACTACACTTAACACACAAAATATCAATTTCTTAATTCTCGTGCCGAAAATAACTTGCATGGTCTTGCTTCATGGGACGGAGGGAGTATAAACGTGCTGGTCTTACAAAATATCCCCTAAACAAAAACTTTAATCATTGACCAATTAATTTATACAGTTCATCAAATATGACTAAATGTTGTATTGTATATTATATGTTGTTGAATTGGTCTCTGTCTCTCTCTATCTCTCATGCAGTAATACGTCAGAAGATGTTTGAATTGATACACGACATTGTGAGGGGTGGAATCATGTGCGTATTTATTATTAAAAAATAAATGAATACTGGCTATTATTATGATACTATTAACTTACATTAGTTTTTTTTTTTTTATGATTTAACAATATTAAATATTTACAGTACATTAGTTAATTCGTAAAATAAAAGCCTTTAAAAAGCGTCCATGTATAAAAGTACAATAAAATCCCTCGATTACTGAAGCAAAAATTATGCAAATGCGGTCATGCATTATCGATCTGTCCACTCATAAATACTCATGCATGCCAACTTTGACCCTCAAAAAAAGTTCAGAAAAATGAAGTATTATAGTATTATAATTTTACCTAAGATAGGAAATGCGAAGGCATTGGGATGGTTATACTCTTTTGCCAGTCCAAATAGTTGACTCGGTGGTGAAGAATTAGTATTATATTTTTCACAATAGTTCACATTAATTAATACGAAAAAAAAATGTTTATTTGCTGCCAGCGGCTTATAAAATACTTTTATCAGTTGTCAAGCAAACAGTTGAATTAAGGTCGACCAGTTTTAATTTTTTTTATGAGGACAGAAAAGATTGAAATTGAAGTAGCTGTTATTTAATTATGTGTCTTGCCATTAGTGTGTTATATTTATGTGTATGTTCCAAAACATACACATAAATATAAAATAATTGTATATATTTATAGATAGATATTATATATATATATAATTTATTTTATAACTTTAAATGACTATAACCTTTTCATTTTTGACATTTATTTACATATAATATATCAAATTATATTAAAGCTTGTCACTATTTTCAATCTAAAATAAACATTGAATATATTTGATTAACGGAATAGTATAATTAATTTTGTAATATATATATATATATATATATATATATATATATATATAGAAAGAAAAGTAAATTAAAAAAAAAAGAAGAGAGAGAGAGAGAGAGAGAGAGAGAAAGAAACCAATTTTATTTCAATTGTGATCACTCAATTTTGCATTTGATTTGAACAAAATTTCTAAATTGAAGATCAGTTTAATATGTAAAAGATAAACCAATTTCTTGAATGATCTGGGAATTCATTCATTTCGAATTCTTGATTTATGCTGTAGTATATAACACGTTATTTAATTTGTAATACTAATGTACTAGCTAGCCATTGCCTCATTGAATATGTATGCAACCAAAAATACCATATTAATTTATTATATTTACTTAAGCAGTGAACACATATATATCGATCCACGGTTAAATTCAATTTTTGAAATTTCTCTAAGATCTACATAAACTATTAACCAGTTTCATGTAGATTAACTTTATTAGGCTCCTTCATTAAACAAATTTATTATTTAATGTATAATTCCACATTATTTAGTTAATTAGCTCAAACCTAACCATCAAGATTCGTTAGCTGTAGGAATATCTACCACCAAGAATCTGTATTGGCAAATGAAAGTGGTACTGTGGTACTATATATAATGTGAATCTATATGTTCAGAACTATACAGAGACGGATCCACGTTGATTAGTATGGGGGCACGTGCCCCCACAACTTTTCTTTTAGTTATATATGTATATGTATATGGATACAAGTACTCCCTCCGTCCCTGAAATGGCTTCCTCTTTGGGGACGACACGGGTTTTAATAAAAAGTTGTAAAGTGTATTGATAGTGGAGAAAAAGTGATATAATTATTATTGGAAGTTGTGAAAAGTGTTATAATTAGTATTGGGAGTAGTGAAAAGTGAAAAGTAAGAATAAATAAAGTATTATTAGTGGTGGGGTAGATTTCCAAAAATGGAAAGAAAGAAAGAGGAAGTTATTTGGGGGACGTCCCAAAATGGAAAAAGAGGAAGTTATTTTAGGGACGGAGGGAGTATTTCACATTACCAATTCTAATTCCAAACTAACACTCGAGTACCCCCACTTTTAATTTTGACTTTATTAATTTAATATACACATATATAAAGCAATTCAATTTTCAATCTCAAGCTTAGGCTGCCACGCAAACCTGATACCCTATTGACTACTGCAAAGCAAATTTTCAATTAGCGGCGGTACAGATCGAGAGCAAGAGATTAGGAGATAGTTAGACCTGAAGCCTTCTCATCCTTGATTCGCGAGCAGGTATGATTAAATATTCATATTACAATACAAATAAATCAATAAATTTACACTATTCAGGAAACTCTATTTTAAATTTAATTTATTATGTAGAGATTTTATAAATGATCATTAGAACCACCATTTGTTACTAGAAAAATAATGATAGTACCAAATCAAGTAAGGACGATTTTGATGCAAAAGACCTTTCTACAGATCCTAGGTTAAGAATTTAGATTTGTGATTATAATCCAAATATTCGAGATGAAGTTCGGAGGGCATACATATCGAGGGGTCCTTCTCAACCATTGAAGCATAATTTTCCTTTCACAACCTTTGGGAAAAAATCAAGGCGTTTCAATTCTAATTGGTTTTCTGAATATGCAAATTGGTTGGAGTATACTCTATCTAAAGATGTTGTATTTTGCTTTTGTTGTTATCTCTTTAAATCAAAATTTGGAGTATAGTATATCTAAAGATGCTGTAATAGACTTGGATTATTATGTAGTAATTTTTTTTAAACATATTTTATATATATAATTATTTTGTGCCCCCGTAACAAAAAATTTCTGGATCCGTCCCTGGAACTATATATATAGCATTATTATATATTCAAGTAAACACACCAATGCACGTGAAAGTTCAACAGCGTGGCAACATCATTAGTGCCACTAATCTACACATCCTCTTTAGCACCACGCAATCATTTAATTAAACTGATTTCGTGCTTCATTTTGAGTTAATTAAGCACTTTATTTGGTATCCAATTATTATAATTTGATTGTAGGCCTGTGAAGGTCACGAATATATATTGATTATTGATTTTTTTTTTCTCGTTATATAAAAAATGAATTTTTTATAAATCCATTAAATAGTTACATTGGCATCAGTATTATTTATATGGATAAAATATATACAGAACCTAAAACTTTATTATATCTGTGTAAAAAAATAAAGTTGTGCATGTGAAAATTAAAAATGATTACTTATATTAAGGCACATGCAATATCTATGGTCCAAGAGATTTCACAGACCACGAAATGTTAACAGTGCCTGATATATATATATATATATATATATATATATATATATATATATATATATATATATGCATCCAATTTATATTATTTTATTTGTTTATTTTCTTTTGTTTTCACGCTTAATTAAATTAGTATTTAGTTTATATGCTTAATTTCTTAATTTAATAAATTGTATTAGTTGGTTGTTGTTTGGTAGTTGAGACTGAAAACATAAAACTAGACCGATATATTAGCTGGTTTTGCTCTAAAAGTATAAAGGTGCCATCTTTTTGGCCATCATCAATCAAGCTCATAACTATGTACTCCTTCCTTAATTGATTCTGAAAATAGTTAGGCAAAAAGGTCTGCTTACCTAAAAAGAAAGCACAGTCCTATTCATCAATATATTATCTATCCTTGAAAATTTGAGAATAAAAAAATGACAAAGTTCCTACTTTACCTTCAAACCTTTTCTAAGTGTCATATTTCAAAATTTGAAAATAAATTTATTACACTTTGAAAATATTAAATATGGGCACAAAGCTAATACTCCAACTTCCTTGATATATGGAGTATTTTTTTTCCCGTGAGACACTTAAAAAAAAAGGGAGGGAGTATGTATTATTTGTTGTGAGAAAATGATGAGGTCGATCATTTTAAAAGTTAAAGTAACATTTTTGTGATCTAGTTAGCTTGGCCATTCCAATTTCTGTGATTTAGTTAACATATACTCCCTTCGTCCCTAAAATAACTTCTTCTTTTTCCATTTTGAAACGTTCCCCAAATAACTTTCTCTTTTTTTATTTTCATTTTTGGACACCTACCCCACCACTAATAATACTTTATTTATTTTTACTTTTCACTTTTCACCACCTTCAATACTAATTATAACACATTTTCACAACTTCCAATAATAATTATATCATTTTTTCTCCACTATCAATACACTTTACAACTTTTCATTAAAACTCGTGTCGTCCCCAAAGAGGAAGCCATTTCAGAGACGGAGGGAGTATATATATTTCGAGACATCATTTACATACAAGTTCTACAAAGTTTCATGTCTTTTTATGAAAAAATATTGCTATACATTTTTACCTTAGTTCCCACTATTTTTCCCCATAATATAAAAGACAACCTAATTAAATTAAAAAACCATATGTTCCATTTAAAATATGCTGAAATGAATCCGTGATATATTTTCCACAAAGTCTACTATGCCAAACAAATATTTTTTTAACTGTTGGTGTATTTGGATCTCGAAAACAAAACATCTATGATGACATAAAAACTCTATAAATAGGTTGACAAAGTCTCAATAACAAAATAATGGGGCTTTTAATTTGATTGCAGTCTTTTAGGCAATAAATAAAGTCGGCGTGATTAAAATTAGACTTGTGGTGGATGATACTGTTACGCCTATTCAATTTTAGTTCATGTATAATACTCGCATATAATATACATGTATGTATATGAGTCTGACGTATGGGTCGTAATCTTCAATATATAATTTTGTGAATTAATGACGATGCATAAAGATATCATAAATAAAATATTATAGGAAATGCTGATCCCGATATCACAAAATAACTTAAATATCGATGTAAAAGTCAACGAAGAAAATACTAAAATATATAAATTGATAAGTCCGGATGCCAGCTGTTAAAAACGCTAGCAACGTAGTGTACACTGCATAATATTTGTTGAATTTACTTGACATAATAGTATATTATTATTATATGATACATTGACATATGATACATTATATATTTATGTATATATACTACTCATTCCTTCCATAAAAAATATGGGTTTTTTTTTTGAGGAAAAATATGATACTTTTGGTAGACACAAATTTTAATAAAAGTGATGGTGATTTTTATATAATGGAGAAAAGTCTCATCATTATGTGAAATGAGTGCTCGAGATTGGAGTATGATTTTTTGTAAATATAAAAGATAAGAAAAAGATATTGGATCCTATTCTAAAAAGAAAAATTACATATTTTTTATGGATACAAAAAATAAGGGTAAATATCAGTTTTTGGCCCATCGTTTGAGCGTTTTCTCAAAAATATCCCACCCTAAGCATATTTACAAAACAATACTCATCGTTTCATTTTTTTCTTATTTGTGGCCCACAAAAATAATCCGGCGATCGGATTTTGACGTGTCCGGCCAAACGCCATGTTGGCATACACGTGTAATTAAAAAAAAAGAAAAAAAAAAACTAATTCCAATCACTACACCTGCCCCTGTCGGATCCCCACCGCTACCCCTGCCGGATATCCCCCTTGCCAAATATACCCCTGCCAGATATTCCCCACCGCTGCCCTTGCTGCCGCCAGATCCCCATATCTGCCCCCTTCAAATCTACCTCAACAGCCCCCCAAAACTTCCAAGAAAAGTCTAAAGATAATGAAGACGATGACTTCCATGGGGATGAAGGGAAGTGGGCAGAAAACACTCAAACTCGATGTGTACGAATTAAACAGCGACGTACGCATCCACGGCGCCTCATCCACCATTTTCATACCACCTTCAAACCACCACCCACCTCCATCACAGTAAAGCCCCACCCCCGAAAATACGATGATGCCGCCATGACCACTATCTCCGCTTTCCAAATCAAGGCAGCCGACAAACTCCCTCGTTCACCCAAACCCTCGTCGTCATGGGCATCCTCTTCTCCACTGGCGCACACGCCAAAAACCACTTCCACGGCATCACCAACGTGCTCGTCCCGCTCTTCGCCGGAAATGATCGTCGGCCTCGGAGCTCACACCACCGATCTATCCATCGATCCATCCCCGTTCTCCACTTTCTCCGCTCGAAACTTCATGAAGCTTCTACGCAGCGCCTACTCCTGGGAGAGGGAATCCGTGTCGGCGCGCGGCCACCATCGGCCTCGGATGTTCATCATTTCCAGATCCAGATCGCGGCGATTGACCAACGAGGTCGAGGTGGTTGGCCTCGCTCGAAGCCTAGGGTTCGAGTGTGTGGCACAAGATTTGAGAGGGGAAGGGGAGGAGGAGATGGGAGAGGGGAAGGGGCGGCAGAGAAGATGGGAGAGGGAAAGGAGCGGCAGATGGGAGAAGATGGGAGAGGGAAATGAGATGAAGAAAACGTTTTCTTTTCCTCAATACTAGAGATGTGATTTTGACTTAGTGGTTTTCATTAGTTTTTTTTTTTTTTTTTTTAATTACACGTGTATGCCAACGTGGCGTTTGGCCGGACACGTCAAAATCCGGTCGTCGAATTATTTTTGTGGGCCACAAATAAGAAAAAAAATGAAACGATGGGTATTGTTTTGTAAATATGCTTAGGATGTGATATTTTTGAGAAAACGCTCAAACGATGGATCAAAAACTGATATTTAGCCCAAAAATAATAAAAGTGTTATACTTTTCATAGATGGATGGAGTACTAAATAATATTATACTTATATAAGAATTTGATCAAATAAAAATCTATTTTAATCTATAAACTACAAACCTTTTGTATTTAATTTATAAATTAATTGTACTTTACCTATAAAGTACATGCACTTTGTGGTTCTATGTTCGAATGTTGAATGAAGCACTATTTCAGTACAATTTAATGATTTATTATCACGAAAATACAATTTCTCTATATACGTTAAGTGCAGTCACTCGATCTGTAAGTAAAATGCAAGGTTATTAGTTTTTTATGTTAAATGAATTTGTACTCGAACTCAACTATATATATATATATATATATATATATATATAGGAGAGCTAAAATAAGTACACTTCTTAAGATATAAAATAAGAATAATTTTCAGCCATTAGATCATCAAGATCTACGGTTGATTCGTAACCCATGTTGGATGGATTTATGGTCCTCAGTTCGAATCTCAAAGATAGCAAATATATATATATATATATATATATATATATATATATATATATATATATATATATATATATATATATAAGAACTAAGAGCAATTTTCAATGTATGAATTTTATGTAGAACACGTATGAATTTGCTGTATAAATGTATGAATTGTGAAAAATAAATTTTTGCTACCTTTGGGATTCGAACTTAGGACCATAAATCCATCCAACAGGATTACGAATCAACCGTAGATCTTGATGATCTAAGGGCTGAAAATGATTCTTATTTTATATCTTAAAAAATGCTCTTATTTTAGGCTTTCCCTATATATATACGTATATATATACATAATATACGACCAGGTTCTAGCAGCAACATATTCTTAGGTAGTATACAGTACAAAATTTGAACTACACATTTTATTTATATGGACACATAAAAACGTAATACATGGTAGATGTTTTCCAGTTCAAAAAATGTGGATTGGTAATATAGGAAGAGGTCGGTTTTAGAAGAAAAAAAATGCACATAAGTAGTAAATTCACACGGATCCCTAACTTTGTGTTTGACTATATGTATATTGTGTTCAATAAATTTTACGTAAGACATATTTTGATTTTTTGTGATGACCACTGGCACGGGACACCCTAGTCAGGAGCAATCGCCACTTGCCCCTTATCTCTGACGTCGCAACACCAATAGCAACTATATCGGCGACGATGAGATGAATAATAGTAGTAGAGAGGAGAAGAAGAATCAAATGATAGAGAAAAGATGAACAAATAATAGAGAGTATCTGGTGATAAATAAGCATTTGTCAATGAATAAATCATTTAACAAAATGAAAGGATGATAAATTTGGTGGTCAAGAAATAAGCACAATATGATAAACACATAATATTAAAATGAACAATAATTAATCACAATATGTACTTAAATAAATCATACACTTTAAACTTAGAATTAAAGTTAACTTTGACAGTTCAAATCAAAATCCACATTGTAGTTGTGCGGCACCTTACATTGTAATAACTGATCACTTTCTTTTTTTTTGTATGAGTGTGTTAACTATTTCATTGCAAAGCTTTATTTATACTAATAAACGTATTATTTTCTCCGTTTCATTATTATTGTTCCATAATTTTTGGGCATGAGAATTAAAGAGAAGATGCAAATGAGTTAAAAGTAATATGACCCACATATTTTGAAGAATTAATTATTGCCTCTTATAAAAATTAGACAATAATAATGGAATAATAATAGGACGAATGGAACATTAATTTATCATATATATATATATATATATATAAATATATATTAGTAAATAAAGAAATTTAATGTTTGAATCACGGTGAACTCAAACCTAAAATCTCAGGCTTTGAGCATTAGACACTTACCACTAAGCCAATACACAGACACTTGATTTATTCTTTTTAAGCTTGATGAATCATGCCTAGCCTTTATAGGCTTGATGATCTGGCTTATGGTTCCAACACATATCATGTGGATATATGTTTACATTCATATACTTAAAAAAAAATTAATTTAAGTTATGTTAGTTAAAGTAATTAGGACGTTTATATCTATACACAGAAGGCTAATGATGATCTGGCTTATGGTTCCAACACATATCATCTGAAAATCGCTTAGTGACGAGTTGTTTGAGGCTTTTGCTCATGCTCATGAGACTATCGTTATTGATTTCTTTCATATTCGTCAGAAGGCTAATAGAGCTGCCCATTGTTTGGCAAATTTTATCGCTTGGTTCTCGGTTGTAACTATCTGGAAGTCGGATTTTCCTATCTGACTTATTGATATTGTGCATCGTCATTGGAGTATGTTTTTTCCCTCCAAAGAAAAGTATAACGCATCCATATATATATATATATATAGGGGCGCGCTCCAGTGAGACCCCCTATTTTTCGTGTAACATGAGTACAATGAATAAGACATACTAATGAACAAAACGTATATCTAATGAACAAAATGTATATAGTGATGAAAAATAAAATTTAAAACATTCGTAATGAATAAGACATGTATACTGATGAACAGGGCCGTATATACTGATGAACAATGCAGTATATACTGATGAATAACAAAATTTAAAATATTCTGCTCCCTCCAGGATTCGAATCCTGCGAAAAAAATCACCCTCCAGATACAATATCAGCCATAGGATTGATAAAATAAACGCACCAGATCGTGCCCTAGATCTCACTAAAATTAGAGGGTCTCATTGGAGCGGCCCCCTATATATATATATATAATTATGTTCAATTCTCTAATATTATTAAACCTCACAAGTTGAGTCCACGACTAGTCTAGACTGTAGACTCCAAATTTTCAATTACGAGCCAGGACCAATGATAATCGATGCTTGACAAGCCAATTAAGTACATATTTTCCAATTTTATGCATTTTTTATATTTGTCTAATAATATACACTTGAACGATAACCTATTTTGGCGGTGACCTCACCATCCAAACTAAAAAATTAATTATTTGTTTCACCCATTTTTTCTGAAAATAATATTCTCATATACTTTTCTTATCGCATTGAGATATTTTATCTCACAACTTTTTGTATCCTGCTTTACCAAATGGGATCCTCTGTCCCAAAATATAGTGTGTACCACTCTTCATTTCTTTATATTTATAAATTATTTTTTATTTCATTTTAATTTATTATACTTTTATATATTATAAAGATAATTAACAAGGGTTCACTCATTCATTTAGGGTTTATAATTATTTTTTTATATTTATTTGAATTAATGTAATAGATTATTTGGGTTCATTAATTCAAAGTTAGGGTATATAATTTTTTAAATTTTAATTTTTCAATGATAAATACTAATTAGAGTTTATAATAATATAATAATTTTTATTTTTATAAAAAATAATTTATAAAATAAAGAAATGAAGAGTGGTACACGTGGTACACACAATATTGTGGGACAGAGGATCTCATCTGCTACTTTACTCGTATCCTATTATTTTAATGATTTTTATAATATTTTGTAAGAAAAAATTATTCCTATCATATAATGAACTCAAATTAATTTTTATTGTTAAAATTGAATGTTGAAAGGTCATAATGTATCCTGATTATAGACTGATAAATCGAAACAAACAATTATTAAACGTTGTTCTAAAAAACAATCAAATTGTTACAAATTAAAAAACGTGCATTTCCAGTTAGATCATATAGAATTGTTGGCTACTAAATACTCTCACAATTCCAACTAACTTGATCAATATTTATTTTTGGATCGTCTCAACTAATTAAGTTGACCAATTTCTTTATTTCAAATAAATATAAGCAAGAAAACATCTAATAACTTATTCACTTTATTATTAAATACACTTAATTAAAATACAATTTTTTTAAATCTCATATAAAAAAGAAGTTGATTAATTTAGTTGAGACGGAGGGAGCATGTTGCAGTATTATCGATGTTATACAATTTTTTGTTTTCTCTATAACTCTGCTACTTCGTTAAACAATTTTTGACTTTTTTTCCGACTTAATTAAAAGAGATAGTACGAGATGATATTTTGAGATAAAATACCAATTTAACTTTCCCACAAAAAGAAGAATAATGATTTTCTCCCATTGAGCAATGACTGTTGTGACTAATTTACTGCTTAAGAATAAAGTGAAATATATATGGATAGAAAATTGAGTGGTATATAATTAAGTTTGCCTTACTGCTTCAAACTTCTACTGAATAGTGACATAATAAGTTGTCAACGTACTCACAAGATTAAGTGATAATACTAAGGTTGCCACTAACAATATATATATATATATATATATATATATATATATATGATAAATTAATAATATTAAATAAAAAAAATTTAAGGATTGTGTTACGAGGAACTCGAACCTAAGACCTTTGGAAAGGAAGAAATATTTTTGTCACTACATATGATATCATTCATCTTTCGTGTGTTGGAGTTACTCAAATAAATGCACATAAAAAAAAAATAAGAAATGCGTGTTATATAATTAATTCACAATTGCAAATACATAGCTATGTCAAAGTCGTTCATTTTATGCATATATATTTTTATTCACTTTGAAATTAATATTAGACTTGAAATCATATAAATTATAAAATATTTACATTAATATTATCGTCATTGTAATTTTATTTAATTACTATTTTCTCTATCCCACTAAAAATGACATATATTCTATTTTGGATTCTCATTATAAGTGGCCTATTTTCATAAATGAAACCACTTTTAATTAATTTATATATTTTTCTTAATTTTTGTGTCGAAAATATTTTAGCCACTTATAATAAAAGGGATGAATTAATTATTATTCAAGTCAACCTATAAGGTGTTAGAAAGATTCTGATTCAAGACATTTGATTATATAACACTTCTTTCATCAATCGGTCATGTTCAGGAGATATCTTCGAGATTATTCTTGTTCTTATCATACATAATCTAATACTCCTTCTTTCCTATGAAAATATTAGATATTACTATCATTTTTTTTTACTTTCGTCCATCCCATAAAAACCTATTTCTCTCATCCCAATAAAGATAATTAATTAATATTTTATTTTGATTCGTCTCATTAATTAAAGATTACTCAATTTCATAAAAATAATATTTAACTTTTGAAAAATTGTGAACTCTATCACTTTTATCAACTTTGCATTTTATCATAATTTTTGTGGTGAAAAGAAGTGAATCATTTTTAGTAGGATGAAATAAGTATCACTTTTAGGGACATGACCCCATCCAATATTTTTATCCCTTAAAAATACTCCTTCCGTCCCACAAATCTTGACACGTATTTCTTTTTGGGTCGTCCCACGAATCTTGACACATATTCTTTTTTGAGCCCGTCTCACGAATATTGATACATTCCCAAATAAGGTAATAATTATCACCTTCTCTCTCATATTTTATCACTTTTATACTTTATTAACTATACACTTAAAACACTAATCTACAACTCCTTAATTTTCGCACCGAAATCAAACGAGTCAAGATTCGTGGGACCGAAGGAGTACTATACATAAGAAATAGTGGGTCCTTTTTTCAACTTAAAACTTATATCATCTTCAAAGTAATGCATTTTCATGGAAATGAGGAATATTTCTTTCGCAGTATATCGTATCATTTTCAAAGTGATGCATTTTCATGGAAAGGAGGAATATTTCTTTCGCAGTATATCGTATTGTTTGTGAAGCAGAAGTTTTAAAATAAGTATAAAAATGACTACCAAACAGTGAAACAGGTTGTGTGATTTATAATAATTTCAGCAGTATTTTATTTCTTTTGCGTTTCAAAAAATAATTTCAGCTATAAAATGTTATATATGTAGTGTTTGTAATTAAATCAACCAAATTAATTTTAATTTCGACAAATTTTGTGGAATCAGGGCAACATGAATTTAAGCGCCTTAATCAACTTTTATTAAGTCAGAGGAAAACGATTAATAATTCCACAAATACTATCCTATTTTCTCGTTTTATTTTTCGTACTTGTAACTTTTGTAGTTTTGTGATAGAGCTAAGCCAACTTCTATTGATTGCCCTATAAAATTAATTTGGTGGCAATTAAATCAACCGAATCTCGTCATTCGCAAATCTAGTCAAATAGAAAATGCGAGGCATATAAAAACATAGTGGCCAAAAACGATTCAACAATTGAACACGTGTAGAAAACTGAGTGGCTGGCTGTAACCTTAGGAGGAGAAGGTTACACGCGACGCACGAGGGCATTTCTTCCCTTCTAAATAGAAGGAGTAATAATTAAGATTAACCTTCTAAAAAAATACTACACTCTACGACGAGAAGGGGTATCTTGGCGATTGAGAAAATCCAAAATCATATTTTTTTAAAATTAGAAGATGTATTTATTATTATATAATTAAATAAGTAATTCGAAAAAAGGGTGATCTCTACACTATAAAATAGAAAAATTATTCGCACGCAGACAATAAAATTACTATTCGTACAAAAGTGAAAAAATTACTAGATTAACTCAAAATCATATTTATTCCTCAATTTTGCAATATTTTATCCCTTTAAGCGTTGAAGCCCCCTGGCCAAATAATTGGGAATTAAATATGACCGGTAATAACAATGACCCCTGTTTATGTGCGCTAATTGCAATTAGGGAGGTTAAAATTTCAAGATTGTGTTAAAAGTGTGTAGAATCCATAGAGAAAATTGATAATTCTAGCCGTATGCTTGAGAAGTAGGCATTGCTGCATTCCTTTAATTGCAATCAGGGGGATTAATATTTCAAGGTCGTGTTATTCTAAATATATATATATATATATATATATATATATATAGGAAGGGGTTCTAATAAAAACCTCTTTTAAAATGAGAACTAGGAACCTAATCTTAGCCTTTTAAATATTAGATCTAATGGTTAGGATTTAGTCAAAATAAAAATCGCCTAATTAGGCGTCATTTGTTTTAATTTACCGTGTTTTTATCTTTTCAATTAGATTAAGGTTATTTTTGTCTTTTATAGTTTTCTTATTTAATTAAAGAATATTAGTTAGTTGTTTAATATTTGTGTGGGCCGTTTTTGTTATTTAATTTTGTTAATTAAAGAATCAAAGATGAATAAATATGAAACTTCTTGCACACATCAAACACTTGTTGTTATTTAATTGCTAAGAAGTTTTTTTTTTTGCAGTGTTATTTATTTTTGTTTCACTTTTTGTTCAGAATATCTATGAGTTGCATAATCAAATTATATAATTGCATAACATATTATTTTGTTTCATAATTATATCATCACTGTTGCACGTTTACTTTTTTGTGTTGCATTCTCTTTTACTTTGTTGCATAATTAATTATTCAATCATTTTTATTTATATATGATTTTAAGTTGCACAGTAAATTAATTTCAGTTTCGTTATTAATCGTGTGAATATTAATTATTATCAAACTTTCTTTCTTAGTTTCTGTCGTGGTTGAATTTTTTTTCAAAAACTCGTAGTTCGTAATTTCAGTTTCTTTATTAATCGTGTGAAAAAAAAATTAGTTAGATTTTTTGGCATATCATTTCCTTCTTGCTCATATTTTACTATTATTAATGTTTAATAATATAACTATGCAAATAAAAATTTTCAGCCGTTCAACTGTGCAATAAAAATTAATTTGTGCAATTATAATTATCTATTCATTGGTATTATAATTATAATAGTTGAGCAACAATATCAAACGGTGTTCTATGCAACTAATACAAATCCAGGGTCAGTGGGAATAACTTAATCTATGCATTTGTATTTTCACCTGTGCAACATACAACACCAACTCAAGCAATTTAAGATCCAAGTGTGCAACACATTCAAGTAACTATGCTAATAAAATTATTGCTTTAAGCGAGAAATAGAATTACACCAACGGCTAGAAAATATTTATATACGATGAACACTGAAGGTATTTATTAATTTAGTTTTATTATCGTTTTTTGTTGATTAATTTCAATGATTTATTTTCGAATTTTTTTTAAACGATTAAAACGTTTATTTTATTGTTAGGAAGTTGTTTTTTGCAGTATTAATTATTATTATTTCAATCATTGTTCATAATATCTATGAGTTGCATAATCAAATTATGTAATTGCTTAAGTGCACGGCAAAACGTGTGAATTGCACAGACGAATATGCCAGCTGCATAGTTGAATGGATTTGTTGCATACATGAATGAATTTGTTGCACACTCATATTTTAACTGCATAGTTGAATTAAAGAGTTTGGATTGAAATTGTATACGCACATTAATTTTAATTGCATAGTGTTGGAAATATGGTTTTATGCCATATCTGAAAATTTTTATTTAATTAAATATTTATTATTTAATTAAAATAATGATTGGATGTTAATCTACATCTCGAGTAGATCAACGTGATATACTTGAAGTCTCAAAACCGATTTCCGGTGAGTGAGATTTTGTATGTCAAAGTTTGGATGTTGAAGAGGGAAAATCAGTTTCAACTTCTGCGTTCAACGATTGCGGCCACCTACCGCGTTCAACGATTGCGGCCACCTACCGAGTTCAACGATTGCGGCCACCTACCGCGTTCAACGATTGCGGCCACCTACCGCACCCGCCGGAATTGACTGACGTTCCGTTCACACCGGCCGTTCACACCGGCCGTTCACACTAGGTTTAACACCTATAAATACGGGTGTGTTGTGAACTCATAACTCACAACTTAGAACTCACAACTCAGAACTAACGACTCTGAGAACTCACAACTCACAACATATTCTGCATTCCACCTCAACCTCTAGCTCAGTTTTCGATCCTTATTCAGTTCGCCGGAGCTCGCCGGATTGTGGTGCTACATCCGACGAGACGAAGTCGTTTTACCTTTGGGGAAGATACGCCTAAACCGAAGAGCACTACCGGGGCGATAATCTTCTTGCGGGAAGAGATTCATCTCGACTCGACTTATTTTATACGTATAATTTATTTATACAGTATATTTCAATTGTATAAAATTATTTGAGTTGTAATTTCTCAAATTATTTTCTTTTGTAATATTTTTCAATTATTTTGAGTTGTAATATCTCAAAATATTTATTTTGTAATATCTCGATCGTGTACCCGGTTCTAACAATCGCAAGAAGATTATTTCTCTGCCGTTGATACACGTTCGAGAAATGGCTCACACCGACGTCAATATGGATGGCTCCACCACCTCTGCAACCATCGGTTCAACCACGTCGTCAATATTTTCCTCGTTTGCATCAACGGGGGCTTCTTCGTCAACATCTAGAACTATTGGTCTTGCCGAGAAACCATCAACGTTCTCAGGCAAGAACTTCAAATATT
The DNA here is from genome assembly GCF_028751815.1 of Salvia miltiorrhiza. Lineage (NCBI taxonomy): Eukaryota > Viridiplantae > Streptophyta > Magnoliopsida > Lamiales > Lamiaceae > Salvia > Salvia miltiorrhiza. Next base: position 64,124,943 of record NC_080387.1, read on the forward strand.
GGCAAGAGAAGATGCTATTCTACCTCACAACCGTGGGGTTTGCCGGATTCTTAATGGAGGATAAACCTCCAACCCCGAGTGAAAAGGAAGGGGAGACAAGCCAAGAAATTCGTGCCGGATATTTGAACTGGTGTCGCGGCGACTACTTGTGTCGTAACACCGTTCTCATGTCTCTGGACGAACGGCTCTACCGTGTTTTCAAGGTTCATGAAACCGCGAAACAATTGTGGGAGGCCCTTGATCTGAAATATCAAGTGGACAAGGCAAATACTACCAAGTATATTGTCGCCAAATGGTTGGAATATAAAATGGTTGACTCCCGACCATTGATGGACCAAGTGGAAGAATTCCAAAATCTTTCACATGAGGTTCAAGCCGAAGGGATGCCCTTGGCGGATGCATTGCTCGTTGCAATCATCATAGAGAAATTACCTCCTAGTTGGAGGAAATTTCAAAACCTTTTGAAGCATGAGCGCTCGGAGATGTCCGTGCCGATATTAATATCCAAGCTTCAAATGGAGGATCACGTGAGAAGTTGTGATCAAAAGGGGAAAGCTCCAATGGAGGCAAAGGCCAATCTCACCGAGAAAGGCGGTCCCTTCAACAAACGTGGTCGCCCTAACCCTAATAATAAGGGTAAATGGAAGCAAGGCGGACATCAACCATCAAAGTTTGATGGTGTATGTTATAATTGTGACAAAAAAGGTCACATGGCTAAGGATTGCCGCAAGCCAAAGCGGAAGAAAGCAAATGGCAACGTGAACAACGTCGAGAAGGACTTCGACGATTGGAACCACGATGACTTTGCTGCCATGATCTCCGAGGTGAATCATGTGGACAACCCGAACGCTTGGTTCGTGGATACCGGCGCTACCGTCCATATATGCATAAATCGTGAGTTGTTCCACAACTACAAAGAAGTGGAAAATAAAACGATAATGGAGGCTAGCGAACGGACATCCCAAGTCCTTGGCATGGGATATGTGATTCTTCAACTCACGTCGGGCGTGGAGATCACATTAAAAGACGTATTACACGTTCCAACTGTCCGAAAGAATTTAATTTCGGGCTTTAGGCTTACGAATAAGGATTTTGAATTGTTTTTCAAATCTGACTATGTTGTAATACGCAAGTGGGGAAAGTTCCTAGGGAAAGGCTATGCCTCCGAAGGACTTTTCAAACTTGGTGTAAGAGCTTGTAAGCCTGCCAAGGCTAAGATCAATAAAGATGCATCAACTTCTTCTGCTTACTTGATTGAGTGTTCTGATTTATGGCATTGTAGACTTGGACATGTTAATCTAAATGCTATAAAGAGATTAGTAAAAATGAATTTACTAAAAGTTGATGAATACAACTCACAAGAAAAATGTGAAGTTTGTGTTGAAGCCAAAATGGCTAAGTTACCGTTTAAATCGGTAAAAAGGAGCACTCAACCTTTGGAACTTCGTTCATAGGTGGGCCATCCACACACCGATGTTTGTGATTTAAAGTTCGTGCAAACTAGAGGTGGCAAGAAGTACTTTATCACCTTTATAGACGATTGCACAAAGTATTGTTACCTTTACTTATTGAAATGTAAAGATGAGGCTATTGAAGCTTTTAGAAACTTCAAAAATGAAGCCGAGAATCAACTTGGATGTCGAATTAAGATGGTTCGAAGTGATAGAGGTGGAGAGTATGTAGCTCCGTTTGCTGAATTATGCAACGAAAGTGGTATAATCCATCAAACGACGGCTCCTTATTCACCACAATCTAACGGCGTTGCTGAACGCAAGAATCGAACTCTTAAGGAGATGATGAATGCCTTGTTGATTAGTTCAGGATTACCCCAGAACATGTGGGGGGAAGCTGTCTTAACGGCCAACTATATCTTGAACAAGATTCCACTCAAAGGGAAAGATGTAACTCCCTATGAGCTATGGAAAGGAAGGAAACCTTCGTATAAATACCTCAAAGTGTGGGGGTGTTTAGCCAAGGTAGAAGTGCCTTTACCAAAGCAAGTTACAATAGGACCTAAAACGGTGGATTGTATCTTCATTGGTCATGCACTTAATAGCAGTGCCTATCGTTTTATAGTGCACAGATCGGAGATACCTGATATACATGTTGGGACAACGATAGAATCAAGGAATGCTATATTCTTTGAAAATATCTATCCTAACAAGGATAAAGGTACATCGAACTCTAATGATGGAGTTGATGTTGATGCTACAGGTTCTAAACCTATGGAAGTAGCTAGTAATTCTACTCAAGTAGATGATGCCACGGGTTCTAATCATGTACCACCTAATAGGAAAAGACCAAGGTCTAAACCTATGGATGTAGAACCGAGACGTGGGGAACGAGTTAGAAAAGCTAATGTCTATGGACCGGATTATGTTGTCTTGATGCTAGATGGCGAACCGGTGACGATTAAAGAAGCTATGTCTGGCTCAGATGCAGCTCTCTGGAAAGAAGCCATCGATATTGAGATTGATTCCATTATGCAGAATCATACTTGGGTGTTAGTGGATCTACCACCTGGAAGTAAAGCTTTAGGATGCAAATGGATCCTAAAGAAGAAGTACAAATCTGATGGTACTATAGATAAGTACAAAGCCCGACTTGTCGTTCAAGGTTTCAGGCAGAAAGAAGGGTACGATTTCTTCGATACCTATTCACCTGTGACCAGACTAACATCTATTCGGATGCTTCTCGCTATTGCTGCCTTGCACAATCTCGAGATTCACCAAATGGATGTGAAAACTGCGTTCTTGTATGGCGAGTTGGAAGATGAAATATATATGAAGCAACCTGAAGGGTTTGTAGTACCTGGGCAAGAGCACAAAGTATGCAAACTTCAAAGGTCTTTATATGGGTTGAAGCAAGCACCGCTTCAATGGCATTTAAAATTTGACAGTGTAATGTTGTCAAATGGATTCAGAATCAATGAGTGCGATAAATGTGTCTACATTAAGAATTCTAATAACGGATATATTATTGTTTGTCTTTATGTAGATGACATGCTCATCATGGGAAGTAATTCCCGAGTGATTCAAGAAACCAAAGGCATGCTAAGTAAAAATTTTAGCATGAAAGATATGGGCTTAGCTGATGTTATCCTTGGAATTAAAATTCTAAGAAGACCTGATGGTATTACTATAACACAATCTCACTACGTTGAGAAAGTGTTAAAGAAATTCAACGCTTTTGACAAGCCAATAGCTAAGACACCATGGGAACCTAATGTGCATTTGAGTGTACACAAGGGAGAACCTGTTGACGCGATAGAATATGCGAAGATTATTGGGAGCTTGTTGTATCTAACAAATTGCACTCGTCCCGATATAGCATGCTCGGTCAACAAGTTGGGCAGCTTTACAGCTAACCCTAGTAATGAACATTGGAAAGCTCTTGAAAGGGTTTTGAGATATTTGAAATATACTCAAAACTATGCGATTCATTATACTAGGGAACCCTCTGTACTTGAAGGGTACTGTGATGCAAATTGGATATCTGATGCCAAAGACTCGTTTTCAACGAGCGGTTATGTATTCACTGTGGGGGGTGGTGCTGTGTCTTGGAAATCCAAGAAGCAAACATGTATTGCTAGATCGACCATGGAATCAGAATTCATAGCTTTGGATAAAGCTGGTGAAGAAGCCGAGTGGCTTAAAAATTTCCTCGAGGATATTCCATGTTGGTCGAAACCTGTGTCGTCCGTGATAATTCATTGTGATAGTCAAGCTGCTATCGGACGAGCACAAAATCATTTGTATAACGGTAAGTCGAGACATATTCGTCGACGTCATAATACCGTGAGACATCTGGTCACTAGTGGAGTTATCACAATTGATTATATAAGATCAATTGATAACATAGCGGATCCTTTGACAAAAAGTATCCATCGAGATCAGATGTATAAACTGTTAGGGGGAATGGGTTTGAAGTCCACAAATTAAGGATAATCATAGTGGCAACCCAACCATGATAACTGGAGGATCCCAAGAACTTGGTTCAATGGGACAACTAAGCTATGAAAATCCGTGTGTTGAACACTCGAATTGCCTATTCCTTGTAGAACAGTGAGTGTTCGGAAACCTGCACGTGGTGAGGTTAAGTCTTTGACTTTTAATGACTCTAGAACTCCTCGAAGAGGACAAGTATAGCAGGATACTTGAGTTAAGAGTCACCTATGTAAGTGTGAAGTGAGGCCGCTTCGATTGAAACACTTATGAATCCAAAGAGGTGTTCCAAGGCCTGTAATGGACACAAACGTGAGAACGAATAAGGATTGAAGCAATATTGTGTCAATATTGTTGACTAAGTATACACCGAGGAGGACTAGTTCAAGGAACACAATCCACTAGGCCGCCGGTATACTCGATAATATTGACTATGGCAGGTTCAAAGCCACAAGCTACCTTTCCAAATGCAATGTTGTATCTTAAGAGGACTGAGCTAAGTGTCTGCATACTTTCGCATACTGATTTCTCACTCATGTGGGGGATTGTTGGAAATATGGTTTTATGCCATATCTGAAAATTTTTATTTAATTAAATATTTATTATTTAATTAAAATAATGATTGGATGTTAATCTACATCTCGAGTAGATCAACGTGATATACTTGAAGTCTCAAAACCGATTTCCGGTGAGTGAGATTTTGTATGTCAAAGTTTGGATGTTGAAGAGGGAAAATCAGTTTCAACTTCTGCGTTCAACGATTGCGGCCACCTACCGCGTTCAACGATTGCGGCCACCTACCGAGTTCAACGATTGCGGCCACCTACCGCGTTCAACGATTGCGGCCACCTACCGCACCCGCCGGAATTGACTGACGTTCCGTTCACACCGGCCGTTCACACCGGCCGTTCACACTAGGTTTAACACCTATAAATACGGGTGTGTTGTGAACTCATAACTCACAACTTAGAACTCACAACTCAGAACTAACGACTCTGAGAACTCACAACTCACAACATATTCTGCATTCCACCTCAACCTCTAGCTCAGTTTTCGATCCTTATTCAGTTCGCCGGAGCTCGCCGGATTGTGGTGCTACATCCGACGAGACGAAGTCGTTTTACCTTTGGGGAAGATACGCCTAAACCGAAGAGCACTACCGGGGCGATAATCTTCTTGCGGGAAGAGATTCATCTCGACTCGACTTATTTTATACGTATAATTTATTTATACAGTATATTTCAATTGTATAAAATTATTTGAGTTGTAATTTCTCAAATTATTTTCTTTTGTAATATTTTTCAATTATTTTGAGTTGTAATATCTCAAAATATTTATTTTGTAATATCTCGATCGTGTACCCGGTTCTAACACATAGTTGGGATTTAAAATGCTTCGTTGTTTATATTTTTGTTGCATAGTTGTTTTAGTGTATTGCACATTTGAATCTGAAATTGACTCATGCAATTAAAAAATCAACTGTGCAATTAATTAAATCTGTGTATCTATGCAAATAACCAATAAATCAAACTTGTGCATCTATGCAATGAAGTGAACAAGATGATGCAAATTATAACAATAAACAATAAATCAAATATGTGCAAATGAAGTTTATTTTAGCTCAACAACATCAAGCGGCCATCAAAGCAACACATTAAAATTCAGTATCATTTATATTAATTTCATCTATGTACTTCAACTTATCAATTGTGCAACTAGTCAATTTTAAACCCAACAAGGCAACTGATTCATTAAACTATGCAGTTACAACTGCAACACTATGCATTTACATTCATCATTTGTGCGAAACCACAACAACACCTATGCAATTCAGATATCAACAATGTAATTATAATTTATGTAATTACATGTTTTATTCATCCAATTTCAGAAAACATTACATATTAAAGAAAATCCAAGCATGATGTATTGCAACATGTTCAACAAAAATGAATGCACGTTTTATTCAACCAAGTTTTATTCAACCAATATATATTGCAACAATCTCAAAACGTATAAAACGAATCAATTTAAGTTGTTTGAATAAAACGTGATATATTGAAACCACAATATATTCAACAAGTTCTAACAAAAATGAATCAAAATGTGTACTCAACAAAATATGCAACAATATCGATTAACTATGCAATTTAAATTTGAAAGTGTGATCAATGTCGCAAAATTGAAATACCGGACTCCGTCGCAGCCAGTTGTGAAACAAATGAACGCCGCCGCCTTGTTTTGAATCGCCGAAAATAACACGCCTTCAGTAAATCGCTCCTTTGTCGCCGCTTTGCACATACCAGCTCTTAAAACTCACGCAACCGCCTTGTTTGAATCCCCGACGAAAAACCCCTTAAGTAAATCGCTCCGCCGCCGCCGCCTTGCATAGATCGGCACCAAAATCTCTCGCAACCGCCGGAAACGCCGTCGTCTTTCACAGTTCACCAACACCTAGCACAGAACGGCGCAGAAAACTCCCGCAACCGCCGGAAACTTGGTTGCACAGAAGTCGCCGCCTCCCAATAATCCCCCAACCAAGTCGTCTCATTTTCTAGATCGAGGGATTGATTCTTGCACATAAGCTTTTTCACAGAAGTCGGCTACTCAGACCCATTTTTTTTTCAGATCGACGGAAGTTGCACAGAAGTAGGCTGCTCTCTATTTTCAAACCCTAGGTAAAAAGTTGAAAGTGAAACTAAATTAGGAAATCAAGAGCATGGATAATTATTAATTACTGTATTACATTTCTACCCCTTTTAATTTTAATTATATTTAAATTATAAATTAAAATGTGCATCTACAGTTTAATCTCAGCCCTCTATTTTATTATAATCAATGGTTGTTAAGAGGTTCCTAGTTTTCATCTTAAGGGGGGTTTTTATATTAACCCCACCCTATATATATATATATATATATATATATATATATTTGAAGGTTGTGTTAAAAGTGTGTAAAATTCATAGCGAAAATCGATAATTCTAGCGGGTATTGCTGCATTTCCGTTTTATTTTATTATTTTATCCTTCTTTTGTTTCGAGTTAATAGAGTTCTGTCCCCAAGGAACACCAAGCCGTGCGATCTCATGTATATGAACAGTGAGGTCCCGGATTCAAACTCCACTACTCCCCCTTCCCATTTCCCCCAAGTCAAAAATAGTAATAGTAGAGTTCAAAATAAAATTTTAAAATAAATGTTAATGAATGCATGAGTTTGGGAAATAAAAATAAAAATTAAATACAGATCTAATCTTTGGCTGGACTTAACTATTAAAAAGGTATAGGAGAAAGTTTAATTTGGGTGAAAAAAGAAACATGAAAATGATACTCTCTCCACGGAGGGTGACATAAATTTTTAAAAAAAATTGAGTCTAAAAAAAATAAAGATTATAAAAATAATTATTAGTGAAATTATTTTAAAAAATAGATTAGGATAATATTTTAAGGACGAATTAAAATGAAAAGAAATGAAGAGGTTTAAGTGACGGATGGAGTATAAATTTATCTATTGTTTATTTTAATAAATTGATTAATTTTAAATTTATTTAACCGTTTAATACTTCAAATACTCAATTATTTAATGATTACAGCAGTGTATTCAATTTAAAGTTAATCTAAATTTTAATTATCAATTTAAATTTTGATAGTGTTTAAATATTTAAGCGCAAGCATTACCACATCTTATTTCGTTAGATATATTTATTTAGTATAAATGCATTTCCTAATTCTCCACAAATATTTTAAAAATTATATTAATTACAAAAACCAGAATACGCAAAACGTTATTAATGAGAATTTTCCGATCTAACCCTGGTTAGTAGTTAGGTTAGGTGGGTTTTTGACCGGTCTGGTTTGGTAGGCGTATGTATTGCTTCCCCTCCTCTCTCCCCTCTCTCTGTCTCTCTCTGCTTCCTGCATATAAACTCCTCCACAAATCCTCTTTCTCATTCCGTAGAAGTCAGAGTCTCTCCAAACTCACCTACGCTGTCTCTGCAGTGTTCATCTAAGCTCACGCTAACATCCAAACCCCCAAACACGGAGAGACTCTGATTACGGAATTCGGGAAAAACTTTTTCTGTGTTGGAGCTGAATCGCGAATCTTCTATAATTTCATCGGACTTCACAACCCATGGAATCTACTTCCGTGAAGCTTTCGCCGTTGGATTTGATGACTGCGATCTTGAAAGGAGTGAAGCTCGACAATTCGAACGGCTCCGCGGAGGCGGCGCAGCCGGCCGTGGTTGCGATGCTGATGGAGAACAAGGATCTCATGATGATGCTCACAACATCAGTCGCGGTGCTCCTAGGGTGCGTCGTGTATTTGATATGGCGGCGCGGAGCCGGATCGGCGAAGAAGGTGGTGGAGCCGCCGAAGCTGGTGGTTCCTAAGGCGCCCTCGGAGGTCGAGGAAGCGGATGATGGGAAGAAGAAAGTCACCATCTTTTTTGGGACGCAGACTGGTACCGCAGAAGGCTTTGCTAAGGTAAAAATTAACAAAAGTGGTTTATAACTTTTACTGAAAGTTTTTCGTAGCTGGAAAAAAAGGGGTTAAATTACATTGAAATTCTCCCATGAGAAAGTTGGATCACTGCATTTTGAAGTAAGTTGAAAAGGACATATATGAAAATTCTTGGATCATTGGTGGTTGTTGAATCTAAAATTCGATATTCCAAGAATACTATAGTTAATCATTGGGAGCTGATCATAAATTTGATAATCATGAGGGATAATTTTGTTTTTTGATCTATTCTCTGATTAGGTCTGCTGGTACCTTTTTGTAATGATAATCTTTTTTTTTATCTTTTTCTTGAACATAGTAGATTTTTTATGGTAAATAATGATTTGATCTTGCTGCTGTATAGGCACTTGCCGAAGAAGCTAAAGCTAGATATCCGCAGGCCAATTTTAAAGTTGTTGACCTGGTAAGAATTGTCTTGTCCGGTTTCAGTAATTTAGTTTGCAGATTTATTTTGTTCTTGTTTTTAATGGCGTTTTTTATCCGTATAGGATGATTATGCCGCTGATGATGAGGAGTATGAGGAGAAGATGAAGAAGGAGAATTTCGCATTCTTTTTCTTGGCAACGTAGGTTCATCATGTTGAATCATGAGTCTCAATTGGCATAGAAATGTAGCTTTTTGCCGCTTATGGGTGAAATTGCTTTTTTATATGTGCTTGTGCCAGATCATATGGTAAAGTTATGTTATTTTTTAAATGGAATTTAATGAGTTGGTTGGGGGTTGGCTGATTGCAGATATGGAGATGGTGAGCCTACCGACAATGCTGCGAGGTTTTACAAATGGTTTGCCGAGGTAAAAATTTAATATATTGTCTAAGCTATTTTACTTTAGGTTTTTGAGATTGGGGTTAATTTAGTAAGTTTTGTGGTGTAGGGACAAGAGAAGGGAAACTCGTTTAAGAATCTCCATTATGGTGTATTTGGCCTTGGAAACAGGCAGTATGAACATTTCAATAAGGTCTGTATATCTTTTAACTATAAATGTGCAATTACTCGCAGGAGACTACTGCAAAATTTTGTTCTCACATGTTGTTTGTTTAAACTTTACTTGATAACAGATTGCAATAGTGGTGGATGAGATTCTTGCCGAGCAAGGTATGCAGATTTCTGGGAGTGATTTTGTGTTTGAATGTTTTATTTGAGACGTGATTGTTAGGTTCTTTGAAATGTTTGATTAACATCAACGGCAACCTTGTTGCTTATCTGGTGCTCTATTGTTTCCAAATTGAATAGCTTCTCCAACCTGGAATTTATAGTTGCTTCTATGCCATTCAAATGTGGATTGAATATATTTAAATTCCTTCTCTTACTCTCCTCACTGTCTTAAATATCTGATTCACTATGTTTAGTATTGGACTTCAATAGAAAACTCGGATGAAAAGTCAATGAGTGGATTCTTTGTTCTCGTTGGTGTGTCCTGGTTGTAGCAATGTAATTCGTTATTCACTTTCTCTTACCTGTACTGTATTATCTCCAGGTGGAAAGCGGCTTATCCCTGTGGGTCTTGGAGATGATGATCAATGCATTGAAGATGATTTTTCAGCATGGTATTGTGAACACAGATAAACTTTTACTTGATAAAGTTTGTCCATTTTTAAGTATCGTAAGGTTTTTTATGATTTGTGTTGAACATTGCAATGCAGGCGTGAGAATGTGTGGCCTGAGTTGGATAATTTGCTCCGTGATGATGATGATGTATCGACTGTTTCAACTCCATATACTGCTGCAGTTTTGGAGTATCGCGTTGTGTTACATGACCAACCAGAAGGACTGGCCTCGGAGAACGGCTTTGCCAATGGTCGTGCCAATGGAACTGCTGCCTATGATGCTCAGCATCCCTGCAGGTGATGAAGCGCTCCCTTATCATCCATTTTAGGGTTTCTTTAGCCTGTGAATATTTTCCTTTTACCTAACAATTTTTATTTTCTTTCTTATAGAGCAAATGTTGCTGTAAAGAAAGAGCTTCATACTCCTCTATCTGATCGCTCATGCACTCACTTGGAATTTGACATATCTGGCAGTGGATTAGAGTAAGTTTTTTATTTTTTTCTATTTTAAGCCTTTTGTATGCTTTAAATATTGATTGCACTGTTGCATCAATAATCAACTGCCAGCTCTTTACCTTGAACTCAATGCAAAAGGAGAATCTTGTCTTTTCCCTAAATCGTTCTTTTATTCCTCAGGTATGAAACAGGGGACCATGTGGGTGTTTACTGTGAGAACTTGATTGAGACTGTAGAGGAAGCCGAAAGGTTGCTTGACCTGTCTCCTCAAACATACTTCTCAGTTCACACTGACAAAGAGGACGGCACACCACTTGGTGGAAGTGCCTTGCCTCCTCCCTTCCCACCTTGCACTTTGAGGACAGCACTAAGCCGATATGCAGATCTTTTGAGCGCTCCCAAAAAGGTATGTAGTGTTACTGCATTGCGTTCTTCACCAGATGTTTCTTGTTTTTTACTCAGCTGACGAGCAATTATTTGTAATTTTTGCAGTCTGCTTTGACCGCATTAGCTGCCTTTGCTTCTGATCCTAGTGAAGCTGATCGGCTCAAACATCTTGCTTCCCCTGCTGGGAAGGTTCGGCTTTGTTCATATATTTCCATCATCTTTAATGCCCAAAATCGATCACTACATCCTCTTGTTATGAACTTATGAGTATACATTTCATTTTTTCAGGAGGAATATGCACAGTATGTCGTTGCTAGTCAGAGAAGCCTGCTTGAGGTCATGGCTGACTTCCCATCGGTCAAGCCTCCTCTTGGTGTTTTCTTTGCAGGAATTGCTCCTCGGTTGCAGCCTCGATTCTATTCCATCTCATCCTCCCCAAAGTGAGTATCTATATCCCCTTCCTTAGTCCATTCAGCTTCCCTTTCATGTATCTTATTTTTTATTATGTTCATCATCTTGACTCTCGACGCTTTATAATTTTTACTCCAGAATCGCACCTTCAAGAATTCACGTCACTTGTGCATTGGTGTATGAGAAAACTCCCACAGGACGAATCCACAAGGGTGTCTGCTCAACATGGATGCAGGTATTTTCAGTTTCAAGTTGTCTCATGTTTAATAGTTTCATCCCAATTGATGAGATGGTTGTACATAGTTTGGTGTTATTTTCACCACTATAGGCAACTTAACCCATGTTTTTCATTCGTCAAATCTCACTTTCTGTCTCCTTATCAGAATGCCGTGCCATTGGAGGAAAGTCTCGACTGCTCTTCAGCACCGATTTTTGTTAGGACCTCTAACTTCAGACTCCCTGCTGATCCTAGACTACCAGTTATCATGATCGGTCCTGGAACTGGTTTGGCTCCATTTAGGGGTTTCCTTCAGGTTTGTTTCGATGCATTCATGTTCTTACCTATTTGGCGCTTGAGAATTTTTGTTTAGACAATAACATAGTAATCTTTTGTTATATTTCAGGAAAGATTAGCTCTGAAGGAATCTGGTGCAGAACTTGGTCCTGCTGTATTGTTCTTCGGTTGCAGGAACAGAAAAATGGTTAGCAAATATTTCACCATTTCTATAGTTACATTTAACCTTAAAATTTGTTCCAATTGTAAAGTTTTTCTGTTTACCTTTCTCAGGACTTCATTTATGAAGAGGAATTGAATAACTTTGTTAAAGATGGAGTGGTCTCTGAGCTCGTCCTTGCATTCTCACGCGACGGACCAACCAAGGAATACGTTCAGCATAAGATGGCACAAAAGGTATAAATCTAATCATTGCACTCGAAATTCTCAAGCTGCTGAATTTGACATTGATGTTTCTACACCAATCTTGTCATATTTATCTCCATCTTAACTTTTGTACTCTTGAAAAACAGGCCTCAGAGTTGTGGAATATGATATCCGAAGGAGGCTATGTTTACGTATGTGGTGATGCTAAGGGCATGGCACGTGATGTCCACCGAACTCTCCACACCATCGTGCAAGAACAGGTTCGTCTCTAAAGCAAAAAACTTGGCAAGATTTTATAATCCTTTTTTTGTTGACGCTTCGTGCTCCCCTTTCTGTGGGGTCCATCCATTGTGTTGTTGGTGAAACTCCCATCACAATCCTTTTGTGGTTGTCATATTGACACAACTTCTTGGACCCCCCACCATTTTCCTATTCTTGTTTTTTGTTCGATGCTTTATTACAAAGAAGAAAAAAATTAACCCTTCTAGATCGTTCTTATAAATGTAAATCTTTGTAGTCTCGAACTAACAGACGACTCTTTTTGCATCCCAGGGGTCCTTGGACAGCTCGAAAACTGAGAGCTTCGTAAAGAATCTACAGATGACAGGAAGGTACTTACGCGATGTATGGTAATAGTTGCTACGGTGATTGAATAAAAAGTCGGGCGGCTATTATACCCAACGGCTTTGCGAAAAATGGTCCACGAAGCGTCTTGTGAATTATATAGGGAGGTATTGTGCAAAGATTTGCCTGCCAAAAACCAAGGGATGTCTCAGTGTTGTAATCTTACTTTCTTGTCATTCTTTCCAACTAGTTTTATTAAGGGATTTTTTTGTTCGGATGCTATAAGATATAAATATATATATGTATGATATACAAATAATTACTGTTTATGCTAGTAGATGAGTTAGGCGAAGGTCCATTGTAATCTTAATGAGCCGGAAATTATGGTTCTGACTACACGTTAATTTTGCACCTATGTATAATGATGGTGGTATTCTTTTCTTATGTTTAATTCATGGTTTTTTTACTCCAACCCGCAATCTCTGTTTCCATTAGTTACCAGATTTTAAGCTTCATCAGAATCACTGTTTCGGGTTAAACAGAATGGTTTTTCAATAATGTATTTTTGTTTTACATATAAATTATACTCTCTTCGTCCATACTAAAATTCTATATTTTTCTTTTGTGACATTCGTAAAAAAAATTTATATTCTATTTTTAGATCCCATTGTTTATAATATTCTATTTATCTTTATTTTTCATCTTCTAACAATTCTCAATATAATTATATATTTTTACCATTTTCAATACACTCAACAACCTCATCTTAAAATTTGCATCACTCTCTTTTAACAAATTTATTATGGACAGAGGAAATATGTAGGATCATAAACACCGATATCAAATTATTACATATCAATATACGAGCTCCACTCAAGATTTAGGAAGCTTGTTCATGGCCTTGTGCATTTCATGAGCAGGAATAGTTTCAGGATTTTCCGTTAGGGGGTGAATTTGTTGAAGTATGGTATTCAAAAGTATTTGTATGGGCTGCCTCCGAAGCTAATTTTTTTTAGTATTCAGTACAGTTTATTTTTATGTTCAAATAGAATTTTAATGGACTTAATATTAAAACTCAGTCAATTAGTATAACAAATAATAATTGTTCGCATTCCATTAATTCGGCAAGTATATTGAAAGTATATAAAGACATATCTTTATGCATTTAAAAAAAATACTTTATTTCATCTTTTAATAAAATAAAGTAATTTTTGTTATTAATAATTTATCACTTTACTTTAACTTAAGAATTGACTCAAATTTCATATTAAAGGAAATAGAACAAAAAAAGGCAACTAAAAAAAATATTATAAAATATTAAATAATTAACGTAAATATTACTATTATCAAAAATTGGGAGGGGACTTGGAGTCCCCAGCCCTGGGATCCGCCACTGATTAGGATTTAGGAGCAAGAATCTAATCTGAAACTATATTTAAAAAAAGATAAGAAAAGTGGGTGCTTTGTGCATTTTGGGGGTGGGTGTGTTGGGTGGGGTTATTATGATTGCTAAGAAATAGGTGACCACTCAATCCAACAACCACTTGCAACTCTAAAACCTAATCAACTACCTAAGTTGGTAGGTGCACAAACCGACTCTTTTTCCTTCAGAGAAAAATATTAATTTTACAGAAAGAAAATCTGAAATTTTAAAACATGCACTATATGGATACTATTTATGAAAATGCTAAAACGATAAACCAAACCTTCTGAGATTTTGTTGGAGTATATACAAATTTTAATGGAGTATTTCTGATAACAATGGTTGTAGATGTATCAATTTTAGGAATTAATCTAAGTTACTACTTACTAGTATAAATAAAGCTAGGAGACATCGGTGCACACACATGGAGAAAATAGAAACACTGTAAAAAGGAGAAACAATGGTTGGAGTAGGTAATTACTATAAGCTAAGAAAATACGAAAATAAAGTGATGATGATGTTTGATTTCAATTGAGAAAATCTCTGCCATCCAAAGCCGGTTCTAGTCTAGACTTCGAGATGTTCGATGTGAAAAGAAAATTAGATTTCTTGAGTATTCCATTTAAAAAATTAAAATATAAATATTATAATTTTTTCAACTGTCCCATGAATAACTAGAAAATAGAACTGAATCAACTGATAACAGACTTTAATTTTACAACCTGTGATTATCTTGAGACTTGAGAGTGCCCGCGCGCGTACATACTTTCATATGCTAAAAAATAGCAGAAATGATAAAAGAAAATTTTATTTTGAAGATTACAAAAGGCTATATAGCATACTAATTTAATTTAAATAGAGTTCGTACTTTCAAATCGAACTTAATAAATGACTATTTATAAACACACGTTTCTAAGAATTGAAAATGTTTTTCAAATATGTCACATTGTGGTTAGTCATGAACTAATCAAATAAAAAAAATTGATTTATTTAAAACGTTCGATTCAAAATAATAACAATAAATTAGTTAATTTTACTGTTTTATCTATATTATAGCGTTTTTCTTAAATAGCTGCAATGTGGCCAAAATAGTAAAATTAGTCAAATCCATTTTTTACTTGAACCAATTTTTTAAAATAAATCAAGTTTTTCTATTTGATCAGTTTATAACTAACCATAATGTTACTATATAAATTTAGGGTTCGTTTGATATGCAGTATGAGATAAGGTGCGATATATTTAACTAGGATGTTTTTTTACTATATGTCATATTAATATTAAATTTTCGTAGGATACATTAAAATATTTTTAAAATATAATATGTTGTTTGATACTCCCTCCGTCCCTAAAATAACTTCCTCTTTTTTCATTTTGGGACGTCCCCCAAATAACTTCATCTTTCTTTCTTTCCATTTTTGGAAACCTACCCCACCACTATTAATACTTTATTTATTCTTACTTTTCACTTTTCACCACTCCCAATACTAATTATAACACTTTTCACAACTTCCAATAATAATTATATCACTTTTTCTCCACTATCAATACACTTTACAACTTTTTATTAAAACCCGTGCCGTCCCCAAATAGGAAGCCATTCAGGGACGGAGGGAGTATGATGTATTAAGATTATATATAAAATTAATAATAGTTATTATTAAGATTTGTATTACGTATACCACTTACAGAATCCCTCAAATTAGTATACTATTTTTGGACTTCTAATTTATGAAAGACCGTGTGTTTCGTATTACTACTTACCGAACAAAATATTAAAGTGTCATAAGATATATTATACACTCTAATCACCCGTACCAAATGAAACTGTTAAAATATAATCATGAGTCACCTTTTTTGATACTGAACTATAGAATAGGTAGCGAAGATCATACTACATCATATTTTGACTCAATTCATGAAAAACAACGATTGTTATGATGAAAATGAATATTTCTAATTTTATCTCGTTTGTGTTCTCTATATAGTATTGATATCTTAGTTTTTTAAGATAAACTTATACAAAGACGACAACATGCACCTAAAAATACTCCCTCCGTACATAAAAAACAGTTTTAAAGGTCAACGGCACAGATTTTAATAGAAATGATTATTGTATTGTGAGTGGAAAAAAGGTCTCACTGAAATAGTAGTGTTTATAATGAATCAATGATAATTAATTGTATTGTGAGTGGAGAATAGAGCCCACCATGTAATAAGGAGTAGTTTTTAAAAATAGAAATGAATTAATTTTTGTGGACATCTCAAAATGGCAAAAAAATCTGCTCCCTTCGTCCCAATGAAAGCGGTGCGTATTCCTTTTTTGAGCCGTCCCAACAAAAGTGGTGCATTTTCTTTTTTGGTAATAATTTTACACTACAAATAATGAATCCTAAACATCTTTACACACTTTTACACTATAATCTTATTATCCTTAAATCTCGTGCCGAAAAGAAGCACACTGCTTTCATTAGAACGGAGAGAGTATTTTTTATGGACGGAGGAAGTATTATATAACATTATTTTCAGCGTTAGAGCAACGAACGGACTAGCACGAGCAATTCTTTTGTGTGATTGAATAGTAGGAAAAATAAATATGTAATCCTTGAAGGACTAAATGTTTAAATAAATTTAAATTTAATTAATTCATCAAAAGAATATTTTCTTTTCTCTATCTTATAACGAAAGTAAACGCTTCTAAACGTGACATAATGTGACATGGAGGGTCTTAATAAAATTAGCACTGTTATCTTTAAGAAGGAGGCGACATTGATTTCTCTATTTAATTCTCACCTTAGGACCGAAAGATAAGTACCTAAAAATCAAAATAATTAATGGAGGTTTATTGCCTCTATTAATGAATTTGAAATTTGGATGTCGACCTTTTCTTCACGAGATGATTCAATTACGTAATTAAATATTCTGCCTAAATAGATGGAGTAGATAATAGGGTTCCTACGATTTAAGCATATTTAAGAAGATATACATTAATCACAATTTCAGAAATGCAGAAGGACGGATATCCTATACAAATGAAATCACATTTTAATTTTGATTATATTTGAAGTTTACCGTTTAATACTCCCTCCGTCCCATCTCCATAGTCCACTTCACTTTTTTCACACATATTAAGAAAATACAATAAATAGTGCTTGAAAATTTCAAATAGCACTTGAAAAATACAAAATATATGTAATTATTCAATTTTGTCCGTATTTATTCTATGTTTGACTATATTTAAATAAGGTTACTTTGGTAAAAAAAGAAATTTAATGCTAATTTAATTTAGAAAGTGGACTATATTGTGGCCTTGTGGGACATCTAAAAAAGGAATAAGGAACTATGAAGGTGGAACGGAGGGAGTATTACGTATCCTTACCGATTCAAAACCCAAAAGTCCAAATTAATTTGCGACATAAACATCGAGATTGAATGGCAAAGGATTCAACAGTTTTGCCCTTTTTAAAAAGGGTTAATTGCATGAAAATACATGACCTTTAGTCACTTTTCTATTTTGCACATGATTTTTGAAATTTACATTTTTAATCATGAACTTTGCATTTATTCCAAATTTTCCTTAAAATTAAGCTCCGATCATTTTGATGCTGAGGTGACGCCTATGTGGCAGCCGAAAGTGTGTCATTTAAACAGTCAAAAGCTTCAGACATGGACGCACTGACGGTCATGTAAAACGACGTCGTTTTGCAAAAGCTAAAAAAAACGCTAAATATGCAAATCCTCAACCGACAACCACCACAACATCAGCGCCAAAGCTTGGAATAAAAATCGGCGATACTCCTCTCACTCCGAAAACTCAAAGCAGCCACCTATTCCTTCTAATTTCCGGCAAGGTTTCCGTCACACCCATCATAGTCATAGTAGGCAAAACATCCCTGCAATGGCAGAGCAAGAGGAAAGAGAAAACCCTACCTCCATCGACGAGCCGCACAAGCTTGAGATCCCAACTCGCCGAGTCAAGAACATCATGAAACTCGAATTGGTTTTCTCCTCTCCTTCTGCAAAAATCCCACCAGCGCCGCCCTTACGCTGAATGAATTAGCCACCAACACCGCTGGAATTCTAGCGAAGGGCACCACCCTTAACTTCCACCTTTCTCCCCCTCGATTCTCTATCTCTCGAATTAAACTCACACGCCCACACTAATACGACGCACAGTTCATGCTGCCAATCCCCCTTTTTCTCCTCCTTTGAAGGCGGAGAGCGCCGCCGCTGATTCCATCTGAAGCTCCGCCGCAAATCTGCAAATTCGCAAAACCCTAGATCTGCAAATCCGCGAGATCCGCAAAACCTTAGATCTAAAAATTGTGGGGGAAAGATGGTGGTTGGTGGAGGTGAGGGAATTGGCCCCTCCTCGACGGGTGGGAAAAGGTGAGAGGTGTTTCTACAGTAACTTGATGGCAGTGAAGAAGTTGGGACGAAGTTGAGAGAGAAACACAGTATTAAAACAACGTCGTTTCTGTGCCACGTCGTTTTAATTAATGACATATTAGATACGCGTGACATGTTTAAAGACACGTCAGCTTTCCGGCTGTCGGACTTCAATTTTAAGTAAAATTTGGAACAAATGCAAAGTTCATGATTAAAATTGTAAGTTTCAAATGTCATGTGCAAAATGAAAAAGTGACTAAAGTTCATGTATTTTCATGCAATTACCCTTTTAAAAATTAAAACCTGACAAAATCTACCGCCTTTGTCTTTGTAACACCCTAATCTAATTAAGGTGTTATTCTAAATTTTTAAATAAATATTTAATGCGGAAATCTATATGTATATATGTGTACATATATATATATTTAAAAAATAATAATTTAAATAATGTAAACTTTGAAATGATATAAACCTTTAAAACACTTTTGAATAAACTTTTAAAACGATTTTAAAGATATAAACTTTTAAATAATACACTCAAATACTAACTTGGATTTAAAGCCAACAATCAACACATTTGTCCCAAATTATGACATAAATAAGCCATGAAGATATTTGACTATTAATTTAATCATAACTTGTAATCAATTTAAAACATAAAACTTTACTAAGTAAAGCATTAGTTGCTTAGATGCCATTGCAATTAAAATCAATTATTTGCAAAACGGCTTGACGTGCTCATTTGACCCTTCACGCGTCTCCAACAACAATAACCTAAAATATTAAATGTGGGATGGGCATACAGAGTATACTCAATGTGGATATCATGCAATAATTATCCAAGTTAATAAAATGATAATACATATGATCTTAACATTCATAACTGTAAGTTACACAGTGGCATACCAAGGACCTCTCCGTCCTGGACTAATTATGCTGGCCCCTGACGACAGGTTGCAACCATAACTTTTAACATGTAAATTGCATTGTGGCATACCAAGGATTGTGACATTCTGAACCAATTATGCTGGCCCCTAGCGATATTTAATTTAACTCACATCTGCTAAACACATAATATTAAAATGGACAAGAATTAGCCACAACATGTATTTAAATAAATCTCACACCTGAAAATTTGCACTTGAAAATAACTTGAATAATTCAAATCAAAAGTTAAGTCATAGTCGCGCCGCATCTAGTTAGATAAATTCAAATAGTAAGTATAAGAGCCTAATCAAGCTTTGAAAATAATTTAAAATAAACTTAAGAATGGTTCTATAACACTAATCCAAAATTATTAGCCTAATAGATAAATAGATACTAAAATTTGTATACTTTCTTGTGGAAATTAGTTTAAAAGTATAATTAATGAAGCAAGTTTAAAATACTTAGGAATTTTAAAAACAGAATCTCAGCCCATTTATAATTAAATCCTAAGTCCAGAATTTAAAGTCCAACCAAAGAAAGAAAAATGTTCAGCCCAACAGTAGATCCCATACTAAAAACCTAAGCCTCTAACCCATCTCTTTAATTAAAGAATTATACACACAACTCACACACACAAACACACGACACACACACACACAATCAGACGCACACACACGCACAGCACCCCCTCTCTCCCTGCCTCGGCAACTGCAGCCGCCGCCGGACGGCGGCGGGCGGCCCCCTCCCTTCTCTTCCTCGACCTCTCTCCCTGACCCCTCTCTCTCTCCGCCAGACGGCTTCGGCGAGGAGCGTCAAAGCCGCCCCCTCCTCTGCTCCAGCGACCCACCGCCAACCGCCTCACCTCCGGTCCGCTCCGTCCGACGACACAGCGACAGCGGCGCAGCCGTGACAGACGGGGCTCCTTCCCTTTTCCGGCCCAACAGCTCAACAGCCACGCCGCCTCCCTTCCTCCAGATCCGGCACTCTCTCTCCCTTTCTTGGCCGGCAGAAACGGCCGTTGTCGCCGCCACCGTGACCGGCAGCAGCAGTCGGCAGGCCGCCGTCTCCGCTGCTTCCCTCTTCCCGGCTCGACTATAGCCACTCCTCCATAACTCACCTCAAAACCCTTTATCTCATTCTAGACACATCTAATTTCTCTTATGAAATGAAGAAAAATTGAATATTTTCTCATGCATGGGGCAAAACATTCGAGAACTATACTTACACAGGCTGTGTTCTTCGATTTTTGATGTATGGTGTATCAAGGTAGGTTTTGGGGCAGAAATTCCTTAGAGAGATTGTTGTATTTCGTGTGAAATTTTGGGGAGGGGAGGAAATGAAGCAGATGGAAATGGAGTTTTATGTGAATGAACTTGAGTTTGGCTGAAGAAATTTCAAATGGAGTGGTAGATGTCGGGGAGAGAACTAAATACTATGAATGGTTTGTTGATACGTGAAGCTGAACAGATTAGGTGTCTTAATGAGGGTACAACAAGTTAATCACTCATCAAATAAAAGTGAAAGTGTATTGGATTGAGATTCTGTAGCATTTTAAAAGACTTTAAAAATTCCATGGATTTTAAAAGACTTTCAAAATCTATAGACTCAACGTGGAGTCGCGTGGAGTTTAGAGGAATCTATTGAAATCTCAAGTGTGAAGCTCGAATTTCGTCCTTTATATATATAGGGTGGAGTTAAGCTCGAATTTCGTCCTTTATATATATAGGGTGGAGTTAATATAGAAACCCCCCTTAAGATGAGAACTAGGAACCTAATCTAAACCATTCATTTAATAAAAATAGATGGCTGAGATTACATTAGAGATGCACAATTAAATTAATAGTTTAAATGTAATTAAATTTGAAAGGGTAAAAATGTAATACAATAATTAAAAATTACTCACGTCTTCTCATTCCCCATTTCAGTTTCACAAATTCAATTTTATCTAGGGTTTAAAATGGGGAGGAAGAGCCGCCTATGCACCTTGCCGCCGATCTGTTGAAAAACAAGAAATTCGCCGGTCGAATCTACCGTCGTTCTTTGCAAATCGAAGGAGGTTGCAGGAATATTGGATGCCGATCTGTGCAAGGCGACGGTGGAGGGGATTGACTTACAAGTGTGCAAGACGAAGTCTTTTCCGACGGCGGCGACATTCTTAGTCGTGGGTCTTTGGCGTTTCCGGCGGCGGCGGCGATCTGTGCAAGGTGACAAAGTTTCCGACGGTGGCGATATTATTGCTCAACGGTCTGTAGCAGGAGGCGGCAGAGACGAATCTGTTGAAGGCGGCGACGGAGGCTGGCCGATTTGTACAAGGAGGCGGCGGCGGAGGCTGGCACATATTTTTGATTAATTCGATTTTTCTGCAAGCGATTCGAAACAGGTAAATCAGCTGCATAGATGTTTGATGTTGTTGCATATTTGTTGGTTTTTTGTTAAATTTTTTTAAATTGAAAAGATGATGGGTGTTGTTGCATAGATGTGACAAAGTTGTTGCAAAAATATACAATTTCTTGCGATCCTTTGATAGATTTTTTAATTTGCATAGATGATAGATTGTTGTTGTATAGTTGTTGGTTTTTTGTTAATTTTTTAAAAATTGAATAGATGATGAGTGTTGTTGCATAGATGTGACAAAGTTGTTGCAAAAATATACAATTTCTTGCGATCCTTTGATATATTTTTTTAATTTGCATAGATGATAGATTGTGGTGCATATAGATGTTGGATATTGATGCATAAATGTCAAAATTCAAACGAGTTTTTATTTTTTATTTTTTGAGTTGCATATATTGTGATTGTTGGTGAATATTTTGTCATTTTGATGCATAGTTGTCAAATTTCCTATTTTTTTTTTGTTAATTTAGGAATAAAATTTCCTGCATTTCTTTGGTTTTTTTTTATATATATATAAATTGCATAGATGATCATTGTTGTTGCATAAAAATTATAAATTTTGGCATATATGTTGTACGAAAATCAATTTCAATTGTATAATTGTTGTATGTTGTTGCATAGTTATTGAGTTTGTGTTCATTTTTTATAAATTGCATAGATGTGCAATTGTTGCATAGATGTGCGATGTTGTTGCATAGATGGCAAATTGCCTATTGCATAGATATGGAGATCATTTTGTTGTAAGTTTTGCTACTGCATTTTGTTGTAATAACATACTACTACTTTGGTGGTGTTTGTAGGTGTAAAAGATTGATTTTTTCTTTAAATGGTGTTGCTTCAACTGTTTGCCTTTGAATGTTTGTTGTTGCATATATCATAATTGAGTTGCATAACTGAGATGCATAAGTCCTTCATTAGTATTTAGTGCATATTTTAAAATTGAACATTTTGTTTTGGAAATTTCAAAGTTTAAATTGTTCAGATTGGATTCGAATAGGTAATTTTGCAATGTTGGTAATGCTTTTATAGTTACATAGCAAACAGATTCGGATGCACGGTTTTTTACCACAACAAAACTCTATGTAAGTTGCCATTTCATAATTCATTATTTTATGAATATTAGTAAATGTGGTTATATATATGTATTTCTCAAAAATGGTAGGATATCATGTTTGTTAATGCAAATCCACCCGATAAGAGGGCAGAAGTATTCTTTGAAACAATGTCGTTGGAGCTGTTACATTATGACCATACTTCAATATCGAGAGTCGATCTTGTAAGTTTCAGCATATTATTCTCAAATTTTAGTCTGTTTCATATACAAATTTTAATAACAAAATAGATTTTTTTTAATGTATTTAATTATATTTTGTATTCCCCGTTTATGACGGAATGAAGTATTATGCAATAACATTCGATGTGAAGAGAGGCCGAATACTAGTTTTTGATAGTACAAACGTGTCAAAGGAAGATTGTCGCATGGAAAATTATGGTGTTGTTATCGATGGCCTGGTATGATTCTAACATTTTTTAGCGTTGGTTATAATATTATTGCAAGAATAAATAGCACTAATTTGTACTTGTTTGATTCTATAGGCTAATGTACTTGAAGAATACTTGGATCTACGTGGAGATTCAATTAAGAAAATAAGGATTTCGAAGGAGAAGAAATTTGTTGTGGATATGAAATGGGGTAGCAAAAGTTGCATGGAAAACAGCGGAATATATCTCATGCGCCACATTGAAACTTATATGGGAGAGACACCGTGCAACTAGGTATGTGGACTTCCCACAAATCCATACAGGCATTTGGCTAGGCTTCGTACAAGATATTGTGCATCTATGATAGGGTGGGACAATAACTATGTCAAGAATGATGTAATGAGAGGTGCTTCCGAGTATTATCAAAATTTCATCTCCGTACCTGAGGAGAAGATGAAAAAGATCTTTGGATAACTTTTGGGTGAAATAGTACACTATGTCTAAACAAATTATGTTTTAAATTATCATTACGTATGCGACGTTGTTCCAACACTATTTTGTTATGCAATTCTGTTTTAAATTTATATGCAATTTATGTGCAATTATATGCAACACAATCTGTGCAACAAATATAATTAGCTGTGCATCTGAAATAATATAAAAATAACCTACAAAATTAATAATAGTAAAATATGTGCAACATTAAAATGATGTGGCAAAAGATCTAAAATATACTAATAATATTATTGTCTGTGCAACATAAACACATATCCATGCAATTAGAAAAAAAACTTGTGCAATTACATTCACAACAAAATCTATGCATCGAAAAAAAAAATATGCAACTGAACTATACTAACTAAACACATATCCATGCAATTAAAAAACAAACATATACAATCACATGCACCACAACATCTGTGCATCGAATATTTATTTATGTGCAACAAACTATACTTAAATAAAGTTGTGTAACATAAACACATATCCATGCACATGCGAAATTTATGTGCTATGTAAGTCAAAAATTAAATTACGAAACTTATATATATTACAATCAACAATTGAAACAACAATAATTAAAACTGCATAAATATAAATTTCTACCTATTTTATGAAAAAAAAAAGTTCTAACAAAAAATTAAGATGAGGAATAAATTTCGAAACTAAATCATAAAAATTAATCTATAAAAAACAACAATTACTAAATATTTATAAATACCTTCGTTGCTCATTGTATATAAAAACTTGCTTCAAGTAGCTTCAATCAGAATTGATATTAAAAATATGGAAAACTATGGAACACTTAGGAATAAAAATGAATGAGAAAAAAAAAAAAAACAAGAAGTGTAAAAAACGAAGAAACCCTAAACTTGAAAAAAGATTAGGCAAATACGTGTAGCATAGATTTAGAAAACTGTTTAATCATCTTGTAATTATTTAATAGTATTGTAACAGACACTACTATCCTCCAAATTAATTAAAAAATGAAAACTCGCCAAATAGAAACCAACTAATCAATATTAGGCGGTTTTAAATTTAAGCAAATCTAAACCACTAGATCTAAAATTTCAATGGTTTAGATTAGGTTCCTAGTTTTCATTTTAAGAGGGGTTTTTATTAGAACCCCCCTCTATATATATATATATATATATATATATATATATATATATATATATATATATATATATGGAGAGGTTCAAGAAAGAACCATAAATAAAAGAAGACCGGAGAACCATTTTCAGCCATTCGATCATCAAGATCTACGGTGGATGCATCATCTTGTTGGATGAATGCAGATCCTGGGTTCGAATCCTGAAGGGGGCATTTTTTTTTATTTTTTTAGTGCATTAATTTTAACAGCGAATGCATTAATTTTTACAGTGGATGCATTAGATTTGATGGTTCTCCCGTTCTCACAAATAATGTAGTTCTCTCTAGAACCACACCCTATATATATATATATATATATATATATATATATATATATATATATATATATATATATATATATATATGACAAATCCATCAGAATTCATGGATTGTTAAAATCTATGAAATGTTGAATATCACCTGATTTTAAAAGACTTTAAAAAGTCTGGTTTGAATACCTCAAGATTTTAAAAGACTTTAAAAAATCTTTATTGAATACCTAAAAAATCTTTATTGAATACCTCTAGATTTTAAAGGACTTTTAAAAGTCTGAATTGAATACACCAAGACTTTCGAAATCCTTTAAAATCCTACGGAATCTGAATCCAATACACCTAAGTGTTTTACATAAAATATATGGGCTGATATGAACCTAAAAAAAAGCGTGAATAAGAATGTACCTATAAAATACATATAATCTTATCTCAAAATTAAATAAGGCCCAAACTAGGTAGGCTTAAATGATTTTATTTAGGCCCAAACTAAGTTAAAAGTAAATGGAAAATTATAATTCTTTATTTCAATAGGTACAATTTATAGTTCAAAATTATACATCTAACTAGGGGCGCGACTAGACAAATTCATAAATCGAACATACAATAAAATTTTTCAATAACTTCAAAATAATTAAAATTCAAATAATTCAAAGATAAATAATTTCATATAAATAAATTAGTTTTAGGCTGTCACAGTCTTCGATTTTAATATATCATCTCTTTTTGTCATACATTACGACAATGTCATGATTTGATCACGTAGTTTATTATACGATAACTAAAATATTATAAAATACTTAAGTCACTCTTTATTTGATAGTTGAATTTCTTTTGAATATGAATTCTATTTAGGGAATATAATATTTGGTATGCTCTGATCCACTCAAAGCGTTTTGGATCGTTGTAGGTCGTCAGAGGTGGTATGAATTATCGTAGACGGAAAGTATGGTGATTTATCATGATTTGAGTGCACGGCTCATATCACTTAGAATAAATTTATACTCCCTCCATCTCATTAAAGTTGGCAACATTTTTATTTTGGGTGTCCCATTAAAGTTGGTCACTTTCTAAAAATGGCAAAAGTTTACTTTAATTAAGTCAACAATTACTCACTAATTTGGTCAACAATTGTAGGCCACTTTCTAAAAATGCCAAAATTACTTTAATTAAGTCAACAATTACTCACTAATTTGGTCAACAATTGTAGGCCACACTCTATTAAAATATATAACACTCAATTTCTTAATCTCCGTGCCGAAACGAATGTTGCCAACTTTAGCGGGACGGGGGGAGTACAATATTGTCATGATTTGGGTGCACATCTTTGTTTTGATCTACCCAAGGTATTATAGGCCGCTCTAAGTCGTCGGAGGTGGTATGAGTTATTGTAGGCGACAGATCGAAATTGTGGTGGTTTGTCATGATTTAGGTGCACATCTCACACTACTTAATATGGGCTACACAATATGGTTTATAACTTGTCATGATTTGAGTGCATATCTCAGATCGCTTAGTATGAATTTATAATACTTTAAACATCCTCTTTTTGATAGCCTGATTTTGGAGGATGAGTTTTATTTTAAGGGTGCGTGTTTACTTTAATGGATAAATTTATCATGAGAAAATGATGGATAACAAAATTTTCTGCCTTTAAATGCCTCATTTTTTTTCCACATTTTATACAAAAGTAAAGTTTACCATTTTTTCCTTCTTTATTTTTACTTCAAGGATGGATACTATTATCCCTCCAAAAATGGGAGGATAATATTATCCATTATTAAAGTGAAAATAAGGAAGGAAAAATGGTGAACTTCTATTTTGTATAAAATGTGGGAATAGAAAGGAGACATTTAAAGGCATAAATTTTTGTTATCCATCATTTTATCATGATAAATTTATCCATCAAAGTAAACGCACCCTAAGTGTTAACATGAGCTATGCAATGTGATTTATAACATTTTAGACACTCTCCTTTTGATAGCCAAATTTCTTAAGAAACTAATTCACAAGCTGAATACTATAACCAATGTAATATTTTCAAAAGTGAGTTTATACAATTTTACTGATGTTATTTTTTTTATAAATTAATGCATAATTAAATAAATAAATTTAACGATCGTGCTTTGATAAATTTAACCAGTCTATTGTTGGATTATTATTACGAAGATTATTATTTTACGTATCGCACGCTTTTAGATATGCATAATGTCTATATTATCTATTGTTTTTGACAGTGCATGTATGGAGGGTGAATTGTATAATTTGTAAATCAATTTAGGTGTATTTGCATCAAAATATAAATAATTTTTTTAAGGCGAAAATATATATATATATATATATATATATATATATATATATATATATATATATATATATATATATATATATATATATATATATATATATATATATATAGATTTGGATCTGCTGGTACCTAGAGCTGTCAAAATGGGCCGAATCGATAGGCCTGCCTGATCCGCCCGTAATTTTGACAGGGCTGAGCTAGGAATCTTAAGGCCCAAAAAAAATCAAGCCTATTTGGCCCGACCCATGCGACCCGTCGGGTCATACGGGCCGCGGGCCAAAAAGATCACCGCGTTAGTATAGGGGCTAAAAATCGATTATTAGTCCCAACTCGGCAACTCCCAAGAGACCAAGTCTAGTAATTAGAGTTTAAATCATTATTTTAAATTTACAATTGCAATGCCTACTATTGCCTAATGATACTAACTTCTTTTTCTTTACTTTTTTATTTATTTATTTTAGAAATGTAAGAGGACGTGGACGAAATACAAGTGTCAAAGGAAGATTCAAATACTTGATTTGATATATGTAATATGGAGAATTGGAGATTGGAGAGTTGAAGACTTTAAAATTATTTATTATCGTTTTATTTTAGAACTAAGTGAAGACTTATGTTTGTGGATTGGTGATAAATTTTATTTTGAGTTTTGATATTTAATAGTGTTTAGAGACTTCTTATTATTTTCATTATTTTAGATGTATTTATATGTTAATATTAGCAGGTTTAATAAAGTTGAATATTTGTAATAAATTTTATCAGTTTTTGATTCGTTTTGGCCCGACCCATCCGACGGTCCGTTTAGGGCTGGGATGGACTTCAATTTTCACGGCCCGTTGAATTTTTGGACCGATCGGACTCGGCTCCACAAAATGCCTAGACTCATTAGATTGGGTCGGGCTAATCCGGTCCGTTAAGTTTGACCGCCTTACTGGTACCGGGTGGTTTTTGGACCTTTCTATTGCCTTTTGTTTTTTAAAGAAAAGAAAAGACACAAAGGGGTTAGTTAATGAATCCACCGCTGGGAGATGAAACTTAGATAGGCTTGTTATTAGACTGGACATAATTTTGCAATACCATTTAGCCCATTAATATATAGACCAGACTAATCTGAACCTCAAAAGCCCAAAAATCGCTGCATCAAGTCTTGATGATTCCAAAATCAGGATTGGGTTGAAGCAGAGCCCATCATGGCCCCACTTGTATACAGCATACATTTCATTATATTAGATATAGATATGACACAAATTGTCACACTTCAATTATTTTAACCTATGATCAGAACATGACCCAGATGCTTCTAAATTCTAAAGAATCTTAAATTACTCAACTTAATTTATTTGTATTAACGTGCATTTTTGTTCGCGATCCCTAACTATGGGTTGTAGCAACTGTATACATGATCCATCAAGGATCCGTTTAATCCAATACTTTATATCAGACTCCATGATTTTAGATGCAGATTTATTATTATTATTATTATTATTATTATTATTATTATTATTATTATTATTATTATTAGGTATAGAGAGAATATGTTGTTAAAAAATGAATGAGACATTTGTAATGAGACATCTCATAATGGAAAGTAGGACATTTGTAATCGGACGAAGAGAATATGATTATTATTATGCATTTTTTTTGAAGGGATTTATTATAGATGCATTGTGTTAGTATACTTTATGACATGCAATAAATAGTATACTGGACAAGTTTTGGATGCCACACGTGTGACAACACACTCTTTTAAAAAATGTCATCAAATCTATGACTTGGCATGAATCCAAGCTATAAATTTACACCAACCCTATTTTCATCTATTCCATATTAATTTATTACTTGGAAAGTCAGAAATTTGTGAAGAAAATATTGAAAGGTGAAGCATGATGTTTTTATATATATGTAGATAATAATGTAATGGGGAGGGCTAAAATAAAAACACTTTTTAAAATATAAAATATAAACAATTTTCAGCCCTTAGATCATCAAGATCTACGGTTGATTTGTAACCTTGTTGGATGAATTCGTGGTTCTGAGTTCGAATTTTAAAGGTAGCAAAAATTTATTTTTCATAATTCGTAACTCTATTGGATGAATTCATATGTATTTTATATAAAATTCGCACATAAGGTAATTTTGATTAAAATTAAAATGGTGTATACATTGAGTAGAGCGCCGGTGTAAAGTATTGGCCCGACCGCCTTGGAGTCAAAGTAGCGAACCCATCGCCTACTGCAGCGCGGTCGTCTCCACAGCCCATGCAAATTCCAATTTACAAGATTCATTTCTTTATTTTATTCTTTTACTATTCTTATTAATAATCTGCTTCTGTTTTTCATGTTTTCTGCAATTATTCCTTTTCCTTTACGCTTAATTTTTCACAATCCCAATGAAAAACACCCACTTAAATAACAACATACAGCTCGTGGTGTGGTGTGGTGCGTACGCACCTAATAACATGACCGCATTAATACCATAATCAAATAAAATAAAAGGGTTGTAATTTTATGGTGGGATCCTTTTTCACTCTCAAGCAAACATCGATCCCATTGTTTAATTAATTTTAATTATCGCTCGTACCACTATAGTTTGCTAACCCTAGAACTTGCAAATCACTGTACACATTAAAAGTAGCTACTTTACTTTATCATTATTGCCTTGGGTCCTTAGGATTTGGACCTCCGGACGTCTTGATACGTGACATTTTGGTTTTTGTTCCAATTAATTAAAATCTGTGTGAGATTATCTTACTGTCAAATCTTAACATATTAAGATCAGAAACGCAGATTTATATTCCACAAACATTTTTTTGATCTATACTTGTATTCATATATACAACTATATCTTTACTTAAATAATTAGATTTTTATGGAATCGCTAATATATTATTTTATGTAGAGGATTTCCAACTCCCCATTGAACACGGGGACTTTTAATGCCAGTGTTGGCAAGTACAAGTCGTGTATGAATCTAATTAGAATACTTTCAAACTTTATAAATTAAGCCCTTTCCTATTCTTTTCCTTGTAACTAAATAATAATAATAATGCTATATGTTTTGAATTAATTTGTTGTCAAACTCAGAGTACCAGTTTCTCAAAGATATTAAAAGTATATGTAGCGTCTGTCATGAATTTCTATGTAGTTCATAAAGTTGTACTGCCTTACATAATAATTTACTTTTGTATTTTTTGTCAAAAAGTTAAAGATTGCAATTAATGATCGAGAATTCAATTCGACAAAAACTATTGAGGATGCATTATTCAAGCTCCATATTCAGTTAATACTCTAATTTTAACGGAATCACTGAAAGGAATTTAAAAAGTGACCAAGTCAACCTTCATTTAGGATTAACTCAACCAAATAGCTCCGCTATATAAATTTTTTATTACAAATTTAAGTCAATAATTCGAATTCTTGGATATATGTTATATAGTTATATCGAGAGAGATTCAAATGAGAATGAAGATTTAAAATGAAAAAAGAGAATCATTCTCAATATTTGGATCAAGAAATTTTAATCATTTTCTTGGAATGCAGTTAATTACACAACGAATATAGTAACTTTATACATTAATGCAATGTTCTCAATTCTCATTTTATAAATTATACTATCTTCACTATATATAACCCTATTATACATATATTATATATATATATAAGAGAAAGAATTTGGAGACCACATAAAACAAAGCTTATTGTCTTACGTATGTTATCAGGCTGTTGATAGTTTCAGACTACTGTACTAGTTGAGGACTACATATATATCTAATATTACTTTCAAGATTCAACGTGGATATATACAAAATTATACATACGAACAAGAACAATATTATTAACTACAATATTCTTGTGTTAATATATTTACTCGTGTTAGTATATATAACGGGAAAAGGGTCAAATACACCCCTAATATTACTCTAAAATTCAAATTAAATAGTCCCGGCCCCTAATATACTTTTAGGTACAAATAAGTCTTTACTGTTATAATTATCAACATGCATGTCTCTTTCCTACTATTATCTGTCTAAGTTAGTTTTATGTAAAATTTTATTATATTTACTTTAATTTCAAAACATTAACAATAACAACTAGCTAGTGTAGCTCATCCATTTACTTAAACGAACTCATACTTAATTTGTTTTGTTTTGTAAAAATTACAAAAGCATCACTTAATTATTATTATTATTATTATTATTATTATTATTATTATTATTATTATTATTATTATTATTATTATTATTAAGGGTTTATTTGTACCTAAAAATATATTAGATTGATTATTTGAATCTTGAAGTATATATTAGGGGTGCATTTGACCTTTTTTCCAATATAACTCTCCATAAATTAAATAGGTACTCCAACTTGACTCAATTAATCTTCTAGAATTGAGAGGCAGATTCGAATGGTGCACATTGATTCTTTATCTAATTTCTTCATGTTAAAAAAGTTGGGGTTTCATCGGGAAAACTCTTGGTTTAATTTACAATTACACACATATAAAGATTTTTTTTGGGGGGGGGGGGGGGGGGAGTGATTCAAATGATTCGGTTTTCGATGATACTATGTGAGTTTAATTTGCTGTAAACAATTATAAATTCTAAAAAGATAAATTTTGTCACCTTTGATGTTTTTGAATCCAAAATTATAAATTTATTAATGATAAAATTGATGAATTTAGGGTTAAGGTGCGGACACCCCTAAACTAGATCCCCCTAGAGCTATGACCCCCTATTCTCAACCTTGTTGCAAAAACCTCCTCCATAATCCAGAATAAGGGTGCATTTAAGCCCATAAGTTAAACGGTTGTTTAACGCTGTGTTCTTTATTTATTTATTTTTTTTTTATGCTCCAGTGCTGCAGCATCACCACCCACACCACCACTGCGGAGTTGCCCCGCACCACCCCCACACGCTGCTCGGCGCGTTGTTCGTCACCGTCAACGGCGGGTCTGGGAACTTCGCGTCCACGTACCGAAGAATCTCCTCCACGGAGCCCATCACCACGTCGGATTTGTATATAATCGTAGGGTTTTCTTGAGCGTCGAAGGGGACGAATTGGAGTGTCACTGACTTGTACAAGAGGGCCAATCGTATGTGGGAGGTCGCGAAGCTGTCCGGATGTCCGTACAACTTTATCACCGACGACGGCTTTATCAGCTCCGACGGCGCAATCTTCACTGCCGATTTTTTCGTAGTCCCCAAACAGTTCCTCATTTTTCCTAGCAAAATCCAAGAAAAAAATGAACCAAATTCAACTGCGAGATTATGTTGCACACAAATTGATTAAAAAAGTTGGATTTTCTTGCAAGATTTATGGTTGTTTTGGTTGGGGAAAAAAGAAGAGAAAACGGACTAATGCTTAGCGTGTAAACAGAAATGAGAGCGACGTGGCCTTTTTCCGATACAGTGAGGTGGTTGTATGTATAGTGTATGTATTATAGGTGTTGAGAACTTAATGAAATACCCTAGCCTTAGTTTTGATGGTACCAAAATCCTTAGGTTTTCTTTGTAATAGACTAGAACTTTCCGAACTCAACTGTTGGAGTTCACTTTCTAGTTTGTAGACTGAAGACTGAAGAACTCAACTGAAGTTGCAATGAAAGGCCAAGTTAAATACTGATGTTTTGACTGAATAAGTTTCTCAACTGAAGAATCAGTTATGACTGATTCATCAAATGCTTGCTACATGGACTTAGCGGACTGAGTCAAGTATCAGTTGACATTCTTCCTCGGACTGAAACTCCAGAGTTAAAAGGAAGGCACACACTTTCAAGTACAGCCGCATTAAATGCAGAGATATTTAGGATCGTCATTTCTCTGCAGAGCATTCATTTTTGGTGATTACTTTTCAGAGGCGCCTTACCTCCTGTACTTGAGACACCGTTTCTCACCAAACAAGGAACCTCGAAGATTGAAGCCTCAGCCAAATTTGAATTATTCTCACAACGGATGAATTCTTGAAGACCATCTTCGCCAACGTATCTATTCAAGACATCTCCTATAAATAGAGCTCTAAGATCACTTCAACCTTCACCGATTCTAAAGCACAAGCTGAAATGCTGCCAAAATTGCAACTCAGCCATACAAAGCCTTCAAAGATTTGAATCGAAGAAGAGAATACCCAAAGCCCAAAATCAGACTGTTGATTTCATACATTCTCTTAGATTCTTAGGCAAATACATTGTATATATCCAAAGCCTAAGTTCCGATTACAGAGAACTTGTTCTCAATGATCTAGTTGGTATTTCGAACCTCCTTTCCACTGAGCGAAAAGAGTGTTTGAGTAGAGCGGAGTTCAGACCAGTGTTCTGACTCCAAGAGATCTTAGTCATCCGCTGAAAAGGCATTGTTGTGTCTTAGTGTACTAAGAGTGAGCGAGAAATCCAACCCAGTGTGTTGGTACTGAAAATCCGATTTTCAGTTGTAAGGTTTGCTGTGCACCCATAAGCACTAGCCCAGAGTGTTTGTCAGTGTGATCAACTGACCGTGGACGTAGGAACTTGTTCCGAACCACGTAAAAATCCTTTGTCGTTTATTGCTTTCAGTTTTACTTTCCTATCTGTGTGCGAACGTCTCTTTAACTGAAACTGATTAACTGCAAAGTGAAACTATAATCTGACAACGTGATAATCAAAGGCTTTTCAAAAGATAAGTTTTCCGCTACCAGTGTTATTTGTCTAATATATAAATCTTCGGATGATCAGTAAGATTCATAACACTCCTCTGTTTCAAAATCAAGACTGAAGCTCTACGCGAATATCAGTTAAAGCCTTGAGCGTAACTGATATCTTTACTGAAGTAATTTCAGTATCAGTCTTCAACCTTTGTTTAATTGAATTTTTTGTTAACTGTCAGTATCAGTTGATACTCTTTCAGTTAACTTCAAAAGGTTGTTCTTTGTGTTTTGAAAAATGGCCTATAGGTGTATTCCCCCCCCCACCATACCCCTATTCTAGACCTTTCGGGACCTAACAATAGGTGCATGTGGATATTGCTTGATTCGAATTTCACGACGCGCATGAGCTCTCCAACGAAGCCCGGCGAGAGATGTCGCTCGTTCGCGGCTACCGATTCTATCTCCGACACGTCCACATAGGACTCGGTTGCGCAGACCTGGAGCAAGGCGATGTCGCGGTGCAGCTTATGATGGTTGAGCTCACTGGCTCTTTTGTGCAAATCTGAAGCCAAAATTTCGGTGATATGTGCACCGGAAAATTGAAAGAATCCAGCCGGAGAAGAAGCTGGAGAAGATGACCACAGAAAATAAAATAAAATAAATAAATAACGTTGTCAAACAACCGTTTTCTTCATGGGTTTAAATGCAGCCTTATTTTGGACTATGAGAGAGGTTTTTGTAACAAGGTCGAGAATGGGGAATCAAAACTCTAGGGGGGTTCTAGTTTAAGGATGAATCCGCATCTTAATCCATGAATTTATTATAGATCTTCGTTATATAAGCGCTGAAACACTTATTAGAGTTTATAGAGGAAATTGAAGAGGAGTGAAGTAAATTTTGAATTTTGATAATAACCAATTAAAAGTGGCTTTGATGTTTGAAAAGTTGTAGCTCGAGTTTAGGGTGGTTTCAGACACCATCCTGACCGTCACCCGACATTTGTGCTCTCTCCTTCTATATATATTCTCTCTCATCACCCACACTAAAACATCTCACTTCACCTTCTTCTTCTTCTTCTTCTTGTTCCTCTCTCTCTCTCAGGATAGCATAAAATCACAATTTTGATAGTATATCCTAGCTAGGTCCTTGATCAGTCCTCCGAAATCATCAAGGATATATATATATATAGAGAGAGAGAGAGCAATCAGAGAGGTACGTAGAGTGAGAGAATGAGCAGCAGCTTTGATCCCCAAAGGCAGGAATCCCTAAAAAGGATGTGGCAATTAGAGAGGAGGGAAGTAAACCCTAGAAGGAGCTTCTTCGACGAGGAGTTGGTGGCCGCCGTAGTCCCGCCGGTGACGGTGGTGCTGGAGGGAAGATCGATCTGCCAGCGCATCAGCCTCCACAAACACGCCAGCTACCACAGCCTCGCCCGCGCCCTCCGCCAGATGTTCGCCGCCGATTCATCCCATGAAACCAATCTCGATCTCACAAACGCCGTCCCCGGCCACCTCATCGCCTATGAAGACATGGAAAACGATCTCCTTTTAGTTGGTGACCTCAATTGGAAGTAAGCTAGCTACCTATAATCATTATTATATTAATATTATTTCATTATTCAGTTATTCAATTATTCATGTGCAGGGATTTTGTCAGAGTCGCAAAGAGAATCAGGATTCTGCCCGTAAAGCCTAAGTCCAGAAACCAGAACAAGGCCGACTGATTAATTCATTTTTATTTTTATTTTAATTGCTTATTTTCCTATGTATTGTATTACCACTAATTTTAATGCCAAAGGCGAAGGCCCCGTCAATTAATACTTATCCCACTTTTCTTTTTATTAGAACTAGCATTTGCATCCCGTGCAGTACACGAAAAAATATTTTTAATTTTTATATTTATGTAAAATTAATACTAATTCAATTATTATGCTTATAAATATAATAAAAAATTAATTTTAATCGAATATATTTGAATTGAATATTGACAAAATAAAAAAGAATTCACAATTATAAAATTTGATATTGAAAAACAAAAAAAATAAGTTAAAAAATTAAAAATGAAATACTAATTAAAAAAAATTAAAAATAGAGTTATTCAAAAAAGATGAGAGATGAGAGAAGAGAGAATTTTATAAAACTTTAATATTTAAACAAATTTAAAATTTACATTTTAAATCAAATATTTTCATAAAAATATATTAAAGCTCTTATCGTGATCTTTAATTTGATATGCATATTAAATATTTTATAATTAATTGAATTTCTCAATTTTGGAAAAGAAATGTAACAACAAATAAGAAGTAAAAGAAAAAAAAAATATATATATATATATATATATATATAGTTTAAACAAACTTCAATTTTATTATAACTACAAAATTGTCACTCAATTTTGAAATTAATTTGAAATTAATTTCAAATTGGAAACTCTCTTTTTAATATATATAGTATATATTTCACTTCTCTCTTCTTCTTCTTTTGTGCGTGTGTTGACCAAGCGGTAAGAAATTAATGCCTAAAATCTTGGATTTCAATCCCAGGTGGCAAAAAAAAATTCCGTATTTCTGTTGTATATCGTGTTTCATTCATTATAGATTATTCATCATCTCATAATTAATAACGTTTTGGTTTGGATGGATTTCATTAGACAATGGCAAGAACCAATTGAAATTCAGATAAATGATTAACCGGCCAGCCGGCGGAGCACAGGGGGGACTAAATTAGAAAGAAAAATTAAAACTGTTCATTTTCTTTTTCATTTTCGTTTTAAATTGAAAGAAAAATTAATCTTTTAATATATAGAGGCAATGGTAGATCTGGTTCACTCCCGCTCATAATCTACATAGTATAATAACATTAATTAAATTATAACCGAATGTTTAAACTGAGGTAGATCCAATTAGTGAATCTAATTAATATATTTATATATATATATAGGAGTGGACTCTAGTGAGATTGCTATTTTTCGGGAGATCTTGAGTACAATGAATAAGGTAGTATATAGTGTTGAATAAGGATGTATATACTGATTAATAATGATATTAAAAAATTGATAAAATTTTTGCTCCCATCAAGATTCGAACCGTGATAAAAAAAATTTGCCCTCTAAATAAATATCAGTCATAGGATACATTAAATCAACACTCAAAAATCAATCCAAAATCTCACCACATATAGTGGATGAGTGGATCTCATTGAAACACTCCCATATATATAGAGGTTGGTTATAGTGAAAACCGCAATTGAAAATGAGAACTGAGAACATTGCACTGGCCTGTAAAGTTACTGCTGCATTCGCTGTACAATTAACTTCATTCGGAAAAAATAAAAAATAAATAAAAAAAATCGCTCCCTCCAAGATTCGAATCCAGATGGTTTATCTATCAATCAAAATGATGCATCCATCGTTGATATTCATGATTTAAGGATTGAGAATGATTTTACGTTCTCATTTTAAATCTCGATTCTCATTTGAACTTCCCTCTATATATATGCCACTGATCGATCTCCATTAATTCGATTCTTGCATATACTTTGATTTCACTAGCAAATATATATAAATGCGGCTTTTTATAAAAATGAAAAAACAGAGAAAAGCACCTAGCTAAGACCCTTGAGAGCACAAAGAGCAAATTAAGGGTCGAACCTCAAAAAACCACTATAAGAGACCCCAAAGGAAAAAATCTCGTAGTGGAAAAAGAGTACTCGTCAAGGAAAAGAAAAGAAAAGCGAGACGAGTGCGGAAGCGAAACTTTCAGAAACTCCGGTCGAACCATCGTCCCTAAGGAACCGTGGCCCCCCACCCCACGAGAGAACCAACAACTAAACAAGCAAAACAAAAAACAAAACCGAATGTTCATGCTTAGGGTTCAAATAATATTACTATTGGCATCTCTATAATTAAAAGAAAAAAAAATCGTCTAGAATAATGATTTTATTTTTAAATAATAATATATAATTGGGTATCTCTTTCAATTGAAATATAACGACATCAATAATCATCCTCGAGTAATATTTATAATAGCTATGAAATTCAAACCAAAGTACAATATATTAATCGGTAAAATTCTCATTCTTCTATTTTGATTTATGTGTAATAAGTTTTATGGGATGAGGTTAGGGATCGGTAAAATTCTCATTCTTCTATTTTGATTTATGTGTAATAAGTTTATGGGATGAGGTTAGGGATGACAATTTACCTGCGGGTAACGGATATCTGCGACTGTGACTATCCGATCTTAATAGGTGCGGGTTTGAGAAACATTTGATATTTATGGATAGTTTTGTGGTTATAATTTACTATTCATTTAGTTCGTGGGTATGGATTTGGATACTTACTATTCATACCCGCGAAATCCATTTAACCGTGAAAAATACCCATGAAAATATATGTGAATTACCCGTCAAATAACCATAAAATACCTACAAAATACCCTTAAAATATGAATGTCAATTTGAACTATGGTTTGTGAATTTGAACATCGATGCAAGATGTGGATTTGAACTATGTGATTTGTGGTTTTTTTGTGTGTTAAATTTGATACTTAATTTATATTTAAATTCTGTTTCGCGGGTATCCAGTGGATAGCAGGTGGCGGGTATTCAACGGATAGCGGGTTGACGGATACCCGACAGGTAGCGAATATCCGCGGGTAACGAGTTTGGATGGCATTTGATATCCACGGATAATTTCGTGGTTAAAATCTACTATCCATTTAATTCGCAGGCATGAGTATAATAGCCACTATCCATACCCGTTGTACCCGATTATCATCTCTAGGTGAGGCTATGTATGTGAGTTCAAATATGGAAAGACTAATACATACTCCCCCTAGCACAAATTAAATAGATGCAAATAATTCTCCATTATCTTTTCCGTTCTAAAATTATATTCTCTTGCTAGTGTGTTTTCTTTGATGGATAGTGTGATAATTTATCCCTCCTTGAAGTTAAAAAAATGAATGAAAAGTAGTGAATTTTTCTTTTGGGAAATGAGGAAAAAGAAAGAAGGGGCATTTAAAGGCTAAATTTTTGTTCTCCCTCTTTTTTTTTTTTTTGATTGACTTGGGGAGTTGGGGAGGGGCAGTGAGATTTGAACCCGGGACCTCACTGTTCACACATAGGAGGTCGCACCGCTTGGTGTCCCCTTAGGGACTGTTCTCCCTCTTTTAAACATGATAAATTTATCAATTCAAAGAACACACCCTTGGAAGAGTACAGTATTTTTTTTTTCTTTATGAGCCATATTTCTATCCATAAATCTAAAGAGATAAAAGTATTATAAACAATATACTTATTTATTAAAATGGACTAGGAATTTATTATATCTTAAAGCTCTCGATTATTTTTTAATTTAATATGAGATCATTTGCTTGAAAGGATCAGCTTCGGAGAAACATTTGTGATAACAATAAAATTATTAATCATGTTGTCTATTTTGAATATATAGTACCCCTCAATATAGTTTTAGAAGTAGAATCTCTTTGGCGCAGTCTCTTAAATTATTGATTCGGTGTTACTAAGCTTCTAGAAACCTTTTTAAGCTACATATATATAAGAATTACAGTGCAAGAAGTTGATTAACTAAATAATTGAGATCGAGTCTGCCTATTAAACGAGATGAGGTTCAGTGTCCCACAATTTTATGTGTATCACTGTGTCCCATGCTATCTATTATTTTTAAAATATTTTTTATAAAATAAAAATTTATTATAATACTATGAATTATATTGAAGTTTTATTTTAAAAAATTAATTTTTTAACAAGTATATACCATGACTTTGAATTTATCAACCTATTATTAGCTAATAAAAGTGAAATTAAATGATAAAAAATAATTATATATCCTAGATTGATGGAATAAACACTAGTTAATAATCACAAAATTAAACTAAAGCATATAAAGTTGAAATTGAAGAAAATATACATAAGAAATTAAACGAAATTGAAAGTGGGACACAAAGTGAAACATAAAATATGGTACACTGAATCTCGAGTTCGAGGGTTTTTTAGGACAGTAACTTAGATTGATTTGGAAATTAGGACAATAACTTTCGAACTTGTAAAAATAGGACACTAATTTTTTTTAGAGTAAAATAGGACACTAATTAATAAGTGTTGCATCCGCAGGACATTTTTTAGCCAATTATCGGCTGAGAAATGTCCTGTTTTTACAAAGCTTATTAATTAGTGTCCTATTTTACTCTAAAAAAATAATTAGTGTCCTAATTTTACAAGTCCGAAAGTTATTGTCCTAATTTTCAAATCAATCTAAGTTAATGTCCTAAAAAATCCCCTGACTCCTGAATCTCACTCCCTATTAAACAGAATACAAAACCTATGTCATTTATAAATTTGATCGACAGACGTTAAGAACAACGTACAAATTAATCAAATGAATTAAAAATTGGACAACTTAGGGTGTGTTTACTTTGGTAGTAAAATTTTCATTTGAAAATGATGGATAAGAAAAGGTGAGATAATATTATTTTTTTCTCCTTTTTTATCATGTGTTTAGTTTGTTAGAAATAGATGGATAAACAAATGAAATGTTGGAACAACATTTCACACCTCCCAATAGGATAATATTATCCAACATTTGTGAGAAAAGGAGTGAAAAAGGATGCCCGAATAAATTTTCTAGCCTGACCGGAGTATCCATCATAGGAAACATGTGAAAATGATGGAAAATATACTTAATCTAACCTTTTTCTATCAAAGTAAACACACCCTTAAGGGATGTAGTGTGCAATTGTATATTATAACTCACACATTGAGATTCTGAAATTTGAAGTGATCGGTAGCGTTTTTAGAGTGTGCATTGATATGAATACTCCCTCCTTCTCACTTTGATAGTCCACTTTGCTTCTTCACACAAACTAAGAAAAAAATACTACAAGTTATTTAATTTGAAAATGTAAATTATATAATTGTTAAATTTGCCCTTATTCCATATAACATTTTCATATATTCAAAAGGATCTAGAATTTAAGTTTGATTTTTTTTTTTGCATTATTTAATTATTGGTCAACTTTGTTGTGCCAAAAAATAACACCTTAATTATAACAGAAAATAACAAGAACAAGAGAAAAACGTTGAAACGTAAAACTTTGTATTGATTTTAGCGTAAGGCTTTGAAAACAAGTAAACAATGATCATAGATGATTCTTCACTAAGGTTTTACATGTATTTATAGGCAAAGTATTAAGAATTCTAATAGAAAAAAGACTTATATTTGAGTTATAATTGGATTATGCTTCTTCATGTGATCTCCGCGGATTCGCCATAATCTCGACTTCGGACTTAATGGGCGTTGGACTCTTTTGAGATAAGGTCGTCTCCGTGAAATTAGGCTTATTCCATTAAAGACAATGCTATTTGAGATCTGGCAGCGCTGTTTTGAGCTAATCTTTTGGACTCCTTGGGAATCTCTCTTCCTTCCTTATTTTCCTCCGATATTTATGGGATATGCATATTTTTATCCTTATCAAACTTCACTTTTAATTTAATTACATATTTATCGTTTGTCCTAATCTTTTGTGTACTTAATTAATTATGAGACAAACTATATTCTTGACATAGTAAAGTTTTTCATATGCAACTATAAAAACTTAAGTTAAGTTTTGATGATTGGAAATTTGGAACTACATGTTTTGTTCATCTTTCAATTTGATGGTCATTGCAATTTTCAACACTCGTAGTTGTA